>NC_051246.2:72947385-73574885 GCF_015237465.2 Chelonia mydas
AAACTATCCAAATACATACCAGACATTGGAAAACTCAGCAGGGAAAAGCTTGGGCAAGGATCACACTAAACTGATAAGATCTGCATTTTAATTTAAGTTTAAATGAAGCTTCTTAAACATTTTAAAAACCTTATTTACTTAACATACAACAATAGTTTAGTTATATATTATAGAGAGAGACCTTCTAAAAACGTTAAAATATATTACTGGCACGCAAAACCTTAAATTAGAGTGAATAAATGAAGACTTGGCACATCACTTCTGAAAGGTTGGTGACCCCTGGTATAGATGGATGGGTCCGGAGAGAGGACCAAGTCAAAACTGAGAGGCTGTGAGATGGAGGTGTTACCTTCTATGATGGATAGTGAGGAAGTGTTGGAGGGGAAGATCAAAAGCTCAGTTTTGGCCAAGTTGAGCTTAAATTGCCAACTGGACATCCGTGGAGAGAGGTCAGAAAGGAAGGCCAAGATGAGGCATTGGACAAAGGGACTAAGGTCTTGCAGTTGTCTAGCAGCTACTTTAATCAGTTCTAATTTCTGTAGTGAGGCTGACAGGCCCATTAAATACCACTTCTGTGTGCATCTACAGCTTCCCAGTCCCCTGGAGAATGATATAAGTGATCGGTAGCGTCCCTCAGTAAAGTGCTCACCACTCAATACTGTCTGGTACATAGTGTGCAATTAGTTTAAATTTCATGAAACATATGAGCAATTTCTGGGCATCTAAGGCACACCTTGTCCAGGTCTTTACTATTTATTAGTGGTACAAGTGGCTTGTTTATAAGTTTGAAATTAACAAGTCTGCAAATATCTTGTGACTCTCTTCCAAGCCCATGTACTTGCCAAACATCTCTTTATATTTTAGCATAGTTGGTCTTGGCATCTGAAGGCAACCTGGAACAACATGATATGGACGTCCAGTAACCTTTGTGTAATTGGAGTAGCACCCTACTGAGACTATAGATGCTGGCAACTGCTGACATGGGTACAGACGGAGCAGTTTAAAATGCCAGTACTGGAGACGTGATCAATAGAGATTTGGACCCTCCAAAGCATCTTCCTCTGCTTTACCCAAAAGCCATGTTGAATCTTTTCTGTAGCTCCTAAAGAATTTGCTTGGCCTCTTGAGGATAATTTGGGTAAGAATTTACTCCAAAATTTGATCACACAGGGGAACCACATCAGTTCTGATACATTTTTTTATGTGGCAGTATTTCCAATAGAGGTTTGACTTGTTCTCAGTCTGTACTCACCCCATCCTTACCAATAACATGCCTTAAGAACTCTAGTTAGTTTGTTGTATCATATATTTTTCTCTATTTCTTTATAGTTGCTTACCTACAGAACTTGTTTTAACCCTACATGATATTCTGCCTCTGAATTCTCGTGGACTAAAATGACATCCATATAAACTTCTACTCCTTCCACCAGGCCTTACAGCTTCCTTTTTCCTGGGGAGCTTTGATACTGAGTTTGAGGCAATGAAAGCAGTATCTTCTGCATGGCATCAAAAGCACTGTTAGTCTGGCAATCTCAGGGTGGAGTAGAATTTTCCAGAATCCGCTAGCTCCATCTAGTGCAGAGAATGTTTTTACACCAGCTAACATGGAGATTATGGGTTGGATTCACCAGCCTGTTAAATCTGCTTTGTGCCGCTCTGGTTGGAGCAGATTTAAAGCGAGCATAACAGGCTACCTGGGGATTCCATCAGGTGGTGTAGGAAGGGTCAGTGTAGTGGTTCCAACACCACTCCCCACTCCTGGTTTTGGTGTAGGGTGCATGGCTGGGCAAAACAGGTTGTGGTCAGAGAACCATCATGTCTTTCTGATCCATGGTTTTGGGGCCTTCATCAACCAGTGATAAAAGAGTCCTGAGGCCTCAGGGTCAGGGAGCTGGATTAGGGCTGTCAAGTGATTAAAAAAATTAATCGCGCTTAATCGCACTATTAATTGCACTGTTAAACAACAATAGAATACCATTTTAAAAATATTTTTGGATGTTTACTACATTTTCAAATATATTAATTTCAGTTACAACACAGAATACAAAGTGAACAGTGCTCACTTTATATTTATTTTTATTACAAATGTTTGCACTGTAAAAAAGAAAATAAATGGTATTTTTCAATTCACCTAATACAAGTACTATAGTGCAATCTCTTTATCATGAAAGTTGAACTTACAAATGTAGAATTATGTTAAAAAAACCTGCATTCAAAAATAAAACAATGTAAAACTTTAGAACCTACAAGTCCACTCAGTCCTACTTCTTGGTCAGCCAATCACTCAGACAAACAAGGCTGGTTGCAATTTGCAGGAGATAATGCTGCCCACTTCTTGTTTACAATGTCACCTGAAAGTGAGAACAGGCATTCGCATGGCACTGTTGTAGCTGGTGTTGCAAGATATTTACATGCCAGATGCGCTAAAGATTCATAAATCCCTTCATGCTTCAACCACCATTCCAGAGGACATGCTTCCATGCTGATGATGGGTTCTGCTTGATAAAGATCCAAAGCAGTGCGGACTGACACATGTTCATTTTCATCATCTGAGTCAGATGCCACCAGCAGAAGGTTGATTTTCTTTTTTGGTGGTTTGGATTCTGTAGTTTCCGCATCAGAGTGTTGCTCTTTTAAGACTTCTAAAAGCATGCTCCACACCTCGTACCTTGAGATTCTTAAACCTTGCGTCGAGTGCTGTAGCTATTTTTAGAACTCTCACATTGGTACCTTCTTTGCGTTTTGTCAAATCTGCTGTGAAGGTGTTCTTAAAATGAACATGTGCTGGGTCATCATCTGAGACTGCTATAACATGAAATATATACAGAATGCAGGTAAAACAGAGCAGGAGACATACAATTCTCTCCCCAAGGAGTTCAGTCACAAATTTAATTGATGCATTATTTTTTTAACGAGCAGCATGAGCATGGAAGCATGTCCTCTGGAATGGTGGCCGAAGCATGAAAGGGCAAACGAATGTTTTGCTTATCTGGCATGTAAATACCTTGCAACGCAGGTTACAAAGGTGCCATGCAAATGCCTGTTCTCACTTTCAGGTGACATTGTAAATAAGAAGCCGGCAGCAGTATCTCCTGTCAATGTAAACAAACTTGTTTGTCTTAGCAATTGGCAGAATAAGAAGTAGGACTGGGTGGACTTGTAGGCTCTAAAGTTTTACACTGTTTTGTTTTTGAGAGCAGTTATGTAACCAAAAAAAAAATCTGCATTTGTAAATTACACTTTCATGACAAAGAGATTGCACTTCAGTACTTGTATGAAGTGAACTGAAAAATATTATTTCTTTTGTTTATCATTTTTACAGTACATATATTTGTAATAAAAAATAATAATATAAAGTGAGCACTGTGCACTTTGTATTCTGTGTTGTAGTTGAAATCAATATTGAAAGTGTAGGAAAACATCCAAAAAATTCATAAATTTCAGTTGGTATTGTATTGTTATAAGTGCGATTAATCGCAATTAATTTTTTAAATCAGGATTCATTTTTCTGAGTTAATCGCGTGAGTTAACTGCAATTAATTGACAGCCCTAAGCTGGACACATCCTCTGGACTTGCACTGAGCACCATTCAGCCAGTCCAGTGAATCTGGGCCTATCTCTTCCACAAGAGGAAGAATATGCCTTTACTGCTTCATGGAGTCTCTTTAGGTCTATAGAGACACAGCTGTGTCCTTTTTCTTTTTGTAACAGGCATCAAAGAGCACAACCCTGTTGATTCAGTAATGTCCTCACTTACACCATTCTCTTTGGGAAGCAGAGGGATTGAACCCTCTGGGGTAGGCTGAGAACATCAGGTACTGTCCCCTCTGTCATTAGAATCTCTCCTCCCTGGTTCTTCTTTTAGCAAGCCATTTTCACCAAACACTCTCCTATCATTCTCTAAGCATTTAATGCAGATTATCTCAATGGTTCAGTCTAGCAGTGGTTCCATTAATGACAAAGGGGTCAAACACATACTATTTTCCTTTGAAACTAGTCTGGGGTTTGAACTGATTTAGGCAACTTATCTGTCCCCATGAGAGCTACTGAACCCCACCATGGGCTGTTTCAATTTAAGGCTAGGGTTCATGGCCTTCAATGTCTTTTAACAGACCACAATCACCTCTACACTTGTATCAGCTTTAACTTTTGCAACAGTGTTGCAGATTTGGAAAATAGCAGACCAAGCCTATTGATGAATGCTGCTTTGGCCAAAGATCTCTGGAAACAAACATTTATTCAAGCTTCCCTGGGTTATCTCTCTGATTCCATTACTTCAACCAACTCACTCCCAATGTCCTGCACATATCTTCAATGGCTGGGTAAGTCAAAGAATCATAGAATATCAGGGTTGGAAGGGACCTCAGGAGGTCATCTAGTCCAACTCCCTGCTCAAAGCAGGACCGATCCCCAATTAAATCATCCCAGCCAGGGCTTTGTCAAGCCTGACCTTAAAAACTTCTAAGGAAGGAGATTCCGCCACCTCATATCTGTCCTGTGTGCTCCCCTGCCACATATCCACCCAGGGAACTCGGTACTTTCCTGGAAGGCAGTGACTCTGAAAAGGATCGCTGTAGATAACCACCCAATCATGAGCTTCAAGTGTGAGGCTGTAGCAAAAAGGGCTAACATGGTCCTTGGAGGTATAAACAGGAGAAAATGAAATAGGAGTAGGGAGGTGGTATTACTTTTGTATACAGCATTGAGGAGAACAGTACTGGAATAGCATCCAGTTCTGGTGTTCACACCTGAAACAAGATGTTGCCAAATTAGAGGGGACTTAGGAAAGAGCTACGAGAATGATTAATCTTCTGGGAACCTGCCTTACAGTGAGACACTTAAGGAGCTCAACTTATTTAGCTTATTGAAGAAGTTAGCAGGTGACTGGATTCTGGTCTGCAAGAACCTACCCAAGAAGAAAATATCTGATACCGGTGAGTTCTTTAGGTTAGCAGACAAAAGTATAAGAAGATCCAGTGGCTAGAGATTGAAGTCAGAGAAATTCAAAGTGGAAATAAGAGACAAGTTTTAACAGTGAGAGAGAGATTAACCATTGGGACAGTTTACCAAGTGGTGTGGTGGATTGTCCATCACTTCCAGTTTTTAAATCAAGATGGGATGTCTTTCAAAAAGACACATTGTAGTTGAACCACAAGTAGCTGAGGTCAGTTTTGGCATTGCTGGATAAAACTCACTGGCCTGTGTTGCAGGAGCTCAGACTAAATGACCATAATGGTTCCTTCTAGCCTTAATATCTCTGAATCTGTGACTGCTCTGATTGTTCATGCAGGGGTCTTTGTGAGTATTTTCTCTGGGATCCCTTTGGTAATAGCATTATCATGTGTCTGCTACATTCCTTTTGGAGTGAAATACTTATCAACCTTTCTAAGGACAATGTTGTGGTGATTATTATCCCTGTATTCAACAAAGGCATATTTTCATCTTCAGTCCTAATTGCATAAATTAATCAGTGGATTATAACCACTGTCTGCATTCAATTTTGTTGCAGTTCAAAATCTGGTGAGCTGCTCCTTCCACTCAAGCCGTTCCAGGGGTTTAACAAACCAAAAGTGTTGTGGAGAGTGTATCTGTGGCATTTTCTTTTCTCTCTTATTTATATTTGATCAAAATAAATCAGTTTCTGACACCATGCCATGTAACCATGTTAAAGAATCAGAGTTGCTTTCTTCAAACACTGAATAAGAAATTGTATTAGAATAAAGAAAAGGATAATCTCCATACCTATTCTGTCTCTGCTTTGTTGTAGAGCCTCTCCCTAGACTCTGCCCCAATCCCCCTCCTGCCTGGCTTCATTCTATAGATTTAAAGAAACAGTACACATATCACAAGAGCAAAGATGAAAGTTACAGGAAGGGGAAAGATTTCAGAGTAGCAGCCGTGTTAGTCTGTATTCGCAAAAAGAAAAGGAGTACTTGTGGCACCTTAGAGACTAACCAATTTATTTGAGCATCAGCTTTCGTGAGCTACAGCTCACTTGCATCCGGTGAAGTAAGCTGTAGCTCACGAAAGCTTATGCTCAGATAAATTGGTTAGTCTCTAAGGTGCCACTAGTACTCCTTTTCTTTTTAGGAAGGGGAAAGTTACAGGAATGGCAAATATGATATTGCACAATAACCATTAACTAACAGACATCCCCTCAAGCAGCAGAGGGAAAAAACATTCATTGACCTTTTTGGTACAAAATAATTAAGAAAAGGTTGTGTGATTTGAACAAATACTATTTCCCTCGCCTCTGGTATGAAGATAGGACACATTTACTGGAATATCTCGGACTCAGGCTAAAAGGAGGGGATTAAAGAGGGGCTTTCCTCCACACATGCTGGAATAGACAGACGTCAAGTGTCTTTGCATTGTGCAACACATGATTTCTGTAACTTTAATTGAAATGTGTCATTGGGTGGGTGGGGGGGGCATGTTGAGGTCCACTGTTTAGAGAACGTCCAATTCCTGAAGCACTTAACTGAAGTATTCATAATCAAGGGTGGGGGAGGGGTTGGTAGTGCCATTTCTCAAGAACACCCGTTTGGAACATGTTAAACTGTTGCAATATGGGATGGATAAACATGGAGCTAAGGGCTGGGTGGAGAGCAAAAGCGACATTTGTTTCTTCTGCATGATACATTTGCCTCTTGTCCATGTCCCCTTGTTCCTGGCACAAAAGTTGATGTGATGGGATAAGGTGAGTTTTGGTTCTTTATAAATCAGGTCACACACTGAACATAAGAACGATTATTTTAATTGGGGAAAAAAGTCGACATTTTACCTCTGGGCTGGTTCCTTGTCCATTACTGATTCCGCTCCTCAAACTAGTTTTCATGGCATCAGGCTGAATGCTGATCATTTCAATCTGCTGTGTTTTCCAGTACTGCCAGTCCCAAACATTTAAAAAGCAGGAATTAGACCTAAAAAAATATTATGAGATTAAAAATAATGAGATTTTTAAAAAAACAGTAAAATCAGTCATATTTTTTAAACCTGCCTTCTAAAACTTTAGGAGGAAGTCATGTGTCCCCAGTTTGCCTTTGATCAGTTCAAGTACCAAATACAACCTTAAATGCACACACAAAAATGCCAGCCTCATCCCTTACTGCTTGGCGGGAGGGACTCGACTTAGCCTCTCATATCCCCTGCTTCTGCCATTCTGTCCCTCTCATCTGCCCCTATTTCCTTGCAGTATCTTATCCCCTCCCATTCTTCATCTGCTGTTCTATTCCACTGCACTCCTGTCTCCTTCTACTCCCTACATTCTCCTGTAGCCTTCCATTTTCCTGCTGATCTGCAAATTCTCCTATAGTCCCATTCTCCTGTGCCCCACATTCATTTGAAACTCCTTCAGTCTGCCTCATGTTTCTCATATCACCATCTCCTCATAGTTCCCTTTGCAGTTCCCTAACAATACAGCAAGAGGTATGGCCATCTTCAGTTAGGGCAGCCTGACTTCTCTCGTTTTGAAAACAATGGGAGATGGTGGCCATCTTTATTGGGCCAGCCTCACTTTCACACTCAAAAGCTGGAAGACAATGGCCTGTGACTTCAGACTTATTGAAAGTCATTGGAAACAGTGGCCACGTTGACCTAGCGCAATATTTGTGTGTTTGATGGCAGAAATCAGGAGATCAGGAGAAACTTAAAAAAAAAACCATAATATTGTGAGACTTGCAAGAAAATTATAGACATTGGCAGCTCAGGTTTTCACACACAAAATGACCAAACATTTATTTTTTCAGGCTCAGAGACATATTTCAGAATAAGGTAAAGAACAAACCAAGTAAAATCTCCATGACAGTGAGAGAGCACAAAGTGATTCCCCCTCTCTAACATTCTGCATCTGAATTGAATCACAAAAATTGTAAAAAGAAAAGGAGTACTTGTGGCACCTTAGAGACTAACCAATTTATTTGAGCATAAGCTTTCGTGAGCTACAGCTCACTTCATCTTATGCATCTGATGAAGTGAGCTGTAGCTCACAAAAGCTGATGCTCAAATAAATTGGTTAGTCTCTAAGGTGCCACAAGTACTCCTTTTCTTTTTGCGAATACAGACTAACACGGCTGTTACTCTGAAACAAAAATTGTAGCCGTCTCTGCATCAAGTAAGGAGACTTCTGTACATTTAAAGGTGCAGTACACAAAAACCAGAATGACAACTTCTTCTGTTGGCTATATACCATAGTTACATACACCACACCAGCCTTGTCTACATACAAATGCTGTACCCCTTTAACTAGTACCACCCGTTTTACTGTGGATGCAGTTATTTCTGTATAAAGCTGACTTATATTGGTATAGTTATACCTGTATGGGAAGGTAATAACTAGAGATGTGTGGGAACTGGAATTTCCATCCATTCCATGCCAGGCAGAGAGCCTGGAAGCCAGACAGGCTGGCTTCCCACCAGGTGGGCAGCCTGGCAGCCTGCCATCCTTCCTGCCTGGTTTCCACTGAAAGTTTTGAAGAGTTGTCACATTCCTGGAGAACCTTTTGATTCCACTGAATCAGCAATTTCCAGCAGCAATCTGTTCCATTGGGAAATTCTCAACCAGCTTCAATAATAAATAACCTCTATACTGACACCATTGCATTCACCCTAGGGGTTACACTGATATAACTAGTTCAGTAGAAAAATCACACACCCCCTAACCAAAATAGATGAACTGGTACAAAACCTGTGTGCACACAAGGCTATAGTCAGAGCATATCTTCATCTTCGTAAGAAGAGCCAGCACCCATCCATAGCATAATAATAAAAGTATAATAGCATCCTCAGTTATTTCTTGATAAATTATGACTTTTAACATAAAATTAGACCCTTAAAATGTTAACATCTGAAACGCATTTACATCTCAGTTACCAAAACCACCCATTTCAGACAGAACCGGAATCAGAATTAAACCATGAAAATCTGAACACATGTAAACTTTGGGGGATGGGGAGCATTGAGGTAGAGCTGAACCTGGATCTGAATTCCACAATTAGAACTTCTCTCTGTATGGGCTAAGCCTGAACCCCATATCCAAACACTCTCCAATTCTCATGGTGCGGAGACCCAATCCAAATGGATATTTTGCAGCTCATGCCTTATAGGGAATAGAATGGAGAACTGGCTGTGAGAGAGCTCATGGCTATTCCAGCCTCCACCTCTCCCAGCAGGGGGTCAACGTAAGGAATGGAGGAACTGTGGTAAGAGGTATGCTCACCACTGCTAGAGTCATCAACAATTTGTATTTATATAAACTGCATTCATACCACAACTCAGGCAGTGGTACAATCAGTCATTGTAGAATTAACAGCATGTGTGTGGACTCTATTCACTTCCAGCAGGAGTCACTGCAGGGAATATTGTAGGAGCACAGTTAATGAGGAAACTAACCTCCAGTCCTAACCTAGTATATGAGCATTGGCTGTGGGGGTATTTGTGACTATTCCAGCCCCTGACCTGGAAGGACGTGTATTAAGTAAGTTACAACCATAGGAGTGACTGTCCTTCTCCCACTAGGGATCGCTGTACAGGGAAGTGTATGAATGATGGCAGTAGGGAAGCTCACAGCCCAGCCAGTCCTAATCTCTACCTCTTTTTAGGGAATGGAATAGAAGCTTCAGAAATCCCTGAACTATGGAAACTTAAAAGGGCATTGTGGGGTGATGAGCAGTTTTCTTTATGGTAATTTTCCCCAGTGAAAACTGTAACAAAGTGTAATTTATGTATGTGTGTGAAAGGGTTGTGAGAACTCCTTTATCTTTGGAGTGGAACATGGCGATCCCACTGAGATGAATATATAGCTGTCATTTCAGGTCTTCTGATACTGGCACCTGGTCCATGGTAAATCTTCTTTGTGGTGCCATTATCTTTGAGTTCCTGAAATCGTTTGTTTGATTGAACTGCAGCAGAGGCATTTTGTCATCCTTACCAACTGCCAACAACAATAAAATGTAAACAAATACCATTCCTGTAAATCAGCATTTAATTAGTTTACTGGAAAGAGCTGAGAGAGATGTAGCCTAGAAACAAGGTTTAAAAGAAGGCTTCTATCTCAGAGTGGCTCAACCAATTCCTGGTTTTATAAATGGACTGATGAGCACATTGGAAAGATGGATGGAGGATTTGCTTAGTGAACAACCTGCATTGTACCTTGGGCTTGATCCAGTGCCCACTGAAGTCAATGGGAGTCTTTCCATTGATTTGAATGGGCAGTAGATCAGGCCCTTGCACTTGAAGTGAAACCTTTCAATGTTTCTGTAAGTTTATTTCAAATACAAAGTTAACTATGGCTCAGACAGACCAAAACATGGGGTGCCCGATCTCCTGTGTAATGTTTGTCAATTGAAAGTCTCCTTCAGTATGTTAAGCAATATGTTTGCCTTGGGAGAGACAAGATTCACAACTAAGCACCCACTTCAGGTCCTTCTGGAAGCAAATTCTGTATCTCTTCCAATCTGATCATTTCAACTGAGAAACCAGGACCAGATCAAAGCCATAGTATAATTATTTAAACAGCTTTTTAGCAAGAGACCACCTTGAACTGGAGCTGAAAGCATGACATAGACAGATCAAAACTGTTTGCACTGCAATCCCATTTCATGATGTGGGCTTGAGACTTGATTCCACCAAACCTGATTCCATTGAATTTACTAATTAACATTAGTATTTGTTTTTAAAATGTTTCAGTTCACCCTTAAAAAGACCTTGTCCTAGCTAGTTTCACTGGTTGAGAAGGATGGCCTTGTAGCTAATGTGACTGGGGCTAGATTCTCAACTGGAGTAAGTGGCATTAAATGTGGGCAGGAACTGCATTTTTTTTTATTTTGCTGGGAATCCATGGTTTTGAAAATTTCCCCATTCTTAAATGGAGTGTAAACAAAACACTTGGAAATTTCCTGTGAAACAAAATTTTGGAAAAAAAATGTTTTGGGTCAATGAATATGTTTTGTTCCAATACAACTGAAATGTTTCATTCCAATCTCAACTTTTTATATTCTATAATAGAAAAAGATCTGAAATGAAGAGTCATTTTGAAGCAGAAAACTGACATGGTCCACACCAAAAAAGGTTGAAACAGAATATTTTGACCATATAGAAATGTAGTTTTTTTTCAATTGTTCTTTCTAAATAAACTGTTGTTGAAATTGACATGTTTTTGCAAAATGTTTCACTTTTGACAAATTGGCATTTCCCAAAGAAATATGTTCTGTCACAAAATTTCCTATTAGCTCTAATTGGGATAACTCCACTGACTTCAATGGATAGCGATTTATACCAGCTGAGAATCTGACCCATGTCTGGAAGTCTGCAGAGCTGGGTTCTATGCCAGATAGGATTACAGATGTGCTGTGTGGCTCTGGGCACTTCACTATGCCTTAGATCTGATCTGTACTGTTAGGACAATTTACCTGTTTGATCTAATCTAGCTATGCATTTATAATGTACACAACACTGTGGTATGTAGGCACTGCTGTAGTATCTAATAATATTTACCTACTGCATGGGATGGGGGTTGCCTACAGCATAGGGCAAAACTTGATGTTTGCAAAGCACCATGGTCCAGATCCTCAAAGGTATTCAGACACCTAACTCCCTATTGGCGTTTTAGAGGCTCCTCCCATTGGAGTTAGGCACCTAAATACCTTTGAGGATTTTTACCCAAGCTCCTCAGATGGAAGGTGCTACAGAAGTGTAAAGTATCACTGAATGAGATCTGTGTTTCCCTCCCACAGCTTCTCCTACATGTGACACCAAGAGCAGAGGGCAGAGAGAAGCTGCTGGAAAGCGCAAACGCCTGCAGAAAGAGAGACTGATGTTACTCGGAGGAGGCTTCATTTATCACAGCCTGGTACATGTTATCAAACAATCTAGATGATGTTTGACAACACGGTTGACCTCCCCCTCCTCCACCTCCACATGCACTGAAGTGGGGAAACAACATGGAGTCTTTCACTGGAAGTGCTGTTTACAAAATACTGAATTTTCTTTCCAAAATTCCACAGCAAGAGGCAGTCAGCAGCTTTAGCACATGCCAGCATGAACTGGAGCATTTCCTAGGCTGACTTGCTTTCAGTAGAATAAACATAGAGGTTAGACACTTAAGTTTTTTATATATCCAAATCTATCATAACTGTAGTAGTAAAATAACACAGCTGTGCCTGGCCGAGAGCTGAAGGACTGTGGCTACTAAGAGTAATTAAACGGGGTTAAGTAGTTGTATCTTAGAGCTGTTGGTTTCCTGGATCCTAGGACAGGGCCAATGTAGCCAGTTTGTCTTGGTTTTGGAACTTACTGACTGCTGAACTCTAATATGCCCTGCTGATCTAATAAAAGATATTACCTCACCCACCTGGTTGCAGTCTACTATGGCAGAGATAATAATGCAGTCATAGCACTGGAGGTTATTGGATGCAGCTGTGCTGTAGTGTAGCCGATGGAATTGTATTTCAGTCTTAGAGGCTCCTGGATGCTGTGCTATTACATAGCAGAGGTAACACAGCTCAGTCTTATTACCGTAGAGCCCTACATGCTGTGATGTAATAGACAGCCTGAGTCGACTCTCACTTTCACTGGTTTTGTGCAAGTGTAACTCGACTGACCTCAGTGAAGTTGCTCCTCATTTACACTGTGGTGTGCAGGAGCAGAAGCAGCTGTATCTCAGTGAAGGGTGCTGAATGCTCTTCTTTAATATCCCAGAGATTCTGTGATGTATCACGTCTCAATGTCACAGGCAGGTGCTGTATAGGCCTGGGGCAACGCTTATAGCATGGCCTTCCATTATCTTCCCTGAAGACTGTACACAGTGAGGGAGGAAAGGGAACCAGTTTCACAGCTGTCTGGCACACAGCGCCAAGCTCCTCAGTTCGATCAGAGATACTGGTGTACTCACCCCTTGTCTTTATGTCAATTTTCATTAATTATTTTTATAGCAAGGAAGGGGGGGGGAACCTCACAATTACATAATATGCACAGACTACAATGATCAAGAGCAGCAATATAGCATTTTATTACCCTAGCACATGCAGTTATTTGTGTGTTACCCACTGAATCAAAGGGCCTGATTCTCCTCTTGCTAACCCCAGTTTCATACAGTGATGGCAATGGAGTTACTCCTGATTTCTACCAGTTTACGTGGAAGATGTATCAGGACCAGGGATCCTATCACTATGTTTGTTAGAAATCTTATGCCTTGTTCTCCTCTCACTTATATCAGTTTAACACCAGAGCAACCCCATTGACATTAATGGAATTGTGCCCAGTTTATGCAAGTATTAGAGAGGGAAGAAACAGGCCACTTTAGTTCAAGATTCTTCTGTGCCATATCACAATATATTGAGTGTCATTTGGCTTGGAGCATGGGAGGAGTTTCCCCAAATTCCCTCTTGCCGTGATAGTGGAAGGGAGTTTGTTACAACAGACTATCAGCTTTTTATGGAGGCCTTCAGGTTTGCCAGGGAGCAGAGAATTTTTGCCAGCCGATGCTGCTCCCCCTAAAAACCTAGTTTCTCTGTGGCTGCTGTGAGATGTTTGTGACGCCATGCTATGTTCTAGCATCCCGTTAGTCATTTGTGGTCCAGTTTTCAAAACTGGGTGCCTAAATGGACACCGAGTTGTCTAAATCGGGCTGCCATGCACTCATTTAGATACCTCAGGGTACCTTGACACAGCAGCAAAAAAAACCCTGTGGCAGCAAGTCTCAGACCCCAGGTCAAATGACTCAGGCTTGCAGGGCTCACACTGTGGGGCTAAAAATAGCAATGTAGATGTACAGGCAGGCTCATGCTGGAGCCTGGGCTCTGAGACCCCCATCCCCATCTGGGTTTCAGAGCCCAGGCTCCAACCTGAGACCTGCTGGCCCAAGACCTGCAGACCCAAGTCAGTTGACCCTGGCTCTGAGCGGTGCTGCTGTGGGTCTTTTTTTGCTGTTGGACATACCCTAAATGTTGACGTAGGTGCCTATCTTTAGAAAACCGGAGTTTGATCATTGAACTCCCAACAAGTGCTCTGCAGTTGACAATGTCATTGATAGCCACAGAAGGAAATAAGTTTCTATTCTATTTTTTTTTCTGCTTTCAAACACTGAAAAACCGAAACTAGAAAATAACTCAAAACTGACAATTTGTTATTTTTTGGTTGCTTTTTTTTGGATGAAACAGAAATTTTATGAAAGAAGTAAATTTCCCATTACAATGCTAATTTTAAAAAGGGGGCATAGTTTTCACCAAAACACTTTTTTGGCGAGACAAATGTTAACCGCTTTTATCCCGAGCCATCACTAGGGCCAAATCCACAAAGGAACTAGGATTAATATGTGTATGAAGTATATTTTTGGCCAGCTGCACCTCAGATTCTGGAAGATTAAAGATAACTATCCTGTAGTTAAAATAAAGTTACTTTCAAAACTACAAAATGAAAAACATTTCTTTTTTTCCAGTGAAATGTCTATTGTGGTTCTCATTGCAAATGCACCAAAACAATTATTATATTGTAGAAGCAGAAGGCATAGTGGGCACACCAGGCTACAGACAATAAAAGCCAGGTTGACAATAAAAAATATGTCTGTTTCTTAATATATAATGAGTGTCTGTGCTCAGCTGTCTTCACGGGCCATCTCATGTACCTTCTGAACACAGAAGATCAAGATAGTGCTCTAAAGAAGTAAAGAGACACAAAACTGGGGCTATTAATATATACAAGACTTAATTCCAGGTCAGTTGTGACTCCAAACCATCTGATGGCTTAGTGGCCTGTGGAAATGAGTTGGTGGCCTCAGTCCAGCTTCTAATGGACATGTGTCCTTATCACAAAGCTACTGTAACAGATGGCACTTTTGACCCTCTTGCTGGCACACTCAGCAGCGAGGGCAATGAATTAATAAGTACAGAGACGCTCTCACTTCTAGAAATGGCCACTGTAGGTCAGAGTTTTTAGAGTTAGACAGTGAAACAAAAAGCATTGTTCTTGCCATTTACTGTTTGTTTTGATGCAAAAACTCTCTCCGAGTTTGTTTTTAATTTTTTTCTCCAGGAGCAGAGGGGAGTGGGCGAGGATGGCTTTAAGACACTTTTTCAAACTACCTTCCCCTATGCGGGGATGAGCTAGTGACTAGTCTGTTCTACTGCAAAAGTTAGAGCGGTCTATGCTACACGAAACCCCAAGGAGCCATTGGGACATTGGGACACAGCCAGGGATTCCTTGGGGTGATCCTCTGAACTGGAGGCTCAGTATGACAGTGAGCTGCTATCCTAGCACTACATCATCCAGGGATTCACTTTGTGCAAATTATAAGTATTTTCTGTGAAAAAAAATTCATTTACTTTGACTATTTCACTGATTTAATTAAATCAATCAAAATGAACATTTTCTTTTCATTTCAGTTCAGTTAGAAAATGTTCATTTTGTTTTGAATAAAAAAAGTTAGTGTTGGTTTTTTCCCCACTCCTTTGTCCTTTTTCCTGTCCCCTTTCCCTCCAAAATGACATTTTTTTTCATCCTTTTGAAAAGCCATTTTTCATCAAAAAGTATCCTTGACCAGTCTCCATCCAACAGCTCCTCCCCTTTTAAACTGGCTGAGAGATACACAACTCACATTTCAGTCTCGTGTCAACACTGATCTGGGCAAAGTCCCCCCAAAAAGAGAAAGCAGTGAAGACCTGGTACTTCTAATATTTTGTGTGCAAAAAAAAAACAAAAAGAAAAAACCCTTATACATCCTTAAAGAAGAGTAAACATCTCTTTCTCTGCCTTACACACACACACACAAGTTTTGCTTGGCAAGTGGACTTTAAGACAAATTGGGCTATTTTCTGATCTCAGTTACTCTGGATTTTCCCCAGTGTAAGTCAATGGAGTTACGCTGGATTTACACCAGTACAACTGGTTTTAGAATGTGTTGGAGCAGTCAGTGTGTGGCAGTTGGAACTCCCTTTGTCCATTCTATGCCTGTTCTATGGATAAACACAGGTTTTCAGTTTCCAGGGCTTTGAGTCAAGTGCCTTTCACCTCACTACATTCACTGGAGAAAATGTAAAGGTGAGCAAACCTAGTGGTGAGCAATCCTTGAGCACTATTTACAAAGGTGCAAGGCTGCTGTTCTTGCTGGCGGAGCTCACAGGGTTAAACTGGGGATCATGTTCTTGAAGCCCCCTAGGTTTGCTTTATTTGACTCATCAATCTAACTGAAGCTTTGTTGGCTTCAGATAACGCAGGGATTAACTGGGACAGCAAGACAAACAGAAGCTTGAATATCCACCTAGGTTAGCAGTCTCACCCTTCCACCAATCAACATGCCAGGGCTAATTAATAACAGGGGACACTAAATCTTACTCTGTGTCTGACTGATTTATCACTGAAATTCCTCTTCGGGATTTTATTGTTGGGAATATTGATCAGACTGACATTAAATAAATGGAAATGAGAGTAAATCATTATCCAGGAGCTAGCCAGGACTGAGTGCATAAGGACTGGTTTCTCACTCTCATTCTATTTTCCATCTAGAGCTGAAGGGGGATGTATTCCATGTATGACTTCAGAGGCTAAACCACAAGGGAGCATCCCTGCAAATGACTGAAGATTTCCTGATTCTTTTACCTCCATCGGTTCTATTTTTTCTTTCAGCATTCAGCTTTCTCCCTCCACCCAAAGGAGATGTCATCAAGAGCCTTCCCCTCTCCCGGCTCATAGCATGCAGCCACATCATTTTGACACTGTTCATGACAAATGTCTTGATCACACAATCCAGACAAAGCTCAGTTGATGGAAAAATAATGTGCCCTTTAATTTCTAAGGGTATGTCTACACTGGAGTTGGAGGTGTACTTTTCAGCTCAGGGAGACATACCTAGGCTAGCTTGTGGTGGCATGAGCCATGGGAGGGGCCAGCTGCTCAAGTACATACCTTCAATATCAGACAGGATTGTACCTGGCACAGCTAGCCAGTCCCACTGCTCATGCTAGGGCAGCTACACTTCTATTTTTAGCACACTAGCTTGATCAGAGCTAGGGCAGGCATGTTTACATGAGCTGGAAATTACACCGCCAGCTACAGTTTAGGTATACCCTCAGTGTCTGATTGTCTTCTCCCTTACATCTTTGTCAAGTAGGAGTAACTCCACTGAAGCCAATGGAGTTAGTCCTAGTGTAAAATTGACATAAGGGAGAAGACATTCAGGTCCCGTAATCTCTAAAAAGTCTGCTGACCTTCAATCTTTCATACCCCACCTTTACACAAATGGCTTTGCAGGGTCTGAAAACACATCAGGCTGTGAGCTATGAGTGTGTGAGGTAGGAAGCATATTGCATTTTGGGGGCATGTTGTTAGGGTTCAATATCTGTCACTTTAGGAAAAAGGAGGCATTGAAGGGCTGATTCTCATCCTCTCACATCAGTGTAAATCAGAAATCACTCCAGTCCAGTCAGTGAAATTAAGCTTGTAGAAAACAGGAAGAGGAGCTGCAGGCCCACAGGCCTTGTCTCCTATTGGATTGTTTTGCTTAATATTCCCACCATTGCTAACGTTGATCCAGCTTCTCCAGTGACGCCAAGAAAAGTACTTCACAGGGTCCATTCTCACTAGAGGGCAAAGGAACTGCCCTCAACATTACTTGTAACATTTTGTATCTAAAATGCTGAGCATCCACATATAAATATATGCTCAGGCTACATACAAACATTGCTACCTCTGCTGTGAGCATGCTGCCTTCATCATTTCGTACCGAGAATTAGTCTCAGGTGCCCACCAGCTGCTACCTTTGGCAGCATATTCACCTGCCTCCTTGCTTCAGATCTTACCATGGGAAATAGCTGGACTAATGGACAGGCTTGAGTGGAGGTGGAGGAGCTTACTTGAGTCGCTCCGCCTGCTGCTGCTTAGTCTAACTGTATGGTGCTCAGCAATTGGGTCTGTGAGCACGGCTTCATATAGATGGCTCCCATACAGCTGGTGCCTGGGAGCAGCACTTAATTCTTACGTGTCTACAGGGACTTTTAAATCCCTGACTCCATGTAGATAAGTTTTTAAATCTGACTCCGTGTAGATAAGTTTTCGGGGAGTCAGAGAGGGAGCCCCAGAACAGAGGTGGTGACCTCAAAACTTTTGTGCCAAAGTATTGGAAGAAGTTATCATCCATAATGTCCTCCCTGTCATTTCTTAACCCTCTGGGTGCACCATTTTACAGACTGCCAACCAAACAAGTGCTCAGATGGGAATGTTTATGTCAGCAGTATCTAATGAGTTACGCCTATACAGCAGGACCTACATATTAGGAACACCCTTCTGATAGCTGCACTCCTGCTCTCATCAAAGACTCTCTTTTCTTTTATGCAATGTACAGAGTTAATAGCTGCAGTAAAACCACTCCTAGTGCGTGGGTTAATGAGGTGTTAATGGAGACCAGGTGCTCGTGTATAGGAGTACTGAGGGCATGGAAATGAAGGTCACTGATTTGCAACCAGAGTTCTTCGAGATGGATGCTGCATGTTCTCATTCATGGGACTCTCCAACCAGTGCAGCCTGAATGGTAGAACTCTAGCTAGCAGTGTTCATCAGAGCTCCCACGTGCCTCCCTTGCTTCTCCCTCAGCGAACATTCCAGGGAGAGGGTATACAAGGGGCTCCAGCTGCCTCAGCTCCTTCCTCTGTGATCCCAGTTCTTTGCTAAGTAGGACTCCGCGGCAGAAAGGAAAGGTGGATGAGGAGTGGGATTACACAGAGTCCTTCTTGAAGAACTTCAGTTACTAGTAAGTAACATTCATTTCTTCTTTGAGTGTCATCTATTGCGGGAACTTGGAGTCCTAACTAAATACGGAGTGCAATATGTCCTTGCCACATTTTGCATCTGTTCTAGATTTTAAGTCTAATGAGTAATGCTTAATAAATGTGTGGATTGTACTCCATGTTGCTGCTCTGCATTAATCTATTAAAGGAATATGTCTAGCAAATGCCATAGAAGCTCCTTTTGACCTAGTAGAATGAACTCCAATTCTCCTAGGAAGAGGGAGACTCATCAGCAAATTTCTTTAA
The DNA here is from genome assembly GCF_015237465.2 of Chelonia mydas. Classification (NCBI taxonomy): domain Eukaryota; kingdom Metazoa; phylum Chordata; order Testudines; family Cheloniidae; genus Chelonia; species Chelonia mydas. The sequence goes on from NC_051246.2 coordinate 72,966,405, forward strand.
TACACAGTCTAACCAATAGTGAAAGAGACGGTACTTTATTCCTCTTATTGTAAACAAATTGGGAAATTGTCTAAAATGCTTAGTTTTATCTAAATCAAAAGCTAGAGCCCTTCTAACATCTAGCATATGTAATCTAGCCTCCCTCTCTTGAGTGTGAGGTTTGGAAAAAATATAATATTTTGATTGGTTTTTATGAAAATCTGGCACTACTTTTGGGTAAGAATTTTAGATATGTATGGAGAATTACTTTATCCTCATGAAAGACAAGGATAAAGGTCTGCCATTAGAACTTATAATTCACTTATGTGCCTTGCTGAAGTAATAGCTATCAAGACTATAGCTATCACTAACTGTCTCAAAGGATAAATAGAACAAGGTACAGCTCCACATAGGTTCAAATGGATGATTCATTAATTGTGTAAGCAGTAAGTTTAAATCCCAAGATGGTATAGGATCCCTAACTGGTGGCTATTGATTGATAAGACCTTTCAAGAATCTTATGACTGCAACATGAATAAAAATCAATTTACTATCCTCAGGGACATGGTATGCTGAGATTGCTGTGAGATGAAACTTGACTGATGACAAACAGAGACCTGCTCTTTTAAGGTACAATAAGTACTCTAATATGTAAGAATTGGAGTTCTATATGGATCAACTTCAGACATGGAAACCCACAATAAAAATCCTTTCCATTTATAACCGTAACATTCTCATGTGGACAATTTCCTTGAATTAATTAGTACATTTTGCACTTCTAGAGAATGAGACCATTCTAACAGCCCTAGAGTCTTACTCCCCATGCAGTTAGGTGAAGCAACTGAAGATCTGGATGATACACCATCCCTTGTTGTTGTGTCAACAAGTCTGATACTAATAGCAGAGTCTTGTACAGCCCTCTGGACAGGTGAATTAAGTCTGGATACCACTGCTGCCTGGCCCACACCGGTGCTAACAAAATTACTCTGGCCTTCTCTTGGTTCATGTTGTTTAATACTCTTTGAATAAGGGGAAGTGGGGGAAACGCATACAGGAGCCCTTGACTAGAGTTGATCAGAAATGCATCTGATACTGAACCTTTGTCTCTGCCTGCTCATGAGCAGAACTTCTGACATTTCTTGTTGCTGGAGGCAAAAAAATCTTACAGCTGAAGAGGTGGGACACCATTTCCTCCTTCAGTGACCACTCAGATGGTGTGCCAAGGTATTGAGTTTCCCAGATATATGAAGTACTGTTGGGTGAATCTCATGTGTTATACACCAGTCCCAGAGAGACATTGCCTCTCTGCACAACTGTAGACAATGGGCTCCTCCTAGCTCAACTCCAGAACATGTTTCTTTCCCCTGATGACAAATGCCCTCTGATCATCAGATTGTTGCCCTAATGATATTCCCCACCCCCAGTCCCACAGTAGATGCATTTGTGGTAACTTTTACTGTTGCCATGGGGAGATTGAATGGTATACTCTTCTTTACATTTATTTCTACTTGCTGTGGAATTGTCCATTTTTGATGCATACCATCTATGCCTAGTTGGTAGTTGCACAATAACTTGTGCTGTAGTCCCCTCATTAGAGACAAGAGTGTGTGTGGAGGCAATGCTAAAAGAGCTATCAACCAAAGGGAAAAAAAGAGTATTGTCTCTTGTGTGGACTGCAGGAGCAGCAGTACCACTGATTTTATTTTTACTGACCTCTCTTCCAGAAGAAAGGCTTTGGCCACTATGGAGTCCAATATGGCCCCTATGAAAGCAATCCTCTATGTTGGACATAGGAGTGATTTTTCTCATTTTATGCGTAGATCCAGATTGATAAAAAGTAAACATGTTTTCTCTACATCCCATATAATCTCCCTCCATCACGCCTTTATTAACCAACTGTCTATGTAAGGATATGCTAAAATCTCATTTCCTTAGATATACTGCAATGACAGAGAGACATTTTCCAAATACCCTGGAAACTGAGGACAGACCAAAAGGCAGGACTGTCTACTGAAAATGGTCCTCTCCTACCATAAAACATAGGTAACTGCAATGACATAGTCTTATTGAAATATGGAAATACAAATCTTTTAAATCCAAAGCTGCAAACCAATCCTGGAGGGAAAGAGAAGGCGTTACAGAAGCTAGAGAACACATTCGGATACTAAACCTTTTTATGAAGTTGCTTAATCTTCTGAGATCCAAGATATGATGAAGGCCACCATCTTTTTTGGGGATCAAGAAACAATACAAATAAAATAGCTGAGGCTATTGTTCTGGCTGAAGCATGTGATGAAGCAAATGCTGCCCTCAACTGATACTTAGCAACATGCTGCCATTCTACCAAAAAGCATTTATTAACCTTCTATGCTTCTCAAGCAGAGTATCCATGAAAGATAACATCTTTCCTCACAGATGATATTGGTATCTCACCATCACAGCTTGATAGTTCACTATTCTCATACATGAAGTGGCTGAGACAAATACCTTTCTTACAGAAAAAAACAGTCTCTTCCCTTCTTTATCTGAAGCACTAGAATGAATTTATGCATCCTTTGATCTGTGCATTTTGCAGCCTCTAATCCAGTGAACTAGGAGAAGGATGAGTATAAAATATAGCAAGGCCTTTCTGAGGACATTGGTACAGTGTCAGCTTTTTTTGACATCCGCTGAGTTGATGAAGATGCATTCCAAATTATTTTTGCTGGTAGAGACAGTTCTTTCAATAAAGGAAGTGTGGCTCTTTGTCTAGTAGCTGCTCATAAACTATCAAACCAGAATGTGAATATTCCTTAGTAGAAATCAAAAGAATCTCTAATGTCCTTGTAATCTGACCCACTAGTTTGTAGAAGATCACCACATGATCTGAATGTGATGAAGCCAAAGTTACCCCTGCACTGTCGTCTGGAGAAGTTAAGCCCTCAAAGTGTGGATCTGACTCTTGGATCTCCACTAATTCCTCTTCCTCTGATAAAACATCTTTTACAAATGTAGGAGATCTATCAGGACTCTGATGAACCACCAGATCTGGCTTCTTTGGATCCAAAGTTTGAATATCTTCATAGTAACAAGTCGGTGAAGGTATATTACTATACATAGGAATATCCTGGTAAGATACAGGAGAAGGCCAATGAGACCACCTAAACCAAGGTGAAGCTTGCCACTCTGACCAAAACCCCATACTCAGATCTGGCTGAAAATATCTTTGATCATAAGGATCCGGAACAAGAAACTCTTCTTCAAATCCACTGTCTGATCTGGAGCCATTTTCAGTTCCAAGGGAAGTGGAGATAGTAACCTTATGGGCTGAATGAAAGATAATGGAGAAAAAACTTCTTCTGGCGATCCAGAGTGATTATTAGGAGGTTGAGGTATGGGAGAAATCCTAACCTCTTCTATTCTCCTTCCCCGCTCTGGAGGACTATCTATTTGAATTCGTACTAGTAAACTGTCTGGTTCCTGTTCCAATGACACCTGTGGATTCACCACCAACCAAATTGGAGACAGATCTGGTCGATGAATCTGTGCCATAACCATTATCTGTTGCTGTACTGTATTGGAACTTGTCCTCGGATCTTTACTAGTTGAATCCCGTTCCTTACCCTATCTTCTCTCTCAGATTAAGCTCTTCTGGATCCAAAACAATCAAACATTTGAAGAGCATCTCCTGATTTTAGACCAAGAGTCCATACTCAGGCTAGGTTTTCTTTAAATATACCCAGATCTCATGGGTCTTTTTCTTGTGGATTGGCTCCTGATGAAGAAGCCAGCACCAACAAGGATGGAACCTTTGTAGCAGTGGTTAATTTGTAATGAAAGAGGTGGCTGGGGCTCAAGCAATTTTTGTACATTCATAACTGATGCAGCGAGCCCGGAAGTGCCGGGGCTATGAACTGCCAAGCCTAGAGATGCTGGGGCTCAGCCCTGGTAAGCCCTGGCACAAATTAAGTATTGCTTTGTAATCACTACAACAGCCTTGCCCTTCTCTCATGGATTGGATCTAGAGACAGAGTTCAATACCATTGTACATTGAGGTTTACTGATATTTGGAGCCTTCCCACTTCCAGATCCCCCAGTGCGTGACACCAAAGATGAGGATTAACTTTTTCCTCCTCCAGACGTGGCTGGCGCTGACGCTTGTCTCTGAGGCTCATTAGAGGTTTGCTGTCTCTTAGTTCCAAGTCACTTGGCTGACAGAGCTTCCTGGAGTAAGATGGCCTGGAGACTGTTCTGTCTTTCCATCTTCACTTGTGTCATGCAGGTCAAGCAAACTGAGCAATCTAAAGGGGAATGCCCTTTGTCCAAATATGATAAACATCTTGTATTTGTGTTGGACACCAGAAACACAGCTGGACATGAGACGCAGCTCTTAAATCTGGGCTTTTTGGTCTTTGGTTCCACCATCGCAGCACCAAAGACTTATTTTTTAAGTTAAATCTAACATTATAACTAAACTAGCTATAAAACTATATAGTAATCATATGGATCCAGTCGGAGCAGTTTCACCTTCACCAGCTGGTCACAGCTGGAAGGAACTGAGGTGGCTGGAGTGCCACACCCCTTTAATATCCTCATCTTAGAATGTCTGATGTTCACTGCGGAGCGAGGGATGCTCATGATCTCTCCAACGAACACTACTAACTAAAAAGAAAAGGAGTACTTGTGGCACCTTAGAGACTAACCAATTTATTTGAGCATGAGCTTTCGTGAGCTACAGCTCACTTAATCGGATGCATACTGTGGAAACTGCAGTTCCACAGTATTCATCCGATGAAGTGAGCTGTAGCTCACGAAAGCTTATGCTCAAATAAATTGGTTAGTCTCTAAGGTGCCACAAGTACTCCTTTTCTTTTTGCGAATACAGACTAACACGGCTGTTACTCTGAAACCTGTCATTATGCAAGGCACTACTAACTAAAGTTCCACTGTTCAAGCTGCAGCAGTCAGAGCATATCATGAGTGGGAATATTCAGAGGACCCTTGAAGAAGAAGAGGGGATTAATGTAGAGGACAGCTTTGTTATGCATTTGAAAAAAAACAAGATAGCCTAGAGGTCCATTTGCAAGAATGGGCAAGCATAGCTGTCTCTGTGATTTGTGTGCATTTACTGCACACATTAGGCATGCACCTAGCCAATCATTGTCATGTGCAATGACACAGTTTGCATGCAGTTGTCAACGCACGTTTGTGTGTGCATTTTTTATGCACACAGTTATCCCACTACTTTTTGAAAATTCAGCCCTATGTGTTTCACACCTGACATTGTTTTCTCCTTGGGCTAAATTCCCACTTTCTTCAGCTGAAGCTGGATTTGGCCTCTTTGATCATTTGTTTATAGAAATTATAGTTTTCTTCCATGGAATGCAAACAAATTCTGCTGTCAGTTACACCAGCATAACTGCTCTGAGGTCTCTTTGAAACTGATTCTCCTCCCACACTGGTTTTACACTGGTCCTATTCCATTGACTTCACTGGAGTTACTCTTGCTTTACACTGATGTGAAATCAGAATCAGGCTCCTTGGGTAGAATTTTCTAAAGCACCTACGTGTCTTAGGAGCTTAAGTCCTATTTTCAAAAGAGACATAGTAGGAAAGTCATTGGGACTTGGGCTCCTAAGTCACTGAAGCACTTTTGAAAATTATACCCCTGGTGTTTAGCAGTTCATAGAAAGCCATCATGATTATTGATGGAAATAGAACCTCAGTTCATGGGGGAAAAGATATTAGGTATGAGGAAATATATTGAGGAAGTGGAACGTCATTGATTGTTAAAGATCAACAAGGGCTCCAGTAATAGGAAGAAAAATTGTCAGTCAATTCTTCAACACTTCCCCCTTCTTCCTCATCGCCAGCTGCTGTAATTCAGAATATACAGTATACACCATTTTTCTCCAGTTAAGCAGGAAGATTTTAAAGCCTCACCACTTGTGTCAGCCTGAGTACCTGTTCACATTTTGCAGCATGGAAGATCCCTGCAACTGGAAGATTTTGATGAGCTTAGATTTCAGTAATTACTTTTACCCCTCTCTTGCTCTCTAATCCATGGTTTTATATTCAGCCACAGCATGTGCGGGTGGAATTTTCTGTCCCTGAGTTTTATTGCTTGTTTAGTGGCTGACTAAGTTAATATAGTACTAGACTTCACCGCTGGTGCCATAAGCCAGTCTGTGTGATAGATCTAAGCACCCTACTCTTGGTGCAGACTCACAATGCATAAGACCAAATCCTGCTCTTTACTCAGGAGAATTCACTTCAGTGGCAATTTTTGTGTGAATTAAAGGGGGATTTGGCTCGTAATCAGAAGCCTTTCCCTAGTAGAGGTTGGAGAATTATAGTGTGGATCCTGCATCCCTTCTCATCCACAAAGAGAGAGAGAGGGAGAAAGTCCCGTGATCATTATTGAGGTCATCAACTCAGTGTAACTTAGCGAAGAGACAGTTGCTATTAGGGATGCACATGACCTTGTGGATTAATAGATTTCATTTTTCGTCCCTGGCAAGAACTTCACACTCTGAATGCAAAACCAGCCTCATCACTCTTCTAAAACTGATTGCATGAACCAAGGCCATCTCAGTGAAATGCTTTGGGAGGCCTGAGACTGCTTTAAATTACGATAGGGACTGAACCAGTTGTTACACTGGCCAGGGATCACCAGAGCATGGCAGCATTCTGCCCATACATCCTCCTTCTGGGTATGCCTCTAATACCCTCCCTACTCTTGGGTGGCTTGGAGGAGGTATCGTAGAGACAGTTATGTCAGCTAGGCATTCCCCAGGATGAGTGGATCCTCAACTGCTTTGCTAGGGTGCCTTACAGTCTCTTTGCACAGCAGGATCTGACCCGGGGGGCTATGCCAGTGCACAACTAGCATCCGGTCAGAATCAGACTTCGACTTCTCTGCCACCTGCCCCTACTTTATGTCCAGTTTGCGTTTAACATGTAATGTTAGAAACTTGCCTACATCACTGCTGAATCCAGGCCATGTATTTTCATGGGAGTTGCACTCACTCACTGAGGCTGCATTTGGCCAATTGATTTTGATATGGCTTTGCTGTTGTAAATCAGAGAAGAGCTTGGTGCAGTGGAAGTCGCATGTGTGTCATGGACAGCAGAACCGGGCCCCTTTTGCTTGATCCTACAGCTACTTATGATGGTTTCTTGGCAGTGTAACTCAATTGGAACAGTTCCCTGGCTGCGGCCAAAGAAGGCACAGCACACTCAGAAGGGTAGAGTGGTTGAAATTTTTTTAGGTGAAAAATGTGTTCATTGAAAGGGGGTTTCAGAGACAAGAGGTCTTTTGACCGTATGATATAGATTGAAGGACATGTGCTACTAATAATAGTAAGGCACAGATTTTCCTGGATATGATAGCTGACAGACTTCTTCACCAAATAGTCACCAAACCAACAAAAGGTGATGCCATTTTAGATTTGGTATTGGTGAGTAGTAAGGACCTCATAGAAGAACTGGTTGTAGGGGACAGCCTTGATTTGAGTGATCATGAGCTAATTCCGTTTAAACTAAATAGAAGGATAAACAAAAATAGATCTGCAACCAGGGTCCTTGATTTCAAAAGAGTTCTTAATTTCAAAATGGCAAGCTTTAAACAATTAATGGAATTAGTTAGTGAAGTGAACTGGATGAGGAACTCAAAGATCTGAATGTGGAGGAGGTTTGGAATTACTTTAAGTCAAAGTTGCAGAAACTATCTGAAGTCTGTACCCCAAGCAAGGGGGGAAAATGTGCAGGGAAAAGTTGCAGAGCAAACTGGATGAGCAAGCATCTCAAACAGGTGATTAAGAAAAGGCAGAAAGACCACAAGGAATGGAAGATGTGCTGGATCAGCAAGGAAAGCTACCTCTGGGAGGTCAGAAAGTGTAGGGGTAATGTGAGAACTGCCAAAAGCCAAGCAGAGTTGGACCTTGCAAAGGAAATTAAAACCAATAGTAAAAGATTCTGTAACCATATAAAGAAAACAAGGAAAGAAGAAGTGGGACCGCTAAGTATTGAGAATGGGCGTGAGATTAAAGATAATCTAGGCATGACCCAACACTTAAATGAATACTTTGCCTCAGTTTTTAATAATGGCAATGAAGCGCTTGGGGATAGTGGCAGTGCCAACATGGAGGAGGACCAGAATATCATACGAGAAGATCTGGACAACCCTGAAAACTGGAGTAACAAAAATGGGATGAAATTTAATAGTGCAAAGTGCAAGGTCATGCACTTAGGGACTAAAAACAAGAATTTTTGTTATAAGCTGGGGACATATCAGTTGGAAGTGACAGAGGAGGAGAAAGCCCTGGGTCTATTGGTTGATCACAGGATGACTATGAGTCACCAATATGATATGACAGTGAAAAAGGCTAACGCAGTTCTAAGCAAGGTGTTTCCAGTAGTGATATGAAAGTGTTAGTACCATTATACAAGACACTGGTGAGAGCTCCTCTGGAATACTGTGTGCAATTCTGGTCTCCCATGTTTAAGAAAGATGAATTCAAACTGGAACAGGTGCAGAGAAGGGCTACTAGGATGATGCGAGGAATGGAAAATCTACTTTATGAGCAGAAACTCAAAGAGCTTTGCTTATTTAGCCTAAACCAACGAAGGCTGAGGGGAGATATGATTGCTCTCTATAAATACATCAGAGGGATAAATACCAGGGAGGAAGAGGAGTTATTTAAGTTAAATACCAACAAGAACAACTGGATATAAACTGGTCATCAACAAATTTAGATTTGAAATTAGATGAAGGTTTCTAACCATCAGAGGAGTGAAGTTCTGAAACAGCCTTCCAAGGGGAGCAGTGAGGGCAAAAAACCTAACTGGCTTCAAGACTCAGTATGATAAGTTTATGGAGGGGGTGGCATGATGAAACTGCCTACAATGGCATGTAGCTGATCTGTGACTGCTAGCAGGAAATATCTCCAATGGCTGGTGATAAGACACTAGATGGGGATGTCTGAGTTACAATGAAGAATTCTTTCCAAGGTGTCTGGCTGGTGGGTCTTGCTGACATGCTCAGGGTACAACTGATCACCATATTTGGGGTCAGGAAGGAATTTCCCCCCTGGATCAGACTGGCAGAGACCCTGGTTGGTTTTTTTTTTTTTGCCTTCCTCTACAGCAGGGATCAGCAACCTTTCAAGAGGTTGGATATTTCAGGGAAATCCGTTGGCAGGCCAGGACGGTTTGTTTACCTGCAGTGTCCACAGGTTCAGCCGTTGGCAGCTCCCACTGGCCATGGTTCACCGTTCCAGGCCAATGGGGGCTGCGGGAAGCAGCACGGGCCGAGGGATGTGCTGGCCGCCACTTCGTGCAGCCCCCATTGACAATTGTTGTCATAGAATTTTTTAATGAAATTTCAATGAAAATTTTCAAATTTTTAAAAAAGTGCTGCAATTTTTCATTGAGGAAAGTCTTACTTCGTTTTTTTAACTTTCTCCCTCCCCTCACCATGCCTTTTTTCCAGTGGGGAAAAAAGGAGTGGGAGGAGTAAAAAAGTGAGATCAAATGGGGAGCTGTGAAAATCTGAAATGAAATTTTTCCAAAGGAAATGAAAATTTTCATTTAAAATTTTTCATAAAAAACAAAATAAAAATGGAAAATATCAAAGGAAACAAAACTTTTTAAAAATTCAAAAGGTAAAACAAACTGCTCTTGAGGAGGGGAGATGTAAAGATGGGCCTGCTCTCCACCAAGCTGGTCTCCTAGGGAAACCCCAGCAATTTCCCTGGCATAGGAAGGCTCCGACCACACCCTCTTTCTCCTAGACAAACCCCCTTTCCTGGCAGCAGGAAGGGAAGGTAGCATAGGAGCCATTACTCTGTCTGTAAGCTACTGAAGGGTTCCCCCTAACCTGGGCCATTAACTTACTTCTGAGTTACTCATGATTTACCGTGGTGTGAGAGCAGAATCATGTCCTACATATACAGGGCCAAACACTCACCTGGTGTACATTGGCATAGCTCCACTTACTTCACGACCAATGTAGATGGGGTTTGAGAGGGCAAAACTGCAATAGTCACTGTTTTTGTATGCATGAAAGCAAATGCAGCAAACAGTTAAAAGGACCATGTGAAGATTGTACGGCCTTAACGCTACCCTACAGTGACAGCGGCCTTGATTTGCGGATCTCTACTTAAGGCATCCTTGAAATGAATATACATTTTAAATTGCTCATTGCTATAAAACCAAAAGGATCCCAATGAAAGTGCAAAAAATCTTCCACACTAATGTAGTCATATCTGTGTTAAAGGTCACCCACTAACCACAGTTGCTCTTCTCAACAGCCAATAAAATCTCAGTCTCCATGAGAGATCCTCAGTATTAATTACATTATATTGTGTGGTAGCCACCTGTTACAATTATAAGGAAAATAGTAGTCCCTTGGATGGCTGTTATTAACAGATTTCACTATACTTGTTTTCTTGAGTTCCAGTCAGTGAGTCGATTGGACAGTTTGACACCTTCCCCATATAGGTTTGAAGATGAGTTCGCAGGACACTACAGGTGGTAACCATGATTATAAAAGTAGGCTTCATTGTGATAAATATTCTCGTGGCTTTTATTTTTTATCCAAGAATCTTTCCTGGGTGAATCTTAAAAAGTTTGAAGTCTTACCTCAGGTTGGTTAAACTTAACCCAGAAATCAAGGGCCAGATTATCAGGTGGTGTTCATCCAAAGTCAACAGTCCTATGCTGAGTTACACCACTGAGGATCTGGCCCTACAGATGCTTGATGAGATCAGATTTGCAGTGCATTCTAGCTTCAGCCAGCTCACAAATATAGAGAGAAGAGTCTTTAAGAACACAGCATTTGTTCATCCCATCTGGTATCCTGTCTTTGGCAATGAATGGCCAATGATGCTTCAGGAAAACATTTCCCCATAACCCCTACAAACCCAGTCAGGGGCCAGATCTGCTGCTCCTGAAAGATTATTTTCAGCTCTGTTGACTCTGGATGAACAAAAGGACTTCAACGAAGACAGACCAATTTACACCAGATGAGGATCTGTCCCAATGAAACTAGCCAATTATAGAAAGATACATGGGGGATGGGGACAGACTTCCTTCTTGATGTGAACAGGTAATTAGATCAGATGTTGAAGTGTGAGGTTTTTATTACCCTTATTTTAACTTGCACAGCTACTGAACAAATATTATAACTTTCTCATAGTATTTTGGGACTTCCACTTCTGATGCCAGCTGAAATCAGGAAGTGCAGGAGTAGGTGGAAACATTAAATCCTGGAATCCTTAAAGTTACACCTACAAAACGGAATGGCTGTCAAGGCGGGTTAATTTTACAATCTAACTGCTTTGGCAGTGTTATTCCAGCTATTCCCAGAGCCTGTGCACCTTCCCACTGACCTCACCAGTGATGCTCGGATACTTACAAGGAAGTAAACAAAAGGGACTCATGGGGGCTTTGGTTCCATAGAAACAGAGGGGAAAATGTCAATGTTTGCCAAGTGGTAAAGGACAAAATCAGTGGGGAAGGAAATTTTATTGTCACATGTTCAAAGGGGATGTTAGAAACAACAGAACCGGGGCGGGGCGGGGGGGGGGGACTACAGAAAGAAGTCCCTTTAAGCAGTATATCAAAATACTACTAATAATGCATTATCCTTTGAGCACTACATTGAACATGATGTGATGTTTACATCAACAATAGCCTGAGCAACATTTTATACATTTATTTTAAATGCAGTACAATCCTGTTTACTGCAAGGGTTTCGGAGACTTCTGAAATCCCAAAGCTTTGGATGAACAGAGTTTTGGATACACGGGGAAACAATATATTGTGTGCACTGACGCTGGAGGGTGTAGCTTTCATTAACCAGGTGTTTCTGTTAACTAGGGTTTGGTGTAATAAAGATAAGAAAGATTCTTTAAAAGAGTTGCTGTGGCAAGAAAGAGCCATGTGACTCTATTGAGTTCTACAGAGTTGCACCCAGTTATCCCAAGGTTCATATTCTCAGCTGCACTGAGCTTCTGCAAAAAGGAGCTGGTTGTGGCCTGATTTCAGTGGCGTATTCTATGCCAGCCCTGGTCTTGGAGTATCTCAGTACAGCCTGGGGGCTGCTTTAAGCTATGCCAGCTGGCTATGGTCTCCATGGGGTCATGCACAAGCTGGGGATAGCCGGAGTGCAGCATGTCCTGGCCATGCCCTCTTCCCATCTATTTGCATAAGAGTATGGGTTTACCCTGGACTGATATTTCCTTTTAGCCCTGCTCACAGCCTGTTGTGAAGTTGGCTGTCACCCTGCACCCAAGAAAGTGCCTACAATCTAGTGATAAAGATATGTGCACATAGTTTGTAAAGCACTTCTAGTCAGGTGAAAATGCACAAAGATTCATTAAGATGAACTGGAACTAGCATCCTTCCAGGGACTTCAAGCTAAATGCAACTATGGCAGGGGAGATGCAGGAAAAAGAATTAACCATTGTCTATAGTGGGTTACAGTTCCCTATACAGTGAGGGGTGGGGGCTGGCTGATCCATTTGAGTTTTCTTTCACCCACCACTGCATACTGTTGTAGTCAAAATGAATCCTCGATACACAGTGGACTCAATCCGGCCCGCCGATACACATTTGTCACTGCATATCTGTACAGCTGGTAATTTGAGATATCAATGCCAATTCATTTTCTGTTTAGAACTGCAATGATTTCTAGATATTGGTCATACATTGCAGCCATCGAAATTATTTTCGATGGCGAGACCAGTATGAAACCCCGCTTCCTTTCCAGGGGGAATGAGTGCCAGTGTGATACACTCACCGTGGACAGGAACACAGCTTTCAAAACTAGAACAATGGCTGGGGGAGGGGAGCTGGCATCACAAATCCCCAACTCCAAACAGGAAGCACTCTGCATGTCTTCAAAGGATTTATAAACACTGGAAGCTGAGCAGAATTCAAGAGAACAGCTACAGCAGGACAAATTAGTTTGTCCAAAAGCTGCACATACAGTCACTGGAGCAGAATTTTTGAGGCTGTCATATATCCTGTTTTCCTTACAATCACACACACAAGCAAATCATAAAGCTGCACCTGGTATAGCAGGACTTTGCTTGTGGGTTTCTTCACAACAGAAACCATTTTGGTCCATTGAAACCCAAGATGGGCCCAAGCCAGAACACCACATCTAAATGCCTTTGAACTTTGAGGAAGTTCATATCCTAACTCATTGGCTCTGACCCATTTCTAAGTAAAGCACTGCATGGCTGGCACCAGGTACTACTCTCTGTTTTCCTTCTTGCAGCATCCACTAGTGTTCCTGATTTGTAACTGAACCAGTTCACATGAAACACAGGTTGACCTTAATCTTAGAACCAAACCTATTTTTGAGATGTGAAAAAAATCTCACATTTTAGTTAACTTTATAGTTCAATTATTTTTCATTTCCACCTGCTTCTACATTCCTGGATCCTGCTGGGAGGTGAAGATACAAAATCCTGAGTGAGAGACTTTTTGGGTGAGCTTTCCACCCATGTTTTACAGTCACCAAATAAAATCACTGTCATCCAAGGATCTCAGAATACAGTCAGATCTCAGAATATCCACAGTCACCAAATAATATCACCCATCCAGGGATCTCAGAATACATTGCAGACTGTAATGAATTAACCTGTACCTCACCACTGTGAGATACGTGCAACCATTCTGCCAGGTAAAGCCAGCAGCAACCAGGGCCGGGTTCAATATCTAGGGGATCCTATCCATTGATACAACACAGAACCAGCTCGAGTCCCCATCCAGTAACCTGGGAAATTGACACATCAGCCCTGAGTGCCTCTGAGAGGCAATACTTCCCCATTCACAAGCACAGAGTCTGAGTGCAGAAAAGAAACTTTTAATAAAAGGAGGGAAGTAACTCAGCATGAATTTGGGAAAACACTGCAAACAGGGTTCATAAACATAAACCATGAGTAAAAGACCCACCCCCCAAGTAAGTTGGGCAGTGTCCTTTTCCCCTCAGGTTCTTAAGTCCAGCAACCCAAAAGACTCTTTCATGTGCCTGACCCTTCTCTGCACCCCACTCACAGTTGCTGTCCTTGGTCAGTGCAGACCCAGAGTTCAGAGGTGCATCTGCAGAGTTCACCACCTCACCCCCCGGCTGGGGTAAAGAGACACCTTACTCACTCCGCTGCTTGGGCACTCACTCGCCGCCCCTCTCTACCAGCCACCCTGCTGACCACTCCTGCTGGCCGCCTGCTCGCTGCTTCCACCAGCTGCCCACTCACCACTTTTCTCCTCTAGCCGCCCTGCTTTGCTGCTCGTTGTGGCTCTCCGCTGATGCCCTGCTGGCCACCTGCTTACCACTCTCGCCATGCCTCTCCACCAGCCGCCCTGCTGGCTGCTCATCGCTCCTCTCCACCACACCAGCCACTCATTCATCAGCTGACTGTGACCGCTGCACATTAGTCTCTCCGTAATTTCCAGCTCTTTGCAGGCTGGGCAGAAACACAGCTCCATCTCCAGTGATTGCAGCTCTCAGTGATTTTTAGCTCTTAGCAGGCAGGGCAGAAACACAGTCCTACCACAACTGATTTCAGCTCTGATTGGACATTTAACACAACAAAGAGGCTCCTAATGAAGCCTATTTAGCTCTATTCTTTGAACAGTGGGGATGAACAGGTTAAACCAGTCTAGAGAAGACTCTTGATGAGGGTGTGCAGTGTCCAGGCTGGGGATACCTGTCCTCACCCCTCTTACTTTCACAGCGCTCTGACATTCTAGCCCCTGGCTTAACGAGGTTCTTTCAACTGAGCGTGGCCTCCTCATTTGGGACAGGTTAAGCACAGTCCTGCTTTTCTGTATTCCTACAATAATTACAACATTGGTAACCATATTTCACTACCCCTGCATTCAGTACTAAGGTGATTTGTGCCCAACACCAGCCAAAGTTGATCACTTTGACTCCACTGTATCTGCTGAATATGTAAGCAGAGCAGGAGCAAACCGTATTTACATAAACACACCCAAGTCATTCCCCCTCCCAGCTACCTCTGAGAGAAGCATTCATTCAGACCCTGCTTACATCCGTATTACTATTCCCATTTTACAGATGAGGAAATGGTAATGTAGTTTGCCAAAGGTCACATTATGAGTAAGAAACAGAGCTGGAAACAGACTGCAGGATTCCTGACTCCCAGATAACCAACTGAACAGCTGGGTGCTTGCCCAAAGCAGCCTAAAATATTTTTTAAAATGAGTGTGACTAATAATAATTAATAATGAATGAATCTCTGCCATAAAATGTTCCAGCCTGCAACATGGCAATCGAAGGCTAAATACCCAAAAGGGTCTCAGTCTGGCCTCTGAAACTACACCCACAATTCTTCACATTTAAATTGGGTTATTGGACACCTGATTCACCACAGAGTTACTTGGGTTTTACATTGGTGTAATTCCATCGAAGTCAGTGAGGCTGCACTGACATAAAGCTGTAATCAGTTCCATTCTGTGCATGTGCAAATCTGAGTACACACAAGCACATGGGACATGAAAAATTGTGGGTATAATTTTAGAAGACATTTCTGAACATCTGGCTCAAAGGTTAGTGATTTAGGACAGCAGGATGTCCTGTAAGTAGAGAGCCTGCTCATGCTCTCCAAGTCCTTACGGAGGCCAAACTCCTATAGACTTCAGTGGTTTTGGGGCTCAGGAAATGGTGTGGGACTTTGTTTCATTATCTTTGTTTCTTAGGTGATTATCTGCTCTTGCTGCTCACTCTTTACCTGAAACTTGGTGGCACCATAATAATCTCCACATTATACAACTGCAATGTCAAAAACACAGGAACATAATTTGTGGTGTGAAAGCTTGGATCTTTAAGCAAAGATCCCATTTTCAATTCGACAGTGAACAGGGACCTTGACTTACTTTATTTCCGTATGGCATCTTGTACACCAATTGTGCTCTATAAGCAAATAACAATCACAATAATCCGGCACATAGGCTTAGAAATCCAAGATGGACTCAAGCAGCCAAGTTTCGACCCTCATCCAAACTTTCCAAGAGTTCTGAGTTGAGAATCTGTCTTTTGCTTTGGCCCATTAGAGAAATGGTGATGCGCATGAAGATTGGATCCAGATCTAACTCAGGTTCCCCATCCATTGAAGAGGTTTGGATTCAGGTGTTGGTTTGTGGTCATCTCTCTTACTAATACAAATGAGGGCTAAGAAAGGCATATTTAGAAGATGTAGGACATATGGGATTGTTTGAGGTATCCTCCTCCATTGTTTCAACTAACTGGCTTGGTGACACAGTAAGTACTATCCCTTGATCTCTTGGTGCTTTGCTGGATCTCAAGACCACTTCAGTGCTTGGCTTCTGTGTTTTTTCCCTATCTGTTTGTTTGAAGAGGTGTCTCTTTTTTTACTTGTTCTTTGGAGGGGGGAAACTATTATTGTTGTCTTTGTGTTACTGCAGTATAATGTTCCTGGATTCCTCCATTCCCAGCTGCTGGATTCAGAAAGCTTTTCCTTTTTAAACTTCCTGTTCACACAGGGTGGGGGTGGGAAGTGGGGGAAGTGGGGGGAGGTTAGGCATTGAATAAAAGGAATTAACCATTTCCCTTCTCTGACCTTTGGGAATTTCCGTATGTGAAAGTTGCAGCTTGTGTGTCTAAGAATTATTAATGATGGAACGTTACTGAATGGATGTGAGACAGAAAATCAGAGAATGCTATCTGTACAGGGCGGGGGGAGGGGAGGTCAAGGGGGAGAGATTAGAAGCAGGAAGAATAAAATATATAGAAGGATACATATTTTGTAGTAATAAGAACTTCTTGTCTTGCCAAAGATCTGAGCATGTTTGTGGCTTCCATCTGCCATGCCATGTTTCAGCTTCTGCTCTCAGTGCAGAGCAAGGAGAAGCCTGGGAAATACATTTCTGTGATTATCCTCATGACTCACTCCTTCGTCTGAGAGGGTTTCCATCAGCATCTCTTGGAGTATTCTGTAATTCATATAGATCCCTCCAAGGCAAAAAGCCATCCAGGCTGAAGTTAGAATTGTGTTTATATTGAATATTGTGCTACCTCTACTCAGACCTTAAAAAAATTCCCCCATTTAGAACAGTGGTTAAATTAATAAGAATAACCTAGTCTTTCTTTATTACTCTCCCCATCTTCCTTAAACAAGATCCAACTGTGCATGGTCTAAACCTCCCATATTTTCTTCACACTACACAAAAACACGCATACTCATGCAAACTTGCCCCCCCAAACAAGTGCTTACATTGAGATACATAAACACGCACCCTCACACTCATGCTCCTATGTGTACATACACAGACATGCAAACCCAAACAGGTGCACACGTACACTTATGCATGCAGCTGCATGCACACAAACTGGTTCACATATGTGCTGACAGCCTTAGGCCTATGCAACCTAGATAGTCCTAGGCCCTGCTCTTTCAGTGGTCCTGTGCCACTCCTTACCCAACCTGCCAAAGTAGCATTCCTTGTCTGAAGTCC
This sequence comes from Chelonia mydas, assembly GCF_015237465.2. Taxonomy (NCBI): domain Eukaryota; kingdom Metazoa; phylum Chordata; order Testudines; family Cheloniidae; genus Chelonia; species Chelonia mydas. The sequence goes on from NC_051246.2 coordinate 72,983,874, forward strand.
TCTCTGACTCTGGAATCAGTGGGCCAGAGCAGAGAAAGGAACGTTGCTTTCTAGTAACTGGAGTTCTCTGAATATATTATTTGCCTATGCAGATCCATCCCGTAGGAGTCGTGTCCCATAGCTCAGGTGTCATGGCTCATAATTCCCAGAGTAGGTAGCTGGAGAAGCAATTCCATGTGGGAGGATGAATTCTCCAACTGCGCCCCACCTTTGCCCCACTTTCAAAGTTGTGATTCAGCTCCACCTTGTAGGAGGTTCACCAGAAACCACGGAGCCTCATAAACCAATGAGGGGAGCTTTAACAGCCTGAAGGGATTAGCTGGCAGGCAGGAGGTGGGAAAGTCAGGGTGAGATATGTGCTTAGGGAGAGTGAAATGGACAGGGCCTCTCACATGTTACTTTGAGTAGGGCACCACAGAACCCGGTGCTGGCTCCATGCATGTATAGACAATGCACACGCACACACATTCACTGCAATTAATGGGAGCTCTTGCTGAATCTCAGGCACAGACCCTCTGCACTTACAGGAACAGATCCTCTGCTGGAGCGAGCAAGCCAACAGACTGACCCAGATTTACATTAGCTGAGGCTCTAACGCATTCACAGTGATTTGTAGGGCTCAGAAAACAAAGTATTGACCTCAGAGGGACTTTCACTGTATACTGTATGTCATTGTTGTAGTACTGTCTAGCCAATCTCTTCCTTCTAGGTGTTTAACATACTCTACACCTGACACAATTAGTTTTGGGAGTACAGAACCCTCCTCATGCACTGGGGCAATGGAGCCAGGTTGAGGGAAACTTTATTGTCCACATGAGACAAGAGGACAGGTGTTCCTAGGGGAGGAAGCCATCTTCTTTTACAAGTTTCAGGATGACAAAGTACACTCAGGTGGGGGGTAAGGAAACCTTTTTCTCTCCCATGCTGTAGGATGATAGAGACAGTTGAGAGAAGGTGTCTTTTCTCCCATGCTACAGGACGATAGAGATAGCTAGGAGGGAAGCTTCTTTTTACAATGTCTAGCTGAGCAACCCTTGTCTGCTGCTGCCTCTCCACACTTTCATCGTCCTGTAGATGCGACAGAGACCAGCCGGCGCATCAAAGGCGTGTTAAGTTACTGCTGTGCTGTGAAAGAGGGGGAGAAAATTCTGTTGACTGTGACGAATTGGAGAAGCTCGGGTTGGCGCTTGCCCTTTAATTGGAGGGCTGCTTGAATCTGTGCACTGCTAAAGGGATTAGACCAGCGTGTGGCATGTTTCTGATTCTGACAGAAACTTGAACACGCTCTAGTAGAGCTAAAAAGAGAATGGCAACTTCAATGGCTGGGGAGGGTGAGAGGTGGGGAATCCTTGTTGTGTGTGATTAGCCACACTGGAAAACGCTGTGGGTGTGTGAACTGTGCACTAACTAGCAGAACTTCACTGCACCGGAGGCGGTGGAGTTGTAGAAAAAAGAGTTTCCAAGCATTTTCTTTCAAAATATATCTGTCACATTTAGTGCTTGTAGAAGCTGCTGCTGTTGCCTTGAGAGTACTGGAGAATGAAGTCCTCTATTTACTGCGAAATTAGGAGGGCATGGGCAGTTGCCACCCAACCAACGTGTTTACTCCTGACTTGGAAGGATCATTTCTAGGGTGACAGGGGACTTCAGTGTCCACAACCACTCAGTCCTTGTTTCTTCAGCTGTGACTGCCAACAAGGGGACCAACTGTGGTGGCTTTGTGACATGAACATCTGATATGAGATGCTAGATGGAGACATGTTTCCAAGGTCCTCAAACAACTGACAGCAAGTTTGATTTGCTACTGACCTGAACCAGAATCCAACCAGTAACTTAAAGAAGAAAGCAGCCCTGATCCTCATTTACCGGTTCCATGCCCCCTGAACATACACCCCTACCTGCTGACCATGTAGAGTTAGCCCTGGCATGGTGGTGGGATGGTGACCTAGTTTCCATCAGGAAGCTGACTCTATTGTCATCTCCAAGAGAATATGCTCCAATTAAAGGGGGGTGTCTTTTAGAATGAGTAGAACTATAGAAAGAGAGTCAGGTTTTAGGTGGGACCTAGTTTGGTGTGATACCAGGAGTTCAGGAACCCAAGCTGGAGCCAGGCTGCTACCACACTGTCAGAACATGAGCTGGGCTTTTAAGGGAGTGCTGGGTTCAGCCTCACCTGTGACTAGTTTACCTTTCAGTCTAGGAGGTCATGTGATGGGAGCATGTGGCTAGGAGCCAGACTCGCTGGGGTATAAGTGCAGCCTGAGGTCAGCCAGGAGAGAGGTGCAACGTAACAGGTGATCTGTGCGAGTTGCTCCATACAGCGACTCTGCCGTTAGTGCCCCGGCAGAGGCGCCTGCGTGCCTGCAGGGAGCCAGAGCCAGCTGGGAAGGGGGAAGATTTGTATTGTTTTTAACTGTACGTTAATAAACTAAACTCCTGGAAAAGGGGGGGTTCTTGAGAAAACACCCACCATGTGGAGTTTGGGGAAGAAGGGCAAACTGAGGCAGTGGCAAGGTCTGAAGCCAAACTGGGTGTGCCCTGCTACACAGATAAGCACAGGCCTCTCCGCATGTTACACCAACTTCTACGCATGCTCAGTACAGATCTCTTTCCTACAACTCTGCCTGCCTGCTGCATCACTTATTGCTAATGAGAGGGATGAAGCAATTTGTACATTTAATTTCCATGATCTTCAGTGGACAATTTTTGTGGTGTGGATCAGAAGATGGATGTAAAGTCCACAGGCTTCTCCTTATACATGCTGTAGGTGAATTACTTGATTCAGCCTCTGTGGGGGGCAGTACTCTGCACTTCTAAGAAGCATGAGTCAAGACACAGGGGGAGGGATAGCTCAGTGGTTTGAGTATTGGCCTGCTAAACCCAGGGTTGTGAGTTCAATCCTTGAGGGGGCTATTTAGGGATCTGGGACAAAAATGGGAGATTGGTCCTGCTTTGAGCAGCAGGTTGGACTAAATGACCTCCTGAGGTCCCCTCCAATCCTGATATTCTATGGTGTAAAATGAGGTAGACAATAGCTGGATCTTTTCTGGCTCAGGGTCTGATTTTTCCCCTCAGGCTAGTTTTATATTGGTATAGCTCTATTTATTTCAGTGGAATTACTGCTAATTTACACCAGTGATGAGGAAGAGAATAATGCTGTGATCCTACCTCTTCCAGATGACCCAGATCCTGAGCAGATGTAAATCCACATAGCTCTGCTGACATTAAAGGGGCCACACCAATTTATACCAGGTGGTGATTGGTCCCCTAATGTGCCATGAAACAATATATTAAAACCCTTCAGATGCTCAAGAGATTCCTATCTGGACCAACATGATCTTTCCAGCAATGTACCTTCATTTTCCTACCAAAAAAGGTGAGACGTACCAGTACATGCCAAACTCCCCAACTGCAGAGCTCACTCCCATTGATTTTCACACACAGATATTTCACTTATATGTTGAGGCTGCCTTGAACATACAGTATAGAAAACAGGCCAAAGCTAGTGCGAGTTATACTACGAACAGGGCTCCCTGAAACCCCAGTCTACCATCAATAATATTAGACTGAAAGGCTCTGGAAATACACAGTAGAGCGGCAGCAGTAAGTTATGTCTTTTTCCAAACCCAACTCCTGCATCTCCACAGATGCAAGACACACCTTCAAGCGTACCTCTGTTGCCATCAGACTGTGTGAATATAGCTAGATCATGAGTAGAGGTGCCACTCTTAATCCAGTGGTCTAAACTTCATTCTCAGCTTGCCTTCCCCTGGCAGCAGACCAGCCGCATGGGCTTGTGCATGGCAATTGTGTTTCAGTGCTAGCCAGGGTTCTAACAGATTGAGCTTGCTTACAGCAGTGCCTTCCCAGTGCTAACAAGGATTATTGCAGACTGAGCCTCATCTCAACCGGGTCCTGTTAATACTAGCCGGGACGCCAGCAGCATGACCTTCCTCACAACAGTGCTCCTTCAGTACCAGCTCAAGCTGCAGTAGAGCTGGCCTCCTCAAAGCTAGGCCCATTCCAGATTAACGCGGACTCCCAGCAATGTGAGCTTCCTCACAGCCGTTTTGTGTCAGGACCTCCTCAGGCTTCGGCAGTGTGAGACAAACTAAACATTTGTTTCCCGCCCCCATCTTTTGAGCATGAGTCAGTGCATGATGCACACATCTGTTGCTGCTGACTAATCACACTGAAGTGGTAACGCAGGCAGAGTTCTGGCCTCCACATGGCTTACAATCATTGCCTACATTTAAAATTTAATCAGGGATGCATGTGAGCATTAAAGGGGACATCAGAATGAAACCTCCAGCTTGCATTTCACTTCTCCAAGAGGTTGCCAGTCAGAATGATCTGAAATGCAAGTAAATAACAAACAAATACTAAGGAAACTGGCAGAGAGCTTTCATGGATCAAAGATTTTCTGGCCTGAAATGAGTCAAAAGTCATGAGAGCCATAGTGCTTAACTCAGACAACCTGCCTTAAAAATACACAGCAAGTTCAGGGTTGTGGCCATTCAAATACTTGGCTTATCTATTTTTTGACCACCCAGTGTTTAGAGTTGCTGATGCACTATGGCTTTGCAAAGATGACATTAAGGAAAAGGCAAGTTAGTTAGCTGGATTTCCCACATTGTGTTTCTGACACCATTGGTGAGAGACAGGACTTTGAGAACTTTATGATGCTGGCACTGGCAGCTGGTCGGGCTATGGAAACCCAGAGGGTAGTTGTGAGCTAATGTTCCTCTGCCCCAAGGATTATCTCCAGGAAGGTGCCACAGGGTCTATATTGTCACCCCTCCTGTTCAATGTGTATATGAGGCTGCTAGGACAGTGAGTGAAAACACATGGGCTGAGAGGTATTCCATGTGCTGATGGCACCCAGCTCCCACTGAGCCAGCTTTGGGGAGTGTTGTCAGGGGTATTGTCATTAGCTGATGGTATTGGTCAGCAGCAAATTACCGCCTCCCTGCAGCAAGAGGGAAACAGGGAGGGAATTGTTGCTCCCTGAGCCACAGTTCCTTTCCTGGAATGCTCCTGGAGTGGTGCAATAGCATACCACCTTTTCCTATGGGCTGTGTCCTTGGGACACAATCTCACTCAAAGGGCTACTCACAGAATCAGGTGCTACTCACTGTGAGCAAGGGTGACAGAATTGCGGAGGGTTATTTGTTTAGGTGTCACTTGTGGGTCTACACTGTCTTCTGTGGGTGGAGACCCTGCTATAGACTCGCCAGCAAGGCTCCTATGCAGCTCATGGCAGAACTTAAAGCTTAACTACCGTGGACGATGGCGGTGGAAACACCCCCTACCCCTCCCCCAAAGGGGTGAATCAGAGGCCTAGTGGGCAGTCTGGTGCAGAGAGGTGCACCGGCGCGGTGAGCGTGGCCCACACGGCCCTGCACACAGCGCACAGAAGGGGAGCTTAATCTAGTTGTCTGTAAACAGCAGCACTGTGCAATACAAACACAGCAGTCGGTCCCAGGCTTGGAATGTTCTGTGTCCTCCTTGGGAACAGCATGCTAGAAAACAAGGTTTTGGCTTGCTGCCCTAAAACACATCGCTGAGGGAGTTAGGACGGTTGGGCAGGGACAAGGGAAGGGCTGGAATGAAATTTTTCAGATTTGACTTGTTTTCAAGTCTCTTTGTCCCAGGTAGCCTCTCTTGTTCTGCTTCTTGTTCCCATCTTTGTCTCTGGTGCCCCTTCGGTCCGTCTCCCTGGGCTGTCTGGAGGAAATCAAAGATCCCCAGGGCAGGTTTTCAGACCAAGTAAGGGATGACTCCCGTGTCCTGGCCAACATTCTGACTCTGAAGACAGCAGGTTCTAATGTCCCGCCCTGAGTGTGGGAACTATATAGAGCCACTGCACTGTCTATTTTAGGTACTTATATGGCCCCTATTACAGAGCCACTCATGATCTTTAATATGTTTATTCTCACAACACCCCTGGCACCCCCATTGTACAGATGGGGAACAACGAAGCTAAGTGACTTGCCCGAAGTCACACAGTGGCAGAACAGGGACTTGAACCCAGCTCTACCAAGTCCTAACATCCTAACCACTGGAGATATTTCCCTCCTGCAGAACAGCAGCAACTTCCATTAAAGTCCATGGGAGTTACTGATAGGTACCTTGTGCTGGGGAGACTAGAGCTCCCAGGATCTCTAAGTCATTCAGTATTCATTCACATAGACCTCATCATCAAGGCACTTCACAAATTATATCCATAGAGTACCACTAAAGGGCAGCCACCTCGGAAGTGGAGAGTGGCAGAAATTGGCACACAGCTCACTAGTGGAGATGGGAGAAGGGAAACTGTAGCCAATAATTGGGGTCACACTCTACTCTTATAAAAGTGCCATGGGATCTTTAGAGCCAAAGTTTTAAAGGGGATTTTAATTTTGGCCTCTAATTTTGCACCTATAATTGACTGTGGGTGCAAATAACAGCATTCTGGTGTCTAGCTATCTGATTTACAGGCAAAACCAGGGACTTAGTGGAATAAAAACCTGGTTTGGGTCAGTGTTACAGAGGTTAAACTCTTGTCACGTGGCAGGGGTCAGTATCCACCAACTCCAGTGACTCCTGTTACAGTTAGAAGTCTAAATGCTGTGATTTGCACCCATTATGTCCACAAATTGACACCTGCATTTGAATGTGTGGTTAAAACACATCTCTTACTGCTTATGCACAGACAGGACCTTGGTCTTAAGATCTCACCTGAGAAATTCTCCCCACAGTAAACTGCATGGAACTTAATTTACCCTCCTTAGAAGAATGAAGGGCTGAGCTGACCATAGCTGTATTAAAACCTATGATTCTAGGGAGTTTACATATTGCAAACCTGTTACTTAGGCCAACCCCTTCCATTTGCTTTAGAAAGCATGGAGGGAGATATAGTGAGTAGAACCAAATTCTCTTCAAGCCTCAGCCACAGAAGAGGGAAGGTTGTTGATCTCTTGTTTTATGGAAAACTAGTTCAGGTCACAGGACTCCTTTCCTCCCATCCTCCTCCTCCTCCTCCTTTCCCAGGAGGACATTCACACAACAGCCAGCTTAGATTTGCCATGGTACTTTCACATGCTGCCGGGTTGCTCCTGTGCCGGAAGCTGGAGCAGCGCTGCGTACAGTATACTAGGGACAGAGGAAGGAGAGGACAGAGGGGGCTTTCTGGAGGCAGAACCATGCTTGCACTCTATGTACTTTTTCCACACTCACATTCATAGGGGATTGGAGAACTCTTTAAAAGTAGAGCTGGGCATGTCATTTGCCCGTCTCACATTTGCCTTGAGGAACTCTTCCAGACAACGTCCCCAACAGCATCTTCTTTCTGAGACATTAAAAAGCTACTCTATTCAAATGCAAATCAAGTCCTTCCTAACAATAACTGTTGAGTAATTTTGACGTCAATACAAGTGTGCTAGCCGGACGTTCCAAGAATAGACCTGGTGTTTGGGAACGGAGCAGAAAGGAAGCGTCTGCAAATAATACACAGGAGCACCTCTTTAGAAGAGAGGCTGCTGGGGGAAGGTAGTGCCGTCGGGGCTATCAAGTGCCCAGGACTGAGAGGGCAAGAGCAATGGATGGTTACTGTGAGAGCTAGAGCTGGGGCAGGAGGGGTTTGAATCTCCTGGGACTGAGGGTGAGGAAGGCAGAGTTTTCTCCAAGATTTCATCTGATGGCGTTCATATGCACCAAGAGGGACACCGAGAAGGGGAACAGCGAGAGGAATGGAAGTGTCCCCCTTTGACCAAAAGAAGGTGATCTGACTAGATACACATTGTAGGAGCATTGACAGCATGGCAGCACAGAAGAGGAGTGTTCCTGAGGACTTAAGAGTGATTGTAGAGGCCTGATGTCTCCAGTACCAGCACGGGCTAGTAGCACAGAGAAGGCCATGCTCTGGTGCTTTAAGCATAGGATGACTGGGATACCTTTGGGGGCCATAGTGGGAACTATATTGAGTCACAAACTAGCTGCCCCACACTTGCAGAATGGTTGTGTACATATATATATATATATATGTATATATATATCACTGATTGCTCTAACGAACAGCTAGGGTCCTAACTGATCTCCAAAGCTAATAGCATATCCTTGAGCTGAAGAAGACACCCCAGCAGAGGTGCCCTTGATACATGAGTGTAGTGTGGGTAATGCATGCAGGGCTTCCCAAATCAGATGGCACTTCGACAATATTTGGAATACAATGGCCTCTCAGCCTGTTTTGGAACTTCCTGACATTCTAAGTCATACAGGAATTTTATTTATAATAATTACAGCTGGCCTCTCTGATTTGGTTGCTCATAAGCAAATATAGAGTCCTCATACATAATTTCCCTCTCAACTATATCATATTCTTTGGACTTCTCTAGTATTAATTAATCATCCCAGGTTCTCAAAGCACTTTACAACATTAACCCATTTACCCCTAAAATCCTTTGGTATGACATACCCAAATGCATCACATACTCATCTCCTAAAGGTTAAGAAGTTAATTAGTGAAGACTGACAACACCATAGTGAAGCAGATAACTAGTATTATCCTGATTATTTTGCTGATTGATAAACTAAGGGACACTGACATTAACTGATTTGCCCAAGGTTGCACAGGAAACCAGTGGCAGGGTTGGAAATAGACCCCCTAGAATCCTGGCCCCTGCTTCACTCACTTGATCACACTCCCTACTAAAATGAGGCATATCACTAATTTTTAGACCTAGATTTATCTCCATCCTACATGGACCCAATGTGATCTCTCTAGTCTTAGTAAAAATGGCCACCGTAAAAAAATGCTGACTCATGCAATGTAGGCTGCTGTTGATGACTTGATACTGAATAAAGGAGGGTGCCCCATGTCATTTCAAGTGGCTCCCTTTTGGTGTTCTTTGAGCTGTGTCTTTCATTCGAAGGCTGTGTCACACAGTAGAAGGCAGCATCACGCATCCACGTCCTGAGGGATGGGATGAGCTCTACGATATATGCTGCTGGTAGCTCTGTTTGTAGTTTTCTGTTCTCCGCTCCCCTTAGAGTTTACGTTTTGAACTTTGGAGTTCCCACTTGCAACTAATTGTCTGAACACAACCCAGCAGACAGCATCCTGCCCAGCCTCCTAACGCAGCTACCTATGTTCGTCTTTTTTCTTTTCTTCTTATAGTGTTGGAAACACACTGTTGTGAATATAGAAACTCTGTTTACAATAACAAGGGCCTCTCTCCTCTGCTGGAGTTCCACGGAGCTAGGAAGCCATGTCCTCTAGTGGAGGGTTGTGATGTCATTTCATTATCACAAAAGAGGAAACAAGCAGACAAGGACAGGGAGAGAGAGAGAGAGAGAGAGAGAGAGATGTATCCTTGAAGTACAGTTGGGGCATCAAGGATCTTCAAAACAAGTGCTGGCCTCATTTTCACTTATCTGTATTATGGTTTGTATTGCTGTAGTGATTAGAGGCCCTAGTTGGGGACCGAGGCCCCATCGTGCTAGGTGCTGTACAGGCACAGAACAAAAAGACAGCCCCTGCTCTGAAAAGCTTCACATCTAAGTCATTATTAGCATTATTTCTTTTAACTGTTTCTATGGTGCCCACAGCCATGTCACGCAGGCATCACTCTGGAAATGAAAAACAAACACGTACAAAATATCATACATATGGAATGATGAAAATGCTGTCCCTTATGTGCCCTGATACCCTAACATTGGCTTGACTAGTTAAGGGCCTGACGAAACAAATAAGCCTTGTATTACTCTCAGAAACTTGCCAGACTCACAGGAAAGATGGTTTCACAGGCCAGGGCAAGCAGTTCACTTCACCCATCCTATATCCTGCACAAGCATAAACCAAAAGCTAGAGGGAAGAGCTAAATCCCTCAGCCTTTTCCTGTACCTTTCCAAGTATTTAATGGTTGGTAGAAATACTGTTGAAGTGACAGCACTGTTTCCTCCAGTACGAGCACCAGCTTCACCAGGTACCTAAACAAAGGTCCATTTAAAGATGTTGCCCCAATTTTGCTACCAGTGACATAGGTGTAAAGATGGAGTGACTCCACTGAAGTCGTTGCAGTTACTCTGCACCAGCGCTTGTGCAGCTGAGAACAGAATATGACTAGCTATTTTTGCAACTTGAATGACATATAGCAGGTGTATTCTAACCCAGAGATTATCAGTGTGTACACAGAGCCTCCAACATTGCATAAACCAACCAGTTGGATCAAAACTAGCTAAGGGCCCAATCTATGAAGCTCAGAACCAGATCCAAACCTTCCCCGTGTTCCCAGAGATTCAAATCCAGGTTAGGGTTCAGGCCTCTGAATTGCACCTTCTCCAAAGTTATAACAATATTAAAAGTTTGACTTTGATTTTTACTCTCGGTGTTAGAGGGAGGGGTTCAAGGTGAAAGGCTGTCTCATCCTTTTAGGAGGTAAGTACTTTCCTTACAGTCTACATGGTAAAGGGAAGAGAACTGAGCCAACATCCTTATTACCAATCAGCCTCTTCATACATGCATATGTGCAGGTCTGTCAGTCATCCTCCTGTGCTGTGTCAAGGACTCAAGGGACAGTACACCACAAACAAACGCATGGAAAACTTGACCTGGCTTTTTTACAGATCCAAGCAAAAATAGCGGCTTTTGGCTTCCTGCTCTCATCCACCAGTGTTTTAAAATAGCTGCGACCCACAGAAATCCCTATGTGCTGATAGCGCACTCTGCAGTTTTTGTTCCTCTTATACAGCATATTGTTTGTGTGTTTAAATGCAAACTTGTAAAAACCTACGTTTCTCAGATCCCAAGATGAAAGGGATCCTCTCCAGAAGCAACAGCGGTACACTAAAGAAAACACAGAGGTGCAACCGCTGCACTGCGAAGAATGAACTGACCTGAAGCAGCTTCCTCTAAGCACTATAAACTTCAGGCCCACGCAATTCACACTTCTATCCCAGAGCATTTGTTTGGTTTGTTTTTACTGGGAGATGGAACTTGGAACAGACTCAGGGCTCTGCACAGGAAGCACCTGCTTTTAAAGTGACGACTCTCTTATCTGACCCCAGTCACATCAGGTGGCTTCCTTGTTTATATTAGTGATGGGTCCCAGTGGCCTCCCTTCAGCCATCACTGGCTAATTTGTCCACTCCTTTTTCCAGCATGTTCATTGATCTGTAGAGAAAAATCACTCACAGACTTTCCCAGCAAATAAGCCACTGCCTTCATTTCCTTTTTTTCCAGGCAAATTGCAGGGTCAGAGCTGTAGCAGTCCTTGAAGGGAGTGGCAGTGCAGGGTTCCATCGGGGCAGATTAGCACACATATCTCAAACACTAATCAGACAGGAACAATGTGTATAAGCCACACAGTCTGAATACCAGCTGGATAGGAGAGGGCCAATGTGCTAGGACCTGCACCAGGTGACAAAGGGATAGGACTTGGCTAAAGTGCATTATCCTCTCTGACCAGCTGCCAAGGAGACAGGAGAGGATCATTGTGCATCATGCACACTTACAGAACCAGGTGCTAAGAGGGCAGGACAGGGTCAGCGTGCATCTACACTCCCAATATCAGGAATCTAAGGGGCAGGACTTGGCTTGTGCACATCATCCACATGGACCAGGTTCTAAGGGCAATGACAAGAGTGTAATAATGTTGTGAGTTGTAAGAATGCTGGTGAAACTAGTCCTTGTTTCCTGGCATCAGTCACCTGACAGGTTATGGTCAATATCTACTGACTCCAGGGGCTACTGTACAAGGACCAATAGAGATCAACTTCCCGGCCTCCTGTCATGGTTAGACCTATTGGAATTTGGGTTGTGAGCTTGCCTGATATAGAAAATTAACAGGGTTAGACGGGTGCAGTACTTGAACAGGAGAACTCCAAAGAACACCTAGGCCTGGATTCTCCCCTCCATCTGGGCTGCATGTGGATGAATGGAGAGGGGAATCACAGGACCTTCCAACAGTGGAGGATTGGGTGTTGCAGAGGTCTGCGTCAACATGCCTTCCTCTCTGCCCTGCCCACACTTTACCCTGATACACTCATACATTGTGGGAGGAGGGGGTGGCTGGTTGGGAGGTGGCAGAAACCCCTCTGCCAATTTCCCACGAGAGGAGAGATCCCTTGCATAGTGGAAATTGTCTACTGACTATCTCTGGCCAGTTTAAAGCCCCTTAGGGCTGCTTATGCAGTGCAACGTGGCCTTAGCAGACCAGAGCCTCTGGCCCCTAAGCACTACTCACAGTGATGCTAGTGATTCAATAGCTGGCGCTGTGCTAAAGCTACTAGCTGTTTGCAGGGTTGTTGTATGTGTGTTCGTCCCAGGATATTAGAGACAAGGTGTGTGAGGTCGTATCTTTTATTGGACCGACTTCTGTTGGAGAAAGAGACAAACTTTCAAACTACACACAGCTCTTCTTCAAGTCTGCGGTCAGTGCTGTGTGGCTCGAAGCTTGTTTTTTTCACCAACAGAAATTGGTCTAATAAAAGGTATTACCTCACCCCCCTTGTCTCTCTAAAGATATTCTGTCACTTGGAGATGATATAATTTGTATGAGAGATAAAGCCAAGATCCTGACCATCCATGGTCAGCGGAGATCCCAGGGCTCCTAAGGTTGTTAGTCCTGAAGTCCTACCATACTGCAGCTCTGATAATTTGATCTTAACCTACCTAACCTCCCCCTATAATTTCAGATTGATACATTATTGTTCACTTGCCAACCTCTGAAGCTACTGTGCAGAGTTGCTGGTGCAGACCGCTTGTCTTGTTCCTCCAGTGAAGCGATGCATTTCAGTAATAGGCAGGGTCACCAATAGGCACCAGCTGAGCAAGATGGTGCCTGGGGCAGTGCTGCTGAAGGGGCGGCACTCTGGCTGCTCTTGGGGTGGCTCTCCGACAGCAGCCCTGGAGGCAAGTCAGCGGCAGCACCTCTCCGTTGTTTCCTGAGGTGGCAATTCGGCGGCAACTCTTCTGACTCGGGTCTCGCTGTCAGCGGCAATTTGGCAGCAGCTCCCTCCGATGTTCCTGTTCTCTCTGGCAGCGGCGTATTCAGCAGGGTTTTTTGGGGTTTTTTTTTGCTGTTTGGGGCGGCAAAAGACGTAGAGCCGGCCCTGGTCATAGGGAAGTTTTATATTTTTATGCAATATATAAAATGCTTTGGAATCATTCCAGATAGAAAATGCAGTATAAATACAGAGCCATATTTTATAGTTAGGCATGAGCATTTTTTGGCATATGCTTATATAGAAGAATTCCTGATTTATGCATACACATTGAGGATAGCATGCACAAAATCATATGGGCCTAATTTTGAAAATGGGGGCCAAACGTTATTTTAATTCTTCTGTTAACTCTCCTTTTGTTTACATGGCAGAGCACCTGTCCAGAATCCCAAGTCTATCTGGAATTTTGTGATCACAAAAACTGACCTCTTGCTGTGTAGTAGCTTATTAACTGGGGTGAATCTCTTTTAGTGATGCGCACCTTTAATGTGTCTCATTATAAAGCATCCCAATGTCTTCCAGAGTGCAAACTGATCATAACCCTGCTTTCTGTGGGGAAGATTTTAAAAGACACAGATTTGACTTAGGCACCCAATACCCATTGACTATCAACGGGAGTTGGGAATTTAGGTCCCTGCATTTCAGCGGGTGGGTGATTTGATCCTTATACATCTCTTAGCTATCTCACAGGGGTGCTGTGAAGCTTAAATAATGAATGTTGATAAGATGTTTTGAGCTACTTGGATGAAAGATGCAATAGAAGCACAAAGTTGCATTATCTCAGAGCGTTAGACTACACCAGCGTCACAGCAGAGGGAATATGCCATAGTCTTTAGAACAGTCTATACATAGAAAACAACTTAGGATTTTTTTTAAAAAAAACAGTAGCTATGATTCCTCTTTCGTCCCTTCTTATCCCTCCAGCGGTATTAATGATGTACTGAACAACGGCTGATCCTGGCAAAATGGTCACTGCGCCATAGGCCTCCTCCAGGTAATACTGTGGGAGCAACCTGCTTGACAGCACTGAGATGCTCCTTCTTACCAGCATCATTTTTCAGTCACTCTGGAAGCCAGCTGCTTTCAAGTAAAATTCCATATCTCCTTCCAGCTCTGTCTCATGGGCAAATCAAGAGACTGAGACAGGTTCATATTCTCTTACTGATCAGCATTTCAGCAACTAAACATGGCCTAGTTCCAAAGAGATGCAGTTTGACATCTACCTTTAAATAGCCCCATAAACACAGTTACTTGTAGGGTTATATATTGTAGTATTTAAATGTAGAGGTACATCCATATAAAGATAGCTACTTATATAGATCACACATATATTTTTAAATTATACTGTGGTCAATATTTCCTTATAAGAAATATACATGGACTTAGTTGTTCAGCTTTGGATTCTGTAAACTGTGCAAGGAACATTATTGCAACATATTTTCTTTTTTCTAATCCTTAATCATGTAGCTCTTTCGATTAATAGAATGCTTCTCTCCAGGAGAAAGAACCACAATTAAAACCTCCCTACCAAAACTTTTCATATTTCTCACACCACGCAAACGGGAACAATAAGCTAACAATGTGAATGAATATTCATTATGCTAACCAAATGTTAATGAATTACAAGGCAGCTCAGTTTGACTCCACATCTCTCTCCCTCTCTGTCTAAACAGGAGTGGGGAAGCCACATTGAAATATCAGATTCAGTGTGTTATTTATTTAAGACGACCCAGCAAACAGTAAACATTGTCAAATAGATATGCTACATCTGTGTTGTATAATATGTTTTATGAATATTTTTGGTTTTGACCTTACTGAAGTCTCATTTGATCAGAGAAAGAGAGTGATCAGAGATGGCTGGACAGGAAATGTATAACTATTTCATGTTTCAATACATCAATCATTAAAAAATAAAGACTCCCTGGCATAATTGGCACCTTAAAACTAGATAATAGTTGTGTTGGTAAGATTGATATGCCCACTGTTGTACGCACAGTATTTCCATTTCATAGCATTAATAATGTAATCAAACAATAGTAAACCACAGTGTAACATGCACGTGCTCAATAAGACCAAAGGCCTTGGTACAGTAACCTGTAACCAGATATGCACCAACATCTCATGTCTCCAATTCCAGATAATCTCCTAGTGTCAAATCCTTTGTAATATGGATGTGCATCAGAGAAAGGGAAAAGAGCATTGTGCAATGTTGAAATTCTACCCGCTGGGTGAACTCTCTCGCTCAAGAAAGACCTGGCCTTAGGTCTAATAATGTATCTGCTCTAGTGGCAGGGTGCATCCTCACCTTCTAAACAAAATGCTTGTGAAAACAACCAAGCGAGAAGCTAAAGAATGGGTTCATTCAGAACTGGGTGCATCATGTTCAGGGAACTCTGGAATATTTTGTTCAGAAGTAACCTCAGAGGCACTGAGCACTTTCTGCTGTGCATGCTGGGGGAATCGTCAGCTGCCTGTTTGAAGCAGCATGAAGTCCCCTTCGCTCTGCTGGAGTAGCACAAAGGGACCTTAGAGCGGGTCAGACCCACACTCTTTGGATAAGGGAGAGGGGTGTTCTTTCTTTATTTTTAAAATTCAATTATTGTTAAAATGTTTCTCACATACCGCAGTGATGGGTGTGTGGTATAAGCACCTGGGAAAACAAATTAGGCAGACAAAGGGAGAAGGGCAGGTGGCTTGGACCAGATGCTTAGCTGATGTAAACTGATGAAGTTTGACACCTGTGGAGCTATAGTAGTTTATAGCAGCTGAGAATCTGGCCCAGTAGCTTTAAGGAGAGAAGGGAAGTTTAGGATGTTAGACCTCGTTATCAGGGAGGCAAGAAGAACCCATTTCAAACAGATATCATGGCAGGCCTCTCAGAAAACCAAAAGGCAAAGAGGGAGTTGCACAGGTACTAAGGGAAAACTATACATCTACATGTCTGGGGACTGCTTAAGCCCCTTGCCTCAAAGGTTTTAGCCATTACATGGTCAAAGATGCACTCTGGCATCTGCCTTTGGCATCTTCTTTGCTTACAATGTTCAGGAGGCTAGGAAGAGGGAGACCCTCAATTCTAAAAATGCTTTTCAATGGCAGAGGCTGAATTGTAGTGACGCTGGCTCCGATAACTGCAGCGTCTTGTGACTGTCACTGCAAGCCTGTGTGATGGATGAATATTATTCGTCTATTAAGCAAGGCTGAAAAAGCTGCTGGGCTCTGTGAAATACAACAGCAAGACTGTGGTGTTGTACAGCACACAGCAGTGTGAATTTCAGTTTCGGAACAAGTGATCAACTTCTGAGCAAAAAGTTGTGTTGTAACTGGGCCCCTGGTGAAGGTGCCCTCAGCTGGCCTAGAGATGACATGCTCCATTCAGCGTCCTCTCAGTCTGGGGGACTCCTCTGTTGCTGTGAACCTCAACTTGACAAGAGTGCCCCCTGCTGGTACCAAGGCTACATGTCCATTCATCTGACTTCCAGTCCTAGAGATTTAGAAGCATACTTGCAGCTGGGCTGTGGCCTGGCATTTGTGTTGACAGGTGCCCACAAAATGAATTTTGTCCCCAGGCCGATGACAGCATCCCCTATCGACATACTGTATCCCCAAGTGCCGTGTTGTGATCTCTGAAAACCCTCTCCCATTTATGTATCAGAGGGGTAGACATGTTAGTCTGGATCTGTAAAAACGGCAAAGAGTCCTGTGGCACCTTATAGACTAACAGATGTATTGGAGCATAAGCTTTTGTGGGTGAATACCCACTTCATCCAACGAAGTGGGTATTCACCCACAAAAGCTTATGCTCCAATACGTCTGATAGTCTATAAGGTGCCACAGGACTCTTTGGCGCTTTCTCCCATTTATGTTCCTAATATATCTCCAGTGTATTTCTTGGGGAGGAGAGTATGGTATACACCCAAGTATATACCATATCATACCAGTATGAGTGGGCTTTAATAAATGCAGTTACAGTTGTTTCATGGCATTTTTGCTTCACTGATTCTGTTTGTCACACTGACTTCAAGTGGAAACAGAGTAAGAAAGGAAATCACAAGTCAAACCCTCCCATTTCACTTGCTTACAGAGATACACTAGGAAAGCTGCACTGCTGTTTACAGTGAAAATGGCATTAAACAGCCCAGGATTAAGGCTCACTGTGTCCTGGATTGACTGCAATCTTGTAGGCCTAGTCATGGAGTGGGGAAAGGGTGACAGACTCCTCTGGGCTTCAATGAAAAGTTGGGATCCTGGGGCTCACATCAACCCCATACTAATATTCTCAGAAACCTGGGGGCCCGCTTAGGAGTACGAGACACAGATAAACTGATTCATTTGATCCTGCCTTAATCTGTCACTGGCATTAACTTCCCTAGCTGTGTTCATTTCTCTCTGTCCATTGACATAATGCACATTGCTGAGTACTCTTCTCTCTTCCACCACCTTCCCCATGGGATGCAGCTGCCTTTTGCATGGTTCATGCTGCCTCGGACAAAGAAGAGCTTCCCATGAAGACTCTTCCAAAATCCAGGCTGTCTGATGAAACATCCTTTGTCACGCGGCTCAGCCACTCACAGCGTCATTTTGGGAAGAAATCAGATCCATCACATCTGCTGAGGGTTTATAATTCCAAATGGGAGCACGCCAGGCAGGGCACCCGCAGTCATGAACCAAAGCTGCTGTGTCCTCAGGCTGGCCCAGGGCCCCAACAGCTCTTTTAGAGAGAGACCTGCTGCTCCATCCCATTTTGCTGCCTCCATGCAGCCCCAAACCAGTGTAAACATTTTACATGGCCAAATGTTTGCTTTGAAATCAAAGCACTCGAGGCATTTCCATCTCTCTCTCCCCTGTCAGCACCTTGGTTCCTGTGTCTTTGTTTTCACTTGCATCTCAGGGACCGTTTGTGTGTCCACCCTCTCGCTGCACTGACCCTATCAGTTTACTATTCCCTGCGTCGGAGTTCTGGTTGCCTGCACTGAAGCGCGTGGCTCTATATTTATCTGCTTTGCTGTTTTAAATAAAGCAGGTAACTGGATACCAGTAGCCCGGAGGAGGCTGCAATGCTGCTGCTGGGGAAAGGATCTCACTTTGTTTCCTTGGCCAGGCCATTGTGTTTATTTTGGCACAGCTGGGGCGCTGGTGACTTCAGGGGCAGAGTTCAGGACATCAACAGAAACTGAATGTCTGAAATAATTTGTATTAAAATAACAAAAGTGATTCCCACTCAGCAGGTCACACTCCACCCTCTCGACCCTCCTCACCATGCCTAGGGGGTGCTGCTTCCTCTGACCCCCCCCAACCTTTCACCCCCTGATATCACAGCATTCCCAGACTGCCCTCTAATTACAATAATTACGTAACATTTTTAGGTGGCAAGACTGCTTGCTTGCCAGTAGGAAAGGTCTCTCTTCCCAGGCGAGTAATGTCTGTCTCTTTCTCTTCTGTGCCCCTTTTCCTGGGGAATGCATCTCCGCTCCAATGGCAGAAGGACAACTCAACTGGGGCCCACCTCCTACCTGCATCTTGTGGCCAGGAAGGCTCTGGGTCAGGGCCTGCAGCTCCTGTCCCAGCCCTAGGGCCAAGGAAGCCCAGCTTGCGGGGTGAAGGGTAGAGAGGATGGAGTGATGAGGAAGGGGGAGGGAGGGAGCAATGAGCGATCAGGGCGGGGCCTTGAGGGAAGAGGCGGCCAGGGACGGGGCCCCAGGGGAAGAGGCAGGGGAGGTTCTCATGCTCCTGGTGTAGTGTCCAGTTGTCAGAAATTAGAAAGTTGGCAACCCTGCTTCAATGTCTGTGAGCATCACACCCAGCTTAGTTCACTCGTGCCTTCTTTGGAGCAAGGAATGAACAGTTCGTACTCTCAGATGCTCCTGCGGATAAGGGCCTGCTGTGCTGAGATTCTGAAGTACCGTCCATCTTCTATAGCAGAGACCTCCAAACCTTGGCTCAACTGAAGGCTGCTTTGACAACCTGCCAAAGACCAGGGGTGCACCTGATTTGCAAAAAATTGAGCAGACTGCAGCAACCCTTGCATTTTCTATAGTGTAGCTCCAAAGAGACTACAGATTCCAGCATGCAAGCATCTCCCTTGACCTGAGCGGATGTGGCTCAAATCAAGCCGGATCATTACTTCCTGATTCCCCACTGCTTTGTATCTTTTGTCATTTGCCCCCAGGCAAAGTGAATGCAAACTGCCACCATCTCAGATTGCCTCATGCACTCCTGCTGGAGGCAGCCCTTTACACCCACTTTACCCAGCTCTGGGACTACATCAAGTGGTGGGGAATTAGGAGCAGAGTGCCCAGTTCATAGGTGGTACAAAGCAGCTGGAACACAACTACCTGGTCTCCTGAGCGAGATCCCTACAGCAGAGGCAGGGAGGGTAGGCAGGGCAGTCTTGTGCCCTGGCTATTCCCCAGCTTTCACAGGGCCCATAGGGGCCATGAACAGCTGGGATTAAATCAAGGCAGTGCTGGTGGTTGAACCAGCCCCCAGCAGCCCCAGAATTATGGGAAGTGGGGCACCCACGCTCTGATTCTTGTGTCAGGCTCTGCACTGGAACAGGGATGAATTGGGGCCATAATCTCTACAGGTCACATCCCCAGGCTAAAGGTGAGGGCAGCCACAGCTTATCTTGCACACGCTTGCTGATTGGGTCACAGCTGGTTTATGGGCTACATTTTGGCCACCACTCCTTTACAGTAACTTCCCCTTGAAGCAGAGTGTAAATACTCCCCTGCATTAAGAGAAACTCTTCCTCTCCCTCCCCACCCAAGTGAAATATACATAAGGAAGTGCTAGGTTTCAGAGTAGCAGCCGTGTTAGTCTGTATTCGCAAAAAGAAAAGGAGTACTTGTGGCACCTTAGAGACTAACCAATTTATTTGAGAATAAGCTTTTGTGAGCTACAGCTCACTTCATCGGATTCATTCAGTGGAAAATACAGTGGGGAAATGTATATACACAGAGAACATGAAATAATGGGTGTTACCATACACACTGTAACCAGAGTGATCACTTAAGGTGAGCTATTACCAGTAGGAGAGCGGGGGGGGGGGGGGGGGGGGAGTCTCTCGTTGGAGTCTGTTTTTGAAGTTTTTTTGTTGAAGTATTGCCACTTTTAGGTCTGTAATCGAGTGACCAGAGAGATTGAAGTGTTCTCCAAGTGGTTTTTGAATGTTATAATTCTTGACGTCTGATTTGTGTCCATTTATTCTTTTACGTAGAGACTGTCCAGTTTGACCAATGTACATGGCAGAGGCTGGCACATGATGGCATATATCACATTGGTAGATGTGCAGGTGAACGAGCCTCTGATGGTGTGGCTGATGTGATTAGGCCCTATGATGGTGTCCCCTGAATAGATATGTGGGCACAGTTGGCAACGGGCTTTGTTGCAAGGATAGGTTCCTGGGTTAGTGGTTCTGTTGTGTGGTGTGTGGTTGCTGGTGAGTATTTGCTTCAGGTTGGGGGGCTGTCTGTAGGCAAGGACTGGCCTGTCTCCCAAGAGCTGTGAGAGTGATGGGTCGTCCTTCAGGATAGGTTGTAGTACAGCCCTATTTAAAAACCCCATTGAATCCATGAGCCATCGGAACATGCTGCAACACAGCACAGAGCATAACTTCTGTGACCAGGGTGTGGGGTGTCAAATTCCCCTCCAAGCGTGGGTTCCTTTCCTCCATTTCTCTTTCTGTCAGTCCTTTGGGGCGGATTGTTTGCTTTGCCCTTCCTCAGAATGTGCTGCTGCATGTTTCAGCTGAGGAAAGCAAAAAAGGCAGCCCAGCAGCTGCAGGATTTGGGGAAAGGGAGCTGCTTTCGTTTTTCACTTTAAACCACAAAATACACATTAAACTGTTCCAGCTGGACTTGGCAAGCAAGAAAGCAACTGACAGTTTCTGGGGGGGAAAAAAGCTGAAAAAGTTATGCAGTGACTCTACTTTCCTGTCTCTTCTCACTGGTGTTCCCGTGTTGGGTCTGAAGTATGTCGTCTGCCCCCTTGTGGGAGCAAAAGATCTGGGTGAGAGAGACCCTTCCTTCCCTTCGAGTGCCTGAACAGGAGGCAGCTAGAACTTGGCCATCTCTGCCAGGAATTGCAAGCATGGGGGTGTCAACCAGTGCTACTTTAAGCACTAGCAGCCCCAACAGTTGTGCATCTGTACACAGGCTGGAGCCATGGCAGCCTATCCCCTTATCCCCATGCACAGGATAATTCTGGAAAGAGTGCTAGGGGAAGGACACTGGCAGGGCTAGAGTAAGGCATGGGCAGCAATAAACCCCCACCTAACTCACAGGGTGAGATCAGGATCTCAGGTCTCATTCAAAAAAAAAATCGGTTTCAAAGTCTATCCCTCAGAGGTCCAAATAAAACACAAACCAAATGCAACTGGCACCTGCCTGAGTCTGCATGCAGCCTGACACATTCAACTGACCTCTGGAACCTGCTGCCAGGCAAAGGAAGGGCTGGGCCATAGCAGGAGTGGGAACATAGTAGGAGGGTGTAGCCAGAGGGGCTGATTGTGTTAATATGGCCTTGATGCATGCAAAAGTGTAGTAAGACCCGCTCCTCACCTTCCATTCCCGCCTCCAGCAGCTCCGGAGCAATTATATTGTACATAGGCAGAATGGACCTGATTCTGATTTCAGTTACATAGGTGTAAATCAGGAATAACTCTACTGGCATCAATGGAGTTGTACCAGTGTAAACCCAGTGTAAATGAGGTCAGAATCAAGCCCATGGCCTCCAGACACAGCTGCTCAGGAAGGGCACCTCCAACCCCACTCCCTTCACAGCTCTGCTCTGTTGAGACTTACTGTGGCCCATGGAGTCTGAAGACTGGTATAATACAATAACTGGCAAGAGGATGCATCCTTTGTCCCCTCACAGAGGAGGTACCTTCCCATAACGCTGTCTGACTCTGGGATCTCAGCGTAATCTAGCATTAGGAAGGGCCACTCCACCAGATCTACACTAAAGATGCACCAAAAATTTCAATTATTTACTTACTGAGATCCTTGCTCAGTTTTGACTCATTCGTTACCCAGGAAGAATTCCTATTGATTTCAGTGGGAGTTTGCCAGAGTAACAGCTGAGTAAAAGTGGAGGAACCGGAACACATCTTACATTTGGGCTGGCATGGAGCCTATCCAGAGAGAGCTCTGAACAGGAATGTGCCTTCATATACTGAACATCACCTTTGAACCCCTCACAGCCACAGGTTCAAATCTCAGGAAGAACAAGCCTTTTCTTTCTGAGGTAGATAAACTGAATACCGTAATTTACTCCAGGTAGGGCTTTCAGAGGAGACCTTACAAACTGAGGGCTAGTATGGATGTTATCACGCCTGGGACCTTTACCCCCAAGAGTAGGTTGATGTTGAATCCTTGGAAAAATTCCCACTAACAAAGAAATTCAGAAAACCATACAGATCTGTGGATCGTTATCTGACCTGCACTTCCAAACCTTCTGAAGTTTGTGCACTGCTTCTTGAAGGGAGCTGCCCTTCTAGCTGTACAGGTTACGGAAGGATGGGGAGAAAACTGTCTTGGGGAAGGAGATGTCTGCTCTGTTTGGAGGGAGCGGAGGAAAGAAAGAAAATGTATTTAATAGAACAGAGAGATTTAACCTCCAACAGACATTTTTTCCTCCTCAACTACCCTACAAAAACTAGGCCAAATTCATGTCCCTGGAGTCCCACCAGGGATGAATATGGCCTAATGTGGCTAAGACTGAGCTGCGTAGTCCATTGTTCTGCTCACTCAGATCTCCCTCACTAATTTATGGGCTCATTAGTGGCTTTTAGCCATAGCTCGGAGCAGGTGGAGAAGGGCCCAGGGAGGCCTTGTGCCTCAGGAGCTCACAGGCGCGCAGGGGGAAATGTACCTATTGTTATACCCCATCAGGGGTGCAGTATGCTGTCCCCATGCATCTGGCCAGCCATGGCCTCCAACCTGCCCCCTTTGTGGAGCTGAGCAACTGCCAGGCAATAGCATGGAGCTGACATTACATGAGTGGAAGCATAGGGGCTGCAATTTTGCCCAAGCACAGTGTGGAGTACAAAAGGGAGATGATTCTTGTGCCCTCTGTTTCCCTTGCACACCAGCACAGAACTGAGGTGCAGCCTGGCCACACGTAAGCCAGTCCCACAGAGCAACATTTCCCATTGTCCCACTATTTATTTTTCCATTATTGTAAGTTTTATTACCTCAAAAGTATGGCATTAGGAAATGAAAGCCATGGAAAAACTCCTTGCACTGAAGGACTCATTTCCACCTTGCTCTGGGTTTCCTACTTGATTAGCTCTGGTGATGTCCTTGGTTCAGGCCTTTGAGTCATTAGTCTCCTTTTGAAGCTCTCGTGCCCCACACTGAGTCTCGTTGCTCAGCAGAATGATCCAATTGCAACAACAGAAACCCACTTTGATCAACCACTTCCATCCTTTACAGCTGCTTTTGCATGAGTGATTAATCCCAGCACTTCCTCAGCTAATAATAAGTGCTAAGAATCTGGTACACCCTTTGTTGTTATTGCCTGTTTTGTTTTTTTAGGGCATTTTGGTGAGCTTTACAAAATGAATTTGGTGGCTTCAGTCCAGTTTCCAATGGACAGATATCCACACCACGAAAACAATTACCATACTTAGTACTAACTGGCACCCTGGCTGGTCTTCAGAGCAGAAAAACCAGGTACTCCATGGACCGTGGAGACTGACGTACCATCTCATCTCTACAGGCTGATCCTCGGGGGGAGGGGAGAGGGGGAAATGTGTGGAAGTTCACCCTTCCACTCCTCACTCTGAACCTGTTTTAGAGGACTTTGTTTCTTACATTAAAGTGTAAGCTCTATGGGTCACGGACCGTTTCTTCTTCAGCACAATAAAGCACCAGTTCTTGCTGGAGCCTTGGTGTGTTGCTCCATTCAGTTAAACAAAACAAAAAAACCCGACCCTTAAAACTAAGCTGGAGCTTTTCAGCAGCATTATAAAGTCACTTTAAAAATAGAGGGAACATACATGCTAGGCCTCTGGTTTATGCTTTAAACAGATGATATCACTAGTGCTACTCCTCATTTGCACTGCTCTAACTGAGAACAGGAAAAGACAGGTCAGAATTACCAGTGAACAAGAAATTTAGACAGATAAAAGAATGCAACTCCTAGGCATTGACCCTAAAGCTACAGTCCAGCAGACACAGGCCTGGGGGGGCTGTTCCAGGGAGTTGTATAAGGAATGGAACTGGAGGAAGATTATTAGGTTTTAGGAGGGACCTAGTTTGCTGTGGCATCAGGGAGCCCAGAAATGGACTGCGCCACCAGGCTGCTACTACTCAAACATTAGAGCCTCAGCAGGTAACATTGGCCCGTCCGCATGCTTCATAAGCTTCTTTTTCCTACAATTGTGCCAGCATGACACATCACTTATTGCTAGAGAGACAAGGTGGGTGAGGGAACATCTTTTATTACAGAAGTTGGTCCAATGAAAGGTATTACCTCACCCACCTTGTCTCTAATATCCTGGGACTGACATGGCTACACCACCACTTATGGCTAGTGAAACAATTGTATGTTACGGCCCCCTTGTCACACAGCCAACTTGGCTCCCTGCATCCCAGGCTGCTCCAAGCTCTGCTCAGACTTGGTGCCTGCATCTCTCACCCCCGAGAGTCACATCAACTCTGTTCAGTTTCTCACTCTGCAGTGTTGACAGCTGGAAAGAGAGTGGCAAAATAAATACAAAAGCTTCTGGTGAAGTGGAGTCCCAAGCCCGCTGTCTGTTTGAAAGGGGCAGAAGGGGCCAACTGGCCAGGTGGTTGTTGGGGCTGCAGAGGAGGTGGGGAAGATGTAGGGGGCAGGGAAAGGAAAGGCTACTTCTGAGAGGGACCAACAGCAGGCTGAGCTGCCAACCTCTTCTCAAGAGCCACGTAGAATAGTGGCGTGGAGCCTTAGCACGCTGGGCCGGGACCATTGCCAGGAGCCATCTCCTTCGTGTAGCACAGCTACCTCTTCCCCCTCCTGCAGCTTGGTGTGAATGTGCCCCGCCTGCTAGTCCCTCCCGCCACATCCTGAGTGGTCATGGGTGACGTGATTGCTGTGCATGAAGTATTTAATGACACAGTTGAATGAATGGCTCAAAGTAAATGGAGGTTACCAACAATGGCTAGGATTGTTTTCATTGTCCATGTGGCGCTAAGCCTTATTCACACTTAGAGTTCCTCAGCTTCGTACAGTGGTGAACGCATTATACCCTCTCTTTGGATTTCAGACCGTAGGTTTGAATATTTATGGAGTGCAACAAGCCATTAGGTTTGTGAGCTGTAACGCCTGACAGATATGCATCTCCCAGCCTGTAACACCTGTGTGCATTGAGGTAGTGATCCCCTCAGCCGAGAGTTTAGCATCAAAAGACATAGACCATCAGGATGTAGTTTCTCACATGGTACAAACTGCCACAGCTCTGTTGACTTAAATGGACCTGCTGCCAGGCCTCTCTACCATTTGAGCTAAAGGTACATCTCCTGGAGCTCTTATCCCCCTTATAGGCCATATTTTACTCTGGTTTTATGCTGAGGTAGCAGAGCAACTCTAGCTCCAGCCTGATGTAACCGAGATCAGAATATGGCACAGGTATTACGAGCAGACAGCCATGGGTTGCACCGGTATAATTCCCCATAGAATTTGGTCCAATATTTGTTGATAGGTTAAGCATCATGAGGATAATTGTTTAAATAATGAATGAAAACTCAGTGAACTATCTAGATGTTTACAGGGTTGCCCACCAGCATGGTACTTGGGCACCTTCCAAAAAGGTAACCCCCCAAATCTCTCTTACACTGCTGTTGGCAGGAGGAAGTTACTGGGCCCCTTTTCAGGAAGTATAAACTAGTGTAACTCCATCAACTTCACTGATTTATAGCAGCCAAGGAGCTGGCCCAGTGCTGAGACTATTTTCTAACATATAAATGTGAAGATGTTAGAAGGGGTTATTACAGGAGGACTAAACTGAAGAGAGATGTTTTGCATTTAATTCTGACTGCAGCAAGGCTACTTTGCATTTTAATCATACCAATTCCCAGTAAAACATCCTAAATTCCAAGAAACCAGAAGAAATGTGAGAAATTTGTGCTTTTTCCAAGAATAAGATTAACTTATTTGTCATAGACACACACACACACACACACACACACACAAACAAACAAACCTGCTCTAATGGGACAGGCTGAAACTTGCAACTGGTTTAGAAGAACTGCCTGGCTGTAACTCTGGCAGCTTAACAGAGCTCAATTCATATAACCCCTCAAAACTGGATGGTGGATGAGGATGGTGGTGTACACTGATGAGGGAGAGGGGACCATTGCCTCTAAACAATGGCTTGATAAACAGATTGTAATAATTGCATAATTTCAGAGCTGTTTCTGATTCCAGTAACAGCTGGATTCCATTAGTTTTGGTTTACTAGAAATACATGTTCCAGTGGAGAAATGGTCACCCCTTCACATTTATTTTTGTTGGGAAAAAATATTTCTAGTGCATTTCTGACATGATCAGACTGTAAATGCATGTGTATGACAGCTGTGTTTGCACAAGTATGTGCATATACACCAACAAATAAAGACAACATTTACATTACATTTACTTGTTAATATTAGAGATTGGCCTGTACTGAGAAATCCTGATTTGGAATTATAAAGATGTTCAGATAAAGTCCCTGGGGAGGGAGGGTTTCAGAGCTAGTCTTCTGATTTGTACTAATTTACAAAAATGGGCCCAAGTCAATTTCAGGTCTGGAGCCAGATCCCACTCCCTCAAAGTCTGGATCCAATGTTTTGATTCAGGCCCCTTTCGAATAATTGGTTAAAACTACCATATATTTTCATTTGCAATCTGCCCTCACTAACCACCCCTGTTTAGTAGTGGCACCTTTTGCATACAGTTTTAATTGATAGGTAACCTTTTTAGTCGCTGCCCCCTTTACCAAGGGAAAGCAAAATATCATAATCTGAATTAATTCAGTATATTTAATAGATAATCCTTTATATATTTATGTTCCTTATGGTATCAAAATGTGCTAGGCACTTTTCAAAAAGCAGAGTAAGCCACACTCAGTCTCCCAAACAGAGTACAATCTATAAAGATTATGACAAAATAGGAAGGTGAGGGAAAGGGACATGACATACCAGCAAAGTGATCAGGGACTGATAGACGTCCATCTTGTTAGATAAAGTCTTTGGCCCCCAATCTTGCAAACCCTTACATGCATGCTTAACTAGAGTCACAGGAGTAGTTTTGCTGAAGTCAGTGCTTTTTTTATTTTTGTGCATTTCATTAAAAAAGTATGGGTGAGATTCTGATCTCAGTTACACAAGGGTAAATTAGGAGTAATTCCACTGAAGTCTGTGGAATTTCTCCCAGTTTGAAATGGATGTAAATGAGATTAGAATCAAGCCAGATACGTGTTTGTCATCATGTGCTAATTTTCTCTGCCATCCTGTGAATGAGTTGCTTGTTTTCTTCTCCTTAATCACACAGTTCCATCTAAAATAAGACTTGATACAGAAGTAAATCTGGAAGGAGACTACACTTCCTGTTTATAAAAATATCCTTCCTGTGAGGAAGAGTCCTCTTCCGGCACACACTCCTCGGTACACATCATTCCAGATTCCCAAACTTATTTCTATAGACAAATCACAACAGCCAGAACGATATTAGCGTGAATCTTGTCTCACTTGTAGACAAGATATTTCTGCAAATGAATGTAGCAGATACCTTAGAGTGCATAATGCAGGCAAACTTTATTTAAACACCTTTTAAAAATAAAACTGTTTTAAAACTTCCCTCTGTCTGTGAATTTCCTGTTTGCCTCATTACCATAAAGTGACACGTCTAACTCAGTGACAGTGTGGCCAACTCTCGTGATAGAATCATAGAAGTGTAGGACTGAAAGGGACCTTAAGAGATCATCTAGTCCAGTCCCTGGCACTCAAGGCAGGACTAAGAAATAACTAGACCATGTTGTAAGTCACACAATATTTGGTGTTTTTCTTAAAGTCCCAATTCCTAGAATCCTGTGATTATGTGAGACTCTCAGCTTCTGTTTAAGTAAATTTGTATCCCTCATGGTTGTGGAGAAAAAAAAAATCTAAAATTGTGATCTGAACACACCCCAAATCAAAAGGAAAATAAAAAGAACTCAATATATTATTTTTAAGCTTATGATTTTTAAGCCAATCATTTTCTTGAGGGGCCTTGGGGTTGACAATACTGCAGTGATTTACAGCAGTTTGGGATCTGACCTAATGTACTTATATAACAACGGTATAAATAAGGTAAATTGGATGTTCCCATTCACCCTCTCTCATTAGAGAACAAGGGGACACATAATGAAAATAAAAGAAATTTAGAGCTGGTAAAACGAAATACTTGCTTACACAGCTCACAATTAACCTGTGGAACTCACTGACACAAGATATCTTTGAAGGTAAATACACAAAAGGGATTAATAAAGGATTAGATGTTTCTATGGATAATATGAGAGTTACATTAGACTGAATACAATCTGCTACTCTCATAAGGGATAGAAACCCTAAAGTTTCAAGAAATATGCCAGCTATGGATCAGGAAGAAACTAGCAAGTTAATAATAGAATTTCTTTTAATAATAAATATAATAAAATAATTTTTTCACCTTCTTCTAAAGGAGCTTGTCCTGGCCACTGTCAGAGCCAGGATACTGGACTGGACGGACCACTGCTCTGATCTTGTGTGGCTATTCCTTTTGTGTTCCACCTCTGCATCTTAATGCTGAGCTTCTCTGCAGGTCTCTGTGCTATTCCTGCCCACCTTCCATTCAGGTGTGCTACCGGTAACCACCAATAGATCCTGTGAGTCTCTAGCACTGTGGTTCCCAACCTTTCCTCTGCAGCGGCACACCTTGAGCTCCAGCAGCTCTTCCCCCCACCTTCTGCTGGTGGTTGCAGGAGGGAAAGGGAAAGGCAGAGGAGCCGACCCATTGCTCACGCAGGATGGAAAAGAGGGAGGTTGACCTCTGATTGGTTGCTTCGCCCCAGAGGAGGCAGAATAGTAAGGCAGATGGCCAGTCAGAAGGAGACTTTCCTCCCCTGGTAGTTTTTCAAAAAATTCCCTGGCACAGCTGTTTGGGCACACGAGTGTGCTGCAGCACACCAGTTGGGAAACACTGCTCTAGCAATTGCAGGCCTGGGTTATGTGATAAGTACCCTTTCAAAGGAATACTCTACTCTTCCCCCCCCACACACACAGATGATCCCATTACCTCCCCATCCTGAACAAATTCCACTGCTTTGCACACATCCAAGGCCTTTCATGGCCACATCCCCATTTACCTCTGATCTTGAAACTTCTTCCACCCCATGTAGCATCTTTTACTCTTTCTCTTCGCTGGGTCCCGCTTGCTCCTCCCCTGTGTTGCGGGGGTCAATCCTTTGCTACCACCACCCCATCTTTCTGGACTGCTCAGCTTGCTTCCTTACCAGCAGCTAGCCCATTTTTTAAGGAAGCTCAAACCACACCTTTTCTTGCTGCTTTTGAAAAAAATCTCACCACCTCAGCTTTCACTAGTATCCACCTCTCACACCTTGCTTCTCTCCTCTTGTCAGCTGTCTCCAATCCTCACAATGGCTTATTACAACATTTCCAATGCTTTAGCCACTATAGGTGACAAGATAGCTGCAAACAGTTCAATTGTAATACATAGTGTCACCTACTGCATAGTCAAAACTCTAGAGTCTATGTACCTAGGACGATGTCTATAGAGGATGGGACTAGGGCTTTCTTTCCTAAATCAAGCTCACAGGTCCTCTGTTAGCTTCTCCGCCATGTAAGAAGCATTTTGTCTGGGCATTTGGTAGGGAACAGACCCCTTGCTAGGCTGAGCCTTCTTCCCGTTCTCAGATCCTCATCCTGGGAAGTGCGGGTGCATAAGCACAAGTAAAAAGTGATGAGTCAGACCAGGAGCAGAGGGGAACTCAGTCTTACATTAACCAGAGCACTGCCGCAAAGTTAGCCCTGCCTTTATAGCAGGAGTCAGGCCCAAAAGGGGGCCATGGAGCAAGCTGCCTTAAAGCCTGATGCTAACAAGAAAGCTCATTTCTCCCCAGAAATGCCCATTCTCTTGCTCCTTTTCCACCCTGTGCAGTGTGCACTTGTGAGTCAGGGAGCAGGTGCACGGGGTCTGAGACTTCTGGCCACCCCATGCAAAAGACTGTGTCTCCTGCTTTATCTTACTGGGGCTCATGTTGGAATGCAACAACCTGCTGTGCATTCTACGAGGGCTGGCATGATCCAGCCTTCTAGTTGCACAACACGGATGGATTTTTCCATGGGTGGAGGAGGAGGTAACAGATATGGCAGTGGACGCTGCTCACATCTGAAACTGGAAAGGCAAAACTGACAGGTAAAAGTGCATTCAGAGTAAATTTACAGCAGCAGATAAGGATCCTCCTAGATCAGTGACTTAAGAATCCTATGGTAGGCACACCATATGCTGCCAGCCTGATTAGAGAGCACCCCCCGACACAATGTTCAATACTACTATGCTCTCAGCACTTGACGGCAGACTAGTTTCCTGGCTAACCCTCCTTTGGGAAAACTTCCCCCCTTCCCACTGGAGCGAATGCCAGCAGCACGGCCCCTCACTTTATAAAGGATGAGGTCACCTTCCCAGTTTGAGTGACTGCTGGAATGAATTGCTGATTAATCTGTTATCTTTCCTCTAATCACAATAATTGTTCTTTTCTGTGAGTTCTTGCTGCTGTACAGGGAACCAGTGACCTCATCGCATGGGCATTTATCACTTTTATTGCCATGCAATGTTGTGAGGAGATTAGCTGGGTGGAAGCAGAATGTGCTGGGGGAAAGCATGCAGATCACTTGGCTCATGCATGCTTTGTGCATTTTCACTTGTGTGAACTCCAGCTTCTCCCCCTGTGCTGAGTGCAGAAGTGTTCTCAGCCATAGCATTTGGACTAGTGCCTCCCCTGGAAAAATGGACACCTGTATTCAGGATGAAAGTTTTGAATTAAGAATGTTTCTGGACATCTTGTCAACAGCCACTACCTTGCTAAGGCATCTGGGGCCTCAGGTCAAACACTATTAAAGAGTTTCCACTGGAGATGAGATGAACTGCTCAGTTGGGATCCAAATTGGAATCTGCAAGTTTGAAGAGGGAGACATTTGGATCTGGGCAAGGGGGTTCATTTAACCTACTGTACAACTAGATGATAGCTGTGGAGTTCATATCTGAGGGCCTATTCTCCCACCCACAGCCTAGCAGTGACTCTTATTAACTTCAATTGCAAGAAGCAGCATGGTCTAATGGATAGGGCAAGGGACTAGGATCCAGGGATCTAGTCCCCACTCTAGAGAGGTCCTGCTGTATAACTAAGCCCAAATAGATTTTTACCCCCCAAAATTCCGGGTTTTTACAAAAAGTATTATTTGGGGTTTTTTTTTTCTATTTTCACCCTACTTTTGTATCATTCAAATATGTTTTATTAGGGAATTACAATACATTGCATGAGATATATGTATTATGAGATATATATATCTGTGTGAATATGCAAAGCTGCCTGTTGAAATGATGCTATGTATTAGTCTAAAAGATACACACAATAAACAAACAGGCACACAGACAAGCTCTGAAGTGCGTGCACATCTGAACGTACTAATGAATCTCACAGCCACCATGTACATATTTCAAGCTTTTAGCAGATAATGGTTTAAATATCTGACACTAAAATGGGAAGAAAAAGAAAATCTGTATCGGACTACAATTCAGAACACAGGGAAGTATTCGAAAGTTTAAAAAAAAAAAAAAACACAGGAGAAAAGGATGAAGTTGAGTGTATGCCCTGCAAATGGGGTGGCCCAATTATTAAATGTATATATTTATAGGTTAAGAGTTCAAAGTCTCCAGCAGTGAACTGTTTATTGAATGAAAAATTTTATTTGGGGATTAGAGATATTGTTTTCTTAAACTCAGAAGGGGCACTGTGTTTTGAGTTCTGTTTTAGTTCTGCAGCAAACCACACTGAATTTCACTTTATCAAAGCATTAATCTACTGAATACTTTTTCCCCGTCCTTCCAGCCACCAAAATAAACCCCCAATATTTACTCAGAAAAATTATTAATAGTTTTTTCCACTGATTTTCATCTGTTTTTGTTGTAGTAGTAATAAACACCAATGAACTCCTGAGAAAAAATTAAATAAAATAAAAACCAAAAATGAAGGGCCCCCTGTACAACCTTAGGCAAGTCACTTCATGACTTCGTCTTTTCTATTATAGAGTGCAAATGTTTTGGGGGTAGAAATTGTCTCATTCTGTTTAAACAGTACCTAGTACAATGGGGCACTGACATTGATTGGGACCTATAGGTGCTATTGGAATACAAATAATAGGGTTATACCTATTCCTTACGGGAGAATAGGGCACTTGAATCTGGATTTGAGTTTCCTTAATTTGGGGGGTGCTCAGCTTTGAGATTTTACTTCAAGTCAGTCTCCGGTACCCATCCTACCAAACTTGAATATAAGACTTGAAATATTCCCAATCAGTCCATTTAAATGATAGACAGAGAGAGGTGCAAGAGTATCATTTAAAGTTCAATAGACTCTCACTAATCCAGACACTTTAAAATCCTGCCCCAAGATGTGATGGTCTCTGCCCACCTCTTTGCAAAGATTTCATAGCAGAGGCGGTGCTATTGTGAGGTCTCTTTTCATAGCGGAGACTGCACTGTAGTGAGGTCTCAAACTATACTGCGTGCATTCATTAGTACATTTCATGTGGTAACACAGTCAGGATGCTGTTGTATTATAACATGATCCTTTGACTGACAGACTTTGCACAGTAGATGGTGCCTAATGTGCTAAATTGTAGAGCTCCCTGAGCAGCAGTCTGTCTCCCTGTAATCAGTGTGATTCTGTTGTATGCGAACACTTGACATGCAAACCTGAAAAAAAATTTGGAGTGTAGTACTGCTCAGAAGAGTCACGCTGCGGGGGGAGGGGAGACTTTGAGGTTCCACATTCATTTTCTCAGTGAATTCCAAATCCAATGTGCTCAGTTTACAACTGTAAAGGTCCCGTCGTCCCCCCCCACACACACACCCCAACTCAGCCTAGGATCCAAGAGTCAAGCTGTGTTCTTTCTGTCTCACAGGTCACCACCAGCATCTGAGGTTCTGCAGCCAGATTAGGCCCATAGTGACACTTGTACAGCCCCATCACCTTCAGATGATGCCCTCAGTGATACCTTTGCAACTCTATTGCCATCAGTGGGCTTTGACAGATGCAACTGCCTGACGCTGAGGGTAGCATTGTCAAAAATGGCTCCTGGTTTTGGGTGCCACTTTGAGACACTTAAGGTTTCTCAAGGCAACAACACCCAAAATCAGCTTAAGTTGTTCCAAGGTCACAAATCACCCAGAATTAGCCACCACTTCTGAAAGTTTGGGTTTAGTTAACAAATCTGTTGATGCATAGGGGGAAAAGACAGAATTCAGCTTCCTCACTCTCAGCTATGTTACTGCTGCAAAGCTAACAGGCAGTGCTTAATTTGTAATGAAACAGGTGCCAGGGCTCAAGCAATTTTTTTTACATTCATAACTGATGCAGCTAGCCCAGAGATACTGGGGCTATGAACTGCCAAGCCCAGAGGCACCGGGGCTCAGCTCTGGCACAAATTAAGCACTGCTAAATGGCATAAAAAACAGTAACATCTTTTTTGTTACTAAAATCAGCAGATGTGACTCTAAATACACCAAGGGAGCAGATCTGTAGAGTATGACAGAGCTATTTATAAAAAAAAACACTTTCCAGAGTAGAACTGCACTTTAGCACCATTATTATATAATAATACAATACAATAAAAGTCCTGCAAGTCTTAAGGAAAAGCACTTGTTTCCTGTAAGAAGATTTAGACAATGCAGATTTCTGTTTCCAGTTTCTGTCTCTTGGCTCACTGATGTGCTTCAGCCTCAGGTATGTCAGAGTACAAATCAGAGTAGCTGGCCTCGGGTCACCCTCCAAAGTACAGCACAAGCATTTCCCAGGTGGCCATGGTGGCCTTTGTGTTGATCAGCACATCATCAACTGATTTCAGTGTGAAGTTTCATTTTTATTCAATTGGTTTTGTTAACAGAATTCACTGTGTATCCGTGAACTTTGTTTCTGCTTACAACACCTGAACCCTACCAATATCAGATGACAGAGTCTATCAGCCTCTGGACACTCACTGAGTGCAGAAGGCTTTTCATACCAAAGCTAGTCAGAGGGAGGTCCCAAAGGCAGTTCACAGTTCAGATAAGCAGCCTAAAGTTCAGATCTTTATTTCAATTTGTCCAAACTCTTTAGCTTGAAAAATGGGCTGGAAATCTCATGACAGTTGATTTTCTCATGAGATTTCTGACTCTTCCTGGTTCTGGGAGTAACATAAGAGAAGCCTCTCTGATAGTTCAGCTCTTCTGCTTTCACTTTGGCCAGAAACCAGGAAGTTCAACGACATGTGAAAATTAAAAGCAAACAAAAAAGAGTTAACCAAACGTTTTTGAACCTCAAAAATTTAAGTTTGGGGCAAAGTGGTTGGGTCACTGCTTATTTAATGAGAGGCAACACTGGCAAGGTCTAACGAACACTGATGTGGGGGGACAGTGGCCCCGATCATGTGATTGGGGTACTTGCTTTTAGAACCCTGACCCACCTCATATGACTGGGCCAGGCAATAAAGTTTTACTGCTGGAAGCACCGGTACCCAGCTGCTGCTCCAGAGGTACACAGTAGCTGTAAATCCAGCTTAACTGGTTTCTACCTGCTTCATGTCACTGGAGTGAGACAAAGCAGTCAAGGTACACTCTGATTTATTTTCTTGCTAGCCAGTCTTTGTAACAGACCCTTATTTTGCAGGGGCTTGGGCATCAGGGGATCTGTGTTCTGGTACCAGCTGTCACTATGCTGCTGTGTAACCTTGAACAAGTCACTCAATCGTTTGTTTTTGATTGCCCCAATGGTAGAACCGGAATGAGAATGCTCACCCACCCTTGCAGCGTCATAGAATCATAGAATCATAGAATATCAGGGTTGGAAGGGACCCCAGAAGGTCATCTAGTCCAACCCCCTGCTCGAAGCAGGACCAATTCCCAGTTAAATCATCCCAGCCAGGGCTTTGTCAAGCCTGACCTTAAAAACCTCTAAGGAAGGAGATTCTACCACCTCCCTAGGTAACGCATTCCAGTGTTTCACCACCCTCTTAGTGAAAAAGTTTTTCCTAATATCCAATCTAAACCTCCCCCATTGCAACTTGAGACCATTACTCCTCGTTCTGTCATCTGCTACCATTGAGAACAGTCTAGAGCCATCCTCTTTGGAACCCCCTTTCAGGTAGTTGAAAGCAGCTATCAAATCCCCCCTCATTCTTCTCTTCTGCAGACTAAACAATCCCAGCTCCCTCAGCCTCTCCTCATAAGTCATGTGCTCTAGACCCCTAATCATTTTTGTTGCCCTTCGCTGGACTCTCTCCAATTTATCCACATCCTTCTTGTAGTGTGGGGCCCAAAACTGGACACAGTACTCCAGATGAGGCCTCACCAGTGTCGAATAGAGGGGAACGATCACGTCCCTCGATCTGCTCGCTATGCCCCTACTTATACATCCCAAAATGCCATTGGCCTTCTTGGCAACAAGGGCACACTGCTGACTCATATCCAGCTTCTCGTCCACTGTCACCCCTAGGTCCTTTTCCGCAGAACTGCTGCCTAGCCATTCGGTCCCTAGTCTGTAGCGGTGCATTGGATTCTTCCATCCTAAGTGCAGGACCCTGCACTTATCCTTATTGAACCTCATCAGATTTGAGATGCGCAGATGAAAGGGAAGCACAGTATGCTGCAGGCCTGATTTTGGTATAACTCTGGGTTTAAGCTAATATGACTTCGCTCAGTTCAATGAAGTTACTCCTATTTTACACAGGTGTGAGGGAATCAAGCCCTATAAGTGCTTGGCATTAATTGATTGAATGACCCTTACTCCATACCTGAACCATTCCCTTAGCACAATGACAAAAATTTAACAAGAAAAAAAAATCCCTAGTTTAGAATGACCCACATAACTCACTCATTAGTAGAAGGAATAACTGAAAGCACATGCTGTCACACAGCTGTAACTTGTAAAGTCAAGTGTGTGTAAAAGAAAGCCAGATATAAGAACATAAGAATGGCCATACTGGGTCAGACCAAAGGTTCATCTAGCCCAGTATCCTGTCTTCTGAATTGGGCCAATGGCAGGTGCCCCAGAGGGAATGAATAGAACAGGTAATCAAGTGATCCATCCCCTGTTGCCCATTCCCAGCTTCTGGCAAATAGAGGCTAGACACACTTGTCCCTAGAACTTAAAAGCTGGACTGTAACAGACCACAAATACAAGGGATGACTGAACCTGATATCCTAAACAAAAGAGCTTTCAGCCATGCTTGTAGCTGTTTCCATAACTTCAGACTGACTCAGACATTCTAGGCTTCAGAGCAATATTTGAGCTTACTGTGTGTGCAGTGGTGGTGTTGACTTGTGTGGGTGGCAAATGAGTGATGCATGCTGCCATGAAGGGCTGTGCATGTTTGGCGTTATTGTGTATGCTCATTGTGTTGATATTTGTCTGGGAGGGCTGTGCTGGGAGATTTGTATTGATTTTTGAGGTGGCAGTTGGGCCAAGTAATCTACCATCTGTGCTGTTGTGAATGAAGTGATTGTACGCAAATTAGGTATAGGGTAAGGGTGGGGATTGGTCCAGTTATCTCTGATCTCACAGTGGTTTAGGCATGGCAAAGACAGATGTCTTGCTGTAGCTGTAGACTGCACTGGTGTAATTCGTAAAGTCAAAATGGTGGAGAACTTAAAAAATTGCATGGTAACCGACCTCAAAACCCAGTGATGATTCAACCTGAGGATATTCTGAACAAAGAGCTCACAGCCATGCTTGTAGCTGCTTCTATCATTTCACTCTGACTCAGACATTGAGGCTTCAGAGTGGCGCACACAGTGACATTCCAGGAATCTTATTGTATAAATATTGATTGCTGGGCACTGCACACATATATAGTAAGAGATAGTCTGACCTGAAGCACTTGCAATATAAATAGACAAGTAGGTGGGAGAAAAAGTATTGTTACCCCATTTTACAGATGAAGAATGGAGGCCAAGAGATTAAGAGACGTGCCCAGGGTCACACAGAAAGTCCAAGACTGAGCTGGGAAGTGAACTTAGATCTCATGAGACCCACTCTAGGGGTTTAGCCACAATTTGCTCTGGTGAGGGAGAATGGGGAACTGAGAAATGCTGCAAACTCCCTTATCTCGTTTATCTTCTGAGGCAAAGTGGAAGCAATCCCGAAAACCTCTTCAACCTAATACCATTATCCCTTCTCTTCACTATGTCCCATCTCGTGCTTGCCATCCCCAGAGGCACGTGCTGTAGTTCTGCTGATTAGAGCTCCAGCATGCTGCTGTTCCTGCACTGCTGAGAGCTACAGGCAAGATCACCAGCAACCAACCAAAGTTTCAAAGGAACTTCTGAGAGAGTGAAAAAGGGGGTTTTCCCTTTGGGTTGTTCTGAGAAGGGCACACAGTACTTGGCAGTGAGCAGATAGGACATGAAGCAGTTTCGGCAGTCAGTGCTTAGCCTTTTTCTCCTGCTGCAATGAAACAAAATATAAACATGTTGATCCTATAAGCAAAGCGTTGATCCTGGTTTCTGGTATGCTAGTTGTGAGCAATTAGTGTAAATATTGCAGAGAGTTTGGGTTCTGTCTCAAACAACTTGGAAGGGCATCTCCTGCCCTTCCACATCTCAACGATTAAGTCTGAATCCCTGCCTCATTACTACATAAAGCCCCTCCCACAGCTACTCTGGTTTCAGAAAGTGGGGATAGCCTGAAAAGTCACTGAAACAAACTTCTGAGAGAATTGTGGACTCTTCAAAGATTGAATCTGAGGAGAGCCAAAGTGGTTCAGATAAAGTTAGAGCGGGCCTTAAACTGCTAACATTGCGGGGGGTGGGAACCGGAGTTGTGTGTCAGGTCCAAATAAAAATCAGACTCGATCCAAAAACTTTGCCCCAAACTCAGATCAAACCAGAAGCTAACCCTTTTGTATACTATTCTCTTTTCTAGAAAAAAAAAACAAAGTGGTGGAAAATACACAGTCAGCAAAGGAATCCTAAAGGCCCCACGGTATTTTCCTATCTTTTGGAAAGTCCTCATTATTATTGTTACCAAATGATGCAACTTACATAGATGACACGGTAGAGGAAGGGGACCAGACAGAAGCAAATTTAGGGACATGTGAATGTAAAGCACCCCTGAGTTTGCTCTAGCTTTCACCCTCCTCTTAATTACTTTTCTTGATAGAGTACTTTTTCCACCTCCTTTTAATTCTCCTCTCTCATCAACTTCACACATATGTAACTTTACTGATCCCAATAGAGAGTTATTCCTGATTTACATTAGCGTAAGTGAAAACAGGAAGCAGAATCAAGCTCTTAATTTCTAAATGCTTAGAAGAACTTTGGTTTTCATTCAATAAGGAATTGTATTCATTAGTATTATTAGACTTCTAAAACATGCTGTTAGTTGTTCCCATTACAGACAAAAACATTACATTGAAATTAAAGGCGGGAGTATGTATTAGTAATATAAAGTAAAAAAGTTAGAGAGGTTGTAATTATTGCCCAGGAATTTCAGAGTTAAGGTTGAACTAAAAAGAAATCAAAATATATTAAGTAGGGCTGTCGATTAATCACAGTTAACTCAAAGAAATTAATCATGATTTAAAACATTAATCGCGATTAATTGCACAGTTAAACAATAGAATACCAACTGAAATTTATTAAATATTTTAGATGATTTTCTACATTTTCAAATATATCTATTTCAATTACAACACAGAATACGAAGTGCACAGTGCTCACTTTATATTATTTTTTATTACAAATATATGCACTGTAAAAATGATAAACAAAAGAAATAGTATTTTTCAATTCACCTCATACAAGTATTGTAGTGCAACCTCTTTATCATGGAAGTGCAACTTAGAAATGTAGGGGTTTTTTGTTACATAACTATACTCAAAAACAAAACAATGTAAAACTTTAGCGCCTACAAGTCCATTCAGTCCTATTTCTTGTTCAGCCAATTGCTAAGAGAAATACGTTTGTTTACATTTACGGGAGATAATGCTGCCCACTTCTTAATTATAATGTCACCTGAAAGTGAGAACAGGCATTCGCATGGCACTGTTATAGCCGGCATCGCAAGATATTTATGTGCCAGATGTGCTAAAGATTCAGATGCCTCTTCATGCTTCAGCAATTGTTCCGGAGGACATGCTTCCATGCTGATGACGCTTGTTAAAAAAATAATGTGTTAATTAAATTTGTAACTGAACTCCTTGGGGCAGAATTGTATGTCTCCTGCTCCGTTTTACCTGCATTCTGCCATATATTTCATGTTATAGCAGTCTCGGATGATAACTCAACACATGTTCATTTTAAGAACACTTTCACTGCAAAATTTGACAAAATGCAAAGATACCAATGTGAAATTTCTAAAGATAGCTACACACTCAACCCAGGATTTAAGAATCTGAAGTGCCCTCCAAAATCTGAGAGGAATGAGGTGTGCAGCATGCTTTCAGAAATTTTAAAAGAGCAACACTCCAATGTGGAAACTACAGAACCCAAACCAAAAAAGAAAATCAGCCTTCTGCTGGTGCCGTCTGACTCAGATGATGAAAATGAACATGCGTTGGTCTATACTGCTTTGGATCGTTACCAAGCAGAACCCGTCATCAGCATGGATGCATGTCCTCTAGAATGGTGGTTGAAGCATGAACGGACATATGAATCTTTAGTGCATCTGGCATGTAAATATCTTGCAACCCTAGCTACAACAGTGCCATGCAAATGTCTGTTCTCACTTTTAGGTGACATTGTAAACAAGAAGCGGGCAGCATTATCTCCTGCAAATGTAAACAAACTTGTTTGTCTGAGCGATTGGCTGAACAAGAAGTAGGACTGATTGGACTTGTAGGCTCCAAAGTTTTACATTGTATTATTTTTGAATGCACGGGATTTTTGTACATAATTCTACATTTGTAAGTTCAACTTACATGACAAAGAGCTTGCACTACAATACTTGTATGAGGTGAATTGAAAAATACTATTTCTTGTTTTTTACAGTGCAAATATTTGTAATAAAAATAAAGTAAGCACTGTACACTTTGTATTGTGTTGTAATTGAAATCAATATATTTGAAAATGTAGAAAACATCCAAAAGTATTTAAATAAATGGTATTCTATTATTGTTTAACAGGGCGATTAATCTCAATTAATTTTTTTTAATTGCTTGACAGCCCTAATATTAAGATATTGAAATGCACTGTTAGGGAACCTTAACTTTGCCCTATAATGAGGCCATGAGGGGTAAAATGAAAAACATCTTTTAAAAAAATTAGTTAATCTCATCTAGAACCACAAACACTACAATGAATATTTCATGGTGTCATTTCAGGGCAGAATGTTGTTCCAGTGCCTTAACTGTCCATTTCCAAACTTTGCAATACTTGGAAGCTTTGCCATTGACTTCAATGGAACCAGTATTTGGCCTGCAGTCTGCATTTATAGTTAGCTGTACTAATCAAATTAGTACAGCTCAAATGGGTTCCTAGTAAAATGGATTCATAAACACAAGTCTAGACCCTCAGCTGGTGTAAGTCAGTGTAACTCAGTGCCCATAAATTGTATCCAGGACTTATCTGGAGAATTTACTGAATTAACTCTTCCCCCCGCCCACACACACACTTGAAAAAGCACCTGTCAACACTGGCTTTGTACTTTTAAAACATCCTTCATATTGCTTCCTGGCTGGGCCCATCTCCCCTAGTGACTCAAAGTTACAAAGTCCTTCAGTCCTGAGTCATTGTCTATTATTGTCAAGTGCAGGTGGAGAACACCGGAACAGGGAATTGCTCCAGAGCTTTGCCAGACAAAGCAATGTCACTATCTCCAGACTGGAATCTCTTCAATAAAAAACAAATAGACTCTTCTCCCCTTTGTAATTACTACTCCAGATTTATTTCTGATTAATCTTGTTAGCTCCAACTAGGATAGAAGAGGGGCTACGGTGTCTCTTGAGACAAGAAAGCAAGGGGTCCTCAGGCTATACAACCCTAAGAACAGCAAGGTTTGGGATTCTGTTTGGTGGTTGTTATTTCAGCTACCAGTAAAGACCAGCCTCAGACATGGGGTAAGTCCGGATTCTACATAGGCTATGAATACACTGTAGAGAGCAGGGTGGAAACCTCACCTGCTCGCACATGGTGCTAGCACAGTTATTTTCAAAGTCAGTAGTGTGTTCCAGGAGTGTGGTCAGACTGGGCTTGTCTTTGCCAAACTAAAATTCCCTGGTTTGTCAGCTTTGTTCTCCTTGGCAATAGCTGAGGGAACCGCAAACAGGAGGATTTAGAAAAGTGGACTCACCACTAGTGCACTCCCTCATGACCGGGCATGATGTAGCAGACTCTCCTCATCTAGTGCCTCCTGTCGACAGTCGCTCCACCCCTGAAGTCTGCCTCATGTTCTGACTCAGCCCTCTGGCCAGGTCACTTTTATTCCCCCCACCCCACAGGTAAATAAGAGTCCCGCAAACAAAGGTCCAGTGTCCTTACATCAGGTCTCCAGTTGCCAATTCTGCATGACATCGTCCTTACACCCTCTCATCTCAGGGCTTTCAGAAATACTTAAGCCTTTGTATCTAGGAGTGTCACACCACCTTCCCTCATGGCTAGTACAGAAACCCAGGCCCTACTCTTCAAGGTCTATCTCTTCAGACCCACCCGCTGATACCTCCCTGGGCTTTTCTCACAGCCCCTTCTGGGCCCCCCGTGTACCTGAGATTTCAGAGCCTCTTTAGGTTTACCCTTCTTTCAGGGCCAGGAGGACTCACTGGGATCTGCCCTGAACTCTCCTAATAAATTCTAATTGAACACATAAACTTAAACCAACTTCTGTGTTCTTTGGGCTTGACCTTTCATCCCTGTTAAGTTTCCCTTGCTCAAGTGAACACCTTCTAGGGCTCTCTGGAAGTCCAGATCCTGCCCTTTTATCAGGGCTTACTTCTGGAGCTTGTTCTACCCCAGTGGTTGCACCTTGTTCCTCCTGACCCTTCACTGAGAGCTTCTTCTCAGGAGAGGCACTCAAGACCTGTTCTCCCATCAGACTTCTTCCTGCTCTGAAGTCCTTCCTTTATAGTAGCCCCCCAGTTCTTCCCCGGCTGGGACTCATCTATAATTGTTCCTGGCCCACCTATCAGGTGCAACCAATTGCCCTTACTGAGCTCTCCAGCTACTCATAACTTTTTCACTGCTAGTGTGGGCTTTATACCCCATCAGAGAAGGTTTTTTGTTTGTAGTTGGAAGAGGGTGAAGAATTCTGTGGTGATCAGTAGAATTCTGGCGGTATTATTTATGTTTTCCTTTTGGAAGATATTCACCAGTTTTACTGTGGGCAATCAATGGTGCAGACAGAAATGATCATAGGAACATAACCTCCTCTATCTCTTCCACCTCACACAATAAAACCTAGACACTGCACTTCCCAGCGGGACATGAGAAGGTGATGAAGAATGCCAACTCCCAAATAGTTGTTTGGGAGTATAACCCTTCTGCCCATTGAAATTGGCAGCAACCATGTCTTGGTTCAATATCTAGGGGATTCTCTTCAACAATACAACACAAAACCAGCTCCAGCCCCCACCCAGTAACCTGGGACAATTACATACCACCCCCTGGGTTCCTCCAAGAGGCAATACTTCCCCTCTCGCAAGCACAGAGTCTGAGTGTAGAAAGTAAACTTTAATAAAAGGAGGGAAGTAACCCAGCATTAATTTGGGAAAACACCACAAACAGGGTTTATAAACATAAACCATGAGCAAAAGACCATCACCAAGTAAGTTGGGCAGTATCCTTTTCTGTCAGGTTCTTAAGTCCAGTAACCAAAAGTCCCTTTAACGTGCCTGTCCCTTCTCTTCACTCCACTCACAGTTGTTGCCATTGGTCAGTGCAGACCCAGAGTCCAGAGGTCCATCTGCAGAGATCACCTCCCACCATGGGTGGAGTGGCAGGGGAAGAAGGCACTTTACTTGCTCCGCTGCCCAGGCACTCACTTGCTGCTCCTCTTCCCCAGCTGCCCTTCCAGCCGATCGTCACTCTGCTCCTCCCCGCCACCACCTGCTGTCTGATCACTGCGCCTCTTTACTGGCCACCCTGCTGGCCAATCGACACTCTGCTCTTCTTCACTGGCTGCCCTGCTGGCCGATCAGCACTCTGCTCCACTTTGCCAGCCAATCACTATGCCTCTTTGCCAGCCACCCTGCCAGTGAATCAGTGCTCTGTTTCTCTTCACTGGATGCCCTGACAGTGGATCAGCACTCTGCTCCTCTTTGCCAGCCACCCTGCTGGCCAATCACTGCACCCCTTTGCCAGCTGCCCTGCTGGCTGCTCACCAATCTGCCTGGATGCCTTCAGGTCCCACCACTTAACACAGCTCTAAGTGATTTCAGCTGTTAGGGGGAGCCTCACTGCTGGGGCACACTGGGCAGTCTCTTGCATCAGAGACACTGTCCCAGAACAGGTCTAATGCTTAGACCTAGATATCAGTGATTTCAGCTCTCCAGGGTGTAACAAAACTCTCAGTTGAGTCCAAATTAGCTCTGTTATTACACAGTGGAGAGCAGAAATCTCAAATAGCATCTGGGGCCCTTAGGCGGGACCCATATCACAAGGTACAAGTACTTATTCCCACACTCCCTCTCAATTCACTGGGCTTTGGAACCCATGTCCCCTGCCTAGCGAGGGCCGTTTAGTTGAGGGTGAGTCCCTCAATCAGGCTATGCCAAATACAGTTCTGCTGCCCTTGAGTCACACAAGGATAACAACACTTTATTACTCCTGCCCCAGTAACAAGGAGACTGGGGATCCAACACCAGCCAAAAGTGATCATTTGGGTAAGCAATCCCACCATGCTGAGTGCCTAGGCAGGGTGGGTGTGCCCGTGCAAACGAGATCAGCTCCTGAATTCCTCTTCCACAGCTCATCACTAGATGTCAGGGGAGGGCTCATTCAGACTCTGCTTACAGGAGTTTCAGCCTAATCTGCTATTCTAAAGTATATTCTCTTGTAAATGGTGGTACAGCTGCACCTATAGTGACAGAGCACCTGTCTCCCAGTGTGCTACTTTAGTATTGCTGAATCCAGCAGTGTGGATGGAGTGAAGCTGGGGACAAGATGGTGGCAGCCTCTAGCCTCTCACCAGTCCTGTAGTCCTGTTACCTCTGCAGCAGGCAAATTTCTTCATTGAGGAGCCAACATGCCAGCCAGTTGGGCTTAAATAGAGAAACAGTGCAATCCATTGGCTGACTGAATTAGTCCCCGATGTGTATGCCCTAAAGATATGCCAAGGAATCTCCAGTTTCATTTTCTTGGGAAGAGTTTAAATACAAAAAGATTTTGACTGCTTACTGTTCACAAGTTTCCACCGTTTCCTCAGGAAATGAAGACTAATGGCATCACACGGTCAGTTTGGTTCCCCACTTCCTCAGCACCAGGACATCTGGTCCTTCTGGCTCTGACCACATCTATGTAAAATATAACCAAGAATCATTACTATGTCCCAATAAATATTGTCTCCTGAGATCTGGGTTTGTTTCTTTGCTTCTAAGAC
The DNA here is from genome assembly GCF_015237465.2 of Chelonia mydas. Lineage (NCBI taxonomy): Eukaryota > Metazoa > Chordata > Testudines > Cheloniidae > Chelonia > Chelonia mydas. Next base: position 73,028,638 of record NC_051246.2, read on the forward strand.
TTGGTGACAGGCAAGCTTCCAAGGGCTTGGAGGTTTGGTTCTGACAAGCATCCAAAAGTTGCTTGCTTGAACTATCTGAACCTTTCAGTCTGCAAAAATATTAAGCAGGGAATTTCATGAGAATAGGCTGCCTGTAAGGTTTCCTGTACTTCCCGATTCCAGCCAGGCTGGAAATACTGTGAGAACTGCCTCTGTCAAGGTATTTTGGAACTTCCATTTCCTGTCCAAACTAGAACAAGGGGGGAGAGAGGTGCAGTAGCAGTCATGAAAACGAAAAATGATGAAGAGAAGAAAGTTAGTCAAGTTTTTGGAACCTTCAGATAAACAGAAACAGGTCCCATTCAGATCTAAGGTAAAGAATGGATGGTTCTTATTTTATCCAATTCAATTAGGAAATCTCTTCTTTGCTATCTGTCTGTTTGTTCTTTTGCTTTGTTGAGAAGAGCCCAACTTCTGGACCACCAGTCCCAGATTTTGTCACATCCTTCTGCCCCAGTCGCTGACCACACAACTTACTGACTCTAATTCTGCAACAGACTTACTCTGTTTCAGTGGGCTTTTCTTTGCTGTAGCAGCCCAGCATCACATTTATATTGATGATGATGATTGGTTTGTATTCATTCCTGGCATGTAAATAACCTCGTCAGCCCTGTGATATGCTGCACCAGTAGATTGCCAAAAGTCGTCCAACAGTGCAGTCTCTACTAACAGTGTAGTCTCCACTAGCCACGTTACCTCATCTTCCCATCATCCCCATTTTATACCTTGCTTGTATAATTTTCTCATCCTGTCCATCTCATGTGTGACATTTCATATCCAGTGGCATGTGTGAGTGTGGAGCTTGAAATCTTAAAACCAGACTCCTGTAATATGTAAGACAGAGTTGGGGGTGATTTGTCCATGACCAAATACAGCCTGGTGAAAGCTGTGCAATGACATGAGGTGAAGCCACCGCCAAAATGGTGGCTAGGCACTGAAGATGACTTAACCACTTCTTCCAGTGGCTGGATGGGCATGACCCAGGACCCGTATGATTTCTAGTCAGCAATGTCATGAGCCAAGAAGGAGCATCCCTCTAGTCAAGCCAGTAGAAACTGTGCTCAGCTTGTCTCAACTGGAAGTCTGTTTGCTTCTTCCTTTGTGACTGATGGGAGACTACAGGAACATGCATGCCTGGGAGGCAGAGATATTATCAGGATTGCAGGAGAATTTGAGTGACACCAGCATGGTCAAGAGCTTCACTACTCTTCAGGGCTTCAGAGCATGGCTAATGAAATTATGGCATTGTAGTGACTAACTCTGGCAATTATCATTTATTGAGAGTCACCTCTGGCCTAATAACACTCACATCAGAGAGGGGAAACCCAAGCCATACTACCCATCTCCTCTTTCAGGAAGCCAGAATCTGGGTCAGAAGCAAAACTGGAAACAATTTAAAGGAATTTTCCTTAATCATCTAAGTAAGGCTCTCTAGATCCACCTAGTGGTCAGAGGCCTGATACTAAAGTTACTTGTTAATTTTGCCACTTTCCTGAGATCCCACTGAGCAATACACTAAGAAACTGCACCATCTACTCAGGACACTCCCTACACTAACACAGGAACAAATCACATACCCTTAGAGCCCCGACCGGGGTTATTCTATCTACTACCCAAGATCCACAAACCCGGAAATCCTGGACGCCCCATCATCTCAGGCATTGGCACTCTCACTGAAGGACTGTCTGGATATGTGGACTCTCTACTCAGATCCTATGCCAGCAGCACTCCCAGCTATCTCCGTGACACCACTGATTTCCTGAGAAAACTACAATGCATTGGTGATCTTCCAGAAAACACCATCCTAACCACCATGGATGTAGAGGCTCTGTACACAAACATCCCACACACAGATGGAATACAAGCTGTCAGGAACAGTATCCCTGATGATGCCACAGCACAACTGGTTGCTGAGCTCTGTGACTTTATCCTCAAGCACAATTATTTCAAATTTGGTGACAATATATACGTCCAGACCAGTGGCACTGCTATGGGCACCAGCATGGCCCCACAATATGCCAACATTTTTATGGCTGACCTGGAACAACACTTCCTCAGCTCTTGTCCCCTAATGCCCCTTCTCTACCTACGCTACATTGATGACATTTTCATCATCTGGACCCATGGGAAGGAAACCCTGGAAGAATTCCACCACGATTTCAATAGCTTCCACCCCACCATCAACCTCAGTCTGGACCAATCTACACGGGAGGTCCACTTCCTAGACACCATGGTGCAAATAAGTGATGGTCACATTAACACCACCCTATACCAAAAACCCACCAACTGCTATGCCTACCTTCATGCCTCCAGCTTCCATCCCGGACACACCACACGATCCATTGTCTACAGCCAAGCGCTGAGGTACAACCGCATTTGCTCCAACCCCTCAGACAGAGACCAACACCTACAAGATCTTCACCAAGCATTCTCAAAACTACGATACCCACACGACGAAATAAGGAAACAGATCAACAGAGCCAGACGTGTACCCAGAAGCCTCCTGCCTCAAGACAAGCCCAAGAAAGAAACCAACAGAACTCCACTGGCCATCACATACAGTTCTCAGCTAAAACCTCTCCAATGCATCATCAGTGATCTACAACCCATCCTGGACAACGATCCATCACTTTCACAGGTCTTGGGAGACAGGCCAGTCCTCGCCCACAGACAACCCACCAACTTGAAGCATATTCTCACCAGCAACTACACACCACACCAAAGTAACTCTAACTCAGGAACCAATCCATGCAACAAACCATCAATGCCAACTCTGCGCACATATCTACACCAGCGACACTATCACAGGACCTAACCAGATCAGCCACACCATCACCGGTTCATTCACCTGCACGTCCACCAATGTAATATATGCCATCATGTGCCAGCAATGCCCCTCTGCTATGTACATAGGCCAAACTGGACAGTCCCTACGTAAAAGGATAAATGAACACAAATCAGATATTAGGAATGGCAATATACAAAAACCTGTAGGAGAACACTTCAACCTCCCTGGGCACACAATAGCAGATTTAAAGGTAGCCATCCTGCAGCAAAAAAACTTCAGGACCAGACTTCAAAGAGAAACTGCTGAGCTTCAGTTCATTGTCAAATTTGCCACCATCAGCTCAGGATTAAACAAAGACTGTGAATGGCTAGCCAACTACAAAAGCAGTTTCTCCTCCCTTGGTGTTCACACCTCAACTGCTAGAAGAGGGCCTCATCCTCCCTGATTGAACTAACCTCATTATCCCTAGCCCAATTCTTGCTTGCATATTTATACCTGCCTCTGGAAATTTCCACTACACGCATCCGATCAAGTGGGTATTCACCCACGAAAGCCTATGCTCCAATACATCTGTTAGGCTATAAGGTGCCACAGGACTCTTTGCCGCTTTTACAGATCCAGACTAACACGGCTACCCCTCTGATACTTGTTAATTTTTGTTAGTGTGGGGAACAAGGTCATTTCCTTTCTTCACAGTTGACTCGCCAATCTCTAGCAACTCGCAACCCCATTACATAACTCCATCTGTGTTCAGCCCTGACAGAGTACAGCATGGAATAACATGCCAAGGAGGAGTGAATTCCTCCTCAAAAGTCCACTCAACTGTGAGAAAATGATCACTGTTGCTCAGAAGTAGCAGATTTGGAAAGCATGCCCCATATCTGTGATGTCTGATTTCCATCCCCTTCCCTACACTCCTCAGTAGCTATGGAGCCAGGAGGGTCAAAAACTCCAGGGTCTCCAGCCCCTTCCACAAGAAGGGGGACACTACACTCACATCATGGAAAAGGTGCATCTTGCAGTTTCAAAGCAGACCTGATGGGTGAGCTAAGTACATTATTCTGGCCTGCCTAACACAGATTTGGAAGGGTGAGCAGATCTCTATACCAGCTCTGAAGCTTCCCTATCTGTGTGTATTCTATCTTATTTTTCTGTAACACCCATCACCTTTCTATCAAAGTGATCAGCTATCTCCTCTCTGTCTTCACCTTCCCCTCCAGACCACCTTTTCAGTAATTCTGGCTCAGTGAGGAACACCCTCACTACTGATCCTGGTAGATAGAAATTCAGTGGGGATAGGCATGAATGATCATAGTTTCTAGATTGAGTTGGAATGTATGTCGGGCAAAGCTGTTGGCTGTAGGTGGCCAGAGAAAAGCACAGAAGGGGTGGGTCAATTAGGACATTGAAAGTGATGATGGGAAATGCTTTGGGAGGAATCCAGAAGAAAAATTACACAGACAGGTAGCTGGAATGGTAAAGAGGAGAAGGCTCCTTTATGAGCCAATCACAGCATAAAACAAAAACTCATCAAAGGCACTTGGACTGCAGCATGCTGGGCAAGACAGCCCAAGCACACGCAGGAAAAGTCTCTGACATCTTACTCTTTCCCAGTCCTGCTTCTCAAGAGCCCCCGGGGTACAGAGAATACCCAGATTTCATTCACAGTGGCTTTCCTGGCTTCCATCAGCACCCCCGGCAGGAAGATGTTTTTCATTTCAATGTATGTTGTATAGATACCTCTCAATACCATTCTGGTATTGACTGTAGGGGAGTCCCGCCAGCTCTCCATGTTGGAAAAAGCTGCTGCTTCTGTTTCAGGTGCCTGTTGCTAAGGCGAACATTGTGGCCTTGTCACCATGCCATACGCAGTTTGCACAGCCAAAAGTGCCTCGCTCCCACTTCACAACAAAGGGGGAAGTTTTCATTTAACTCCTCTCTGTAGCAACTCTGTATGCTGTGCGGAAGCTGCTTGGAAGGCCTGCATACTAACGCAGTTCCTTTCGGCTCACACGCTTATCAAAGAGTCCGTCTCTATGTGGACCACAGCCAGCCAGCCAGACCCTTGCACCACACTTGAGTGCAGGGTACACGACTTCCTAAACAAGGTTCGGTCTCATGTCAATATCCCTATTAATGCTCATTTACCACCTCCTGACTCTAATTAGTCTTGGTTTCCAGCAAACAAGCAACAGATGAGTGAGCAAATTTGCTCTTCACAGCCTCTTATTCTGCAACTGAACGCTGGACACAGATACAATCACAGGCCAAACCAGTGACCCAACTAAATGACAAGGGAAAAGAAGGGCATAGACCCTGTGCAGCTGTGTTTTAACCTGAAATGGTGTCCCAGGGTTTAAACACCATTTGCAGCAAAGGATCAGGAATGGTTCTTACTTTATTTCGGACCTGATAGATATTTCTAGTTCCAAACTCTCCTGAACATAGGGGCCCATTCAGGCATAATCAGATAGATTAGGTAAACTGGGTCCTAAAGGGTACTTTTCCAGCAGCACCAACCCAGGCTCTGGACATTTTATTGGGTTCCCCACCCCAAACCTTAGCCCTGGTCTACACTAGGAGTTGAGGTCGAATTTAGCAGCGTTAAATCGATTTAACCCTGCACCCGTCCACACGACAAAGCCCTTTTTTTCGCCTTAAAGGGCTCTTAAAATCGATTTCCTTACTCCACTCCCGACAAGGGGATTAGCGTGAAATCGGCCTTGCTGTGTCGAATTTGGGGTACTGTGGATGCAATTAGACGGTATTGGCCTCCGGGAGCTATCCCAGAGTGCTCCATTGTGACTGCTCTGGATAGGACTCTCAACTCAGATGCACTGGCCAGGTAGACAGGAAAAGGCCAGCGAACTTTTGAATTTCAATTTCCTGTTTGGCCAGCGTGGCAAGCTGCAGGTGACCATGCAGAGTTCATCAGCAGAGGTGACCATGATGGAGTCCCAGAATCGCAAAAGAGCTCCAGCATGGACCGAACGGGAGGTACGGGATCTGATCGCTGTATGGTGAGAGGAATCCATGCTATCAGAACTCCATTCCAGTTTTCGAAATGCCAAAACCTTTGTCAAAATCTCCCAGGGCATGAAGGACAGAGGCCATAACAGGGACCCGAAGCAGTGCCACATGAAACTTAAGGAGCTGAGGCAAGCCTACCAAAAAACCAGAGAGGCGAACGGCTGCACCGGGTCCGAGCCCCAAACATGCTGCTTCTATGATGAGCTTCATGCCATTTTATGGGGTTCAGCCACCATTACCCCAGCCGTGTTGTTTGACTCCTTCAATGAAGATGGAGGCAACACGGAAGCAGGTTTTGGGGACGAGGAAGATGATGATAAGTGGTTGTAGATAGCTCACAGCAAGCAAGCGGAGAAACCATTTTTCCCGACAGCCAGGAACTGTTTCTCACCCTGGACCTGGAGCCAGTACCCCCCAAACCCACCCAAGGCTGCCTCCCGGACCCGCCAGGCGGAGAAGGGACCTCTGGTGAGCGTACCTTTTAAAATACTATACATGGTTTAAAAGCAAGGATGTTTAATGATTGATTTGCCCTAGCATTCGTGGCTCTCCTGGATATACTCCCACAGTCTTTGCAAAAGGTTTCTGGGGAGGGCAGCCTTATTCCATCCACCATGGTAGGACACTTTACCACTCCAGGCCAGTAGCACGTACTCAGGAATCATTGTAGAACAAAGCATTGCAGTGTATGTTTGCTGGCGTTCAAACAACATCCGTTCTTTATCTCTCTGTGTTATCCTCAGGAGAGTGATATCATTCATGGTCACCTGGTTGAAATAGGGTGCTTTTCTTAAGGGGACATTCAGAGGTGCCCGTTCCTGCTGGGCTGTTTGCCTGTGGCTGAACAGAAATGTTCCCAGCTGTTAGCCACAGGGAGAAGGGAGGGGGGAGGGGCTAGCCACGCGCTGGGGGGAGGCAAAATGCGACCTTGTAACGAAAGCACATGTCCTATGTATGTAATGTTAACAGCAAGGTTTACCGTGAAAGAGTGTACCCATTGTTCTAGAAAATGTGTTTTTTTAAATACCACTGTCCCTTTTTTTTTCTCCACCAGCTGCATGTGTTTCAAGGATCACAGGATCTTCTCCTTCCCAGAGTCTAGCGAAGATTAGAAGTCGAAAAAAATGCACTTGTGATGAAATGTTCTCTGAGCTCATGCTGTCCTCCCACACTGACAGAGCACAGACGAATGTGTGGAGGCAGACAATGTCAGAGTGCAGGAAAGCACAAAATGACTGGGAGGAGAGGTGGCGGGCTGAAGAGAGTAAGAGGCGGGCTGAAGAGAGGGTTGAAGCTGAAAGGTGGCGGCAGCTTGATGTGAGGAGGCAGGATTCAATGCTGAGGCTGCTGGAGGATCAAACCGATATGCTCCAGCATATGGTTGAGCTGCAGGAAAGGCAGCAGGAGCACAGACAGCCACTACAGCCCCTGTGCAACCAACTGCCCTCCTCCCCAAGTTCCATAACCTCCTCACCCAGACACCCAAGAACGTGGTGGGGGGGCCTCCGGCCACCCAGCCACTCCACCCCAGAGGATTGCCCAAGCAACAGAAGGCTGGCATTCAGTAAGTTTTAAAGTTTTAAACTTTTAAAGTGCTGTGTGGCCTTGTCCTTCCCTCCTCCACCACCTCTCCTGGTGCTTCTCTCCTCCACCACCCCTCCTGGGCTACCTTGGTAGTTATCCCCCTATTTGTGTCACGAATGAATAAAGAATGCATGAATGTGAAGCAACACTGACTTTATTGCCTCTGCAAGTGGTGATCGAAGGGAGGTGGGGAGGGTGGTTAGCTTACAGGGAAGTAGAGTGAACCAAGGGGCAGGGGGTTTCATCAAGGAGAAACAAACAGAACTTTCACACCGTAGCCTGGCCAGTCATGAAACTGGTTTTCAAAGCTTCTCTGATGCGCACCGCGCCCTCCTGTGCTCTTCTAACTGCCCTGGTGTCGGGCTGCGCGTAACCAGCGGCCAGGTGATTTGCCTCAACCTCCCACCCCGCCATAAACGTCTCCCCCTTACTCTCACAGATATTGTGGAGCACACAGCAAGCAGTAATAACAGTGGGAATATTGGTTTCACTGAGGTCTAAGCGAGTCAGTAAACTGCGCCAGTGCGCCTTTAAACGTCCAAATGCACATTCTACCACCATTCTGCACTTGCTCAGCCTGTAGTTGAACAGCTCCTGACTACTGTCCAGACTGCCTGTGAACGGCTTCATGAGCCAGGGCATTAAGGGGTAGGCTGGGTCCCCAAGGATAACTATAGGCATTTCAACATCCCCAAAGGTTACTTTCTGGTCTGGGAATAAAGTCCCTTCCTGCAGCTTTTGAAACAGATCAGAGTTCCTGAAGATGCGAGCGTCATGTACCTTTCCCGGCCATCCCACGTTGATGTTGGTGAAACGTCCCTTGTGATCCACCAGTGCTCACAGCACTATTGAAAAGTACCCCTTGCGGTTTATGTACTCGCTGGCTTGGTGCTCCAGTGCCAAGATAGGGATATGGGTTCCGTCTATGGCCCCACCACAGTTAGGGAATCCCATTGCAGCAAAGCCATTCACTATGACCTGCACATTTCCCAGGGTCACTACCCTTGATATCAGCAGATCTTTGATTGCACTGGCTACCTGCATCACAGCAGCCCCCACAGAAGATTTGCCCACTCCAAATTGATTCCCGACTGACCGGTAGCTGTCTGGCATTGCAAGCTTCCACAGGGCTATTGCCACTTGCTTCTCAACCGTGAGGGCTGCTCTCATCTTGGTATTCTTGACCTCAGGGCAGGGGAAAGCAAGTCACAAAGTTCCATGAAAGTGCCCTTACCCATGCGAAAGTTTCGCAACCACTGGGAATCGTCCCAGACCTGCAACACTATGCGGTCTCATCAGTCTGTGCTTGTTTCCCGAGCCCAGAATTGGCGTTCCACCGCATGAACCTGCCCCAGTAGCACCATGATGCCCACATTGCCAGGGCCCGTGCTTTGAGAGAAGCCTGTGTCCATGTCCTCATCACTCATGTCACCGCACTGACATCGCCTACTCGCCTGGTATTGCTTGCTAAGTTCTGGTGCTGCATATACTGCTGGATAATGCATGTGGTGTTTAATGTGCTCCTAATTGCCAAAGTGATCTGAGCGGCCTCCATGCTTGCCGTGGTATGGCGTCTGCACAGAAAAAAGGCGCGGAACGATTGTCTGCTGTTGCCCTGACGGAGGGAGGGGCAACTGACGACATGGCTTACAGGGTTGGCTTACGGGGAATTAAAATCAACAAAGAGGGTGGCTTTGCGAGAAACTGAATGGCCCCCTCAAGGATAGAACTCAAAACCTCAAGGATAGAACTCAAAACAGGGTTTAGCAGGCCGTTGATCTCACAGAGGGAGGGAGGGAGGAGAAAATGAATACAAAACAAATCTGGTCTATTTCTTGATTTGAGCCACTTCATCTATCTTTATATATCTTGCTGGCAGCAGACTGTGCAGTATGACTGCTAGCCATCATCAACACCTGGGTGCTCGGCAGAAGACGGTGCAGTGTGATTTCTGGCCATCATCTTCTGCTAGCTGTAGATTAAAAGACAGTGCAGGACTGAATTGCCACGAGACAAAACAAGAGAAATGATCTGGCTGAGTCACTCCCATGTTTGCCCAGGCGCCCGGTTAAAAGAGCACCCAGGACTACGTCGATGACGGCTACCAGTCATACTGCACTCTCTGCTGCCAAAAGGCAATAAACTGCTGCTGTGTAGCAATGCAGTACCACGTCGGCCAGCACCCAGGAGACATACGGTGACGGTTAGCTGAGCGGGCTCCATGCTTGCCGTGGTATGGCGTCTGCACAGGTAACTCAAGAAAAAAGGCGCAAAACGATTGTCTGCCCTTGCTTTCACGGAGGGAGGGAAGGAACGGGGGCCTGACGATATGTACCCAGAACCACCCACAACAAAGTTTTAGCCCCATCAGGCACTGGGATTTCTACCCAGAATTCAAATGGGCGGCGGAGACTGCGGGAACTGTGGGATAGCCACCCACAGTGCAACACTCCGGAAGTCGACGGTTGCCTCGGTACTGTGGACACACTCCGCCGACTACATGCACTTAGAGCATTTGTGTGGGGACACACACAATCTACTGTATAAAACCGCTTTCAACAAAACCGACTTCTATAAATTCGACCTAATTTCGTAGTGTAGACATACCCTTAGAGAGCAGTCTCAGGGTCCTGAAAATTTGAAGAGCCCAGACCCTGTGCAGCCTCAGTTTGGAGGGTGTGTGGTCTAGTACTGCTGCTGGTCCATGCGTGCTTTGCTGGTGGTTTATGGAGAGTTGGCTGGTGGCATGCTCCTGGCTCTTCTCCTCCTTTCACCCACATGAAGACAGATAAAAAACATTAAGTGTTTTTCTAGTATTACTTTTCCATGTAAGCAATTGCCAGACGATATAATGTGACCACAAGTGACAGGGGAGGTGGCCTGCTCAGTCAGGAGTGGCACGGAGGTGGCCTGCACAATGGTGGATGGAGAAAAGCCACATGCCCTTAATTAAGGAGGGAGTGTCCACAAGACAATTTGACTGGTTAGCTGTGGACCACTGTACAAAAAGTCTGAGTACCCCTGGTCTATGTGGTTACAGCAGGGGGTCTAGGAGACAGGATTCTTGGGTTTAATTCTGCCTTTATGACTGATGTGTTGTGTGACCTTAAGCAAATCACTTAGTCCCAGATTTTTAAAGGTGTTTAGGCATTGTGGCACTCTGTGTTCATGCCTAACTGACTTAGGGGCCTAAATTTCATTTTCAAAATGGATTTAGGCATCTAGGAGACAAAATCTCATTAACAGTCAATAGTATTTCGGCTGCTAAATGCCTAAATCCCATGGAGGGGGCGGAAATCATACTTAGGCTCCTAAATCACCTAGGCTTTGTAACATTGAGCACAGTAACACCTAAATACCTGTAAAAATCTGGGCCCTAGTTTCTGTCTTCCTCAGTTTCCCCATCTGTAAAATGGAGATAATAATACCTACCTAGAGTACCTTACAGGGGTGTGAGGTGGCTTAATTAATTCATGTTTGTAAAGCACTCTGAGAGCCTTGGATGAAAAATACTCTGGAAGAGCTATGACTATTGGCATGTCTCTGTCCTGTCCTTCTTCAAGGGCAGGGAGAGAAGGAATAGGTTAGCACTGACTGATGAAGGCTCCCGTTCTCAGATTAGTCTGAATGCAGAAAAGCCACAAGCAGTACTGTACTCCATGTAACAGAGAAGTCATCCCAGGGAATCTTTATACCTTTTAGTATTGTTTAGATGTCAGGGCCCCCTTGTGCTGAGCAGTACGAATACACGTATAGTAAGAAACCATCTCTGTCCTAAAGAGCTTCCAGTCCAAATCAACAAGGCATATAAAGGGTGAACAGCAGCACAGAGAACTTGAAATGGCTCACCTAAGGTCACACAGCAGGACAGAGCCATGAATAGAACCCACACTGTGTGAGTAACAAGCCAGTACCCTAGCTACTGGACCACATAGCCTGTCCCTTCTGCAGGATATGGTAATGATTCTTTTTTAAATGGCATTTGGTCTCTCTGAGGCACTCTCTCTACATTTCACTAAATCCTGATTTGCATTTCAATTTTTAAGCAATTTTATTTCCTTTCATTTTGTGGAGTTTTTATATGTTATACAATGGCATTTCACGAAGTATCCAAAGGTGACCATAACTGGACAGATGCTGTCTGATAGCTGTATAATGACTCTTCTGCACCATCCCATCCCATCCCATTTCTGTTTGGATGATAGCTGTAGTATGGTGAGTGGGACTGGAGGAAGAGAGTCAGGTTTCAGAAGGCAGGGATCTAGTTGGGTGTGACACCAGAGGCCAGGCTGCTAACACACAAGTGTTAGCCCCTAAGCGTGGACCACTTGCCTCCCAACATGTTCCAGAAAGATCTTTTTACCACAACTGTGCCCGCCTGCTACATCACTTATTTCTACTGTAACAGTTGTGCTCCACCAGACTGTGCTTAACCACACATGGTTCCTGAGACAGCTCCCCGGGCAGAAAGAAGCCCTGTCACAGCTGAGGCAGTGTTTTTTATCAGAAGTGTTTTCAAATCAGAAGTATTATTGTTCTTTGCTGGAAAAACAAAACACTATGGAGGAGGTCTAAAAGCAGCAAGTCTGGAGGAGCAGGAGTTGAGGGGTTTTAATACTTTCCAGAAAATTTTCAGCATCGTGTAGAATCGGGCCCCATTTACCTGGTAAACACTATAGTTGTAACGTTAACAATAGCAGAGCTAGTGTTCTGCTATAATATGGCTGCAGAAGTCCCACAATCACTGTAGGAACTGGACAAAACTCAGTATGCTATGAGGAAGATCCTAGAACAGGGGTGGGCAAACTTTTTGGCCTGAGGGCCACATCTGGTTGGGGAAATTGTATGCAGGGCCATGAATGTAGGGCTGGGGCAGGGGACTGAGGTGCGGGAGGCAGTGCTGGGTGTGGGAGGGGGTGCAGTGTGCAGGAAGTGGCTATGGGCAAGGGATGCAGGGTACAAAAGGGGGCTCAGGGCAGGGGGTTGCGATGCAGGAGGGGATGCGGAGTGCGGCAGGGGGCTCAGGGCAGGGAGTTGGGGTGCAGGGTACAGGAGGGGTTCAGGGTGTGGGCGCCGACCTGGCGCCGCTTACCTCGAGCTGCTCCGGGGTGTCAGCGGCACGCAGCGGGGCTAAGGCAGGCTCCCTGCCTGCCCTGGCCCTTACCGCTCCCAGAAGTGGCCAGCATGTCCGGCAGTGGCTCCTGTGGGTGGGGCAGGCGGCTCTGCCGCACGCTGCCCTCACCTGCGGGTACCACCCCCTGCAGCTCCCATTGGCCACGGTTCCCCATTCCTGGCCAATGGGTGCTGCGGGGGGCGGTGCCTGCAGGCGATGGCAGCGCAAGGAGCCCTCTGTCCCCCGCTCCCCCAGGGGCCATAGGGACGTGGTGCCAGCCGCTTCTGGGAGCGGCACGGGGCCAGGGCAGGCAGGGAGCCTGCCTGGCTGGCAATCCCGTGGGCCAGATTGAAAGCCCTGATGGGCCAGGTCTGGCCCGCGGGCCGTAGTTTGCCCACCCCTGTCCTAGAAGATAATGTAAACTGGTCAAATGTACTGGCTTGGGGTGACAGCTGCGGTGTGGTCTAGGTCCAAGTTTATGTGTCTCTCTAAAAGATCTGTTTTGTAAAGTGGCATTTGGAAACATGTGATCTCCCTTGTCTACACTTTCACACCCAGCTCTCCAGTTATTAACATGGTATTCTGTTCTGTTTCCATACATTATAATATCATCCAAAATATTAGACCAAGAGTGGCCTTTTAAATTCAGTGCATAGAATCGTAGAAGTGTAGGGCTGGAAGGGACTTAATCTAGTCCATCTCCCAATGCTGCGGAGGAACACGCATACCTAGACCTTCCCTGATGGGTGTTTGTCTAACCTGTTCATAAAAACCACCAATGATGGAGGACTCCACAACCTCCCTTGGAAGCCTGTTCCACCTCTCAGCTATCCTTATAATTAGAAAGTTTTCCTAATATCTAACCTAAATCTTCCTTGCTGTAAACTAAGCTGATCTACTCTTGTCTGACCTTCAGTGGACATGGAGAACAATTGATCACTGTCTTCTTTGAAACAACCTTTTACATATTTGAAGACTGGTTTCAGAGTAGCAGCCGAGTTAGTCTGTATTCGCAAAAAGAAAAGGAGTACTTGTGGCACCTTAGAGACTAACCAATTTATTTGAGCATAAGCTTTCGTGAGCTCAAATAAATTGGTTAGTCTCTAAGGTGCCACAAGTACTCCTTTTCATATTTGAAGACCGTTATCCTGTCCCTTCTTAGCTTTCTTTTCATTAGACTAAACATGCTTAATTCACTTAACCTTTCCTTATAGATCATGGTTTCTGAATCTCTTGTTTTTGTTGCTCTCCTCAGGATTTTTTCTAATTTGTTCACATATTTTTTTAAAGTGTGGTGCCCAAAACTGGACACAGTACTCCAGATGAGGCCTTACCAGTCTAAGTAGAGCAGAACAATGATCTCCTGTGTCTTACATATGACACTCCGGTTAATACATTTCAGAATGACATTTATTACACTGTTGACTCATCTTCAATTCCACAGATCTCTGGAAAGCACAAAGTACAGACACAAGCTGATAACTCACACGTCAAAACAGAAAAAGTCCCTAATGCATTATAAAATGTGTGTGGTCCCACTTACCTTAATACATTATATAATTTCTGCAAAATCATGGTAGTAAACATCCTGCTTCCTCACAGCTCCAAGGACACTTCCTCATTATGTGATAATGGATGGCTGTCAATCCCTACTGTTTTAGACACAAATATAAAATTCCCCTATCTTTTTCTTGGCAACAACAATTGGAGAAGCCTATTCTAAAGAGTCAGTTTCTTTTAGGATGGCTAATCTCTTCTATCTTTTATAGTTCCCAAGGCATAGTTTAACAAATCTTGCTTCCTACCATCTGGGAACTAATAGCAAGAATGTAATTTTCAAACAGATATGAACAGTCAGTGAAAGACAGTAGAGGCTCATCGAGCGGAGTGTAAATTAGAAATTGGCCACAGATATAAATTTCAAATGCAGAGTCAAACTTTCCCGAAATTTGTGGGTGTGCCTATCTGGAATTTTGGTTTGAACCTGTCAGAGTTCAGGGCAGCTGGACCTGTGTTCCTCCACTTTGGTTCAGCAAAGGCCACTCTTAGGCTTCTGTCTCCATCACCTTTCTTGGGCAGAGACCAATGCCCCTCTCCCTCTTGACCATGGTTTTTCCAGACTTCACAGTTCCCTGCCAATATTGGGAACACCCCCACAAGTCTGACTGCCTCAGTGGGCCTGTATTGGTGCTTTGCTTTCTCTCCGAGGGCTATGAAAAGGTTAATTGCCCCCAGTTATAAGTTACCACACAGATCTTTAAAAGCAAGCACATTTATTCTTAAGGTGAAAACCTTACAGAGAAAATGTATTAAAACCAATAAAAGAGCCTACATGCATGCTAATAAGCTTGTCAGAGGTCACTCCAGCTGCAGCAAGGGCTCTGGTAGGTGTCAGTCCTTCCAACCCTTCAGCAAGAATTGCCTCCCACCAACTCCCTTGGACAGAAAGTTCTGTCAATTTTCTGGATCAGAAAGTAGGCCCTGAGTCAGTTTAAACTCAGGCTGTTTATTCAGAAGTCCTTATTTTGTTGGTCTCTTGAAAATCCAGCTTGAACCAGCATATATGAGCATCTCTGGGTGGTGGTACGTCTCTAGCGCTATTACAACCTGAGTGAATTCACCTAAACACACATACCCCTCCCCTCCTTCGCTCTCCTCCCCCTCCACTGGTCTTAATTCCTGGAGGGCTGTGGTCACCCTCTTCCATGGAATTACATACAATCCTGGGCCCACAGTGATACATAAACTTAATACAGTAAGATCTCAGCAAGGTAAGTGGGACCATAGTCATCCTGTAGCAAGGTGTTATGTAATATAATTGAGAGTCCTGTTATATATCTGTGACACATCTATGGCACTTATGATGTCATAGTTGTCCATGTGCTGCACACCACAGGCAAGTGGCACTGCATGGTGGCAGTGAATATAGAACCCAGTTTCTCCACCCCAGCCATACACCCTACCACTTGAGCTAAAGGAAAATCTCGATTAGCTTTAACAGCAGAGTGTCTATGATATACAGCTGAACAGTTCTGAGTCTGTCCAGAAGAGGGCAATGTTGCAGATACACACCTTTCAGTTTTCTAATTAGGTTATAATATAAGGGGTGGTATCAAATACATTCTGAGAAGAGGGTCAAATTCCATTTTTAGTTATGGGTCATGGGCTAAAGTTTAAATTTAGTTCTCTCCATCCACAGTCTGACTCCCAGGAAATATCAGATGGGGGTTTGCACAAAGAGCAAAGGTAGAGTATAACATTTAATTATTACAAAAAGGACTATTTATTCATATCATAGTTTATTATTGATTCCATGCCTTGAGTGTTGCAGTCAGTGACACTTCCAGGAAAAGGATGCTCACCTTAGTATCGCCATTATTTACGATCTTTGGTATTTTTCCTTCCCAAATACCCTTCTTCCCTCCCAACTTTGTGTTGTCTCCTTATTTCTTTCCCTGCAGCAGCTCCCAATATCCTCCACCCCACATGGGCTTCATTCCTACCTCTTCCCCCTCCTATCTGCTAGAATAATCAGCAATGAGGCTGTTAATGCTGACATGCATATTTTCTTCATTAAGCGGAATACAGGAATGACCTTTTTGCATGGTTTCATTGGTCATTTTCTCCCGAGTGGCAGAGAAACTCTTGGCTGTTTCGGCTACAAGGACAATTGAGCAGATTGTTGCTGGTGGTCAGCTTCAGTACAAACACCCTCATGGCATGACTGTACTGACCCTGGAGGGCATTGTCTTCATTAAGCTCAAACACAAATACCCCACTGAGATGAATGAAGGGCAAGACACACCTCTCAGACTCATTGTGTCAGGCTGTCTGGAGATTCAGGAAGACACCATTGCATCAGTTTACATTCAGTTCACGGCTGGCAGGTGTTCTTCTCATTGGTGTGAGTGAAAAGAGAATCAGCCCCATTTTCTTTATTATTTATTTAATAAGAGCTCAGTTTCCCCAAAGTGCAGGCTAAATACATGCCTCAAGCAGGCCGAGTGAACCCATGGGCCAGATTCTGATACCGATTAGTTGGAGCAAGACCACCTCAGAGCTGTCAGTTCTTATTCAAGAAAGTTGTAGCTAACAAGGGGAAATGTACTCCAGATAGTTCAGAAACACATAAATATGTTCTAGCACCACCTAAGCAACTCCATCCAGGTAACTCACCTCAACACTGTTGAACACCCACATGCTGACAGACACTTGACAGTGGGTATGACTACACTATTGGTCAGTATATCCGTACTATATCATACAAGGTGTGTTTACACTGCGATCAGGAGGTGTGATTGCAGGACATACAGACATACCTGAGCTAGCTTTGATCCAACTAGCTCAAAGCTAGCTCAAGTAACAACAGCACTAAAGCCACAGCAGTCTGGGTGATGGCCGCTCTAGTATGTACAGTGTCCTGGATGGGCAGGGCTAGCCAGTGCTTGTGAACAGGGCTAGCCTGTGCAGCCGTGGCTCACTGCTATTGTTACTTGATCAAAGCTGGCTCAGGTATGTCTACACATGCTGCAGTCACACCTCCTGATTGCAGTGTAGACACACCAGTCTGTGACACAGTACTGACAAAGTGACAGGGTTGCCACACCGTCAGATCTGAAAGACCCAAGCACATTTTGCAAGACATAAAATAGTCGCTTCTTGGAAATTTCAGATTGTTGTCATTGCTTCCCAGACTATGGAGAAGCAGCCAAGCCCTTGCCCCATTTCTGAGCAGAAGGGTTGGACTGGTTACAAACATGATTCACCATAATAAAAGTAAGTGGGTTTTGAATGTTGAGGCAATAAAAACGGACATGATGTGAGACATACCATCTGTTGTCTAGCTTGTTGGTAATTGAAAACTTAAGTCAGTCTTCTCTATTTCACTACAGACTGCTTCCCACAATGCAATAGCCTAACATACATGCTCCTGCCTGAGGTTTTAGAGAAATGTGTGGGCGCTCTCCTGCTGGCAACATATAAAGGCCACAGAAGTATTTCTGGTTCAGGTTTGTCACAGCTTTGTCCCTCAAATTCCCTGGCTGAGATCACAGACACACTCTTTGGAGCAGAGAATTAGCAGCTGCACTTTTCCAACTGATGTTACCTTGAAGAGGTCACATTGGCTTATTATGGCCTCAGAGTATTTAACTCTTGCCTAGTGTAACGTGGGAAAAAAATCAGGACGACTGCTGGAGGACAAGGCACTTCTGACTGATACTATCATTTCTGTCTTGGGGCCAAAGGCAGCTTAGCTGTGGGTTATCGTGGTCTCCTCTCTCCCCACACTCACCCCTTTTATTCCTGGACTGATGTTGCTGGATACAGCTTAACTGGGCTCTGCCATACAAATGTTTCCCGCGGCTATATCTTCTCTTGTGTCAATTCATACATAAGAACAGCTAACTCAATTTTCTTTTTACACTATAATGCCATTGACTTCAGTGGAGTTACTCCCAGTTTACACCACAGTAAGTGAGAGGAGAATCAGACCCAGGCCCAGACTTTGATCTATGCTAAGGCCCCTTTGCTCTGCTCCAGTAGCACAAAGAGGCCTTAAATGGGCAGCTGAGCGTTCTCTGGCCTGGGTGAATCCTCAGCTGATGCAGAACCAGTAAACCAGCCCTATATCAGCTCTTCCCATTCCCCCTCATAAGAGGCATGATGACACAGGGTTGCCAACTTTCTAATTTCTGAAAACCGGACACTACAGCAGGAGCACCAGAACCTCCCCCTGCCTCTTCCCCTGGGGCCCCGTCCCTGGCCCGCCTCTTCCCTCGAGGCCCCGCCCTGATCACTCTTTCCTCTCCCCCTCCCCCTTCCTCATCGCTCCATCCTCTCCCCCCTTTCCTCCCCAAAGCTGGGTTCCCTCAGCCCCAGGGCTGGGACGGGAGCTGCAGTCCCTGACACAGAGCCTGCCTGCCCATGAGATGCAGGTAGGAGGCAGCCCTGGCTGAGCAGGGGCTGGCACGGGTTGATGACCCACCACCTCCCACCCCACTCACGGTAACCGGACTTATGGTGTCTGGTCAGTATATCTGACCAGACACTGTACAGGTCCCCTTTTGACCAGATTTTCCAGTCAAAAACTAGACCCCTGGCCACCCTAATGTTGAGAGATATGCGCTAGCAATATCTGGGTAGAGTAAGGGTGCAATTACAAGTCAATATAATGTGGAGTAGCCCTAAGGCTATTCTAAACCATGCCAGTGGCTGAACCAGCATCAAACTGCACCTCCACGCACAAGTTTACAATGCACATTGAGATCCTTCTGGATGAAAGGTGCTATAAACACACAAGGTGCCATTATTATCCCTGGTTTCTGAAGGCTTTAGCCAATGCCCATTTAACTCCAGGGGAGTCTCTCCATCAATTTCAAAGTATAGTGAATAAGTCCTGAGAGAGGTTGACGACTACATCTATGGTTAGAGCTGCACAGAGTTGTGAATGCTCGATAGTCTGCGCAAGCTAGAGCACTAAAAATAGCGGAGTAGCTGCGGCAGCATGAGGGGTGGCTTCGGCTAGCCACCAGAGTAATTACTCAGGGTTTGCACATGATTGTACTTGGGCAGCTAGCCTGTGCTGTTGTGGCTAAACTGCTATTTTTCACGTGCTAGCTTGCATGGAGCTAGTGGCTCTGGCTACCTTTGCTGGGAAGCATGGTCCCAGCTGCAATGTAGACATACCCTGTGTGGCAGGAGGAGAAAAGTGAAGTGGGCCTGGCTCATCCACCAATGCTAGCTACACCCCTGGGTGCTGGCTAAGTAATGGGGCCCCTGTTCTACCACCCCACAAATCTACCAATGTAAATAAATATATAAGGCCCATGAATTATTTACGTATGAACAATGACAATTTAATCTGATCTCAGTTAATGGAGTTACAGTGTTCTGGATTCACATGAATGTAAGCAAGAGCAAAATCTGGCTTACTAAATCCTACAGAGGAAGGCAAAAAAAAACCCCAGGGTCTCTGCCATATTTGGGGTTGGGAAGGCAATTCCCCCCGGTCAGATTGGCAGGACCCACCAGCCAGACACCTGGGAAAGAATTCTCTGTAGTAACTCGCAGCCCTCCCCACTTAGTGTCCCGTCACTGACTGGTGGAGATATTTGCTGCTAGCAGTCGCAGATTGGCTACGTGCCATTGTAGGCAGTTTCATCGTGCCATCCCCTCCATAAACTTATCAAGCTCAGTCTTGAAGCCAGGTAGGTTTTTTTCCTGCCCTTGGAAGGCTGTTTCAGAACTTCACTCCGCTGCTGGTTAGAAACCATCATCTAATTTCAAGCCTAAACTTGATGGCCAGTTTCTATCCATTTGTTCTTGCGTCCACCTTGGTGCTTAACTTCAATAATTCTTCTCCCTCGTTGGTATTTATCCCTCTGATGTATATATAGAGAAAAATCATATCTTCCCCTCAGCCTTCTTTTGGTTAGGCTAAACAAGCCAAGCTCTTTGAGTCTCCTCTGATAAGGTAGATTTTCCCTTCCTCTTATCATCCTAGTAGCCCTTCTCAGCACCTGTTCCAGTTTGAATTCATCTTTTTTTCAAATGGGAGACCAGAATTGCACATAGTATTCCAGATGAGGTATAATAGTACTAATGCTTCCCTGTCACTACTGGAAATACCTCGCCTGGTGCATCCTAGGATTGTATTTGCCTTTTTCATGGCTATATCATATTAGTGGCTCATAGTCATCCTGGGATCAACCAATATATTCAGGTCTTTCTCTTCCTCTGTCCACCTAAGCAACTCCATCCAGGTAACTCACCTCAACACCGTTGAACACCCACATGCTGATAGACACTTGACAGTGGGTATGTCTACACTATTGGTCAGTATATCCGTACGATATCATACAAGGTATGTTTACATTGCAATCAGGAGGTGTGATTGCAGCACATACAGACATACCTGAGCTAGCTTTGATCCAGCTAGCTCAAAGCTAGCTCAAGTAACAACAGCACTAAAGCCACAGCAGTCTGGGTGAGAGCCACTCTAGTATGTACAGTGTCCTGGATGGGCAGGGCTAGCCAGTGCTTGTAAACAGGGCTAGCCTGTGCAGCCGTGGCTCTTCCGACTGATACACCCCCAGCTTATAGCAAAAATGTTTGGTTTTTGTCCCTTTTTTTTGGTTTTGGTGTGGTGGTATGAAATGCTATACACTAGTTATTCATTAGTTTTGCTGACCAATGTATAGATAGCCATTTTGCACCCAGTGGAGCATTTTCAACTGAGTAAGTGACTAAAATTGTGGATTAGTGATTAGAAGCAATTTGGGGTCAAATATGTTCTTAGATTGTTAGCAATTCAGAGGAGGGACTGTCTTTATCTTTGTGTCCTGTAGAATGATGAGCACATAGCACTGCAATTATAAATTAAGAACAACAATATGAGCCGCCCCTAAGAGAGAAGCATGGAAGACCAATAATTAACAGGCTAATCTGTCTAAATTATGAGTTGCTGAAAACATGGTTTAACTGATTGATTGTTTACAGGGAGTTGTTTTAACATTCCAGTGCCTGTTTCTGGTTGAATTAGAACTATAAAAGGCTTGTTTGCTTTTGCATTGTGTTTTGAATAAATGAGATGCTATATTTATACAGCTAATGTGTTTTCTGTAAGGCTCTGGATCAGTTTGCTTTTATCTCAGTGAAGAACAAAGACTTGGGCAAATGCAGTCTGTGGAATCCTACTGCACAGCCCATGGCCTTCCTCCTCTTTTAGAGAGGCATGACCCATGGAGACTACAGGGCCCAGCATGCAATGCTCCATCTTGTGCTAAGATTCTTCCTTGCTTTTACACAAATCAGGTGTGGCCCTCAGGCATTTGGCAGCTTGACAATGGGTCAGCAACATTTTGGCAGCCCTATTTAAAATGTATATAAACCTAGCAACATAATCCCTTCCCCCACAATAGCACATCTCCACCTGAGAGCAGTACTTTTTCTCTCTCATGCTGTAGGGGAACAAACATTGCCACAAGTGTGCATGGCAATTACGAGTAAACCCTACGCTGAGAGAGAAGATGTCCTTGAGACTGAGGACAGCACAGGAATAGGTATGGAATAATGAACAGAACTGGGAAGTGAGCAGTGGGAGAAGGACTGTGACACAATCAGATCCTACAGCAATGGGGACCATATAAGTTACTTAGATAGGCAACAGTGCTGCTCCACATCTTCTGTTGGAGGTCTGTACTCAGCACAAAAACATACTTCTTAACAAGAATCTCCAGCTTAGGCCAGGCTTGCAGCAAGTAGTCCTACTGATTTCAGTGGGACTATTTGAGGAGTAAGGTACTACTCATAGTAACAGTGGCTGAACCTAGCCCTTAGTAAAGGAAGTCTTTTCCAGCCTCTCATTCTTCTCTCCCTGTGGAGTGCGCACAATTTCCTTGAAATCACTTAAAAGAAAGAGAAAGCTTCATAGTCAGCAGAGATAAGACAGCCTCTTCGTTAGTATAGAATAGCCCCGCCGAAGATGCCCTTCATTCTACAGTGCATCAGAGAACAGCAGGAAGAAAGAATGCAGCCCTTTGGGAGAGGAAGGGGGAGAAAGAATGACACCCCCTGCCCCCGCTGCCTCTGCCTTATTTATCACAAACTGCAAAGGGAAATGGTGTGGCCACAGTGGGACCATGTGAGGAAAAGGGAAATTCCAAGGTAAAATACAGACTTGCTTCACAGGCAGGGTGCAAACTCCGCCTGCCTCAAAGTTCAGAGTAGGAGGGCTACGGATGGAGATCCCCAAGACACAGAATCAGTGCTGCCAACTCTCACAAATGGATGGCGAGTTTTGTGGTATATGGTGTTTTTCTTAGATAATAATTCCCAGATGTGGGAATCAGACTCTCAGTTTTCATTTAAAAATAAGCAAGTTTCTAGCTGTCAAAGCTGCAGAGGGAGGCTTGCACTCTAAATGCGTGCACTCTAAATGCTCAGAAACCAGAGGGTGAATAAAAACAACTCAAAATTTAAAAAATCTCATGATTTTTAAAGCCAATCTCGTGAATCTGAAAATAAGCTCATGATTGTGTGGGGCCAGAGTTGTGTGTTGTGAGCACTTGGGATTGGCAATAATGCTGCACTTGGGGGGGGGGGGTAGTTATTGACTCTGACCGCTAGACCGCCCAGCCCCAGCTGGGGGTGCACAGGCATGACCACGGGCCTATCAAGACTATGCCCCGCCCCGGGAGGGGACAGGGTGTGCCTGACCTGTGACATAGCCAAAAAAGAAAAAACAAACAAGAAGGTTTGCAGTTAGCATGGCATACCTATATTGTGAAGCACCAGGCTAAAACCCCAGTGCCTTCAACTGATCCAAGCAGTGTGGTTATTCCTGTATAACCCACCTTTCCAAAGGATGTTAATGTTTAAGTATTTAATAACAAAAATGCTGTGGTTATTAAGTGCTCACCTCTGTGATTACACAAGGCACTCAGGTATATGCACGCACACCGAGAGAATTTGAAGCACTCATTAGACAATTCGATATTCTTCCTTTGATCCAGTCAGTTTTATTCTTAGATCAGAGACAGCATTAGAACTTACTCATAATGGACTGTGTACGATTTATATATATTCATAAGGATCAAATTCTACCCTTGGATATGGACATGCCACTATCAGCGATTGCAATGGGATCTGTGTGCCTGTATCTGAGAAAAGAATTTGGTCCAATACTCCGTGTAGGTGGGTGCGTGCGCGCATCCATACAGTAGAAAAACAGTTGCCTTCTATCCTAGAAGGGTCTTTCATCAATGGACACTAATGATTCATTGAGAATGGATAGGAAGAATAATAGCAGGGTGCTCCTATCAAATACAAAGCTATGGTACATAGGATTTCAGTTTGGTTTTACCGCAGTCGAAGGTGAAAGTACATGTTACTTGATAAAAGCCTTAGTTGCTTGATAAAAACCAAAGACACAGGACCGTAGAATTCAGATGTTTTTGTGCTGGGTTCCTGTTTGTCGCTCAATTTCCCCTCTCTGTCCCAACCCCCACTCTATACAGCTCTTCCAAGATTCCTAACGGAAGAGTGTTAACTGCCAGCACAGAACTTCCTGCTTCATTCTCAACCAGTCTTATCTCTGCAATCTTCATGCTATGTGAAAGGGGATTTTTGTAACATCATTATAAGCCATTCCTATGGACCAATGGTATTTTCTCATTGATGGATCTTGCGTTTCACTTTCTTGGAAAACATAGTTGGTGGTTTTTCAAATTTCAGGTTCCAATTTACTGTCTGTTGCTGTGATTTCTATACAATGAGCTAGTCTAGGTTGCCTTCCTTATTTTTAAAGTCCTCCAGAGACTTGCATGGGGACCTCACAGATCTTGTCTCTCTCACCTTTGCTTGGTTGTTTTTTCCCTTTGGTTTTTCCCTTTGGCGGTGAACGTGATATATCTTGACATTAGCAAAGCTTTTGATATGGTCTCCCACAGTATTCTTGCCAGCAAGTTAAAAAAGTATG
This sequence comes from Chelonia mydas, assembly GCF_015237465.2. Taxonomy (NCBI): domain Eukaryota; kingdom Metazoa; phylum Chordata; order Testudines; family Cheloniidae; genus Chelonia; species Chelonia mydas. Next base: position 73,052,671 of record NC_051246.2, read on the forward strand.
GATTGGATGAATGGACTATAAAGTGGATAGAAAGTTGGCTAGATTGTCGGGCTCAACGGGTAGTGATCAACGGCTCAATGTCTAGTTGGCAGCCGGTATCAAGCGGAGCGCCCCAGGAGTTAGTCCTGGGGCTGGTTTTGTTCAACATCTTCATTAATGATCTGGATGATGGGATGGATTGCACCCTCAGCAAGTTAGCAGATGACACTAAGATGGGGGGAGAGGTAGATACACTGGAGGGTAGGGATAGGGTCCAGAGTGACCTAGACAAATTGGAGGATTGGGCCAAAATATGAGGTTCAACAAGGACAAGTGCAGAGTCCTGCACTTAGGATGGAAGAATTCCATGCACCGCTACAGGCTGGGGACCGACTGGCTAAGCAGCAGTTCTGAAGAAAAGGACCTGGGAATTACAGTGGATGAGAAGCTGGATATGAGTCAGCAGTGTGCCCTTGTTGCCAAGAAGGCTAATGGCATATTGGGCTGCATTAGTAGGAGCCAGGGCCGTCTCTAGCTATTCTGGGGCCCTACGCAGCAACTCTGTGGGGGGGAGGGGAGGCCAGGCCTCCGCAGGGAGGGGGATGGGGCTGGGGCGGAGCAGGGGTGGGAAGAGGTGGGGCTGGGGTGGAGCAGGGGCAGGAAGGGGCGGAGCAGGGGCGGGGGTGATGGGGAAGAGGTGGGGCAGGGGCTGGAGCAGCACACAGCTGTGCAGGGCACCAGGATATTTGGTGCCCCAAATCATCTCTAAATCCCCTGATATTTTTGTGGACCACAGTGTGGACCTGGCGTAATTTTATCTTTCATTGTTTTTATAAATGTGACTGAGCAAATAGGACCATCATGGCCCCTTTCCTTTTTGTTCTCTCATGACCTGCCCTGTGTGATCCCTCTGGGTGTCAGATGGTTTCCACACAGCAAAATGAGGTGCCTTATCAGAGTCTCTGGAGCTTTAACTAAATGATGGGCAATTAGGGGTTTTTCAGCCCTCTGAGTCAATCTAGGGAAAGGACATCCTTGCCAGGTCCTTCCTTTTGAATAGAAATCGCAACAGGAGGCTTATCAACCCTTGGCCATATCTGCACATGGTGTGAGTCAGTTTAGCTCCATTCACTTCATTCTTCACTTCCTCTTCCAGCTAACTGTTGATGGTTCAATTGCTGTCACAATCACCCCTTGGAACAAAGCAACAGCTGGCTCCAGGTCTGACCACCCACTTTGGGGGAAAAGAACAGCAGCAGCATTGTGCTGCCACATAGGAGACTGAGTTTTCAAAGCACCCTTACCATTTTTATTCTTCAGGTGGTGCTGTCTTGTAGAAAGTAAATCCCCGCACCAGGGCTGGATTACCCAATAGGCAGACTAAGCACGTGCTTAGGGCACCAGCAAAGCAGAGGGCACCAAAAAAAAATGAGATTTTTTTTTTTTTGGAAAAAATTTCATATTTGATATTTCAAAAAAAAGCATCAAAGTAGTCATCATGGGAAAAATCAGAACTTTGTTAGACTTCCTTACACTCCACTACACACTCTTCCCCCATTTTTCTGTTCTCTTTTTATTACTTATCCCCACCTAAACCAGGGGGGCGTCCTACTAACACAGATTGAAATAATGCGAGGAAATCAGATCCTGTCATGTATTGCAATACATTTATGTTTTATTATGGTTATATTCCTCTGAGTTATACTTGATTCATTTTTTTCTTTCTTATATATAGATTATATATATACATAAAAATAGTGTACATTGTGTAATTTTTTTGTTTTTTTAAGTTCAGATAACTGAGATAAGGGGCAGGATGAAACATAACCAACTGAGTGGAGCACAGAATCGTAAATTGGTGGAAGAAAAGAAACAAAAAACTAGTGAAATTTTCCAAAATCTTCCGAAGCTGACATCATTTTCAAAGTGAATCCATCAGAAGGAACATCTTCTCTCAGTAGCACAGACATCGTTCCAAAACCTGTAGGTGTTTCAGAGACTGACCCTTCTTCTATTGGTGAAACAAACACCATTCCAGAACATGTTTCAGAATAGCAGCCATGTCAGTCTGTATTCGCAAAAAGAAAAGGAGTACTCCTTTTCTTTATTCCAGAACATGTGGATGTGTCAGAGACTGTAACTGATCATCCTACTCATGGTGGTAAAACAGACATTGTTCTAGAAGGTGTGAATGTGTCAGAGACTGAACCTGCTCATGCTGTAAATAATAGGAGAAAAGATCCTGGTATGTGGGTTGATTTCAGTACCGATGATGTAGCTTACTGGATAGATTGTGGACCAAATGATTGTCAACACCACACTTGGCCATTTGAGAAATCACGTCAGACTTTTACCAATGGCAAACAAACAAGATATTACCCACAAAAAATATTTTTTGGCAAGAAAGAGAATGATGAGAAATACACTCGAGAATGGCTACTGTATTCACCATCAATAGGGTCTGTGTACTGTTTTGTTTGCAAACTTTTTGCATATAAACCTTCAACATCCTGGTTTGCTGCAGATGGATTTAGTGACTGGCGGAATACTGTTTTAATTGAACAACATGAAAATAGCACTAGTCACAGAGATTCAATGTTGACATATTTAAATCCAAGACAGGGCTTTGGATTGACACAAAAATTGGACGAACAAATTAAAGGGGAGCGTGAATACTGGCAACATGGCTTGCAGCGTGTTATAGCTGTTTTTCAAACATTAGCTGAACATGGTCTGCCTTTCCGGGGATCAAATGACACATTTGGATCATTGCAGAATGGAAATTTCTTGGGATTGTTGGAGCTTGTGGCTCAGTTTGACCCATTTTTAGCAGGCCATATCTCAAAATATGGGAATGCTGGCAAAGGTAACCCATCATACTCATCCAAGACAATATGTGATGAACTCATTGGTCTAATGAGTGACAAAGTTCGTTCAGCTATTGTGGATGAAATAAGTACTGCCGGGTACTTCATTTTATCTGTCGACTCTACACCTGATCTTTTACATATTGATCAATTAAGTATTGTACTAAGATATGTGTTTCCCACAGATGGAAAACCAGTTAAACGATTTATAACGTTCCTCAATCTGAAAAGCCACACTGGTGAAGAAATGGCAAATCAAGTACTGCATTTTCTGTGCCAAGTTTGCAAAATAGATTTATCAAAGAGCAGAGGTCAATCTTATGACAACGCTGCCAACATGTCAGGGCGTTATCAAGGAATGCAGAAGAAGCTTTTAGAACAGAACAAATATGCCATATTCATACCATGTGCTGCACACTCTCTCAGTCTTGTTGGCCGCAGAGCTGTTGATTGTTGTCCGGTGGCAGTAAGTTTTTTCTCAACAGTCCAGTTACTTTATACATTTTTCTCTGCCTCAACACACAGATGGGCAGTTCTTAAAACATATTTGGGCAATGATCATGTGTTGAAATCTCTTTCTAATACTCGCTGGAAGGCACATGCAATGGCAATAAGTGCAATTCTGGAGTCCTACTCAAAGATTGTGGATGCATTAGAAAGTATAGCTGAAGACCAATCACAAAAGGGAGAAACTATACGAGAGGCAGAAAATATTGCAAACAAGATGCAAGAACTAAAGTTTGTATTCATGTTGACCATGTGGAATGAAATTTTACAACACTTACCACACAAGTCAAGCTCTCCAAGAAAAAGAATTGGATTTGAAAACATGTGCAGACCTCTGTCAATCATTAGCAGACCACTTACACACTTTGAGGAATGATTTCGAAAGATTTGAAGACATATCAAAAGATATCTTGCCTGATACTAACCACAAAGAAGCCCAGTCCCTCAAGCGAATCAGGAAAAAACAAGCAAATGATAGCATTTGCAACAGAAACAGCATTGAATCCTAGAGACAAATTTGGCGTATCTACTTACTACGCAATAATTGATACACTTGAAGCTCATATGAAGAGGAGAGGTGAAGTGTACAAAGGAGTATCAAGTAGATTTTCTTTTCTAAATGATATGGACTTATCTGACGAACAATATTCACAAGGTTCCCAAAAGCTAGTTGACTCAGACCCTGTTGACTTGAACATGAACCTCTGTGGAGAAGTACGGCAGTTCCACTTTTATATGCGCGCAAAGTTTAATGAAACAGGAAAAATGAAATTCAGTCACATTGTATTCCGTCTTTCAATATTGTGTCATGAAGATCAATGTGTATTTCCAAATGTAGAGATCACGCTATGTATTTTTCTAACATTAATGATTACTAACTGCTCCGCAGAACACTCTTTTTCTGAGCTGAAAAGAATAAAAAAACCCTCAGAGAACAACAATGTGTCAGGACAGACTTGATTCACTTTCCCTATTGTGTATGGAAGCAGACATGCTTCGTCGAGTCAGCTTCAATCAACTTATCCAGAATTTTGCAATCAGAAAATCTAGAAAGAAGCTATTTTAATTTCAGCATACATGTAAATTTTGTGTCATTTCAAAAAATAAAATTTTATTTTAGGGTATAGTATTGTTTTTATTTTGAATTACATATGGGAGGGCACCATAATCTTTTCAGTGCTTAGGGCCTCTAAAGGTCTTAATCCAGCCCTGCCTGGCACACACACAAGGGAAGGATTCAGAGCGGTTTACATGCAGAGCTGCAGCAGCTAACAGCTTGGGCGTTGTCATGGCTTTTGCATTAATCTCTAGGACCAGTTGAGCTGAGGTTCTCTGGTTTCAGCAATAGGGCAGCCTTAAGGAGACACACCAATACCAGAGCCAAATGGGGTTCAGAGCACCAAAGAGGCCTGAATTTCAGGGAGAAAGTATGCAATTACATCACATGCCTCTGGTGGCTGGAACAGACAGGCACAGTCATCATGGGTGAACTGCTTTCCCTTCCCTTCTCAAGGGAGAGTGCAGGTCTTATGGCTGGTGGTGGTATAAAACACATCTGAGAAAACACACAATTTGAGCAGAGGTGACCCAGAATGCAACAGGACATGAAAACCAGAGGGCCCCAACGCAAGCCAGGAAATATCCCAACTACTGCATTTGGACAGTGAATGATCCCTGACTCTGGCTGGAGGGCCAAGAGCCTTGACTAAAATCAGTGTGGAGAGAGGGAGGCCAAACTGGAGACCGTCAGCCAAAAGAAAACAACCTAACAAGAGACTGGGAGAGAAGGAAGAGGAAATGGATTCAACCAGAAGGGGCAGTCCAGCCGACACTGAGCAAATATGCTGTTGCAGAGGAATTACACTGGAATTGCTGATGGCACCCAGTCCTTCCACACTCATCTTTCAAATAAAAGCATGAACATGCAGCCAAGGAGCCTGTCTTTATCCCCTTTGCTCATGGCAGCCATTGGGGATGGACAGTACAAGGCTTGATCAGTAACATGAAATAGTCTCTTGCCGGGGTGTGTGAGGAAAGGATTGGACTCTGAGTGCAGGTCTCCTCTTTGGAGGAGGCCAGTCAGTTTGGCAACAACTTCGTGCCCTCTGCAAGGGGCAAGGATCTAAAGGGTAAGTTCCCTCTCTAGAGACGATGTTCCTAAGATCTGCTATCTTTCGTTGTCAGTGATGTCTGAATCCAGGAGAAACAGATTTTATCTTTTGTTGCTGACTGACTGTTTAACTTTTGCTCTCTAATTAGGTCACTCCCATCAGCTCCACAAGAGACCCTTAGGAAGCCAAATCTTGGCAGGCTATGGCTGTGCCTGCGTCAGATGGGAAAGGAGCAGGTGGCCATGGCCTCAAGCTCTATTGTTTCCCCATTGTGGTCCTTGGGGAATGGTTAGCAATACAGGCAGCCTCGCTGCAGGCTGCAGAAGTTAATTCGCCAGCAAACGATAGCAAACTCCAAATTGTTGCCATCCCCACTCAGCAGCAAACAATAAACTATTAATATTTTCATGACTTGAAGACCCATGTGGTTTGCCAAAGCAAGATAATTATTCAGCTAGTTAGAACAACCTCTGTCAGACAGCCTTTTGTGATGCTCTTTTATTGCTGGGCCCTGTAGTCATTGTCATTTCATATCCTTGGGAAGAGCCACAAAGATTCTATCTAGCCCCCACTATCACAACATTGTGATCCATGGTGCTGGGTCTTTACACACACTGTCCCTCAGAACCTGAACAGGGGTCTCCACTAAGATCCACTGTCTCCAAGGAAGTTGGAGATACTGCCCTTCTGTGGAGTGCTATTTTTCCTAACCTGGAACTTCTTTATCTATGAAGGCCCCAGCACGGTGTTAAAGTTGCTGCGCTTCTAAAGGTGCTACCTGTCATATAACTGGAGAGTCTCCATCTGCCCCAGCCTGGAGATCGGCGAGAGGAGTTTCTTTATCACTGAGATATCTTTTTCCACAACCTCCTTAACGGGGCATTCAAGAGCTTTCTGTTTGCTAGAAAGTTTGCCTTTAATAATCTGGACATTGTCTGTCTACCAATACCATCACCTCAGCTGCATTTTCTCCATCACTTGGATATTTGCTCCAGCTAATAACATGCTAATGCTAGTAACATCCAGTATGGTGTCATTAGATCAGTTCACATTAATATGTACATATTTGGCAACCACTACCAACATACATTTTCCACCTGTCCCAGTTTTGCTCATCCCTCATCAGATATGGTACACAGGGCCTACACCCACCCGATACTGGCACAGGACATGTGATCAGAATCTACCAGAGCTCCAGGATCCCGCTGCATACCATGGCAATGTAATAGCAAAATAGGAGTCTAGTAAAACTCTCCTCCCCATCTGCACTCAAAAAACATGTGGGAAGTGAGTTGTGGAAGAAAAAATTATTTCCACCTTCCAGTACATAAGAACGGCCATACTGGGTCAGACCAATGCTCCATCTAGCCCAGTATCCTGTCTTCTGACAGTGGCCAATACCAGGTGCCCCAGAGGGAATGAACAGAACAGATAATCATCAAGTGATCCCTCCCCTGTTGCCCATTCCCAGCTTCTGGCAAACAGAGGCTAGGGATACTTTTACTCCTCTTATTACTAATTAAATACAGGTAAATCTCACAGAGTTTGGCGCACACAGGTTCAATCAGATGAGCTCAGGATGCCTAAAAAATTGCCGAAGCTCTAGGACAGGGGTCACATCTGACAACTCCCCTCCTCTGGCACAATGGAACTGTTCATTGCAAGGGTGATGCTCATCTGTGCAGGGGGCCAGTCCAAAACAGTGAAACAGACTCTCTCAGGATCTAACAACAACCCCAGACCTTGCCCAGTTCCACTCCCACTGCAAGGTGCACTTATTTGGTCTTGCCTTTCCTAATACCAACACCTGGCACAAGCACAGACACACATTAAAATTCTTTCGAAATCCACATGTAATTTTTCCTCCTGGGCACTGGACGAGTAAACTAAGGAAAGAACTCTGCATGACAGATAATAACCAAGTCACCTAATGCACTACTAGAAGGCACTCAGATATCACTGTGATGGGGACAATATAAGAATGTGAACAGAACAGAAGCACCCAAACATTCAGATGTGAAATTTTGCCTGTTAAAGGGGAACTTTTTGCCCTTCTTCGATTCCATGTCAGTGTGAGTCTTGGCAAAGATTTGTGTTGGGTTGTCTTGGTTCCAAACCACTTTCCGGATACTTAACCAAGCTCCCCACTTCTCTTCCCCTGCCCTCCATGAGCTATTTATACAGCAGTGAAATCAGCTGCTAAACGAAAGGGACAAGTGCTGTGGGGGAGAGAGCAGTTTGAATGGGATGAGAATGGAGCCCCTGGAACCTCAAGAAAGTTTAGCTGCTTCCAGTGCCAAACACACAGAAGCACTAATCTTTTGTTTGTTATGAATATTCAGGCCCAGCTGCCAGCGATAAAGGGAGCAGCTGTGGTGGCAGAACTGGCAGGTCCCCCTCATGGTGCCCTTATCCACTGACCCTGGCATCTGGGTCTGCTTGCTAGGGTGGGGAAAGAGGAAGGAAGGGGGAAAGCCTCCTGTGTCCAAGACTCTGAGCTATTAAACAGCTTGCCCCAGCACTTCCTTATAAGTGAGAGGTCAGAAATACAATCACTCCAGAGGGCCCAGGAGCCATCCTTCCCTACAGAGGTGTTTCTGTCTGGCGGTCAGAGGTTTCACTACCACCGAACACCAGACCAGCTCTGACGGAAGGTGGTTCAGGGAAAATGAAAGCAGCAGTGGGGCAGCTTTAGAATCCAAAGCACTTCGTGCCCGTTTGAGCAGCTCAGTCTGAGACTGTGTTGTGCAGGGCCCTGTAGAAAGCTAGCTATGTGAGGCCTCAGGCAGATTTCTGCAGCCAACACAGCACACCACCCGGTGGGGAGGATTTGGCAGCTGGACAAGTCAAGCTGGGGATGCTTGTCATTAGGGGGATGCTGGAAGGTTTTGGCAGCTGGGGTGGTGGTCAGGGTGGCTGGGTGATTGCACTACTGGGATTGGGGGTTGAGGCTTTTACCCTCAGGGTGGAAGGGTTAGCAGCCAGTGGTGGGGAGGGAGTAGGCTCTTCTTAGATGGCAGGCCTCCTTCTCCAACCTGTAGGTAGGGACCTTCATTTTCAGTTTTTATTTTATTTAATTTTCCCCAAGAATTTATCAATGTTAATTACCAAACAACAAAAACAGGTGAAAATCAGTGCAAAAACCGATTAATAGTTTTTCTGGGTAAATGCTGGGGTTTATTTTGCTGGATGGAAAGATGGGGGAAATATTCAGTAGATTAAAAGCTTTGAATTCCATTAATCCAGGTGGTTTGCTGCAGAACTAAAACAGAACTCAAAACACACAATGCCCACTCTGAGTTTAAGAAAACAATATCTCTAATCCCCATATAAAACTTTTCATTTCAATAAACAGGTTCTGTTGTAAGTCTTAGAACTCTTAGCCTATAAATATTTACATTTAATAATTGGGCCACCCCATTTGCAGCGCATACACTCAACTTCATCCTTTTCTCCTGTTTTTGTTTTTTTTAAACTTTCGAATACACCCCTGCGTTCTGAAACGTATTCTGATACAGATTTTCGTTTTCTTCCCATTTTAATGTATCAGATCTTTAAACCGTTATCTGCTAACAACTTGAAATGTGTGAGATTCATCAGTACGTTCAGATGCGCACGCACTTCAGAGCTTGCGTGCATGCCTGTTTGTTTACTGTGTGTATCTTCTAGACTAATACATAGCATGACTTCAACAGACAGCTTTGCATATACTCGCAGACTAATGTATTATCATAATACATATATCTCATGCAATGTACTGTGTTTTCCTAATAAAAGAAGTTCTTTTTATATACTTGAATGATACAAAAGTAGGGTGAAAATCAGAAAAAAATGAATAATACTTTTTGTAAAACCTGGGAATGTTTCAGCAAAAATCAGTTTAAACTGAAAACAAAGGGACTTACCTGTTGGATAGGGCCTTTAGGAGCAGGGCCACAAAACAAAACAACAAACAGGTTCCTTTATGCCTGCACATTTGACAAGAGCCTAGAGCTGTACAGGAGAAGCTAGAAGATCTTTTACAAGGTAAATACTGATGCTGTGTCAAAGTGGATCTGACATGCCATGATGCTACTGCTCTTCGTTTTTAAGAGCATCAGCTATATAACAGCTTGGGTGAACTGTATGATGGCAGAGAATGGTTCTGAAGCCTCTTTTGCAAGTTAGATGTTCCCCATCAGGGGGTCAAATACAACTGGGAAGATAATGTGACCAATGAAAAGATGACTGTTGAGGGCACCAAGGCCACATTTCAAGGGCAGCACACCTAAAACTCTGACCCCTGCCTAGCAAGACCATGGATGTCTTTGTCACAAGTAGCACAGCCCTAGGGTGAAGGGAAGACCAGAATCTAAACCCTGACCTTCTCCTACTATGTGTGTTTTTTGGAGGGGCTGATCATTTGGATCATGCTACGTTAATTTGCAATTTATTGACATTTAAAAATAACTGTTCATTATATTCATTCTGATCATTATATTCTGCAGAGAAAAACGAATTGTTAGGTTAGTGAGACCTAACTGTTATGAGGCCAGGAGACACACTAGCAGGAGCTCAAAGGTCACACTCATTGGCATATAAGTTTTAATAAAAACATAGGCAAACAATTATATTGTTCACTTGATCTTCTGTTTTCAAGGAACAGCCTGTGTATCACAGCAAAAAGCAAAAAACAAACCAACAAAATATCCTCAGAATCAAGCGGTGACATCCTGGCCCTATTGCAGTGAATGGGAGTTTTGCCACTGACTTCATTAGGGCCAGGAGTTAACCCAAGGTGTTCAAACAGCCAATAGGTGCAGGATCTTTTTTTGGAAGAAAGGTTAATTAAGACGGTTCTGAGGTGAATAGAACTGACAGAATTATTTGTTGGTGTTTTAGCCTCTTTGGCTATTTGCAAATCATTCAGTGGTCCCTTCTCACTTTAGTGTCTATTAACTGATCTGTTGCTCTGATTGTATTTGTTATTTGTAAGTGTTTGCTGAACAGTTTATCTGAAAATTTCAACCAATGGGTTGTTCATGAACTGTTCCATTTAACTATCTAGTATTTCATCTCTACATGAAATTGCTATAAAGTGAGTTCATAACTGGTTGAAAGATTGTACTTCAAGAGTAGGTATCAACGGTTCACGGTTAAACTGGGAGTACATATCTAGTGGGGTCCAACAAGGGTCTGTCCTGGGTTCGGTACTAGTCAACATTTTTATTAATGAGTTGGATAATGGAGTGAAGAGTATGCTTATAAAATCTGTGAATGACACCAAGCTCAGAGGGGTTGCAAACATTTTGGAGGACAGGGTTCGAATTCAGAACAATTTTGACAAGCTGGAGAATTGGTCTGAAATCAACAAGATGAAATTCAATAAAGACAAGTGCTAAGTACTGCACATAGGAAGGAACAATCAAATGCACAAATACAAAATGGGGAATGACTGGCTAGGTGGTAGTAACGCTGAAAAGGATCTGGGGGTTATAGTGATTCACAAACTGAATATGAGCCAGCAATGTGATGCAGTCGCAAAAAAGGGTAATATTGTTTGGGAGTGATTTAACAGGAGTGTTGTGTGTAAGACATGGGAGGTAATTGTCCTGCTTTGCTTGGCACTGGTGAGGCCTCAACTGGAGTATTGTGTCCAGTTTTGGATGCAACACTTTAAGAAGGTTGTGGAAAGAGTTCAGAGCAGAGCAAGAAAAATGATAAAAGGTTTAGAAAACCTGCCCTATGAGGAAAAGTTATAAAAACTGCATATGTTTAGTGTTGACAAAAGAAGGCTGGGGGGGGGGGATCTGATAATGGTCGTCAGATATGTTAAAAGAACAGGAGAACTTGTGGCACCTTAGAGACTAACAAATGTATTTGAGCATAAGCTTTCGTGAGCTACAGCTCACTTCATCCGATGTTAAAGGCTGTTGTAAAGACAACCAGTGATCAGTTGTTTTCCACGTCCACTGAAGGCAGAACAAGAACTAGCTGACTTACTCTACACTAATGGAGATTTAGATTAGATATTAGGGAAAAGTTTTGAACTTTATGGATAGTTAAGTTCTGGAACAGGCTTCCAGGGGAGATTGTGGAATCTCCTTCTCTGGAGATTTTTAAGAACGGGTTAGACAAACAACTGTTGGATGATCTAGGTTTACTTGCCCCGGCCTCAGGACAGGGAACTGGACTAGCTCACCATTCCAGATCCCTTCCACATCTAAATTTCTCTGATTATGGTGTATGATTGTCCTCCTAACTCATGAGGTATTCTTTCTGCCACAGATTGACTACATGAAATTATTTAAACAAAAGAGTAACAAATAGTGAATATCACAGTACTCTGGTTAAAAAAATATGTGAATGAATAATCATTTGTGCTCAAATTCATGAGTAGGATGGAGTTAGAAAATATTTTCACAAATCCTCAATGGCATCCCGAATACTCACAAACAACAAATAACAACAGCAAGCCAAACCTGCCACGGTCGTAGGTGAATCGTTTTTCATATTTGCTCTGGTTGTGATGAGACAACTGTGGCAACACTTGTAGCACTCAGATTTCGTGGAGCCTTTTCAGTCTGGCTTTAGGTCCAGGTAAACAGTACAGAGTCTGCACATGTCTCACTGGCTGAGAATCTCCTTCTTATGATGATCAAAGATCACGTGTCCCTTTTAGTAGATCTGTCAGCTGATTTTTCTGGCGCCATCAGCAGCCTTTGATGCCAGTGGCCACTCGGTGGTGTCGACACTTTTGTGGGCCCTGGCAGAGAAAGACAGAGCTGTGCTAGACGGTATCCTCAGAAAGAAAAGAACAGAACCTAAGGGTAGTGTTGGGCAATTGCTTGCCTGCCCAAGGGGTATTGCACAAGATTTTGGTGTCACCTTGCCTTTCCAACACCTAGGTGAGGCTGCTGGTGAGATAGTGGACTAGGCTACAGTGCTATCAACATGTTGAGAAAATTCAGCTTGCTCACTCTTTTTCTTCACATGCAGCTGGTGCAGTCTCTCCTCCCCCAAGATCTAGCTGAAGTTGCTGTTTGGATGAGGCGACTGTGGCTCAGATCACAGAGGAATTAAGTGCAGCTGATTGATAGACAGAAACAGCTTGAGGCAATGGCAGAACCGAGAGCATCCCCTCTGTCAGTAAGGTGCATGGTCTGGGGATTTTAGTGGATCCTCAGCTGCTATGCTACAGGTTCGAGTAGCAGCCAGGGCCAATAGTGACATTATTTCCATCCACATTTGGCCAGGAGATTGTGGCCTTTCCTTTTGGATGTGGGCCTCATCCCAGCTCTCTCTGCCTCTGTCCACTCCAGACTGGATTACTGAAATGTGCTCTCCAGGGAGCTACCCCTGAAGATCATCCAGAAACTGCAGGTGGTGCAGAATGTTGCTGCTGGCCTCAGTGGTGCTTCAGCTGATCGGGAGCACGTGACACCGCCGCCCCACAGACTGCACTGGCTTCTCATTCATTTCTGGGGGTAATTCAAGATGAACACAAATCCTACTGTACTTGCAGAATAAACTAGACTCTGTCTTGTTGTAATTTAATTAATTTAGTTGAAACCTTATCTTCAATGCATAATGATCCAGTCATCCAGCAATCCAACTGCCTGGATGAATGGTACAGCTACTTCCCATGCATTTGTATGCTATCTTTTTCTCTTGATTGATATTAACTGATAAACATCCTTTATCCCCAGTAAATCCATCTCCTCCTCCTGCTGCTTTTTCACACCAAGAGGTCAGGGTTCCGAATCTGATTGCGACCTTGCAAGCTGTTGCCATCAATTTGCTGGTAACAAATGGGAGGAAGAAGTGATGATTATGACAGGTATGGTTACTGGTAGGAATTTTAAATGGCTTATCTACCCTACATCAACCTTTTTATTTGGAAGAAGTGATGACCATGACAGGTGTGGTTACTGGTAGGAATTTTAAATGGCTTATCTACCCTACATCAACCTTTTTATTTGTTTGCTCCTGCTTTGACCTTGCATTGAAATACCGCTTCATCCTTCTGGCTTTACCACTGTTTCAAATATTCTTCTCCTCAGCTCACGTCCACATCTGGGAAACTGCGTTACTTAGAAATGCAGCTGTAGCAATCCGCGCAGCCTTGCTCTGAGGGTTTGCGTTATTTCAGCTGAAGCTGGACTTGATTAGCTGTTGGAAATACAGGCCACTCGACAAGACATTGCTCAGAATGTAGTGATGTGACTGCCAAAACCCCCTCAGGCTTGTACTGTATTTTTATGACCCAATCATGCCATGTAACTACAATACAAGCCTCTATCAACGGGAAAGGTCACCACGTGGGCACTCGATTCACATCAAACTTGAGCACTTCCATGATCTGCCTGCCTTAGACTGTTGTTCAGTGATATACAGGAGTCAGGAGACTGCTAAAATCCTGGGAACAAAGAGAAGGAATATCCCCATCCGAACAGTGAAAGTGTTTGCGGAGCTGTCTCTGTTCTCTCAGCGTATGTCTGCACTGTAATCAGAGGTGTGACTGCAGCACCTGGACACATACTCAAGCTAGCTCTGATCTAGCTAGAGCGACTAACAAATAGCCCTGAAGCTGCTCTGCAGCACTGGCGAGCCACTCTCGTACATACTCAGGGTCCTACACCAGGTTGTACAGCCTGGGATGCCACAGCTTCACTGCCATTGTTATTCGAACTACCTAGATGGGAACTTGCTCAGGGAACACGTACAGATGCTACCGTCACACCTCTGATCGCAGTGAAAACATACCTCAGTTGGGCAAAGCAGCAGCCTAGTGCCAGGGCCCTGCACTACCATGCAGAACCAGGTTTGGCTCCTTCCTCCAGCCTAACAGTCCAGGTGGGCTGGGGGTCGGAGTACTATGATGGCAGCTTCCTCGGGGGAACAGCAGGAGAGCCTTGAACCATAATAAGAGCACCTCATCACCGACTTGAGGAATGATGTTTCTGAGAAAAACCACACCCCTGACTGACATTAGTTTCATTGACAAAAGTGCCAGTGTGCCCAGTGCTACGTTGGTAGGAGAGCGTCTCTTGCTGCCATAGCTACCGCTGCTCGTTGGTGTTGGTTTAATTATGCCGACGGGAGAGCTCTGTCCTGTCAGCATAGAGCGGCTATGGGGAGACCTTACTGCAGTGGAGCTGCAGGGGCACAGCTGTGCCGCTGTAAAGTCTATAGCCTCAGTGTTTTCTGAGTGCTATTGAAAACAGCTGACTCTCCTGATCAGGGCTGGGGCTGTGTTAGGAATGTATTACTCTGGGTTTACATCCCTAGTCTTTATTAGTTCTTAGACTGCAAAACTCTCTGCAGCAGAGACTTTCTTAATGTTAGTACACACCCGGCACAATGCAGTCCTGATCCATCCTGATTGGGACCTCAGTGCACTATGGCTCTAGAGACAATGAACAAAATAAAATTACATTACTTGAAATCTGGAAATAATTTGAAAGTTTATAGAGGTTGTTTAGGTACATAAATGTGGATTTATTTTGGTCTTGGCCAATATGAAAATTAAAATTTCCCTTCATTCCTCTGGCTTGGCACAAGATACATAGCACAGGATTCAAATTTCTAATGCAGCTCTACATTTCCTGTTGACGCTGATGTTGTTGGCTTTGCTTACACTGATCCGCGGGAGGGGTGTGGGGGGGTGTGGTATCTATGAGGACCAGAATGATCTAGGAGTATTTTCTCTGATGTTTCCAAAGACAGGAGAGAATAGTGAACCTTTCTGTACGTCACTCAGCATCAGCTATTAGGGCCTGATCCAACTCCCACTAAAGTCATTTGATAGGTTCCCACTGACCTCAATGGGAGCTGGATTGGGCCCTTAATCAGAAACAGATTAACAGCTCTGCCACATTCCTAGTCACTGTCTCCAATCCCTCACTATTTTTAGTAGCATTATTTTCTCTTTTGTAGTCTCTCTCCTGAAGCTAGATTTTTTAACTGAAATATTCTCTGAAATCTGTTCACTATTTCTTCAGACTCTTCAGATTACCCTTTTAACTTGTGATTGCTTATTATTACCGACATTCCAGTCCTCCTCTTTATCAGATTGTGTATATTTTTAAAAGCCTTCTGCTGATTGCTTATTTGCCTTGCTGCTGCGCCACACTCTTCCCTGTTTAGACTTAGCCAGGATGAATATTTAATTGCAGTTCCTCTGCAACTGTTTGTTAAATGTTTCCATTTTTTCCTGCAGTAGATTAATTTCTGATACTGTGTATTAGAGGGAAGGCTTCTATACACTCCACAGTTCCACAGCTGCAGAATCTGCTGCAGAAGCTACCCTTGCCGCTGCAGAATCTGAGCTGTGAAATAAAGAATTAATAATAATAAATAATAATAATAATAATACCCATTTAGCCTCTGCTTGCAAAGCTAACCTTTCCAATATGAATGGAATGTATATTGTTTTCTGCCTGAGTCTGCAGATAGCCTGAAACAACAGCTCTAAGAGATGTGAACTGCCTCATTCAGCTCACTGGTGGTGTTAACTCTGAGGCAGTACTGCAATATAAATCGGCTTGGGAGGATTTGAATGTTATTGGTAAATGTCGATTTCACCACACACACACTGATACAATGTTTCCACTGATAATAATCAAAATTTAAAGATTGGCAATGTAATAAAAATGCTGCTTGAGAACTTACTCAAGTTTGATTTAAGGATATTTATTTTGTATATTTTGACAAATTTTAACGGTTATCAAGATTTAATTTTTTGAATCTCAGTGTCTGTTATAAAATGATTATTGTCTGTCTCCCCACCCCCAACTGTGAATATTTAAATCAATAAAAACTAGGGGGGAATGCTTAAAACTCTTAATGTCACACAACTGTGAAAATTTAAATTGATACATGTCTAAAAAAATTACTTAAAATAAATGGATATTATTATCCATTAAAATTATAAAAAAAAATAAAAATTGACTTCTGCCAAGCCTAAACAGAAATGTTACATAATAGTAATTTAGACAGCAACATAGTTAACTGTTTCACTGCCTTTCAGCAGGAACATCCAGCTAATGTGCTTATTTGAAAGTGTCTCCCCCATCTTTCCAGGTGCCAAAAGCCCCAACTGTCTCCTAAGCACTGCCGAAGCCTCTAGCTTCCTCCGGACAATTTCTACAATGTAATTTACAAAGAGAAGGCTAAGCAGTGACTTGATTATAGTCTATAAATACCTACTTGGGGAACAAATACTTAATGATGGGCTCTTCAATCTAGCAGAGAAAGGTATAACAAGATCCATTGGCTGGTAGTTGAAGCTAGACACATTCAGACTGGAACCAAGGCATAAAACATTTTTAATGGTGAGCATAATTGACCATTGGAACAATTTACCAAGAGTTGTAGTGGATCCTCCATCACTGACAATTTTTTAATCAAGAGTGGACGCTTTTCTAGTAGAAGCTATGAGCTACGAATTATTGTGGGGAAATTCCATGGCCTGTGTTATACAGGAGGTCAGACTAAAGCACAATGGTTCCTTCTGAGCTTAGAATCTCTGTTTATGTGTCTTCAATACAAAATTCTGCAGCACATTGGAAATTAAAATTTCACAGCAGCATAAATTTAATTTACTATCAAATTAAATAATATAGAGGATATAGTCTTGATTGTATTATTCATTTCCATATTTAGTCCAATAAAAGCCTCCTCTTTTCATTTATCTGAAGCTGCTGTGGAACATCCAGTCTGATGCACGGGAGAGAGAGATAATGCAGGAGGTTTGCCAGAACTTAACCCAAATTTGCTGCAGAGAACACTGGACCTTGGTTATAGGTTCTCAAATGACGTCAGGAATTTAACTCTCTCTTAAAGGAGAAATATCCCAACATAAGAAACTTTTTGTATGGCCTTTTCTAATACTCAGGACTACAACAGAATCTGTTATGTGATGATCTGTGTGGGCAACCCCATTATAACTCAATGAATACTATTCAATGCAATAAAATAGAGCTTGAAGCATCAGAGAAGTGATCTGAGCTAGTGTTATCTGAACTTTAACAATAAATAAATACAATCTGAGTTTTTACTGTTGTTCTTTGACTATCGCCAGATATATTGTGCAGACTATTAGAAAGTGAATTGAGTTTTACAGAAAATCACATTTCACAATGTCCTAATAAGTGAATTTCAATCTCACACCAGAGTTCAGAAATGTTTTTCCTCATGGAATGTGCACATACAACAATATTTTGCATGAATACAGTGGTTTTCATCTGAGAATCTCTAAGCACTTGGCAAAGGGGGCTTAGTTTTATGATCCTGATACAGAAGGAGAAAGTGAGATACAAAGAGGTGAAGAGACTTCCCCAAAGTCACACAGTAGCTTAGTAACAGAGTCAGGAGTAGAACCATGTCTCTCAGTACCCAGACTTCTCTAATCACTGCATCACACTGCTACACAGGGCCATGTTCTCTTCCTTCTGCACATACATGCTTACATTTCCAATATGACTTGTGCTTTTGGGTGACTTGCCTTTTGGGGAGCCAACTTAAGACACCTTAAATGGGCCTCATTTTCAGGGGCAAGTGATCAGTGTTATCTGAAAATCAGGCCACTTTAAGGGGTCACCCAAAATCACTAGTTGTTTTTGAAAATATAGGCCAGGGCCTCTCACTGCTACGTTTATGTGTGCATAGACTCTTGCATATACATACCAGATGTATATGCAAACAGGGTCACCCATATATACGCACCCTGAGCCACATATGCCCACATGCATATACACATTCTCTCTTCCTCCCTTTTCCTTGTCTGTTTGCGTGTCACTCTCCAAGGCTCAGGTTTTTGGCAGCCAGCTCCTCCTGCCCTCACCACACGAGCAGCAGGCATTAATTCTCCCATCTGCAGACTTCACTCTTCTCCCCTCCTCTCTTTCTTGCCTTCCAGCAAACAGGCCCTCGCTTTACCTAAAATCAATCTGCAGCCTCCCACCAGATTCTAATCTGGTGCTTTTTAATCAAACAAATTTGCTGCTGAAACCAGTGCCAGCAGGGAGAGAGCTGCTAATTACCAAACGCCACAGTGAATAAACAGTATGATATACTGTGCTCACAGCTGTAACCCATTCACACACTGGCCCAGTCATATAAATGGCATAGCTGGACTCACCTGAAAGCAACAAACACAATCACACAGACTCTACCCAGCCTCACATGCCAACATGACAATATGCACATATGTGCACACAGCCCTTCACTGCCTCTTCTTGTGTAGAAGAAAAAGCCTGTAGAGTTTGTACTGGATTGTATGTGCTAAGGACCTTCTCTGAAGCTATAAATATACCAGTAGAAAAAAACCTTTGTTCAGTAAAGGTTGCAGGCACATAATCAATGATTTGAGTGGATAGGCAGAACACCTCAGACAGGGGAGTCAAATGCACTAACTTTTATTTCTCTGCTGCTTCCTGGTTGGTCCGCACTCTCCACCCTCCCCCAGCTAAAGTGACAAACAAGTGTTAATAGTGAGTGAATGCCCCTACTCTTAGCTTATCATAATTCAGGATCCCCTTGGCCAATTCACTTCAAATTTTATAGAAAAGTTTTGCCCTGGTTCCAGGCCTCAAGTACCCAATTTGAGGCAGATGTTACTTTTGTGGTGGATTTTAGGGGCAAGGTATAGGACAACACAGTTTATAATGGAAGCTCAATCATAATCTCAATATAAAATAGTTCTTAGTTTAACAAAGCTAATGCAAATCACTTTACATGTAACTTAAATATTAGGCTGCTAAATGCTTTCCTCTCTCATTGCTCTCTGTTCTACCTTCAGCTTCTGTGTCTTCATTGTGATTGCAGAATTACTTACTGTCCTAACTTTGGGCATGTCTACACTACGAAATTAGGTCAATTTTATAGAAGTCGATCTTTAGTAACTGATTTTATACAGTCGATCATGCATGTCCCCACTAAGCACATTAGGTTGGCGAAGTGCGTCCTCAATACCGTGGCTAGCATTGACTCACGGAGTGGTGCACTGTGGATAGCCATCTCACAGTGCCCGCTGCCCAGTGGAATTCTGGGTTAAGCTCCCAATGCCTGATGGGGCAAAAACATTGTCGCGGGTGGTGTTGGGTACATGTCTTCAGTCTCCCCTCCCTCCCTCCTTCCTTGAAAGCAACGGCAAACAATCATTTCACGCTTTTTTTTTCTGGGCTATCTGTGCAGACACCCTAGCACAACAAGCATGGAGCCTGCTCAGCTGCGCACTGCTGTTGTGAATATTGCAAACACCTTGTGCATTATCCTGCAGTATGTGCAGAGGCCTAGCTAGGAGCCGCCAGCATGAGGAAGATTGTGAGGAGGACATGGACAGAGACATTCCTGAAAGCAAGGGATGTGGCAATTGGGATATCATGGTGGTATTGGGGCATGTTGATACAGTGGAACGCCAATTCTGGGCCCGGCAAACAAGCGTAGACTGGTGGGACTGCATAGTGTTGTGGGTATGAGATGATTCCCAGTGGCTGCAAAACGTTCGCATGCATAAGGCCACTTTCATGGAACTTTGTGAGTTGCTTTCCCCTGCCCTGAAGAGCAGGAATACGAAGATGAGACCTACCCTGACAGTTGAGAAGCAAGTGGCGATAGCCCTGTGGAAGCTTGCAACGTCTGACTGCTTAAAAGTCTACTATGGTCCCCTATTAAGTCAGTAATCTACTTGGAGTGGGCAAATCTACTGGGGGGGGCTGCTGTGATCCAAATAGCCAAGGCAATCAATAGAGTAGTCTGTACTCTAGTTGCCTGCTAAGAAGGGTAGTGAATCTGGGAAATGTGCAGGTCATAGTGGATGGCTTTGCTGCAATGGGGTTCCCTAACTGTGGTGGGGCGATAGACGGAACGCATATCCCTGTCTTGGGACCAGACCACCAAGGCAGCCAGTACATAAACCGCAAGGGCTACTTCTCAATGGTGCTGCAAGCACTGGTGGATCACAAGAGCCATTTCACCGACATCAACATGGGATGGTTGGGAAAGGTGCATGACGCTCGCATCTTTCAGAACTCCGGGCTGTTCGGAAAGCTGCAAGAAGGGACTCACTTCCCAGACCAGAAAATTACCATTGGGGATGTTGAAATGCTGATAGTTATCCTTGGAGACCCAGCCTACCCCTTGCTCCCATGGCTCATGAAGCCAGACACAGGCAGCCTGGACAGCAGAAAGGAGTAGTTCAACTATCAGCTGAGCAAGTGCAGAATGGCGGTAGAATGTGTGCCTTTGGCTGTTTAAAAGGGCGCTGGTGCAGTTTGCTGAGTAGGTTAGACCTCAGCAAAAGCAATGTTCCCATTGTTATTGCTGCTTGCTGTGTGCTCCATAATATCTGTGAGAGTAAGGGGGAGATGTTTGTGGCATGGTGGGAGGTTGAGGCAAATCGCCTGGCGGCCAATTTTGAACAGTCAGACACCAGGGCAATTAGAAGAGCACACTGAGGTGTGCTGCACATCAGAGAGGCTTTGAAAAACAGTTTCATGACTGACCAGGCTACAATGTGACAGTTGTGTGTGTTTGTCTTTGATGCAAAGCTGCCCCCTTTGGTGAATGTACTTCCCTGTAAGCCAATCCCTCTCCCTCCCCCACCTTTGACCACAGCTGGCTCTTTAAAAAAAAATTGAGGTCACTGACAACGCTGACTAGTAAAAGGAAGCCTGGGTGTACAAAGGGTTTGATAACGGGGTGAGGTAGGGGAGCAGGGAAGGACAAGGCCACATTGCTTATTGTAGCCACACTACAAATCAAAGCTGGTTGAATGACAGCCTTCTGTTGCTTGGGCCATCCCCTGGAGTTGAGTGGCTGGGTGCCCAGAGCCTCCCCCCCCCACCCCCACCCCCACGTTTTTGGGAATCTGGGTGAGAAGGATATGGAACTTGGGGAGGAGGGCAGGCGGTTATACAATAGATGCAGCAGTAGTCTGTACTCTAGTTGCCTTTCCTGCCTTTCCACCAGACACCTCATCATGTCCGTTTGCTCCCCCATTAGCCTTAGCATCTCCTCCTACGTGTTCCAATCACGCTCACTGTATGCCTCTGCCACCAAATGCCTCCATGCATTCAGCTGTGCCCTATCAGGGTGGGAGGACTGCATGAGCTCTGAAAACAGGTCATCACAAGTGTGTTTTTTTCACCTTCTAATCTGTAATAACCTCAGGGACAGAGTTGATGCGGAGAGCATAGAAGCATTTGCAGCTGCGGGGGGTGTGGGGGAGCGGGAGAGTAGACTTTTAAGAATGTACATTTTTGAGAACAAAAGGGAGTCTCTCTCACAGTGAATCAAGCAATTCACAGCAGACAGCACATGTGTTTAGGTACAAGGTCACATTTTGCCTTTTATATTGAGCACCTGCCAGTATGGTGACACATCACACAGGGCTGAGCAACGGAATTCGATTTGCCGGCAGCCATGGTAAGCCAAATGGTACGCGGGGTTGGCTTCTTCCACGTTCATAACATGTGGGAATGGTTTCAAACTGCAGCACCCTCCTTTCCCATAGAGCCAATACCAGTTGTGTTTGCCGTTTAAAAGGAGGGGCTGGAGTTTTGGGGTGGATGTGCAGCACACCCCTCTCCCCCCACTTGTCTATTCTCCGGGATGATCACTTTTAGCTAAGCACAAACAGCCCAGCATACCCGGGGTCTAATGTGTCGGGGATCACCAAACAGAGGGGATTACTGTTCCCTTACAAAACTTCCCCTATTTCAACCATGAATGATATCACTCTCCTGAGGCTGACACAGAAAGGTAAAGACCAAACGTTGCATGAATGCGACCAAAACCCAGGACCATTCACTGCAATGCTTTGTGCTGCAATGATTCCAGACTACTTGCTACTGGCTTGGCGTGGTAAAGTGTCCTACCCTGGAGGACGAAATAAGGCAGCCCTCCCCAGACACCTTCTGCAAAGGCTTTCAGAGTAACTTCAGGAGAGGGGGCAGGAAGAAGGGGGGGAATGAAACTATTTTTAATTTTTATGCACTTTCTGGTTGCAGGCAGGACCAGAAATTTGAGTGTCAAAAGAGTGTAACAAAGTCTGTTCTTGCAGCGTTCCATGGTGAAATACTAGAAATCTCACCTAGAACTTTAGCCTAAATTTGTCGCCTCAACAGGTTAAAATGAGCATCCACAAGTCTGAATGCTTGCCCAAACCAAATCTTTGAACCTTTTGAGATTCACCATCATTAGATGTAATAATCATACTTCCTCCTAATCCTAGCTCACTATGAAAAAGAAAAAAGGTGATGAGAAAGGAAGGGTCTGCTCATTCTCAGACTTCAAAAAGAAAAAAAAAAAGGCAGGGGAGTCTACAGTACAGACATCAAGGCAAAATAAGGTCACGAATAAAGCATCTCCAAACACAGGAGAACAGTCCCAAAGACAGGACTTAAACATCTTCCCTGCTTTCTTCCCACATCCTTTCTAGTTTGGGTCATTAAAAAAATACCAACCCTTAATAGCTGGGTCCCCTAAAAGAGGCTGAATCTAGATCGAAGTGGGTTTCAAAAGCATTGTAAGAACTTGCTACACAAAGATTTGCAGGGGTACAGGCGGCAGAATTAGCTCACAGGGGAGATTGTGCAGATATGGCACATAAAGCGCTGTCCTTGGGTGACAAAGTTTCCCAGCATAGGCTTTTGTCAGCACAACGCAGCAGCAGCAACATGAGTCGATCTGAGTGAAGCCACTCTGAAATAGCAAATGCATAACTGCCCTGATGGCAGAGCCCTTCCTTTTGTGGCCATTGTTGTCAGGGGGTGTTTTGTTTGTTTGTTTTTGGAAGGATACACTTCGTCCTTGAGTTTTTTTTTTTTTGTTTTTTTTTTTTGGACAACTAGCATTTGGGGCAATGCCATAGATTCCATCAACACAGGAGCCTGCTGAGGCTTTTCTTCCTAGCACCAAGCCCCCAGCCTGTGAGACCAGCGTGGTGTCGCCTGATCTTTCCAAATGAAATTAGGAAAATGAGCTGTCTGACTTGCATCTGCCTTGCACTGCACGAAACGGCATTACAGAGAGGGCTCATTTGCTGGAAAAAGTAATAAATGTAATTTCCTACATGAATTAGCTGTGCCACACTGGCTCCAAAAGAAAAAAAAAGAAGAGAGCCCACTGCCCATAAAATAAACAAAACCACAACAGCCCCTCAGCTTCCAAAGAAGGACAGATAGTGGGTTACACTTCAAAATAAAATGGAAGGGGTTCTAGGGTTCTTTTCAGATCAATTTTCTTAGCTCATTGTTTTACAGAGGCATTGGACAGCCCAGCTAGAGCAAGGAGTTCTGTAGTTTTTGATGGAAGGAAGTGTGTCTAGTGGTTAGCGGGGGGGCTGGGAGAGAAAGCTCAGCGGTTCTATGTCAAGCTCAGCCAGTAACTCTATGTGACCTTGGGTAATCCCAGGAGGAATTTTAGGTAAGCAAAATGTAATTACTCCAGTTGGAACATGGCCAAAACGCTGGGGTTATATCCCTGACTCATAGGACAAATACCATGCGGTAAGAATCTTGGGTTTCTATATTATCTGAAGAGTGGCACTCCTGAGAGCACAGCGCTACCTAGCTAGGAGTGTGTGAATGTTATGGAGTTTGTGGTTTTACAAATCTCTTGAACTATCTTCGCGGTTGCAAAACTAGTCAGAATTTCCAAACTTCTCTTCTCCTGTAATTTGCCCATGTTTTTTAAATAGAGAGTTTTGCCCCCCTACTATGTATTCTGGGTAGAAGGTGGCAGGAGTGCGTACTGTTTCTAGGGTACATATGGAATACATTTATTTCTTTATTACAGTCTTTTTCTTTTTCCCTCTCTCTGCCCCTTTTCCCCACCACCACCTCCATGCTGAAATGAAACATGAACTCAGTCCCATTCCTGACAGAGTCAGTATTAGGCAAAATAACTTCACCAACCTCTATTCCAGCACCGTGCTGGGGCATTAGCTCAATACTCAGCAGTGATAACAACCTAAACACAAGTTGATCTCTAGGGATTTGCTATGAATTGGTGGTAGTGCCAATGTAAAATCTGGCATCCTCGTCAGTCAACAAACAGCATGAATACACACAGATTCTCTTCCAGCACTACTGCAAGCCTTTGTGATTAACTCATCCAGGCTCAACTGTGTATCACCTGATTCCATTTAACTGTGATAAGAGATGCAATTTCAGGGAAAATCAACAGAGGGTCTTTTATTTGTGCACAGACAGCTCTTAAGAGGGCCCAACATATAATAAGCAATAATACTACTTAGTATTTCTAACCCATATGTCTCCAAGAACATTACAGAGGAGAGCAAACATTGTTATATCTTTTTTACAGGGGCATTAAGTGACTTGCCCAAGGACCCAAAGCAAAGCAATGGCAGAGGAAGGAATGGAACACAGCTGTCTTGAGTCTCAATCCACTCCCTATCCACCGGATCACACTGCTTATTTCACCTCAGTGGTCCCCCCTCTCTCCTTAGCCCTAGGAGCACCTGCCCTAGCCCAATTAATTTTCCCCATGAGCTGGACATGACCTATGCTGAATCCTGTTTAGAGGACGGGTTACTACACCTTGTTCTTATTACCTTCAAGAATTTCCACAGCTTCCTGTCTAGCACTTAACCATGCAGCAGCACAGAAGAGCCTTGAATGTTGCTTACCAACAGAGAAAGCTATTTGCTGGCACAACTGCTAGGCTGTATCATACTCATAATGCCCTTGGTCTATAGAAATGCTTTCTGGAAGATACTCCCCTGCTGTTTCAGAATTACTGTTGAACCTACAGCCAATAACTCATGCCTGTAGATAGGAACTTCTTCCTGACATGGTTACAGGGGATCGGTCAGTTTTGCAAGGGTGAAATGCAACATTTGAACAAAATTAGGATTCTTTTAAAGGACACAGTCTTGAGGAAAAACATGTTACAAAATTGCACTGTTTTAAACATGGGAATTCATGAGTTTCACTGCCTTTGGAGGAGAGAGAGGGCAAAGTAGTTACATAAAAGTTCCACACCGGAGTTCTTTCAAGTGTTTTTATCTCTTGCAATTGTATTGCGAGTCTTGCAATATTTTTTTTTTTTTTAAGCCCTCTTTCCTAGAGTCAGGTGATCCTAGGTAAGAATCTCCCTTTTCTTTCTTTTTTAAGAAAGTTTCTCCCTCTCATGATTGCACAGAAAAACTGGAAAATGTGAACCTTAAAGTCTCAAAACCCAGAAGGCAAGTAAAGAGAACCCCACATTTATTAATTTTAAAATCTCACGACTTCTAAGCTTCTGATTCTGTAGGCCTGTCTCATGCCTTTTCAGTGGTTGAGGTTGGCAACACTATTTCTTTGATCTAATTCCCAAGGAGAACTGAGTTGGCTCCTTGTTTTCAAGACTGAACTGCAATGTATAAATGCAGCATATATAGAAAAAACACTGTCTTTCGCTAGTTTGCACACAGCTGATGCTTTCACAGGCCTTGTGAGATCTGTAAGATTAATTCTGTCCCTCTACCTATGAAGATTATAATCCGCCAGCCGTAAATATCAGATATTAAACTGATGCTACCCTGGATCTTACCCAAAAGAAAGAAAAGGCAACCATACATGCTCAGAGATTTTTGACAGAAGTCAACTCTGAAGTGCATTCACTTTCCTGATTGTGGCAAATGGGTAAGGATTAATGTGTACTTCAAGCAAAATATTCTCCATTCATTTTCTCTTACATACACATAAGCTAGGTTGTTCCGGTCTGGTCCAACCTTTAGTCAGATACTCTGGGTAGACATAACATATTTTCAAGTCATGATGCTTTTCAGCAAAGAAACAAGGGTCTCACAATTACGGATGTTCACTTCCCAACCTCTGAGAATGGAGGCCCTTTCCTCAATTCAGAAACAACAAAAACACTTTGCACTTCTAGAACACCTTTCATCAGAGCATTTCAAGGTGCTTGGCAAATGCTTGTTGCTCAAAACACCCTAGTGTAGCAGATATGATTATGCTCATTTTATGGAAGAGGAAAGAGAGGAATAGAGGAGTTAACTGACTTGCCCAAGGTCACATACTGGGTCCTTGATCAATTGAGCACCAAGTGTACCAGCTGCATGCCATTTTGTTTGGCTTCCAGTCACCTAGTTTTAGAACAAGAGAGAGGCCATTTGGATGAAAAATATGACTCACCCTATGCTGTGTTAAATACACAAAAGAAAATCAATCCCCAGGACTCTCAAATTGGAATCTTAATTTTTTCTTCACCCAAACCAGCAGGCAAAGAGAAACCACAGCATTGCTAAATAAAAATGAGAATTGCTCTGGAACTCTTAGCACTTCCCCAGGCTTGCTGAATCCTAACTGAGAGGTTTGTATGGCATCCCACTCAAATTCACTGAGCTGTTAAAAAGCAGAGAATTTTGTCTAACTAGTAACTTGCACTGACTGAACCTCCATGCCATCTGTCTATAAAACAACCTTGTCCCCAAGAGGCTAGACCTCTTTGCTAGGAAGGGAAGGCCCTAATACAAAGGCAACAAGGACCTCACCAGCCTCTGTAGGAAGGATTATTGGAGGCTAACTGCCCCCTTTGAAGTGCCATAGAGTGCCATTATGTTCCCTAATGAATGGCTCTGCATTCTCAAACTAGCCAATCAGAATGAGGAACTGAGTATGCAGCGTTCCCGCTACTGTTTTCTGTAAAGATACTGGCAGTATTTTTTCGGCAGTATGATTCCCCCAGGCCTTAGAAATAGTGTTTCTGAGGGATTTCACACAGGAGGAAAGGAAACAAAGCAGAAGAAAGTGTGTATATTTTAACACTGAGAGGGATGAAAATCAAGTAAGAGAATACAGCAATGGAGAAAGGAACAGCAGTCAGTAGGAGAATGGACATTAAGAGGAAGGACAGTGCCAATACCAGTCTGGTAGGCGACACTGGTAGTAGAATGACTGTACCCAATCCTGTGAGGAATGTGGGTAAAGCCAAGCAACAACAATTAAGATGTTTGTACACCAGTGCAAAGAGCCTGGGTAACAAAATGGAAAAACTAGAACTACCAGTGCAGAAAGCGAAACCAGATAGTATAGGGATAAGAGAAACATGGTGGGTTAGTAGTCATGACTAGAATACAGGTATTGAAGGGAATGCGCTGTTCAGGAAAAACAAATAAAGGCAAAGGTGGTGGAGTAGCATTGTATATTAATGATGAGGTAGACTGTAAAGAAATTAGAAGTGATGGAATGGATAAAACAGTCTGTTTTGGCCAAAAACACTTTGGGGAAGAAAACTACTAGAGGTTCCCCAGGGATCATGCTTGGGGCATGCTACAGACCCCCATAATCCGATCTGGATAGAGACATCTTTAATGTTTTTCATGAAATAAATGCGACAGGAAATTATGTGATTATGGGAGACTTTAATTTCCTAGATATAGATTGGAGGACAAGTGCTACAAATAATGGTAAGGCCCAGATTTTCCTGGATGTGACAGCTGACAGATTTCTTCACCAAACAGTCGCTGAACCCAGAGGTGATGCCATTTTAGATCTGGTATTGGTGAGTAGTAAGGACGTCATAGAAGAACTGGTTGTAGGGGACAGCCTTGGTTCAAATGATCATGAACTAATTCAGTTTAAACTAAATGGAAGGATAAACAAAAACAGATCTACAACTAGGGTCCTAAATTTCAAAAGGACTAACTTTAAAAAATTAAGGGAATTAGTTAGGGAAGTGGACTGGACTGGAGAACGCAAGAATCTGAATGTGGAGGAGGCCTGGAATTACTTTAGGTCAAAGTTGCAGAAACTATCTGAAGCCTGCATCCCAAGCAAGGGGTGGGGGAAATTGTACGGAAGGGTTGCAGACCAAGCTGTACCAGCAAGCATCTCAAACAAGTGATTAACAGAAAGCATAAAGCCTACAAGAAATGGAAGATGGGATAGATCAGCAAGGAAAGCTACCTCTTGAAGGTCAGGAAGTGTACGGGGAAAAGTGAGAATTGCCAAAAGCCAAGAAGAGTTGGATCTTGCAAAAGGAATTAAAACCAATAATAAAATAATAGCCATAGAAATTTAAAAAAAAAGGAAAGAAGAAGTGGGATTGCTAAACACTGAGGAAGGGGTGGAGAATAAAGATAATCCAGGCATGACCCAACACCTAAACAAATACTTTGTCTCAGTTTTTAAATGAGGCTAATGAAGAGCTTAGGGGGAGTGGCAGGGTTGCTAATGGGAACAAGGATATGGAGGTAGAAACTATCACATCAGACATGGAAGTCAAATTTAATGGGACTAAATCGGAGTGCCCGAATAATCTCCATCCAAGAACATTAAAGGTACTGGACGTGAAATTGCAAGCCCAAGGGCAAGTATTTTTAATGAATCTATAAACTCAGGGATCAAACCCTACGACTGGAGAATTGTTAATATAGTTCCTATTTTTAAGAAGGGGGAAAAGGTGATTCAGGAAACTACAGGCCTGTCAGTTTGACCTCAATTGTATGCAAAGTCTTGGAACAACTTTTGAAAGAAAAAGGAGTTAAGGATGTAGAGGTTAACAGTAATTAGGATAAAATACAACATGGCTTTACATTAGGTAAATCATGCCAGACCAACCTGCTCTCCTTCTTTAAGAAGATACCTGATTTTTGTTTATACAAATGAAAATCAGTAGATCTAATCTACCTGGATTTCAGTGAGGCATTTGATACAGTTCCACATGGGAAATTATTATTAATTAAATTGAAGATGGAAATTAATATGTGAATTGAAAGCTGGATAAGGAAATGCTTAAATGGGAGACAATAACGGGTCATACTGAAAGGTGAACTGTCAGGCTGGACGGAGGTTACTAGTGGAGTTCTTCAGGGATTGGTCTTGGGACCAATCTTATTTAACATTTTTATTACTGACCTTGCACAAAAAGTGGGAGTGTGCTAACAAAGTTAGGAGGTATTGCCAATACGGAAGGAGGACCGGAATACCATACAAGAAGATCCGGATGACCTTATAAACTAGAGAAATAGAAATGGGATGACATTTAATAGTGCCACTGAGATGTGGCTGTGCAAAAAAACGAATGCAGTCCTAGGATGCATCAGGCAAGGTATTTCCAGTAGAGACAGGGAAGCATTAGTACCACTATACAAGGCACTGGTGACACCTCATCTGGAATACTGTGTGCAGTTCTGGTCTCCCAGATTTAAGAAAGCACCTGTTCCAGTTTAAATTCATCTGAGAAGGGCTACTAGGATGAGCAGGGGAATGGAAAACCTACTTTATCAGAGGAGACTCAAAGAGCTTGGCTTGTTTAGCCTAACCAAAAGAAGGCTGAGGGGAGATATGATTGCTCTCTATAAATACATCAGATGGATATATAAAAGGGAGGGAGAGCAGTTATTTAAGTTAAGCACCAATATGGACAGAAGAACAAATGGATAGAAACTGGCCATCAAGTTTAGGCTTGAAATTAGATGATGGTTTCTAACCATCAGAGGAGTGAAGTTCTGGAACAGCCTTCCCAGGGGAGTAGTGGGGGCAAAAAACCTAACTGGCTTCAAGACTGAGCTTGATAAGTTTACAGAGGGGATGGCATGATGAAACTGCCTACAATGGCACGTAGCCAATCTGCGACTGCTAGCAGCAAATATTTCCAATAGTCGGTGACGGGACATTAAGTGGGGAGGGCTGCGAGTTACTACAGAGAATTCTTTCCCAGGTGTCTGGCTGGTGGGTCTTGCTGACATACTAAAGGTCCAACTGATTGACCCGGTGGAACATTTCCTTCCCAATCCCAAATATGGCAGATTGGCAGAGACCCTGGGGGGTTTTCACCATCCTCTGTAGCGTGGGGTACAGGTCGCTTGCAAGTTTAAACTAGTGTAAATAGTGGATTCTCTGCAACTTGAAGTCTTTAAATCATGAGATAAAGGTTTCAGTAGCTCAGCCAGAGGTTAGGAGGTCTATTACAGGAGTGGGTGGGTGGCCTGTAATGTGCAGATCTGATTGATGATCATGATGGTCCCTTCTGACCTTAAAGTCTATGAGGAAAAAGAATAAAAGATTAAGAACATGATCCTGGGAGGTGCTGAGTATCAGCAACTCCTAATAATTTCAATAGGAGACGCAAGTGTTCAGCATCTGTCAGGATCAGAGATTGAAAATAAAGGATGGAAGGAGACATGGATCTAGAAAAATAAGCGAGCTACTCCTTAATGCTATTTTTCTTGTTAGGATTTATTAAGATCGTTTATGAGAGACCAGTGGAAATGTTTAAGTATACTGGAGTTAGAGGCAACAACTGCTTTTGAACATAAACCCCTGCCTACCTCTGCTGTCTGAAGCAGGATACATGGGGCATGGAAAGAGTGTTGTGCATCACTAGATGGATGGTAATACCACCTGGAGTAAAGCCAAGAGTCAACGCTAGTACATGAGCACAGAGAAAATAACTGTTAAGCAGCTATTAATGGCGGCTCACAGGCTTCTAAATTTAGCTTCACTCCACCACTAGGCAAAGTTCTGGACGAGACTTCACTGACAGCACAATGCCTGAAGGAATGAAAACTCTTATTTGGGTGTCTGTCTCACCTTTTAAAGAGCAGCACGTTTAGTCTGTCCCTGACCAAGCCTGCCACTTAGAGTCTGCCCATACAGTTTACAGAGGCCTCTAGAAAACTTCCCAGTTTCAGGAGGAACGAGAGTCTCAACTACTTTAAAGCCTTCTTGCTTTCATTTAAGTGATGCATGGGCACTTCTATTTATCCCCTAACTAAACCAAAACTACTCCTTGACTTGAGCTGCTTCTGCATAGGTGGCAATATCTCTTGTGAAGCACTACAGCTGATGTGTTACATTGTCAAAACACTGTATCCAAATGAATAGCACACTCTCAGACATTCTCTGATAATACCTAGTTCCTGGGAGCTCTGCAGAAGAAACAGCTCTGCACTTAGTCCGCCTTGCGAGGAACTAACCTTGGCAGCTGATGCCTCTTGTCTCCTCATGGTTGGCAGCCAGAGAGGACACGGGCTCCATCAGCTAAGCAGAATGTGACCATTATGGGTAGTTCTCTGAAAACATCTGCTCAATGTACTCAGCAGTCAAAAAAGCTAACAGAATGTTAGGAACGATTAGGAAAGAGCTAGATAAAACAGTAAATATAATGCCATTATATAAATCCATGGTACACCCACACCTTGAATACTGCATGCAGTTCTGTTTGACCCATCTCTAAAAGATATATTAGAAATGGAAAAGGTACAGAGAAGGGCAACAAAAATTATTAGAGGTATGGAATAGCTTCTGTATGAGGAGAGATTAAAAATACTGGGACTGTTGATCTTAGAAAACAGATGACTAAGGGGGGGATATGACAGATGTCTATAAAATCATGAATGGTGCGGAGAAAGGAATAAGGAAGTGTTATTTACCCCTTCACGTAACACAAGAACCAGGGGTCACCCAATGAAATTAATAGGCAGCAGGTTTAAAAACAAACAAAAGGAAGTACTCCTTCACACAACACACAGACAACCTGTGGAACTCATTGCTAAGGGATGTTGTGAAGGCCAAAACTAACAGGGTTAAAAAAAAATGTAATAAAGTTCATGGAGGCTAGGTCTATCAATGGCTACTGAGTCAGGACTGCTGAGTAATCACGGTTGGTACTGCAGGCACCCAATCTAAAGAGTGTGAAAATTGTAGGAGTCCATCCTGACGACTCGGGGACATTCAGAGAAACTAGTGAGGTCAAAGGTGGAGCTTGTCCTGAACGGTGACATTGTCTTTGACCTCCTGGTGCAGTGAAAAGGGAGGTCAAAGACCATTTTCATTTGCTCTAAACTTGCTGTCCCTCAGTTTCAAATGTCCATGTATACAATAGAGAGAAAAGGAAGACTCATCAATTCTCACTATATCCTTTGTAGTTCTGAGTACTTCTCTCAAGTCCCCTCTAACTCTTGTCCTGGAACTGCTCCAGCTGGGACACAAATTCCATAAGGAAAATAGAAGCCTGGACTTTATTTTTACCCTCCATTCTTTCCCAAAGCTAGTAACATAAGAATGGCCATACTAGGTGAGACCAATGGTCCATCTAGCCCAGTATCCTGTCTTTCAACAGTGGCCAATGCCAGATGCTTCTAAGGGCATGAACAGAACAGGGCAATCATCAAGTGATCCATCTCCAGTTGTCCAGTCCCAGCGTCTGACAGAAGTTAGGGACACCCAGAGCATGGGGTTGCATCCCTGACCATCTTGGCTAATAGCCATTGATAGACCTAGCCTCCATGAACTTTATCTAACCCTAACAGTAGAAACCAAATATAATAATCGAAAAGAAGATTTAACACAATAAAATGGTCTGCACTCATATCTTTCTTTCACAAGATGTAGGTAGCCCTAGCTTATCCCAAACACATCCCACCTCTGGGATAGGAATTCAGTCTGTTCCCCAGGAGTCTCTGCCTCTCTCTCGCAGTTCTTCAGGGGCTGTCCTTTTATCTACCCCGAGGTTGCCAGCCCTGTCTTTCTTGAACCCGGTTAAAATGGTTAATGTGGCCCTGTAGGAGAGTTGGGGAGAGACTTCACAGCTGTTATGGGGTCAGTGTCTCCCCTCCCATGTAAGTACAGTAACCCCCTTCATGACTCAACCTCTCACACTCATATAGCAAAAGCTACAATAACAAGTAAGCAAGCAGATGGAACAGAGTATTCATAAAACATTTCAGGCAGCACCTCTTGTATCTCACAGTCAAATACTGGGACTAAATTTAAAAAGGGATAATTTTGTAAAGACCACATCTGTAGCTACATAGGTTAGGGTAATAAAGTCTTATACTTCAGGGCATAAGCTGATCGCTAGAAAGGTTGGAAAGAAATTTCCCTTCCTTTCTGTGTACAGCATCAGTGATGTCGTCTCATTCTTAATCAGTGTGTGGGATGGGAAGGAGGGTTCACACATCCTTTTGGCTGGGCATATCTTCTGTTAGCCATGTAGTGGAATTGGGCTCCACCTTCAAAGCAAGAGTCAGCAGTTCTTTTAGCAAAGGATCATCAGGGTCATCAAGGAAGTGTGTGTGGATTCAAGATAAAGAGTTTGGTGAAAACCCGTCCTCTGCATCTGCTGGGCAGTTCAAAGAAATCAGAAGAGCCACACTTCAGTGCTGCAGTTTGGGAGTCCTCAAGTGGCTGCGCACTACACAGGGACATGAGGGCTGCTCCTGAAAATGGATCCATGCTCCGCAAGGCCTATGTGGAAATTCACTGTGAATGGCACAGAACTGTGGTGATTTTTCTGCAGTGGCCTATGTTGCAGGTGCACCAAAGGCTGAATTGCTACTGGTAACAGCTGAGTAAGTATACATTTAAGGTCAGGAATGGCCAGGCAAGTGAGAATCAACATTACAATTCTTACGCTGCATGGGAAAACGATGAGTTATAAAATGCAGCTGTCCAATGCAGTAGAGCAACGTTCTGTCTGCAAAGACTCGAGAGATGCTCTAGAGACAGTCACATGAAGAGAGAAGGTGGTCTTCTTGGGGCCGAAATAAGACACTTTCATCAGACCCTGACAAGCATAAAAGTAAGAGAGGAATTTTCAGACTGAGAATGGAGTGTGGCAATCACATGCCAGTGCCACTAACTGCTCAGAGGAAGAAGAGGTTGCCAGGATGAGAAAGCGTAGAATGGCAAATGTCTCTGATCCCGTTCATGGATAATGCCTTGATCGTAAGAAGGTTGGCTACTCCTTTCTGGTACTCATAAGTTGTGATTGCAAAAACTTTTGAGTTTGGAACATTTGTATGAGAGGGGAACTGTCTCCTACTTCAGTAATTCTGGGAGAGGCCAGATACTAATTGAGGAACTTGGTTCTGTTTCTTTAATTGAAGGGAAGGTGTCTGATTCTCTCACAGTGTAATCCCTGAGTCAGTGGAAATGTGGAAATAACATGAAACCTGTTCACAAGCTGATTATTATGCAGATCAGCAAATGTTATCCTTTCACTCATTACCTCAAATGCTTTCTGCCATCTGTTGGTAACAAACCTGCATCTGGCAGATTACCCATTGATTAGGACTCCTCTGGTAATTGGGGTAAAGGCTTGTGGGGACAGTCCTGGCAACAGACACAGAGGAAAACTTATGGCATGGAAGAAAGGTTTGCTTGTTCTGTGAGCTCCCAACAGCCAGCACTCATGTACTGTTCCTGAGAAGGACTCTCCCCGGGAGAGGCTGGGTCTGGAGTCGCAGTCAATTCCCCCCAGACTGTGATCTCACCTATTCCATTCTCCACAGTGTCCCTTGCAGGGAGCACCTGAGGCTCTAACACCTATTCGCTTCCCATGGCCTACAACACTATTTCCTAGACTGACTCCTGTTGGGAGAGAATGGGGCTAAGTAGGTCTGAGCTCCCTAAAGTCAGTACTTCTGCACCCATTTTGAGGTCTTTCAAAATGAGGCACAGATGAAAAAAATATGCCTCTCCGCAGTGACTAGGAATAGTGCTAGTAGAAATTTTTCATTAGAAAGTTTGGGGGAAGGGGTATTGGATGAAAAGTGGCCTTTATTCAGCATTTTTTAAAACATGGAAAATTTATGTCAATCATGGTTTTCTAGCTTCTGATTAAAAACTAAAACCTGAAATATGTTTTAGTTCTCAAAACCCAACTACACTGTTTTCAGTTGTTCCCTGAAAAACCAAAACTATTTCCCTCAGTGTTCTAAGAACAAAAAAGAAACTCACCATTTGCCAGCTAGCTGGAGGTGCTCACTCCAGAGGTGAGGAAAGACTGGTGGTGATTTCAGCCGCTTTGGCTTTGTCTGCACCAATGGGAATTCTTAGGATAATCAACTTGTGTCCTCTCCTATTGCCTCCTGAGCCTTGTCAATGCTAACACACTTTACAAAAATAAATCCCCCCACCCCCCGCTAATAATAATGTCTAGCTCTTAAAACAGTTTTCATCACTAGATTTCTCAAAGCACTTTACGAAAGGAGTATCACGATCCCCATTTTGTAGATGGGGAAACTAAGGCACGTAGCTGAGAAGTGACTTGCCCAAGCTCACCCAGCAGGCGATGGCCAAGTTGGAAATAGAACCCAGGTTGCCTGAGTCGTAGTCAAGTGCTCTAGCCTCTAGAGCGCACTTCCACTGCAGAAACTGTGCATTAGTGCTGCTAGCAGACAAGGCTCCAGTAGTCAGAATTCTCTTTTTTTCTTTTAAAAATCATCATATCAATCAAGCCAGCTTTGCAGCAAGTTTAACACAGCGATGAAAACCCCAGAAGCTTTCTACATTAGGGCTCCCTATGGTGCGAACACTCAGGCAGCAGAAAAGGCAGAAATTTGTGTAACCTTCACTAATTTAGACATAGCCTGGGAATGCCCCATACCTGGTGTATGGAAGGAACAGTGAATTTTGGCATAAGCCTGAGAATGGCCCAAAGAAAAGGAGGAAGTGGAAATTCCTATAAATAAGCAAACACTGCCAATGCCCACTCAAGTTGGGCTGGGATCCAAGTGACTGCTCTTGGATGATAAAAGTCCTTATTAGAGCACCTAGCATAAGGGATAGACACCG
Organism: Chelonia mydas; assembly: GCF_015237465.2. Classification (NCBI taxonomy): domain Eukaryota; kingdom Metazoa; phylum Chordata; order Testudines; family Cheloniidae; genus Chelonia; species Chelonia mydas. Next base: position 73,088,668 of record NC_051246.2, read on the forward strand.
TAGAGCCTGAGCTCAGATGCTAACGGGGACACTGTTATCTGAATCATAACCAACAGTGAAATGAAATCTTCCAGAAATCCACTATCTGGACTCAGTTTGGCTAAGCACTGAGACCTTGAATCTTTTTACCTGACATGACAGGGAAGTAAACGGACTGAACGGTACAGGAGGAGTGGGACTGCAAGCTGTTTTTCAGAGAGTATTGCTGGAAGATAAGGCTCCCATTATACCCTTTTTCTTTAACAGAGGGTGGAACAGCTTTCAGTCTCCTGTGTTGGAGCTTGGATTGCATTGGGATGGAGAGCTCATCAATGGCTACTAAAGCCTTGGAAACATTCCAAGCCCAGCTGCTCAGGACAAGGAGCTGAAGCCAACCTGTCTCTCAGGTTGCCAGAGTCCAGTCTGTAGCAAACCTACAACCTACCGGACTCACCACATTTCTAACTGTAGAGGGGAAAAAGGGAGCAAGCCTTAGCGGGCAGGTGACCTGGGCTGCTACCAAAAACTAGGGGCCATCTTAGGAAATCTACCCAATTACAAACCCTACATTGCTTTTAGATGAGGAGGACGACGAGGAGGAGGAGAAGTGGAGCTGAGACCAAGACAGAATTTGTCAGGTTGCTTTTTTGATGGTCAGGGTGCTTTGTGACCCCAGGATGGCTCTGTCATCTTGAGCAGACAAAGGAGAACTCAGTCGCTTCTGTACAAGATTGGATTGTGCCGTTTCAGTGCAAGTACTACTCTCTCTGTCAGCCTTTGGCCCTTGAGCCTATGTACTCATTCATGGTACAGCAGAGCCTCAGATTTACGAACACCAGAGTTACGAACTGACCGGTCAACCACACACACCCCATTTGGAAAAGGAAGTACGCAACCAGGCAGCAGCAGAGACAAAAAAAAAAACAAAAAAAACAGTACCCCTACTGTATTAAATGCAAAACACTAAAAAATAAAAACAAAGGGAAAGTTTAAAAAAAGATTTGACAAGGTAAGGAAATTGTTTCTGTTCTTGTTTCATTTAAATTTAGATGGCTAAAAGCAGCATTTTTCTTCTGCATAGTAAAGTTTCAAAGCTGTATTAAGCCAATGTTCAGTTGCAAACTTTTGAAAGAACCATAACATGTTGTTCGGAGTTACGATCATTTCACAGTTATGAACAACCTCCATTCCCAGGGGTCTACTGTATTAGTCAGAAAGAAGGAGTAGCAGTGATTGGCTGAGTCCCCTTCAGACATTTCCTTCTGTGATAAGATAGAAGAAAAAACACACGTACATCCATGTTCTCAAGTTGACCAACAAGCTGCTGCCGATTCTATCTTCATATAGTTTAATCCTAGTCTAGCTAGTACAGCCTCAAAGCTGCTTCACTTCTCAAAAGTGGCTAAACTACTGCACCGGGCAAATAGAATAGAAAGGAAGGAGGAGCCAAAAGGTGGTACACTGCTACTTTTCCACTGACACCTCGTGCTGGCAGGAGTGTGCTCTGCCCCTCTCCCTGTCATCTCTCCTCATCAGCCCCAGACTGGGGCTTGGGAGTCAGGCTCTTCTACAACTAATGAGAGTTGTAGAAACTGACAGCATCTCTCCCCAACATGCATTTCCAACTGCATCTCTTCCCCACGCTCCTGTGGGTACAGGAAACTGTCCTGTCAGTGACCTGCAGAGGAAAACTGAGATGGGAACCACACCCTCAGAGAGTGAGCACAAGTCAGGGAAGGGGAAACTGGGGCAGGAGTGGGCATTTCAAACTGATCACATTAATTCTGATGAAATAAATAAAGGGCACCTGCAGGCTGAGAGACACGTCCCATTACATCAGCACACAGTTTTAATTCTCCCCCCGGTTAATGCTAAACAACACATCCCTCCCAGGCCAGGCAGCCGGGTAACTAACAGACCTCTGCTGTTACCCCACTCCACATAATTTCTCTCTTTTCTTCTCTGTCTTCCAAGTTCAGCTTCAGGGAGTTTCACTCTGCACCCCCACCAACCCTTCCCATGTTAAATATTCATGCCAGATGGGAACTCGATATGGCTGGTGTTCTTTACCAGAGCAGCAAGCGGAGAAGGACTGAAGGAGAAAACCAGAGGTGGGAGTCATCGGCTGGTTGGCCTGCTGCTCTGTCCCAGAAACAGAGAGTGAATGGGGATGCAAAACATCTGGCAGGCAGAGGAAGGGTTTGAGAGTCGGGTCATCACTGATGCCCTACCTTGTATTAAGTCAGTCCTTGTGAATGGGCTTTGAGTCTGAATCGCCAGGCCCTTGTGTATACAGACTTGCCAGGCTTTATAGAGAGCGTTCAGCTAGCTAGCTCTGGGTTTGTTTAGTATGAATCTGCTGAGGGGAGGAGAAAGTTACAGTACTAAATACAGTATCTTGCAGAACTGCTTCTCCCCACCCTCACCCCATCATCCGGCCTTGAGGAGCAACAAGCAGTGGGCCAGACTGGCAGCTTCATGTTTCAGAATGGTTTTCTTCTTCAGAGCATAACTAAACGCAGGGCCAGGTGACTCCACACAGGTGGATAATCTAAACCATTACCTTTGCTCAGGTGTCACAGCAAACTGCGTGTGAGCAACTGCACTTAATCAGATGCTGCAATGGGCTGCAGCAGCAAACACGCTAATGGAGCACTCAGCTACATGAAGTTCCAGCCTCCTCAACTGCCAGGTACCCCTCAGCATGGATGTAAAGAGCAATCAGTGTTCTCCTGACTGCCTGCAAGCACCACACTCTCACTTCTCCACACTACTTACTAAACCAATGGCCAGCGAGCAAGCTCAGCCGCCGCCCAAACTCCACCCTAGACCTAAAAATCTACCCCCTCCCCTTTCAGTACTACTCCTGTTTGCCGTTGGCATTCTTAACCTCCAACACTACAGTATGTTTCAGTCTCCTGAATTTTGGGCCACAGAGTGTCTACTAACAGCGCTCCATGCCCATGTCAAAGTTAGTTGCTGCTAGTCATGTAAACCCATACACCAAAAACGCAAGGTTATTTTTAACCCCTAAGAGAAGGGCAGGACAGAGGTGCAGACAGCCCTCTCCAATTTCTCAGAAGGCAGGGTTGAGATCAGGCCTCAGCACTACAGAAGGGAGAATTAAAAACTGAATTTGTTTCAGCACTTTCAGGATCAGTATGTGACCCCTTTCTGCAAATCATCTAGCAAATGAGGTTACCGGGCAGAAACATACACAATGAGTTTTAAACACTAAAAAATCCCTTTCAAAGCAACTTTGAACTTGCAAACACAAGAATTGGCCCTATGGAAATAGATCTGGGAACAGAAATATCATGTGATGCGTGTGTCCAATCAAATCTAATCAATCCAACCCAACTTTCAAATAAAGAATTGGAACAGACTGCTCATGAACACCCCACAGACCCAGATACAGAAGTTATTTGGCAAATAATTTCAAACAAATCTGAGCAGCTTCCAGTTTTATTGTGGCCAATATATGAATAGAAAAAGTCTGCATTCCCTGAACAATTTGCTATGACTCAACTTATCCGCTTGTTCACTGAGCAGGCCTGTAAACCAAGAGACATCAACCCCTGAGACTTTAATATATCTATATTATCTTAAGATATTTATTTCCCTCACTGTTTCCCCTGAAAATGAGTTAGATTTAATTATCCTATTGGAATGTGGTTTCTGTATGTTTCATTTTCTCTGCATGTTTCCATGCTGAATGATTTTTTTGCCTAGCAAATGGCATTAAATGTTGTAATTATAATTCTTTGCATCATCTACAAAGGTTTACCTCAGGCACCCTTTTAGAGGCAAATTACCCATAACAGAACCAACACACTATAAATGTAGTTATTCCATTAGCTGGGCAGGTAGGCAAGTGTTTGAAACAAACTGCAGACTGTTCTCCTCTCAAGGCTGCTGAGGACACAAACAAACTTGGGTGTTGCTCAGAGAGTTACACTGCATCACAGAGGCAAGTATTGAGCGGACAAAGAATTGAGGCACCTTGGAGAGAAAGCTGTAACTTTCACTGCTTTCCTCCTCTGCCCGCTACTGTAGTGAGCTGAGTTCTCAGCCAAATTCTCCCTCAGATAACGTATGTCCTGATGCAAGTTATTTAAGGGCTCTATTATCATGGATGGCAACATATGGCTTAGATATACTTTAAGGATTATTCTACCAGCAACCCAGTAATGCACATTAATGTTGACTTGATAACCATTGGGAGATTAACTGATCAATAGAAGATATAACCTCACCCACCCTGTCTCTCTAATATTCTGGGACCAAAACAACTACACTTCATACATGATCAACAACAGGCCCTTTTGCTGGACCCAGCTAATAAGCCAGAGAGCAAGCTTGAAGATTCTGCCGCTTGATCTAATAAAATCTTCACGGGACTTTTTCATTAACTCTGGCTCTTACGGGAAGAATCGTCTTGTCTGCAGGGAAGCAACAGCTGGTTATGGCATCCGGAGCAGCTGCTGACACCACCACCAGCAATGTCTGCAAACAGAAGCCCTAATAAACTAACAGGCAACAGTCTTCATGCATCTCCCTGCCCTTAGCATTCCTGCTTCCTCCCCATTCATTAGTCCACCTGTGTACCATCCCTGCCTCTCCCTGAAACACCCTGCCTGTAAATGAGCTGAAAGGAAGCCAGACCTGCTCACTAAAAATCACTGTGCGGCACTTTATGTCAGCATCACAGTAATCAGGAGTCCTAAGCAAATTTCTTGTGCAGCTGTTCCCTAGAGATTGGCTATTTATAGAAAGAACAGGAGTACTTGTGGCACCTTAGAGACTAACAAATTTATGAGAGCATAAGTTTTCGTGGGCTACAGCTCACTTCATTGGATGCACAGAATGGAACATATAGTAAGAATATATATATATTATAGACACACACATACACAAGTTGGAAATTTCCATACAAACTGTGAGAGGCTAATTAGTTAAGATGAGCTATTATCAGCAGGAGAAAAAAAACTTTTGTAGTGATAATCAAGATGGCTCATTTAGACAGTTGACAAGAAGGTCTGAGGATACTTAACTTAAGGAAATAGATTCAATATGTGTAATGAGAAATCATTTTAGTGTATACCTGTGGGGAAAGGGATAAACCTATTGAACGATGAAACAAACTGGACAACAGCACAGTTTGTTTAACCATCGCTCTCTTCAGTGCAGGCCTGCCCCCCTGCATTCTGCGTGAAGTATACCATCCTAGGTAAATGGTGATTGGACTTCTATTCTATGGAATGGAGAATGTCCAAGTTTAGATAGCAAGACCAGTTGGCTCAGGACTTGTTAAAAGGATATGGAGCTTTTCACATAAGTTATCATCACCTGCATACATGAAATGAGTTGGTGCTTCATGTAACATTGCACTCCATGTGTTTTATGGAAATATGCTAATGAGTGTGAACATGATATATCTGAAATATGCCTTATGCAAAATGTCTCTTGTAAGGTATCATTACAAAGCTTATAATCTACTGAGTGTGTTCATCCAATCTGTATGCATGCATCATTCTTGTATCTGAAACTAGAAATATGAAGTATAACTCTGAGGGCCTACCGTAATTACGCAAAGTGTGGGCCATTGATGGTGGTTTAGAATCTTGATGGCTCCCATTGACTAGAACAACTGGTTGTGGATGATTTATTTACCTGCAAGCCTTCCTGTGTACCTGTGGGCCAGCCCGTGGGTAATGAAGAATGAGGTCTTACAGTGACACATGACCATGTCACCTAATAATGAAATCCATCTTAAATCTGGTACTTTTCCATTTAGAAGGAGGGATGAGGACCCAGAGAGACAAAAGATTCCCGCCCTGTGCCAAAGCTATAAAAGAGGGTGGAGCAGAACAAAAAGAGGTGGCCAGTCATGAGAAAGCCCGTTTTTCACCTAAGATGTCTGCTGGAACTAACAAGAACGGTACCAAGGGAAAGGATTGGGCCCAGACTAGGAAGGAGTCTAGTCTGTGAAAGAAGCTTATTAGAACATCTCTGAGGATGAGATATTATCTGTAATCAGTTTCTTAATGTGTTAAGCTTAGACTTGCGTGTTTTTGCTTTATTTTGCTTGGTGATTTACTTTGCCCTGTCCGTTATTACTTTAAACCACTTAAAACCTACTTTTTATACTTAATAAAATCACATTTATTAATGAACCAAGAGTAAATAATTAATAGCTGGGGGAGCAAGCAGTTGTGCATCTCTCTCTATCAGTGTTATAGAGGGCAGACAATTTATGAGTTTACCCTGTATAAGCTTTATACAAAGTAAAACAGATTTATTTGGGGTTTGGATCCCATTAGGAGCTGGGTGCCTGGGTGCTGGAGGCAGGAAACCTGCTAAGCTGTTTTCAGTTAAATCTGCAGCTTTGGGGGGCGTGGACCAGACCTGGGTCTGAGCTGCAGCAGGCTAGCGTATCTAGCTCAACAAGGGAGGGTTCTGGAGTCCCAAGCTGGCAGGGAAAACAGGCTCAGAGGTAACTTCAGCACTTCAGGTGACAGTCCCAAGGGGATCTCTGTGACCGATGCCATCACACTTCAGCCTGCATTGAGACAGGTGTCCTCATCACAAAAATCACAACGGATGCCTTTGTAGCTGCTCAGTAGATTTGGCAAGTACTGAACAAACCATGGGAGACTGAAGCAACTGCCGCCTCTACAGATGGCCCTCTCTGGGGTCAGGGTGCTGGCACCAGGGGGCATGGGGTATGGACTGTTGCAAAGAATGAAATGCCAAAATTAAGTCTGCCTGTACAACCTTAAATTTAGGCCCCTTATGTGAGTGCATTATGATACAATCTTTAATTACATGATCACATACTTTTTCCACAGGACCCCAACCTCATTCAGTGCATAGAACGGACAGCATTTTCATTGAAGAAGCAGCTGTTCAATAATTTGTTTTCTCTTCATTGTTCAATGTGTGGCCCCAGGCCTTATTTACTGCCCACTATTTAAACACTGCTCCGGATACAAAATAATTTCCTCATGGGCTTTTCTATGACACTCATCAATCTAGTACGAGGGCTTCACAAAACATTAATCAATCTTCACAACAACCCTGTGCATTGAGGGGCTGATATTATCCCCACTTTACCGATGAGGCAGACACACAGAAGTCAAAAATGTCCACTAATTGTGGGTGCGCGATTTGAGATTCCCAGGGTCTGATTTTTCAGAGTACTTAGCATTATGTGGCACTTGTGTTCACAACAAAGCTCCCCATGACTTGAGTTGCAGCTGTGAGTGCTCAGCACTTCTGTAAATCAGAACCGAGGGTCTCAAGTTGAGCACCCAGAAATTCAAAATAATTAGTGGGCACTGGTGAAAAGTGACTTAGCATCACATAGGAATCCTGTAGCAGAGGCAGGGACAGAATCCAGTTCTAGAAGGCAGCATTCAACTGCCTTGGCCACAAAACCATCCTCTCTCTGCTTGCAGTCCTCTGCCTCCTTCAGTACTCCCCTTCCAATCAGGGCTTGCAGAGAATACTTTACCTTGAAGGTAGTCTGGCATGGAATGTGCCAGCACATGCCTTCCTCTGCTGCCTCCAAGGGCACTGATACAGCTGGCAGCTCCTATCTCCACCCAAGTTGTCTCCCCCAAGACCTCTCCGAGCTGCAGATCTTCCGCCAGGACTTCCTCAAGACCTGGAAGCTAGTTTCACCAACCAGGGCCAAAGAGGCCGTCAAGGGGGAGAACCTCCTTGCAGAGCCCCTGCTACACAATTCACACCTTAGTGTGCAGGTGGTGGAGTCCACTTTGGTGCGCTTGATGTTGGTCCTGAGCGAATCCTGTGGGAGGGTGCTCTCTGCCTTCCTCTCACCGTGGCCCTCCTGCCCCTGCCATCTCACTGCTGTCCCGCGATCCTCCCCAGCTGTCCCTGATGTGCAATCTGAGCCAACTGGTCCACCTCTGAACAGTACCCAAGAAACATCTGTACACGCTCATGCTCCATACTATTCACTTCCTCGCCCTCGTGTCCCGCCCTGACACCAGGTGGCAGGACTTGTTGCCACGTGCAGAGGGTAAGGAACCCCGACTGGCCAGTCTGTACTCCACTCTGGTCCCACAGCCCACCGGGGATATTAGCTGTCTGCTCCTTCATGGAGCAGTGAGCACAGACATGTACCTGGTATGGTTCCTGAACTCCCCCAACACCAGCCCCTTTTGCGGGTAGAGGGAGACCCTGGTGCACAACTACATAGGGTGCATCAGGTTGCAGCCCCTCTTCCAGAATCTCTTCTGAGGTTCTGGCAGCACTTTTCCCCACACCTCCTGCTCCATGCACACACATCCACAGCCCCACAAAATCACAGGGCCGTCTCATGGACCTCCTCCTGGCATGATGAATGGCTGTCTTGGCCAGTTCCAGGAGGAGGAGGAGGAGGAAACTGGGGGTGGGGGGGGTTTCTGTTGCTCCCAGTATCCATCTATGGCCTGGGTCCACTGGTCCCTCCTCCCTAGCTAAGCTAAGCTCCATTCTATGCAGGGGTAAAAGAGTATGTGATTGTGTAATTAAAGACAGTAGCTGTAGCACTAGGGACTCTGCTCTTTAGGGCAGGGACTGTCTTTGTTGTGTTTGTACTGCACCTGGCACTGTGGGCTGATGGCCCATGACTGGGGTTATTACACACTACAGTAGTACAAATAAAAAAGAATGCATTCATAACAAGGATACTGAATTAAGGTTGCCCGGGCAATCTTGATTCCAGCATTACTTAACTTTTGAGTGCTCAACTTTGCAAGCTTAATATTTTAATGTAGTTTGTGTGTAATCTTATAGTTATATTTACCTACACAAGTTCCAATATAGCATAGACATAATTGCTTTACTATCTCTACACCGATGGTACCACACACGCATTGCATGCTGTAGAATACTATAAAAAGGCCTTAAACGCTCCAGCAGCAGGCTCGAGCCCAATGCTGGTCTCCTCCCGTTCTACCTGGGAACTAGCCTTTGCTGAACACTCTGCCCCCATCTGATAAAGAATTGAGTCTGGAGGATCAGTTATACACTAACTGTAACCTTAGATCTCTCCTACCACTTACTAGTTTCCAGGCAACTGTGACCTTATTCAGACAGGCCTTCTTCTCTGTTGCTCGTGACAAATAAAATAAATGTCCAGTTCGAATTCCCGTCCCCACTCCAAAACTATCCCTGGCCCAACCATTTTCCACATACAAACTAAACAAACATCTTAGCTTCCCCTCCCCTCGAATTCTCAAATAGGCTGATTTAAAACCTGTGTCCAGAGTGCAGACCAGCTTTACTGCCTCTCTCACTCCCAGAACTCACAGGAGGGCCTAAGTGCTAGGGAAGGGCAGACAGAGACCCTCTAGTCCATGGACCTGCATATCTGGAATTGAAATGGAAGTGTAAAGATAAAATTCATAAGAGGGCTGCTGAGAAGCCAGGAATGGTCTAGAACTGGAACAGAAGTCAGGATTTAAGGGAGTGATGTCGACAGCAAATAGTTCATGAGCTGAACCCATAAGTGACTTGCAATAGTTTACTGAACTCCAGTGACAGTTTCCACTAATAAGCTCTAAGCTATTAAAAATTCCATCGTTAAGATCTCAATAGTCCCTCCTAACAGGACTTTCCTATACTGACCCAGTTTCTCTCTTCCCTCCACACCTTAAAATAAAAAGGACAAGTTCATCCACAATACAATACCACTGACTTCAGTGATGTTTCCCCAGCAAAGAATGTGGCCCAAAGCCTTTTCTGAGAGTCAGACTGAGGGATCTTTTATAGAGAGAGTTTTTCATGCTGGAAGATGCCAAGATGTTTAACGCTCTATAGAAACAGAGCCATCAACTAGCGGCCCTCCCCTTTATCGCACACTTAAGAGGAAGGGGCAAAAGGGGATCCTTTTGGCTGGGGCATCTCTGATTATGCCATGGTACTTTTCGATGTCCACACAAAACAAATGAGTCAACTGAATTGCATGGTGCTTAGTTTGTTCATCTACCTTACAAGGGCTTAGCCAATTCTGCTGAGACTTGAGCCTGCATTTCCAAGGAATCTGGGTGTTTCAACCTGAAGCTTAGATCACTAAACAATCCCACTAGTCATGTGGTAGAGATTCCAGTCTCCACCTTCATGCCAGCTAATAGAGGATTGCTCCTTACATTACTTTGTCCAACAAGAGATGGCATTCCCATAAATTCCCTTTGGAAGTTATTCCATAGCATTAAGCAAAAAACGATTGGATGGATGGATCTGTACTACCAGTGCCAGGACTGAAATTCATGGGCTGGTAATACTATGAGCCACACACCAAGATTCTCTCTCCCCACCTTACTAAGAGCAATAGGATCCAGGAACTAGCATGGATATTAAAGCCTACCTACAGTACAGAAACTGGAAGAACAAACTTTATCCTTCTGACTACTAACACCAGACCAAATCCAACTTCAGAAACTCAAGATCCAAAAATTTGTGGCCATCTGAACTCCTTTCTCCTACTTCCTCCCCCTTAATAAGTATTGTTATAGGCACAATTCCTTTTCCTATAAAAAAAGTCACCTGAAACCTTGTGCAGCCTCTACTTCTTACTACTATTCTTCAATATTCCATAGCAAAGAGACAGAAAACACTCACAGCTGTGCTTCATCAAAAGTCAGTATATTTAATGGAGAACAATGACATCTAGTGACTGGAATTAAAGTCTGCCTTACTGAGTTTCCAGCTCAGCAGTTAAACACTATGGCAAGGACATAAAGCGATCAGTGTTGGCTTAACTCCACTCACTTTGGTTACTGGTAAGAATCCCAGCAACTTCAATGGGAAGAGAGTTAGGCCAACACTGAGAACTTCTGAAGTGTCTCTCTACATGTTGTTCTTTACTACACACTTCCATCTGTTCTCTGGCTTTCTTCACTTCTCCAGACCCTTATATAGGCAACCTATTGACAAGGCAAGGTGGGGCGTGTGAGGAGAACTGTTTTAGGCCTGGTCTGCATGAGAAAGGTTGTACTGAAGAAACTAAGGTGTGAACCTAAATTCATGTAGTTTTGCCAGTATAACCCCTGCGTAGACACATTTATTCCAGTTTGCGTGGCCTTTTTTCAGTTTAGTTTAAACTCCTTCACAAGTAACAAACTAAACTGGCAAAAGGCCCCTCATATACCAGAATAAGAGTGTCAACACAAGGGGTTAAGCCAGTATAAATGGTACAAATCAGTACAAAACAGTAAAACTTTCCCATGTAGACAAGGCCTAGGAAAGAGTGGTACAGAACTCTCCCGTAGGACTCCATGTAAAATTCATTCCAGAGAATGGTGTGGCTGGTCCATACATACCTTGTGAACAAGGAGACCCCATTACAGAGAAGTATCTTAGCAAACTTACTCCAATCCAAATGTGTCATCGCCACTGAAATGATAGGAGATGGGAATACTCTACTCAGCTCCAGAATAGCAGAGAACAAGGTCTTGGAGCTGCTCCTTGACACATCAGATACCATATTCTATGTAGAAAAGCAAATGTTGAAAAACCATGTGGGAGAAGGGCTAAAATTTCTTCAATTTTCAAACATATTGGGATAACATCTCAGCTGTTAAGGACACCTGTATTCTAAGACAACCATGAACACACAAATGTGTGATTATGAAACTCCTTTAGTAGATACTATGACGTGTGTGGAGGACACCTTTCCACGGTGGCTGAAGAGGGCCAGTGTTTGGGACACTGCTAGAGTCCTAGCTGGCATTAGCAGGACACTGCACTGAGGGTGATCATTGTGCTTTGAAATCCATCAAAATGCTAGGTGACATTTCTGTGAAGGCTCAAGGTAACAAACAAACTTGTTGCCCGAACATACAGCCCCTTGAACAGGCAGGCTTCAAAACAGTTATCCATTTAAATTTTGACTAAGTAGAATAGTCTAGTGCTTGAGGAGAGACGGGATGAAAAGACTCCCATGTTTCTATTCTACCTTTGACAAAGACTTGCTCTGAGAATCCTTAATCTGTAACTCCGTTTCCCCATTTTGCAAATACACACAGGAATATTCTCTCTTTAAAAGGGAGTATAGAATGATTAATGCTTGTATTGTGCTCTGAAGTATTTGGTATCGTAAAACAAAACAGTTCAAGAGCTTTGAATGTAAAAGAACTGTCCTGTAATTCTAAAACTCCAGAGAGAGCGAGCTGTGGACATGTGAAAGGAATGAGGAGGAAGACAGCCTCCCAAGGAAACTGAGCAATTTGAAATCCCCTGGGGTGGATTAAAATTAATTTGGATTATGATCTTTTACAAAGCAATGACAAGGCAGAAGACGGCCCATCCCCAATTTTTATCAGAACTACTTTCATCGTGTATAAAACGCACACAAGCTTCCAGCCAAGAACAAAAATCCAGCAGTCAATCATATCAGGAAGGTTTAATGTAGAATTTCAAAGACATCACATTCAATAAGTGAGACACATACCTCATGTGTCTTCATCACAAAAGCCTTCTGGTACAGAGAGCAGCTCTCTCAAGTCAAACAGCAATCCAGAACCAACCAAAAAGAGAACTGATAAGCCATCAACAAGCACTAATAGCTGGCACTAATGAAACTAGTTATTCAGCAGTTCTAGTAGTAAAAAGATAATATTTCCAATAGCAACAGTTCTTTCTACTACTGAAATGCAGCTCTGACAGTGTTCATTTAGGGGAGGGGTGGGCAAACTTTTTGGCCCGAGGACCACACTGGGGTTGCGAAACGGTATGGAGGGCCGGGTAGGGAAAGCTGTGCCTCCCCAAACAGCCTGTCCCCAGCCCCCTCAGAACTCCCGACCCATCCAACCCCTCCCCCACATTCCTTGTCCCCTGACCGCCCCCTCCGGGGACCCCCATCCCTAACTGCCCCCCCAGGACCCCACCCCCATTCAACCCCCCTGCTCCCCACCCCCTATCCAACCTCCCCCCACTCCCTGTCTCCTGACCACCCCCACCCCATCCAACTGCCCCCTGTCCCCTGACTGCCCCCTGGGACCTCCTGCCCCTTATCCAACTCTCCCTGCCCCCTTACCATGCTGGCGGCAGGACAGGCTTATTGGAAAGTCTGGGAGGTGGGCGGGTGCAAGCCGTGCTGCTCCAGCACGTTAGCTGCAGGGGAGAGGAGACAGCAGGGGAGGGGCCGGGGGCTAGCCTCCCCGGCCGGGAGCTCAGGGGCCGGGCAGGATGGTCCCGCAGGTCAGATGTGGCCCGCGGGCCATAGTTTGCCCACCTCTGATTTAAGGCTTCTTCCTGCCAGCACTGCACAAGTAAAACATTGCAGGCTAAGCCCTCAGTTAGGAAATGCTCTGATCAGAAGTTGGGGAAGTTCTACTGGAACCCTGTGAGGCTACTAAGACCCCCAGTTAAGAAGACAAAATGTAATTTTGTATTACACCAAGACCCAGTTCCACAGTCACAGCAGCTGTCATGAGTGGCTAGCAGGTCACAGATGGGTTCTCAAGACAAGAACATAAGCTTTATAGAAGTCAGGAGAGATTTTTTTTTTTTTTAATTTCCTCTCAACTAAACTGACAAATATCCACCACCGCTTTACAAAACGTGATTCTCACGACTGCCCCTCATCTGTGGATCTTTGTGATTTAGTCCCAGCCAAAGCTCCATGGGAAGTTTAGTTCTTTCATGAGGAAGTGCTGACAGATCTAAATGTCACATGCCACTACTAACTCCTACTAAGGTGCTAGAGAAAAATCTCATCCTCCACCTCAAGTGTAATGATCTCCCTGTCAAAAACAGGACCAAAAAAAAATCTTCCAATGCTGAGCAGCATCTGGAGGGGTTGGGGAGAAATACACTGACCTACAGGAGCACTCAACTAAGCCATGAAGGGAACAGTTAGATTGCTTAGCAAAGGACGCCAAAGGCTCTCAAGTTTCTGCTTCAAGATGAAAGATGAAATGGTGTCACTGACTCAGAGAAGTGCTGTGGTCAGTCCTTGAGGAAACTGATTGCTAGACTTTCATTGGAGTGCCCACTCAGTGGTGCTACCTGTGAAGTATCATTATACGTAATACTCAAACTACCATTAGCAAGTACTGTACTTCAGTGGTGCTGGAACCAAAACAGGTAATTGTGCAGAATGTCCCAGTATGGGTATTCAGAATGGACTACAGTATAATGGCTGGAAACAAAGTGAAGAGATCCTACAGAAGATTCAACTGTATGGATCAGACCAAAAAACTTGTTGGAAAACTGGGGAAAGACCACAACCCCGAAATTCCAGACACAGGGATTAATATGCATCTTTTTAGACACTGCGCTGCTTAAGAATCATATTTTTATGTTATTATACAGAACCATGCATTCGTGTAACAGGACAGATGTTTGTAGACACACATGTAAACGCAAGTCTATTGCCTTCCTTTTACATTTCTGTCAGTAAAGCTGGCTAAACAATCTCATTAGGAAGCAAACTAAAAGCAATTCCTAATTTGAAAGTGATGAATGAAAGCCTATGCCACCAAGCACTCCCCACTGCTTCTTCCCATCGCCCCAGTCTTCACCTGAATTAATACTATAAAATGGGGAAGCAGTGCAACTGAATGAAATCATTTTTCTGTTCCCAGTTCTCTCTGGGCAATGAGGTATTCTTATCTTCATGCCAAAGGGTCTCATAAGAGCAGCTTCAAGAGGCAAGCTCAAGCTCACCTTCAGAGAGAAGCCAGAAGAAGTTCTGAGGCATTGGTGGAAATTAATCTTCCAGTTCTTAGACAACCATAACCATTTCTCTCATAGTCCTCCAGGACTAACTCATTGCTTTCCACATAACAGTACCAGCTGCTCTCTCCTTAGAGCTCTATCGAATCCATTTGTTTTCAGATTTCTGGAGGCTAATTCCTAATATGCATATTTCACAGGCAGTGGACATGACGTATAACTCAAAGTTTTGTGTTCATGCGCAGCCTCGAACAATAACTGTGTGACCCTACAGCCAACTCTGCCTCTCCTCCTCATACTTTTGTGGGTCAATGAAAGGCTTGTCAATGGACCGGATCATCAGCTCCCCACAGTACACGCATTCAGCTGCTACAATATCATCAATGTCTGCCTTGATCTGCTCCCGACTCTGCTGTCCCTTCCCCAAGCTGGTGGCATCTGTGTCCTTGGGGCGATGATGGGCTTTGGAGGGCTGGCTTGTGGCTCCCAGCTTCTTCTGAAGGTCTTCTAGCTTAGCTTGCTTGTAGGCAGGCAGGTTTGGAAAAACTGCCTGGAACAGACAGTCATAGTGGAACATGTGGCCGCAAAGGAAAAGGTAGAAAGGGCGGTTTAGGAGTGGAAAGTCACAGGCTGCACACTTCTCCTGAGGCTCCACAGAGCCATATTTGTTTCTCATCTCCTGGATGTCCTCCCGGATTCTCTTGGCACTCTGTGTAGCTTCCTCCATCTCTCTCTTCAGCTCCTCAATGTGCCTGTTGTAGTCCTCCAGAGAGTTGCAGATTGCCTCCTTGAAGTGGTCGATTGTGACAAAGTCAGGGAAGAAGGGAAGGACGTCTTCAATCTTTAGTAAGTTGCAGCTAGAAAGGCAGGCCATAGCCTTCTTGACGTCCTTCTCTTCCTGGACCACGTGGCGAGCAATTTTCAACCAGAGCTTCTTCCGTAGTTCCTCATCCTCTTCAGGGAGGTCTGCACAGGACTTTGCTAGATCCACATCCACCTGAAAATTGAACAGAACAGTAAGGAAACAAAATTATGATTTCCTCTTCACTTCTCTCTCCGTCATGAGAGCCCACTACCAGTAAAGGAAGGACACCAGTAGGAGATCTCTCCCTTATGTCAATCATAACTACAGCTATACAGTTGACATGCCCACTTGGCTGTTTGTCAGCCACATCCTCTCTCCCCCTGAGACATCCACTCCCAACACAAAAGGTGTGCATAGCAATTCTGGATCACTTTGAAGAGTCATTAGGGTCCAGGAACACAACAGGAAGATCTAGCTCTCCAAAGCCACTAGTGACCTTCGACCTCCAAGGTTACAACAATGAATTAAGTATCCACCCTCATACAGCAGGCACAGTTACAATTTTTGACCTTTACCGGGCTAGAGCATTTATCTCCTCCACAGTATTCTCTATACTCAGAATGTAGGATTCTGCAAATATTGTGATGAACTAAACTCAGTAAATGTCAGCACTTTAAATTGTACACACTGCACTGTCATCATTCAGAACCTAAGTTACCTCTACACTAATTTAAACTTTCTACAAGATGACCAAGGGGGGATAAATTCATTTTAAGTTTTTCTTGCCTTTTTTAATTAAATCAGGAGATTAAGAATAGGGTGGGATCCTCAGATCAGCAGAGCTGGTTATCAATGAGCAGAGTACCACAGAGCCAGGACTGCATTAACAGAAACCACATCCCCCACCACACAGTCTCTTTCACTCTCCTAAGATTATGGTCTGTGAAAATCAGATATCCACTGTGGGTATCTTTACACTACAATTAGACACCCAGGGCTGGCCCATGCCATCTGACTCAGGCTAAAGAACTGTTTAATTGTGGTACACACATTTCAAATTGGGCTGCAAGCCTGAGCTCTGGGAACCTCCCACCTCGCAGGGTCCTAGAGTCTGGGATCTAGACCGAGCCCAAACATCTACATCGCAATTAAACAGCCCCTTAGCATGGGCCAGAGTCAGCTGGCACAGGCCAGCCAATTTTTAATTGCAGTGTAAACATACCCTGATAGTTCTGAGCTTCCACTATTGCTCTAAGTTAATATGGTGACAGATATTCCCTCCCTTTCTTGGGGCCTTTATAACCCTTTAAACACACTAGCCAGCCTTCCCACCCCTTCCCTTTAAGAAAGGGAAAGCTCTCCACCATTGGACCTTCAAGAACAAATTAACTAAGAGTACTAAACATAGTAGCACACACCTGCAGAGCTAGATCCACTGCTTCCTCATATAACTCCATCACTTTGTAAACATGGACACAGGCTCGGTGGTGTCCATGCTCTGCACACAACCGAAGCGCATACTTCAGGTCATAGTGGATCCTGTTAGGGTTGGCTCCTGCTTGTTCGAGATATGATAGCAGCGAGTCTGGCCGACACAAAGCATAGAGAGACAACAGATAGTTGTGAATGGCTTGCTCGGTTTCCTCCAGCTCACACACACAGAATTCCATGTATCGAATAGCTTCACTGATCTGTTGGGTGCTCCCACTTTGGCTGTAGTTGACGAGGGCAGGTATGAGCTTCCTGGCATCCAGTTTCGTGCCCATGGAGATCCAAGCATCAACCACCTTCTTGGGGATGTGCTGGATCAGGACCGGAGAGAACTTGTAAAAGAGCTTCTCATCTCTGTGTCTGGTAAGGACGTTTAGGGCTTCATCATAGTCATCATGCTGGCAGTGATGGGCTACCACTCTCTCATAGTCCTGCATAATAACTGAAAAATAGACCATGTGTTCTGTGTCCCCATGGCTTGCTAGCAACTCATAGATGGACGCTCGGTTATTGAACAGGCACTCTTTGTTTCTGGGGCTGCTCAGGAAGCCGCAGAACTTCTCCCGAGTCGCCTCAAAGAGATTCCTTTTCGAGGTGTTCCCCTCCAGAGCACCTAGCCGATTCAAGTAAAGCTCTGTTAACCAGGTGGTCAGCAAAGTTGTCTGCGTCTTTTCAGAGGACTTTAAGCTGGCCAGTTTCTTGAGCAGAAACTCCATCAATGCCTCCTCCTGCTTGGCTTCAATGAACTTAAGGGCAATCTCTTCAAAGTAGTTCTGGGTCAGTGCATAACACTTGGCACTATCTAGGTACCTCTTGTTTTGGAAGGAGTGTTCTGCCTCTCTTGCCAACACAATATCTAGGCACTCAGGACGGTCTTTGCAGTACTCTTTGGCCAGATCAAACTTGTTAATGTTCATGTACATCTTCCAGACATCTCTCGATTCCCGTTGTACGTGGTAGCGGAATACAACTTTCTCCGTGTAGATCCAGATCTGCCCGACTGTGGGATCTTTGATCATGCGCTTCAACGAGCCAAACTTCTCCAAGAACAGGTCTTGGAAGACAACCTGCCCATTCAGAGTGCACACAGCCTTCACTCTGTCAGGCAGTAGCAGCAGGAAGTGGAACTGGGTGAGCACTATGGAGATTGGCTTGTTAGCTGCCACATCTACATCAGAGGGATACTCCCAGACCCGTTCATCACTCAGAATAGAGTCAGGCCGTCCATAGTCCAATGTACCATACAAGACCCCATTTCCCATCATCCAGGCAAAGGAGCGTGGGGAGGAGCGTAGCTTTGGAGTGTAAAATGCTATTTCGCTGTAGCCAAAGCTGGCTGGGAACTCTCGGAAGCTGGGCAAGTGGTCTGCATGCATGCCAAACACGAAGCCAAAGCCCTGTTGCTCCGCCCCCTCAGGCACTTTGCCAACAAACTGGAAGAGTCTCTTACGAGTAGTGGCAATGATAAAACATTTCCCATCGAGCCCTCGCTCTATTTCCAGACAGCAGACTGGGGTCGGTCCTGCCTCCTCCTCTAAGGTATAGGCCAGTCGGAAATACTGGTCCAGATTAGTGCTGAAGAGACTTCCCTCGCTGACAGAGATCTCAGCCTCATATATTTGGCCCTGGGCTGTCCCCACCAGGATAGGACCAGTGTTAGTCTCTGAACCCAGAAACTTGTTCCAGCCCACACTTTCAATCAAGTGACCTTTCCAGCGGGAGAGCGTCCGCACCTTCTGAGCACTTCTGTTCAAATACAGGCATTCACTAGTGTTCAGTGCAATCACAAGATGAGATCCTGTAAGGCATATAGCAAGAGATAGACAATTAATGGGTGCAGGGTTAAAGGAACTGCAAACACCACAACCCAGGCAGACCACTACTGTAAAGCAAGACTGCTGGTTGTTCTCAGAGTCATGTTAGACAAAACATGGAAGTCAAGTTCCTAGAGTTCCCCCAAGAATTTGAATTCATAAGAACCTGGGGATTGCAATAATGGATGAGATCAGTGGTCCATTTAGCCTAGTATCACAACTGACAATGCTTCAAAGGAAGGTGCAAGAAACCCTATATGAACAACTCTGGAATAAATGGCCCATAGAAAGTCCAGGCTGCTAATTGTTGTCATTAGGTTTTATATTTTATAAGTGTTTCATCCCAGCTAGAGTTAACTGTGGATATTATAATTATAATCCTATTTAGAAATCTGCTAAGCTCCTGGCCTCCTAAGGCCAAAGGAGGCAATGGGCTCCAAAAGTTAGATGTACATCACGTAAGGAGAATTTTCTTTTATCAGTTGTAAAAAGCTCACTCAAGTCAGCCCACATCTGTCAATAAAGAACTTGGGCAGTGGTTCATATACACCAAAATGTAAGGAGTAAGGCACAGTACTCTTCCTCTAACCCTTGGGTATTAAATAGGCAGAGTCCCTGGACAATAATTAGGTAGTCTGAGTTCATTCCCCAGGTGGGCCACGTACTCCTTCCACACACAGAACAGAAACTGGAAATCTTCCTTAATTAAATGCTTGTTTAAACACAATTATTGCATTTGTTGTAGATATTAAACAGCATATTGCAATTTCCCCTACACCATCACCTCACCTGTGTGGTCCAAAAACATCTTGTAGACTCTGGCTTCATCCTTGCGTCCCAACTCTACCTGATTAGGTTCATCTGCCTTGCCAAGATCAATCCTGCATGGAGGAATGACAAAGCAAGTTACCAAGATGCAGGAAGAGCCCATGTAATTGTGGAAACAAAATTATACCTTTCTCTTTTACAAAAGACCATGAATCTGCACCTAGTTTAGAGACAGGGTTTCCACGCGACCCAAAAACAGGCTGTGAAGGCTTCAGGTCTTAAATAGTACAAGTTACCTGAAAAGGGTGTCTCTGCCAAGGCTCATACAGAGTTGGTTACAGGAGACCACAAGGCTGTTAATTTTCTCTGGAGGAGTGAAATCAATCCTTTGCTTGTTAAATATTGGAGTCTCCTTCTCCAGCCGAGCATTCACATACCCTAGGAAACATGAAAATACAAATGTAGTTCAGAAAAGAGACAACACTAAATGTAACCTAAAACAGGGAGCAGAAACAGGGAGGGCTACAGGAAAGTGAAGTGCTCCATGGTGTGGAATCATGGGGAGTAGCATCTAATCTTTTCCCCAGGTGCATGTTTGGAGATACAGTAAAAGTCTATTTTCCCATTCTGCCACAGTGGAGCAATTTGTCACATGGCACTAACCTGAAAAAACAAACAAACAAACAAACACAGCGAACCCTGAAAACTCTGGAAGAAACTGCACATTACAGTTGCATGACAACTTTATAAAAAGCTGATTAAGAGGAGGACAAGAAATTAGACTTGAATAAAGACTGGGAGTGGATGTGTTATTACACAAAGTAAAACTATTTTCCCATGTTTATTCCGCTCCCCCCCCCCCCCCTTACTGTTCCTCACATGTTCTTGTCAACTGCTGGAAATGGCCCACCTTGATTATCACTACAAAAGTTTTTTTTCTCTCCTGCTGGTAATAGCTCACTTTACCTGATCACTCTCGTTACAGTGTGTATGGTAACACCCATTGTTTCATGTTCTCTGTATATATAAAATCTCCCCACTGTATTTTCCACTGCATGCATCTGATGAAGTGAGCTGTAGCTCACAAAAGCTTATGCTCAAATAAATTAAGGTGCCACAAGTACTCCTTTTCTTTTTAAGAAAACAAATGGTCAACTACTGGAAAATCAGGTTATTTGTTAAAACACTGAAATGGTGCTGTACAAGGTGCTAACATAGATGGTATCTATGCTTCACAGAGTTTACAGTCTAATGAAAGACTCAGAAATCAGAGGTGGCATTAGTTTAAAATGTTTCATTTGGGGAGGATAAAATTAATTTCTCTCTTATTCAGTCTAGCATCCATCACACAAAAGAAAAGGCGGAAATTAAGATTATTCAAAAGATTAAAGATTGATTAATTTTATGGAAAAAATCTAGCTTTTAATTGCCATAAAACAATTTAAGATCAGTGACTGCAAGCAATACAGCTGGAAGTCGCAACTAGATCAGTAGAAAAGTTTCATAATACTTGTATAATGTTTTACATCCACCAAGCTCAAAGCACTTGAAAAAAATGAATAAGTACCGTTACTCCAATTTTACATTTGAGAGAAACTGAACCATGGGGTTCAGTGAATTGACTGAAGTCACACAGCTTGCCGAGACTAGCACTCAAGTCTGGTGAGTACCAGAATCAGTGCCCTAACCATGAGACCACAACGCTGCCCAACAAAAGCCAAAACTAGGTAGAACCGGATTCGAATTTAATTACAAACTGAAAACTTGAGCCAGTGTGATCCAGTTCCTGGATCTTTTGGCAAACCTGGATTGAATTTCAAGCAAGGCTAGGCCAAATTAAGATTTGGGGTTAAACCTGGCAAATGTGGTCATTTTGTCAGAGCTGCACAATGCATTTTAGGTCTGCTGAAGCCTGAAACTCAAAGTGAAACTCAGGTGTGTGTGAACTGAAACTGGGAGTCGGAGGGTGAGTAGAAACCAATGACTTTCATATTGTTCTAGTCACAATGCTGATCTAAACTAGAACCACCACCACCACTATTCAACTATTTTGCTTTAATGGCTCCACTTACACGCCAGGGGACCACCGAGCTGGCTAGCTTGGGAGACACCAAATTTAGATGGTGGCAGATTACTAGACAGCGTGGTCTCTATAGCAGGTAGGAGGAGAAAGTTTTACACCAGCAGCATGGCAACATAGTCTGCTACAGAAACTGGTTCAGAACAGGCTTAGAGTTTTGTTTTGTTTCAGTTCATAAAAGCTTTTCAAGTTTTAAAGCAGGTGCAGTGACCTCAAGAGAAGGCCAAGCACTAAGATGGTGAAGGGAGGAGGGTGAAGGACTAGCCAGGGCAGGGGGATGAGAAATGTATACATTAAGATGGATAGGCTTTTAACACCACATAGCAGGGTGGCAGAATGGCATGACTAGTTTCATTTTTCTGAAGCTGGACAGGGCTCAGCTTTCAAAAGCTTGGAACAACCTAGAAGCACACCGTTTCCATGCCTAAATGGGGCAGCTTCTGAAGGCTGTTCTCCTATGGTGGATGGACACAAGCCAAAATCCATAAAGGAATTCAGCTCTGCCATGGAACTGTAAAATAATGTGACATTCACATGGAACAAAACATGAATGATACTCATTAGTAGAATCCAGGGGACATTTGTATGTCAACAAAAAGATTGTATCACAAAGCTCTCTCCATATCAGTCCTATGATGCAAGTTTTTCCTCTGCCTGAATTTCCCATGCCCTCACAGGACACCATGTAACCCCTTGACCAAGAATATTGCATTCCTCTAACAGAATGACCAGGCCACCTCAGGCTAGACAACAAGAAAGGACTGGTCATTTCTGGTTTCTTTCCTAGGTTAAATTTACACTGGCCTCCCTCCAAGGATGGAAAACCACTGGCTCCACAGGGATTTCTAAGACAGTTATATCTATGTAGTGCAGTTAGCCTGGGAAAATCTTCACTTGCAAAGGATTTACAAGGTACACAAGGTTACTCCTGGGGGAATTCTGCACCACTGCGCATGTGCAGAATTCATGTTCCCTGCAGATTTCTTTTTCCTTCGCAGAAAATACATTCTGCGGGAGAGATGCTGCAGTTATGCTTTTCACCCACCGGGGACTGCTGTGGTGCCAGAATAGAGGGCAGCTGCTCACCAGCCAAAACATCCCATAGAGAAGACAGCCTGCATTCCTCACAGCGTCCTGCCCACAGAGACAGATGAGAATGTACATGGGGGGGTGGGAGAGGAGACACAGACAGAGTGGGGCACATGGGGCTGCTGGGGGGTCACAGACTGGGGTTTAGAAAGGCTAATGGAGGGACAGGGGCTGAATAGGAGTGGGGGTGCAAGGCCACATGGGGACAGGGTGCAGGGACACATGGGAACGGGGGAAGGAGATGCAGGGACATGTGGACAGGGGGTGTATAAGGACGGGGGAAGGAGTGCATGGACACATGGGGACAGGGGCACATGTGCCTGACTGAATGGGAGAGGCTAGGGGTTAACCAAGGTCTGTATGCGGGAGGCTCCCCAACTTTCTAATAATTCCTCCCCCTCACCCCCCCAAAAAAATCTCTGTTCCATACTTCTCCCACCCACATCCAACAACCCTCCAGATTCACTCCCAGGCTCCTTCCCAGCAATTACTTCTCTCTCACTCAGCTCCTCCATTACGCCAACTCCCCCAAGCCTTTGCACTGCTTCTGAGAGGTGCAGGAAATATGGTTCTGTATTGTAGTTTGAATGAATGATTAATCAAAGTTCTGTATTAATATGCCTAGTAAGGAATATATTTGTCAAAAAAAAAAATCCTGAATCTTTTTCATTGTCTGTATTGTTACAGACATACTTGCTGACAGGTATTTTTAAATAAGTTACCAAAATAATTGAAGCTGGCATGATTATACTGTGTTATTCTGACAAATAAAATATGCAGAATTTTAAAATATTGTGTGTAGAATTTTTATCTTTTTGGAACAGAATGCCCCCAGGAGCAAAAGATAGAACAAGGCTGCTGGAAACCAAGGCCACTGGCTAAAGCAGCCAAACAGCAGGCATAAAGTTAAACACACAGTGTAAAAGGAGGGTTAGAAGACCGTTTGATTGGCAGGATAGGATTCTGTGGTCAGCCCAGCACTGTAGAGGCAGCGAATGCTCTGCTGCCATGTGAGAGGGAGCAGAGTTTAGGCCTAGAGCTCTGTAGGCTGGCAGGGGCCTGGAACAGCACAGAGAAAGCACAATCAGCCCCTATAGTCTTGTCCCTATGTTATTTTCAGCAACTCTCCCACCACTGGTCTAGCACCAGTGTAGCCCAGTTACTGGCTAGAAAAGATTAACACTAGTGTAGATGGGCTGTCAACACTTATCACGGCATCATCTAGACCTGCTCAAGCACAGTCAAATGACATGGAGACAAAAGTGCTGGCACCTGCTCTACCATCGCTATCCCCCGTTACTGATGCTAGTTCAATAGCGGCAAATTCAAAAAATAGCAAGCTTACAGGTAGCCGAAGTGTGTGCACTGGAAGAGATGGGAAATAACTTCATGCTAATTATGCAACACCTCTTTTGGCTAGCACTTAATTCAGCCTTTGCCTACACATAGTTTGACCATCCATTTAACTAAGTCAGCAGCACCCCCCTGCTGTGGACACATATTTCAGGTTGAGTGTCCTATTTTGGCTTTGATTAAGTCAGCGAGGAACTGATATAAGGAAAATTGAAAAAGGACACTATTATCCTGAAATAAGAGGGCCCATAACTAGTGGTCATATTGATTCAGTTAAATCGGTGCTCAAATTGCATGTAGACCACGTAGGGTTGCCAATTTTCAAAAGTGGAGTTTCACTCTGATGGGAAAGTGATACAGACACCCATTACTGAAAAAAGAAAAACATGGAATGGAGGATGATCAAAGGCACAAGAATCAAGCCATTAAAATGAGATCTCTAAGTCACATTCACTTAGAGTCAAGGTAACTTTTTTCTGGCTAATTGCCCACTCAGGAAAAAATAAGGTTGTCTCAGTCAGAGGACCAATGAAAATGTAACTCAGTAAAGAAAGGAGCAGTTTAGCTTTTGGATGGAAGGTTTTACTGATTTAAAAGCACTTTTATTTAAAATTATGTATTTTAGATTCCTTGAGTGACTACCTGTAACAACGCAGTCAGTTGTATGTGCACTTCAGTCATTAATTTGAGATTTTTAATTAGTGATCTTCACCAGAAGGGGAGACAGGTACTTTTTTAGCCTCTGTTCCTCAACACAAAAAGCTTGGGTAGGATTCAATTGGTTTTATTCCATCATATATCGTTTTTCCTGACTTGGAACAGGAGAACTAGCTTTGGTTTGGAGTCTCAGTCCCATACCTCTGCATTCCTCTCAAATGTGCATAAAAACACCTTTTCAAATGTGCTTAATCTATTGTTTAGGATTCTAAACGTTGCACCTTCAGATTTCTGGATGAGCCTTCTTTCTTTCTACCTCCCAGAGGCTGAAACATCTGGAGAAAGACAATGAAATAAGATCACTACTAACTCCAGCCAGGTCTTTTGGGACTTGAGGAACCTGCAGTTTGCGTTTCAGCCATCCCCAGTCTTTGCTCTTTTGCGATCTACATCTTTCTGAAATAGCATCAGTAAAAGCACAGCACTTCGGCACGCACTTCAACCAGCTTAACACTTCACAAAATTTCAGGTACAATGTTATGGTTTGCTCTTATGTGAATGTGCTCTATGTAAAGCTATTACTTTTATCTATTCCCCAAACTTTAGATCGGTCTGCAACTGCTGCCAACCAATTTACTTTCAAGTCATGTTCAAAGCCACAACCGGAGCCCTGAAGGGACACCAGCAGATTCTAAAATGGTGATGAACATGGCTGCCTCTCAACTCAAATATGGTTCAGCTGTCCCCTTTGCTGACACCCATTTGCCAGCAACAGGTAAAATTTTTAGTGAAGACAGAGTCTATAATAACTGAAAAACTACTTAAGAGATGATAATGCAGGAGTCAAGAGTGAAAGCAGAGCAAAAGGGAAGGAAAGGAATTGTTAGCCAAACTCTTAAAACCATTCTGCTTCCGTTAACTTCCATTTAGCACCAAAATAATTAACCGGTGGGTGGGGGGGGACCTCTGTTAAGAGATTCAGAACCCTGACTTCAATTAAACTTAACCAAATAAAGGTAACAAGCCATATTTTAAGAAATATGAACTTCAGTGTATGGACTATATTTAATTTGTTCTCTCTCTGTTTATCCCTTTTATTTTATACACAGCTTGGTATAATCAAACTTTTCCCACAGATATACATCATACAACCCTGCTTATCTAGCAGTTCCAGACGATACTTAAAACCTTTTGATAGGTTAGGATTCAACTAAAGTGGGGAGCCAGTCACAGATACTTTCAGAAGCATATGCCTATAGATTTTTAACTCAGCAAAGAGATGCCAACTTTGCTGAGTGGCCAGCACTGAAGTGGCAATGCTAGATAGAACATAGTCCTTTTAAAGCTAACTGGGTCTCATATCTAATTCAACCTTATATGGTGGCAGTAGGAGAAACCACATGTGAAACTCAAGACTCACTAGTTTGATTAATAGGGGAATGTACTACATAATTGCCCCTCTAGCAAGTTACTCCTCATTCATATTGCATAGCTGGCATAACCCATCACATAATTATTGTATATTTATATTACATTACACAGGTGGACCTAATGTAGGTGCCAGCACAAATTGTGGCATAAAGTTTCAGACCAACACAGATTGCTTTCATGCCACACTTCTGTAGTGGTAACCATACTAATATGAAATCAGCCCATGAGAATTACACAGTCATTATACATGTGATGGAACCTATGTTCTCTGCATCCAGTATATTGGTAAGTTTCCCTGGGCTGGGCAACTAACACGATGTCACTAAGCATCACACATACAAAATGTTTAATAGTTTCTATAGTTACTCAAGTTCCTCAAAAAGGAAAGGAGCAAAGAAAGACTAAGAAACTGATTAAAAAACAAAACAAGAAGTGGCATAGACAGGAGGCCTCCTGTGAGACATTATTGCCACAAATTTGGGTTGACAAGTGGAGAAGCAGTGGTTAGAGCTCACCCCAAGCTCATAACTTTAAAACCATTTCACATTCTCTTTTTTGCCTCGTATACAAGTGCATTCATATAGCAGTGATATTTTAGGATTAAGTCATTTTCCACCCCACATAATAATTTCACTCTAAATAGAGGTTCACTACAGTCAAAATTGCAATGAAGCAATTTGGGACTGGAATCCTTCTTCCTCAAACAGTTTCACTCTATAACCAAGTTCAAGCTACGCTCTAAACACAGAGCCCTACCAAATTGTGGTCATGAAAAACGCTTCATGGACAGTGAAATCTGATTTCCCATGTGCTTTTACTCTATATTATACAGATTTCATGGGGGCGACCTGTGTTTGTCAAATTGGGGGTCCTGACCCAAAAGGAGTTGCAGGGGAGTCATGCGGTTATTTTAGGGGGGGTCACAGTATCATCACCTTTACTTCTGCACTGCGTTCAGAGCTGGACGGCTGGAGAGCGGTGGCTTTTGGCCAGGCACCCAGCTCTGAAGGGGGTGCCCTACAAGTACCAGCACAGGGTGGCAATACGATACCATGGCATCCTTACTTCTGCACTGCTGCTGGTGGTGGCTGTGCCTTCAGAGCTGGGCTCCCGGCCAGCAGCCATTCCTCTTCGGCCACCCAGCTCTGAAGGCAGCGCCGCCATCATCAGCAGTGCAGAAGTAAGGGTAGCAGTACCACAACCCCCACACACACACACACACCCTACACACACAACTCCTTTTTAGGTCAGGACCTCTACGATTACAACACTGTGAAATTTCAGATTTATTTATCTGAAATCATGAAATTCACAATTTTTAAAATCTTATGACTTTGAAATTGATCAAAATGGACTGTGAATTTGGTAGAGCCCTATTTATACACAATGGAGAATCTGAGAAGAACTGATGTATTGTAACATTGTGTTCACAGGTTAAGTGCGCAGATTGCATTTGTGATTACAAAAATACTGTAAAAAGAAAAGGAGTACTTGTGGCACCTTAGAGACTAACCAATTTATTTGAGCATAAGCTTTCATGAGCTACAGGATGCGATGAAGTGAGCTGTAGCTCACGAAAGCTTATGCTCAAATAAATTGGTTAGTCTCTAAGGTGCCACAAGTACTCCTTTTCTTTTTGCGAATACAGACTAACACGGCTGTTACTCTGAAACCTGTCAAAAATACTGTACACATCTTCTCATTTTCTGTACTTCAGCTATTAGCAAGGCTTCCATTTGCTAAACGTAATGTAAAATTCATTTCCTTGCAACTGCCTCAACATGAAGTAGTAATGGCAAATATCCAATGTGGACCCAGAGATAGAGCAGAATCACATGACAGAGTGCCCGCTCTATGCTATAACACCTATCTTTGGTACCTATAGTGATTAATTAAGGCCCTAATTGTCCTCACATAGAGAAAACCAGGAAAGATGGGAACACTGAGAATTCATTCAAAGTACTGCATGATGACATTAATAATTTGCTCTTCTATAGTGTCACCACAGAATCTGAAAACGCATTACAAACTAAACCGCACAAAGAAAAGGAGTACTTGTGGCACCTTAGAGACTAACCAGTTTATTTGAGCATGAGCTTTCGTGAGCTACAGCTCACTTCATCGGATGCATAGCAAACCGCACAACTATCCATGAGGTATTATGACACCCATTTAACAAAAGGGAAAGGGAGGCAAGGAGGGGTTATTTGACCTCAGTGATACAGGAAGCCACTGGCAGACTTGGGAACAGAACCGAAGTCTGACTCTGCAACCCTATTTAGCCAGTAAGATCACGGTGCCTCCCAAGGCCAGCCAGACTCAAGTCAACAGGGCAGCATCCTGCAGGCTTGCAGTGTCGCTTGCAGAGCTCGTGCCCAAATCAGACTAGGGGGAGGGCGGGGCATCGTGGCCCCAGGGCAGTTCTCACGCTGTGACCTGCACAGATGATCGCGTAGCCCCAGCCCCCGCTTACCGGAGTGCGGGATGCCCACGCTGGCGCGGCTCTGCTGCAGGGAGGCGGAGCGGGACAGCGAATCTTCGTACTCGTCCAGGATGGAGGCCATGGCCGCCCCCTCACCAGCCAGTCCCCCGCCACCCACTCAGCTCCCTCCCCTCAACTCATCCCGACGCAGCCCCCTCGCTGCAGCCCGCTGCACCCTCCGACAACTCCCCTCCTGCAGAACGCCCCGCCCCCCGACAGACCGGGGAGCAACTCCGCTCCTGCAGCACCGACCCCGCCCCCGCCCCTCCTGTCTCGCGCAGCGAGCCCGGCCGCGCCCGACCCCCCTCCGGCCCAGGTCACTCCGGCCGGGCTACTTCCGCAGATGCTCAGCTGAGCGGCCGCACGTGACCTGACGGCTTGCGGGCCGCCGCGCTTCCGGTTTCCGGGCGGTAGCGCGGCTGCGCGCGGGGCGGGGCGGGGCGTGTCCCTCACGTGCCCTGAGCGGGAGGTCGCGCGCCTGTCGCTGGCCTAGCGCCGCCCCTCTTCACCACACGCCCGCCAATCGTGTCACCCAATAGGCGCGGGGCTGTCCTGACGCCGCGCCCCTGGTTCGCTCCAGCCCTTCTCCCTGTGATCGCACGAGTCAGAGGCAGCGCCGGGCTAGGGAGCCCCCCACGGGCAGGCTTGCAGGGGCTGCGCGTAAGCCCCGATGCTGCGAGCACTACACGCTGCTCAGCCAATCACCGGTACCGCCCTGCTCATCTTGGATGTACACCCGTCCGCACGCCAGCCGGGCCAACTCTGCGTGGGGGGAGCGTCTCATCCCAGTGTTACCTACAGGGGAACAGGCCGGGCGCGTGGCCTAAAGACAGAGCAATCCCACATCAGGAGTTCTCCGGCCGGTGTTTCTCAGTGGGTGGGCGGTGGCCCTGAGGCAGGGGGCTCATATGAGGCAGTCAAGGGTTGTGTGAACTTGAAAACTGAATAAAAATCTAAAGCAAAGAAACTCTTAGGCTTCGTCCCCCATTCCCAGTGCGCTTCAAGGTCAAGTGTTCTCTGTCAACCCCTAGAAATATACACACAAATTCTATTGGCTTATAATCAATACATTTTTTACTCTTATTGTATAGTAAAAGTAAAAGGGTCACAAACTTTTCTTTTAAATATGGCGTTGCCAGCTTGAAAAGGTTGAGAAACATAGATCTGTCCAGTGCCACCTTAGCCAATAAGAAAAGGCTTTTTAATGTAAAGGGCTCTGTTCAGATGAGGAAAGGCAGGTGAGGTAATATCTCTATTGGACCAATTTCTTTTGGTGAAAGAGACATAGATTCATAGATTCATAGATACTAAGGTCAGAAGGGACCATTATGATCATCTAGTCTGACCTCCTGCACAACGCAGGCCACAGAATCTCACCCACCCACTCCTGCGAAAAACCTCACCTATGTCTGAACTATTGAAGTCCTCAAATCGTGGTTTAAAGACTTCAAGGAGCAGAGAATCCTCCAGCAAGTGACCCGTGCCCCAGGCTACAGAGGAAGGCGAAAAACCTCCAGGGCCTCTTCCAATGCTTTCCAGCTTACACAGACGTCTTCCGATTAACATAAGAACATAAGAATGGCCATACTGGGTCAGACCAAAGGTCCGTCCAGCCCAGTATCCTGTCTGCCAACAGTGGCCAATGCCAGGTGCCCCAGAGGGAGTGAACCTAACAGGTAATGATCAAGTGGTCTCTCTCCTGCCATCCATCTCCACCTTCTGACAAACAGAGGCTAGGGACACCATTCCTTACCCATCCTGGCTAATGGCATTTAATGGACTTAACCTCCATGAATTTATCCAGTTCTCTTTTAAACCCTGTTTTAGTCGTACTCACAACCTCCTCAGGCAAGTAGTTCCACAGGTTGACTGTGCGCTGAGTGAAGAAGAACTTCCTTTTATTTGTTTTGAACCTGCTACCCATTAATTTCATTTGATGGCCCCTAGTTCTTATATTATGGGAACAAGTAAATAACTTTTCCTTATTCACTTTCTCCACACCACTCATGATTTTATGTATCTCTATCATATCCCTTCTTAGTCTCCTCTTTTCCAAGCTGAAGAGTCCTAGCCTCTTTAATCTCTCCTCATACGGGACCCGTTCCAACCCCCTAATCATTTTAGTTGCCCTTTTCTGAACCTTTTCTAATGCCATTCTGTTCTGATAGTAAACTGCAGTCCAACTGGATTAATACATTATTATTATTAGATGTTTTCCTTCCTTCTGGACCCTTCACTTAATTTTAGCATTAAAAGCTGAGTTTAAAAATACCAACCGTCTTCTACAATATGTTATGATAGTAACTTAGAGATGGGCCCAAACTTGAACCTCATAGCAAACCCCATCAGGTTTCATCATTGTGGGGTGTTTGGATTTCAGTGCCTAGATCCAAATCCCTATTTATGGTATTTTGGTTCTTGATCAGACCCAAACTGAAAGAGGACTATTTTCTTATTTTCGTTTGGTTGACAACAGCTGAATTTGTGAGATTATGGTCATTTTGGGCTGAAATCTCATGAGATCTGTTTGTCTGATTTCAGTGCTGTTAAATTGGAAGCCAGACTTTAGCATGGTTTCAGAGTAACAGCCGTGTTAGTCTGTATTCGCAAAAAGAAAAGGAGGACTTGTGGCACCTTAGAGACTAACCAATTTATTTGAGCATGAGCTTTCGTGAGCTACAGCTCACTTCATCGGATGCATGCTATGGAAATCGCACAAGACATTTTATACACAGACACCATGAAACAATGCCTCCTCCCACCCCACTCTCCTGCTGGTAATAGCTTATCTAGCTAGACTTTAGCATGGATTTGAAATGAAACTTCAGCCTAAACCTAATCCAGATTCTGAACTAAACATCTGTTTACCCATCTGTTATTCTACCTCCAGTGCTCATTCAATTTACTTACAAACGTTTTAAATAATTATATTATAGTGCTAAATTCATGAACTCAAGGTTTACAGACAGGAGTTGTTTTTAAGTGGGTAAAAACATGCAATGCATTTTTCAGTTCTTTTAGGTGTCAAGGAGTTCATGGACAATACGGTGACTCATTTTTGCAGGGCTTTGCCAAAAAACAAAAGAAAAGAAAAGAAAAACAGAAACATAAGCTTTCTCCAGCAGGTGGCAACATGCACCTAAACAATGAGACATCTTCACAGGCAGGTTTCAGAGTAGCAGCCGTGTTAGTCTGTGTCCGCAAAAAGAAAAGGAGGACTTGTGGCACCTTAGAGACTAACAGATGTATTTGAGCATAAGCTTTCGTGAGCTACGGCTCACTTAATCGGATGCATTCACAAGACCATACTCATTTCTGGTGCAAGTTTCATAAGGGATAAATTTGACCTACAATCTTTGACTTGAAAAAAAAAAAGAGACTAGGACTAATATCTATGCTTATTTTGGAGGGGCCTTTAAGAAAGCATTTTTGGAGATAACTTTATTTGTATTTCATTTTCATTTATTGTGATTTAATATTAAAATTAATGCAGGATTTTTATTTTATTTATTCATTAATTGCCTCTGTATGAAGCTAGGATGACAGCCAAGCAACATCTGTGCATTTTTCTATGTCATCACTTTTAATTCCAGGAAAGAATAGAGAGGGTCATTGATCCTGGGACTGGGAGAACTATGTGCTAGTACTTTCTCTGTATGCTCCATGACTGTGTTCTGTGAAAGTCTGTTAAAAATCAGACATCCCCATTAGTCCAAGTACTAAATGTAATACACAGGGGCTTAAAACATTTTTATTGCTAGTGAGTTCAAAAAATAAGCAATTCCTATTAATTGATCAAGGAAAACATAAGTACAAGCAAATATTAGGTTTGTCTTCCTTCTTAATTTAAGAATATAGAGAACCAGGTAATTTATTTGTGGCTTTCTGGCTCTTTGTAGGTTGCCAATGAGGCCCTAGCTGTCACAAAATTTGGGGACCTCAATTTAAATCCACTTGTGGTATCCAGTTTGTACACAAAGAGGATCTGATTCACCCTTGATTTGCACCTTATATAATTGTTCATGCCTATGCAAAGTGGGTATAAAATGCTGGCAAAAAAGAACGGTTGCATTTTACACCCACTTTGCAATCACTATTTGTAGATGTAAATGACTATACAAGGCACATGGCAATGGAGGATCAAACCCAGGATCTTCTCTTCACCTTTTTGTCTATGGAAATGGTAAGACATCTTTCCAGAGTCCAGGGGGATGTGCAATGAGGTGCCTGACATGATGCATGATGAATCAGCATTCACTATCTCTCTCGTTAATATAGTGATTATGAAGGTGACTGGTGAGGAAGATGTGTGTGTGTGTCTCAGCTCCTCTAGCAGGTGTCAGTTTCACCAGGTCTCATTTACCCTAACATCTGTCTCACCACCTCTGCATCTCTCCTAGCCTGCATCTCCAGCTGTTCTGCCCTGGTGTCAGATAGCTTCCTCTTTGCATTCATCATCTTTATGTTCCTCATTTTCCCTGTACCAGAATCTATCACCTGTAGTTGCAACTTTATACTTCCTCAGAGAGTTGCACATATGTGACCACAGTGCACCCCGTGTGTACTTGCAGTTGCAACTAATCTGATTGAATGTGACTAGACAAAAGTGTACGTAAAGTTTACTCAGTAGCCAATAACACTTGCTGGCAGTGGTTTTTATGAATTTCTCTCTCACTCCAGAAGGAAGAAACCCAGGTATTTTTAAATCTAGGCTCCACCTTCATAGATATATGTGGGCTCTTTCTAGTGCAGTTTGAATAGTTCAATCAATTTACAAAAAGCTAAGATGTGAGAGTGAACAGGAGTATTTGTAGGTATGTCTACATGTCATTGCAGCTGGGACTGGGAACATGTCTGCCAGCCTGGATAGATAGATATGCATTAGCCAGGGTTGCCAACCCTCCCGGATTGGCCAGGAGTCTCCCGGAATCAGTCTCAATCTCCCAGAGGCTACTGAAAACAATCTGGGAGATTTTAATAGGCCACTAAAAGTCCAGTGGCACAGCAGGACTAAGGCAGACTCCCTACCTGCCCTGGCTCCGCGCAGCTCCCAGAAGTGACTAGCATGTCCCTCTGGCTCCTAGGCGCAGGGGCAGCCAAGGGGTCTCTGCACACAGCCCTTACCCCAAGCGCCGACTCCGCAGCTCCCATTGGCTGGGAGCTGCAGCCAATGGGACCTGCGGGGGTGGCGCCTGTAGGCAGGGGCAGGGCACAGAGCTGCCTGGCCGCCCCTGAGCCTAGGAGCAGACATGGCGGTCGCTTCTGGGAGCTGCCCAAGGTAAGCACCGCCCGGCCAGAGCCTGCACCCCTCACTTCCTCCCGCACCCCAACCTCCTGCCCCAGCCCAGAGCCCCCTCCTGCACTCCAAACCCCTCGGCTCCAGCCCAGAGCCTGCACCCCCTCCTGCACCCCAACCCCCTACCCCAGGCTCAGCCCAGAGCCCCTTCCCACACTCTGAACCCCTTGGCCTCACCCTCCAGCCCAGAGGCTATACCCCCACCCCAGGCCCCAACCCGGTGAAAGTGAGTGAGGGTGGGGGAGAGCAAGCAAGGGAGGGAGGGGGCAGGGCCTGGGAGAAAGGGCAGGGCAGGGGCGTAGCCTTGGGGAATGGGGCATGGCAAGGGTGTTTGGGCAATCAGATAGTTGGCAACCCTAATTAGCTCTGTTCTAGACAGTGTTAAAAATTGCACCTGTTGCACGTGGCCCGCCAAGGTAAGCCCCCTGGCAGGCTGGGCTGGTTTGTTTACTTGCCGCATCCGCAGGTTCGGCTGATCGCGGCTCCCACTGACCGCAGTTCGCCGTTCCAGGCCAATGGGGGCTGTGAGAAGCCACAGCCAGCACATCCCTCAGCCCGCGCCGCTTCCTGCAGCCCCCGTTGGCCTGGAACGGTGAACTGTGGCCAGTGGGAGCCGCGATCGGCCGAACCTGCAGACGCAGCAGGTAAACAAACCAGGGGCTTACCCTGGCGGGCCACGTGCCGAAGGTTGCCGATCCCTGGGCTAGCCACATGAGTGCAAGCCCACCTAATTTCTTGCATCGGTACACTGCTATTTTCAACATGCTAGCTGGAGCAGAGCTAGTGCATGTTTGTCTTCCTCGGGCTAGGAAGCACACTTCCAGCTGCCATATAGACATATCCTAAAGGGTCAACACATATAGGACCTTGACATGACAGATTCCCAATATTGTAAAGATGCCCCTTTGTCCTTAGACTTAGACTTTGTCCTTAGATAGACTGCTCCACCTGTAAAGCTGGTTACAATAATTAGAATCTGAGGCTAAAACCAGTGTTTTTCTCCTAATTAATCATCTGTTTTTGTTAATAATAAGATTATATTCCTCTATATATCAGTTTGCTTGGCACCCTTCAGAACTATTCAGTATTCAAATGTGTAAGTCGAAATTTCATTGTAAACCTGTACTTAGTTTAATGCAACAATTTTGTGTTAATCTGAAGCTGCAGTTAGTTGTCCAGCCCAGGCTAGTAATGACTGATTCTGTTACTATATGAAGTCTGCGTAGTCTGTATGAAATGTGTTTGGTCATCTCAGTTAAGTTCCTAATGGGCAGGTGTCTGCATCACAATAAAAACCATTGCAGTTGGTACTAATAAGCATTCTCAGGAGAGAGGCCAAGAATAGCCCTGTGACCAAGTTACTCCCAACCCCTCACGTCCCGTCCCCCCCCCAACCCAGAGAGATTATCTTTGCAGGCTAGGAATGAAGCATGTTAAAGAGACAGGTTTCAGAGTAGCAGCCGTGTTAGTCTGTCTCTGCAAAAAGAACAGGAGTACTTGTGGCACCTTAGAGACTAACAAATTTGTTAGTCTCTAAGGTGCCACAAGTACTCCCACTCTTTTTGTTAAAGAGACAGCTTGCACTGCAGCTGCCATGGCATAGCTGTTGCATTGAAAGAGCACATACGTCTCCATGGCTATCAATCCAGTATCTCTTGTGAACTGGGATATACTTTCATTACCAAAACAAACTCTTAATTGAGGACAGGTGAGTGCTATTGTATGAATCCTCTCTCCATCTGGACAGAGCTGTACCTATATGTTCAGAGCCAGATAAGACATGAGGAAGAAACCTGTGGGATCTGCCCAGTTTCTTTCCCAAAAATTAATTGCTTGGTAAAGGTAGTTTAAAAATAATTTAAACAGGAGAATCAGGGCATCTCACCCCATGGAGGTGAGTGCGTCATCAGTCGACTGTTGTCAGAAATCTGTCTACAAAGAAGGGAAGTGTTGACCCACAGAGAAATATAAGATTTTAGGAGAGGGGATTTTCTGTACTCCCAGTGAGACAATTCATCTTATAGGAGACCCACCCATGGGTAAACAACAAATGGGAAACAAAGTCTGCCAGGTCCTTTTCATCTCCTCCTTCGGCTGCTGTTGTCACTTTTGCTAACTGTGGGAAATTCACACTCCCTCTGATTTGCATTCAACTTCTTCCTCTTTCTGGGAAGCAGCACCAAATCTTTCAGAGCACAACAGCTCCCATAGTGTTATCTCATATTTCAAATGTGTGCTAAGAAACCACTGCAGGGACTCTGAGCGCATGAAACAATTTGTTGCATTGCCTTTCCTTGCTATGGCTTGGTGCATGTACACAGCAGTACCGTTTCTCAAAGCAGCAATAGGAGGAGCCACAAACAGCACACCTTACAGTATTGACTGTACCATTGCATTCTGGGGCTCCTGAAGTAGCTGACCCATAGCCTGTGTTTGGACAAACCTTCTCTTAAAATCTCCCATCAGCACAACAAATACAGGGACTATAATGTAGACCAACCATTGCCATTTTAATCACCATATCATCTAACCCGGCTCAAAGCAGGTCTAGACAACACAGTGATTAAAACACTGGCAGCAACTTAATTATACTAGCTATCATTGCAATGAACAGAGCTGTGCTGGTGAGAATGCAATGGTGGGAGATTTTAAGAAAAATGTGAGGGTAGAGATGGCTACACTGCCCAATGTTGCTCCTGGGAGCAAAGGCTTTTGGGTACTTTCCAAAACTGGCAATGCCTATGGATTTTTCCATCACTGTAGTAAATCCATCCCTTCAAGCAGTGGTAGTTAAGTTGACAGAAGAATTCTTCTGTTCACCTAGCTGCGTATACAGTGAGAGTTAAGTCAACCTAACTACATTGCATCAGCCTGGGGTAAAATTTTTTGTAGACAAGAATGATGTCACTTGGTTGATTTAAGTTGTAGGTGGGCCAAGTCTTAACTGGTAGCACTCAGACTTCTAGCCTAGCAGGCTGTGGATTCAATTCCCACATCAGGACTTAACCCCATATCCAAGGTTGATAGTGCAATCTTTGTCTGCATTGATCTTTTCCCCTCAAAATTTCCCACCATTCTATAATTTGTTCCTCTCCACTGTGGTATAACAGTGGAAGTGCTAGTGCTGTTACCAGCACTTTTGCTGCTGAGTCTCTTCCCCTCTCTCTGTTTGTTTAGTTGTCTTTTTTTAGATTGGGAGCTCTTCAAAGCAGGGATTGTGTCTTCTTCTCTATTTATAAAGTGCTTAGCACATTGTGAGCACCACTGGAAAGGAATAAAAAATGCAAAAATGGGAGACCAGATTGGAAAGCCCCATGCACATCCATAGAGCTATGAAAATGTTTCACTGCTTTTGCCAGAACGTAGCAACAGTTTCACCTGTGTTATACAAGCTGGACTCGGTTGGTTCCAAGCACAGAAAGTTACCCAATAAGACATGTGTCATGCTCTCTGTCTTTCATTTGTTTTCTGTTGCCGTGCAATATTGTCCAAGGTTGCAGCTCCTGTACGTCTGTGGGAATCTTTTTCAACAATCACAGACTCTCCCTGCTGGGGCCACTGCCCACTGGCATTGGGCTTCGAAGTGCCTTATCACTGTTTCTTCTGAAGAAAAAATAGTTTTGAGGGATGAGCAGGGACCTTCTTTTTCTTCTGTTTGTGCAGCACCTAGCTCAATGGGATCCTGGTCCACGACTGGGACTCCTCAGAGCTACAGTAATGCACATAATAATAAGCACCAATAATAATAATAATGATTAGGGAATTGATAATGCATAACAGAGCCTTTCACCTGGAGGATGCTGGCTGGAATCCAGCTCAGATTGCTAGTGACTGAAAGTCTGTGCCATTTGACGGCTCTTCAGCAGCCTTTGTCAGGCCAGGTCTATACTATAAACTTATGTCGATAGAACTACGTCACTCAGGGGGATGACACACTTATACCGACCTAACCCCCCTTGTAGACAGCACAATGTCAATGGGAGAGTTTCTCCCATTGACGTAGTTACCGCCTCTCATGGAGGTGGATTAACTACACCAACAGGAGAAGCTCTCTCGTTGGCATAGGAGTGTCTTCACTAAAGTGCTACAGTGGTGCAGCTGCGCCTCTGCAGCGCTGTACGTGTAGACAAGCCCTAATATGCATTTGTTGGTCTCCATTTATTGCCTAATGAAGAGGTGTCCACATCACAAAGCCCCACTGCATTTTGTACTAATAGGCATCCTTGTTTGAGCAGAAGGAAAGATTCTGGGGCTGTAGGCTGAAATCCCCTCTCATTCCCCTTCAGAACAAGGTAAAGGCACCTGGGGAAGGCAATGTGGAAAACTTGCATTGCCACTGCTTTTGCTGTACCTGTTCTGAGCGTAGAGGACTTCACCCTGCAGGGCTGTCGGGCCACCACCTTTCACCAACACTAAAGTCACTGAAACTGTAAGCGAAAGAGAAGAAAATGTAGAGAGCAAGCAGAGAGGCTGGTTGATTCAGACGCCCATGAAGAAGAGTCAGGTTACAAGGACAGGACAGGAGGTTGGACTATGCAAATCAGGCTTTTTTTAAACCACTACAGGTGTAGAACTAAGTTAAGCAATAGTAGCTTAGTGAGAGGGAGAGAAGGTGGGACCCACAGGCCAGTGCACAGAGCTCACTGCAGCCGCTGCCTTGCCAGCTCCAAGACATTCCAAGGGATGTAGTTCCAGAGGCAAAGGAGCTTCCACCTAGGCTATAGTGGCTGA
This sequence comes from Chelonia mydas, assembly GCF_015237465.2. Lineage (NCBI taxonomy): Eukaryota > Metazoa > Chordata > Testudines > Cheloniidae > Chelonia > Chelonia mydas. The sequence goes on from NC_051246.2 coordinate 73,127,335, forward strand.
GCCACACTCATTTCCTGCCTTGCTTTACCCACTGGCACTTTCCTGGGGCTGCCGGGGGCTCTTTTAGGTTTTTGCTGGTTTTGTTTTTGTTTTAAACAGAGTTTTGCAGCCTGCCCCCCACATTCACCAAACTTTTTTAGAAGGGGGAGCAGAGCTGCTCCCCTTTTTCCTGTTCAAGAATGCCCCCCCAGGAGCTGCTGGATTATTCACCTACCCTGCGAAGAAACAGCACCCCAAGGGGCAGTGGCCCACAGCTGGGCATCAAATGTGTCCTGGTAGGTGACGGGGCTGTGGGCAAGACCAGCCTGATCATTAGCTACACAACAAATGGATACCCTGATGAGTACCAACCCACTGCCCTGGACACCTTCTCAGGTAAGGGGGAATGGAAGTTAAGTGCATATTGGGGAATCCTGCCTGACAGCAGCATGCTATTGCCTTCTGGGGTTGACTTTCTTCCTCTTTTTCACTGTTACAATGGCCTTGTCAACACTAGGATTTTTCAGACACATCTTTCCAAAGGGTGCAGTTCCACCACTCCAGTGGTAGCAATGGTGAGAGTCCTAGTATAGAGGGGCTACCAGCAACCATCAACATTTTAAGCACCACGTCATCTATCCCTGTTGGAAACCAATGAAGTCAACAGGAGGCTGGGGGGGAGGGATAGCTCAGTGGTTTGAGCATTGGCCTGCTAAACCCAGGGTTGTGAGTTCAATCCTTGAGGGGGCCATTTAGGGATCTAGGGCAAAAACTGGGGATTGGTCCTGCTTTGAGCAGGGAGTTGGACTAGATGGCCTCCTGAGGTCCCTTCCAACCCTGATAGTCTATGATTCTATGAACATAGTGCTTAAAACCTCAGCAGCAGCCATCAGTTCCCACGGTTAACCATTGCAGGAGCTGAACCCAAACAGACATTTTTTTTTAAAGCTTCCCTGGTGTAGACAAGGCTTGAGCATAAGCTTTGCACAGGAGGCTGTAAAGGGAAACCAGTTTTGCCTCTCACACGCAATGAGGGAGGCAACTCTCGTTCTTGGCTTGAGCCTGTGCAAAACTGTAGAAAGGAAGTTTATTCTGCTTGAGTCTGTTCCTTCAGGCCTGAAACATTGCCAAGAGACTTATCTAGGGGTTCATTGCCTTGCCTGCATCTCTCCTTATGAAAAAGGGGTGGGAGGTAGAGCTGTATGGAACTCTCAGGGGGGTTATTATTGATGAATGTATTACCTATTACCCATAACTGTGCTCAACTCTGGGTGAAATCCTGACCTCTCTGAAGTCAGTGGTAAAACTCCCATTGACTTCAGTAGGGTCAGGATTTCATCCTTGATCTTTCTATCATAAGGTTTTATACTGACTCTCATCACTGTAGTATCTGAGGGCTTCATGGACATATAATTAGACAAGACTCTACCGCAAAGATTGTAACCCTGGTCAGGATAGAGATCCAGGGAAAGGGACAGCTGTATGGCACTCGCAGGGTATGACTACACAGCCCACAGCAGAGAGTCTCAGTGTGTTAAAATCAGCTGCCCCAGCTGGGTAGATGTCACAACAGGGCTCCGAAGCCTACAGAGTGGGGGTGGGATTCAGAATCTTTCTAGGACGAATGTCTACACAGCTGTTTTTAGCACGGTAGCATGAAACCTGCAAACCTGAGTCTGTACACCTGAGCTCTGAGACTTGCTGTGTAGATCAGTGGCTCTCAACCTTTCCAGACTACAGTACCCCTTTCAGGAGTCTCATTTGTCTGGCGTACCCCAAGTTTCACCTGACTTAAAAACTACTTGCTTACAAAATCAGACATAAAAATACAAAAGTGTCACAGCACACTATTACTGAAAAGTGTATTGCTCACTTTCTCATTTTTTAGCATATAATTATAAATCAACTGGAATATAAATATTGTACTTACATTTCAGTGTATAGTATATAGAGTAGTATAAACAAATCATCTATATGAAATTTTAATTTGTACTGACTTCGCTAGTGCTTTTTATGTAGCTTGTTGTAAAACTAGGCAAATATCTAGATGAGCTAATGTACCGCCCTGGAAGACCTCTGTGTATCCCCACTGTGTACACCACTGGTGTAGATATACTTTCACTGGTGTTCTTATGTCACTGGTTAGGATTGGGATGCAGGGAGACAGGTGACCGTATGGGTTCCTAAGGGGTTTATTGCTCTGGTTATGTACCTATTTAAGATTAAAATACTGGGGGAAAGACAGCTGTGTGAAAACGCTTGGAAATTCATGGCCCGGTTCTGTCCCTGTTGTGATGACAGAGATAGGGAGAGGGAGACATCTGTGTGTAAAGCTTTGGAATTTTATTGCTCTGGTTGTGTAGCCGGTTAGGGCAGAGATACAGGGCAAGAGACAGCTGTGTGGAAATCAGTCTCCTCTGATTTCTTGTCCTTGCCCTGGGGAAAGGGAGACTGGAACCTGGGGTTTACCCCCAATGAAAAAACGGCATAATTAAAGAGCACATAAGTAAACACTGTCTGCTAAAAGTTTGCTTTGCATATTAAAAGATATGGGTGTTTGCTGTCTGGAGATAGCTCTGCTGATCCCTTCATGGCTCCTGAAGGGACAGGAGAGTAAATAACATTCTGGTGATACGTTAACACCCCACTAACTCTTGCCTTCTCCTGGACTTTGAGCAGTCACTTTAACTAATGCTAAAAGAAAAGGAGTACTAGTGGCACCTTAGAGACTAACCAATTTATTTGAGCATAAGCTTTCGTGAGCTACAGCTCGCTTCATCGGATGCATTCGATGAAGTGAGCTGTAGCTCACGAAAGCTTATGCTCAAATAAATTGGTTAGTCTCTGAGATGCCACTAGTACTCCTTTTCTTTTTGTGAATACAGACTAACACGGCTGCTACTCTGAAACCTTTAACTAATGCTGTAGCTTCACACATTCAGCTCTCCAGCTACAAGCCCAGCCTGTGTCTGTGTTATGGGGTTAAGAAAGTTTCCTTCCTTTTCTAATAGGTCTTGGGTAACATTTTCAAAAGTGCCTAAATCCCATTCTCAAAAGGGACTATGGCATTAAGGAGCCTAACTCCCAGTGACTCTGAATAAGGCTTAGGCTCCTGAGTAACTAGTTCGCTTTTGATATTGGGGCTCTTAAGTCACTTTGGCCTGGTGTACATTCAAAGGTAGGTCAACATTGGTGAGAGTGTGCAAAAATCCACACCCCGGACTGATGTAGCTATGCCAACCCAACCCCCACTGAAGACGGAAGAATGCTTCCTTGGATAAAGCTGCCATTGTTTGCGGAGGTGGTGTTGCTACACCAGTGTAAAACCCTCTTCCACTGTAGGCTGTGTCTATACTATGGGGCTATGCCAGTATAGTCTCCCTCATGTAGACATACCCTTAGGCACTTCGGAAAATCTTACCCCTTTGTCTATATTGCTTGCTCTTTCATCAGTGGTGCAAGCCTTAGTGGAGACAGGGCTCAGACATGTTTAATGGTAACCTGCAAAAGATTTCTTTTTTAAAATTGGGCTTGTGCCTTTTTTGCTACTTTATAATGACTAAATATGGGCTGAAAGGGTTGAAAAAAAAAAAAAAAGAATAATTCTGCTTCTTTTTGCCTTTAGAAATACCAGAAATGTGTACTGTTAGTTCTCCAGACCCTTAACTGATGGGGGAAGGGATGTTCGCTTCTTTAGTATGACGTCCTCTCTCCAAAATGCTCGTTAGCATTGGCAGTGAATAATGAAAAAATGAAGAGTTTAAAGAGTCTGACTAAAAATCCATTCCCCTCTCAATGGCTGAGCTTCAAAAACTATTAACTTCTAACATAGAAAACAAGCAGAAACAAAACCTTTAAAAAACATTTCAGGTCTCCTTTATCCATTGTAAAGAAACACAAAAGGGCACCAGGCCAATTGCGATTCCTTTGCAGGTCAGCTCAAAACTAAAGGCTCAGCTGGGATCCAGATCTGGGTTTCACATACCTCCAAGGCTGAGGGCTGCTCAGCCCTGAGTTGTTGCTTTTTTGTTCAGATGCCCCTCTAGTTCAGTCACGGTTGTGGAGGTATGGGAGACCTGCTGGTCTGCACTGGGCCCTACTGGCTTCCCCCAGAGAACTACTGGAAAGAACCAACCAACATTCTGCTGTTCCAGGATGCAGGGGAATTTTAGAAAATGGTCTGAGGTGCCATCAGTCCCTTGGATCTCTGAAGAAATGCCACCCGGGTAATTGTCCGTTCTCATTCTGCTCCCACAACGCTACCATGTTCAGCATTGGGGAGAGGGACAGGGGGTTGCCATCATTCACAACGATTATGTGTTATTGTTTTTCTGTATCAGCATCTTCTGAAGGGGCCCATCGCTAGGGAATGATCCAGAAAGGAGGAGGCAGCACTAGCCCAAGGGATCTTGCTGCTCTCTGCAATACGGACATGGCTGTCCTCAGCCCACAGTCAGTCCCACGCTGAACAGTCACTGGTGGCCTGAGCATCCACAGCTCTTATTGAACTCAAAAGGAATGGCAGGTGCTCATCACCTTTGAAAACCAGGCCTTCACCATATTGCTGCTAACTTCAGTAGTCACCTGTTCTGCCTACCTGGAAGAGCCCGCCAGCTATAGGATATAGGAAAATGGAGGAATTCCCACCCTTCCCATTTATGAGTACAGATTGGCTTGAACCAGAATCCATCCTCAGAACACCCCTGAACTTTAAGGAAGTTCCTCTCTGAATCCAAACTGCACAGTTTAGGCCCATCTTTATAATGGGCCTGAAAGGGAAACCCAAATTCCCCCAGGCTTTGGGCAAGTGTGGGTTTGGAACTGGATTTGGATCCAAACTGCATCTAATTTGGATCCAGTCCCAGAGCACCCATGGAGTCGGCACCTATGTAGCTAGGTTGATCTACGTTTTAAGCATAGACCGGGGCTCAGATTCTCAGCAGTTCTTTTGATCTGGAACAGGTTACTCTTCCTCCCCTGGGACTAAGATATGGTAATACCACTCAACTGTTTTCCAGCCACAAGGAAGCAATGGCTTTCACATATGCTGGCAGGAGAGGCAGTGCACCCTTGTGTGCCTCCCTCCCTCGTTCTTTGTGTGTGGGTGTCTTAATTTCAGTTCATCCTCTCTCTCTCTCTCTTTCTCTTTCACAGTTTTCTGTCAGTAAGCAGAATCATTCTTCTCCCCAAGGGCTTTTATGACCCCACTGACAATGAGGTCAGTTGTTTCTGCCACTTCACTCACCAGCTAAGAACTTGAAGAATAATACAAGATTCAGTTTGCTTCTTTAAAATAACAAAACCCGCTCCCCTCCCCATCCCACCAGAGCCAATGACACATCAGAAATACTGCTAGTTGGTGTCAAGTGCTCACCATTGTCACCTTAGCACAGGATGTCTCCCTTCCTTCAGCAGACAAGTGCTATTTTGACATGCTGTCAAGACTTTAATGCAATTCCCAGCCCCTACCCTTTCCTCCAGCCATTCTCTGTGGAGTCTGAAATGCTCAGGGGTCTAACAACTTTGCTTTGAATTTCCATGGGCGGGAAACAGGGCCTGACTCTGAGACAGCTAAGGTTGATGACACCATGTTAAGGCTTCCTGAACTTTTGGAATAATGTGGGTGCAAAAATTGCATACATAATTCGCCACTGGTGGTAGAAATGGTGACAACTGTAGTGTAGTGTAGGCAACACAGCGGTAAAAACATCTGAGGCCGCTGGGGTTTTCTAGTGGCGGCAAGGCCTCAGAGTGCAGATAGCCATGAAAGGGCCTTCCAGAAGAACTACATCACATTCCTTTTCCTTTAAGCACCTTTGCTTTAAAACAGTGTTTTATGTTCTTGGCTTTCTACAGCTGGGGCAATACTAAGAGAGCATCTCTGAGAAGGTTTTTCTTGAAATGCCAAATCTTTGCCCTGGATGAGAAGGTGGGGTCCTGGCCAGCCCCAGGGAGGGTGATCTAAGGATATGTCTATACTAGCCAACTCAGGCTCATGGCACTCAGGCTGCAGAGCTGTTTAATTGCAGTGTAGATGTTCGGGCTCGGGCTGGAGCCCAGATTCTAGGACTCTGTGGGGTGGGAGAGTCTGAGAGCTCGGACTGAAGCCCAAGCCTGAAAGTCTACACCACAATTAAACAGGCCTCCAGCCCAAGCTCTGAGTCAGCTGGCACCGGCCATCCATGGGTATCTAATTGCACTATAGACATACCCAAGTAGTCACAGAGTGCAAAAAACTAGGAATCAGTCCCTAAAGTGCAAGATTCCATGTATCCCTAACTGATCTTTTGGGGATGTGGGAGAAGACTGTCAAATTATTGCTAGGACACTGTTTGACTAAAAGGCCAGTCCTACCGAAGGTCTTTGGGTAGTAATGCCCTGGAAAGACTCCCTCAAGGTGTCGAAGCAACCAAAGAGACTGTCCCCAGAAAAGCTGGTGCAGGTTTCCCAAAGTGCTTGCTAGGACAGGCCTTTGGGTGTTTTAGTGAGGACTGGGTAGATAGCCAGACAGGGTGGACACATGCAATAAAACTGAGAGTCACTTTACCACTGAGTCAGGGCATTAATTCCAAGAGCTCCCCAGGAACACAAAACAGAGTTGGAGAGAGGAACGTGCGTGTGTGTGTGTGTCTGTCTCAAAGGCAGCAAGTCTGTACTCATCCTCTCTGTCTCTCTGTGTTGCAGTGCAGGTTCTGGTGGATGGAGCCCCAGTTCGGATCCAGCTCTGGGACACAGCTGGACAGGTGAGACCAGTCAAAAGGGAACCAGCAGTTTTGGTTCTGACTAGTCTGTGGGACAGGTGTTATTAGCAGGGTTTGTGGGGAGGGCAGTGTACAGATGGGAAAGAGGGACACATTCAGTAAAGACACTAATTAAACAGAATGTGACAAGGACTCTTGTCCCTGAAACTCAGCCTTCCAGAATGACGTGGAAGTGGCATGAAGGGGACATTGTGCCCTGTCTCTGAGATGCTGCTAGCATATTCATCGTGTGAAGGACTCACTCCAGTATCACACTGTTGGAGTTCAGTCCAATGATCTTCTCTCTCATTTTTCTCCTGCAGGAGGACTTTGATTGCCTCCGATCACTTTGTTACCCTGACACTGATGTCTTCCTTGTCTGCTTCAGTGTGGTGAACCCCAGCTCCTTCCAAAACATTACTGAGAAATGGATCCCTGAGATACGGACTCACAACCCCCAGGCGCCAGTGCTCCTGGTGGGGACGCAGGCTGACCTGCGGGATGATGTCAATGTCCTCATCAACCTGGACCGCTACCGTGGGAGGCCTGTGCCCAAGCTTCAGGCTGAAGGCCTGGCAGAGAAAATCCGGGCACAGACCTACGTGGAGTGCTCAGCACTGACCCAAAAGAACCTGAAAGAAGTATTTGACACAGCCATTGTCAGTGCAGTGGAGCACAAAGCCCGGCAGGAAAAGAAGATGACAGCCAAAGGGATCAAAACCCTCTCCAAGTGTCGTTGGAAGAAGTTCTTCTGCTTTGTCTGAAGCTGGTTTGGCAAAAACACCTCATGCCAGTGCTGATCCCACACCTTCTTGGAGAGCCATGTGACTGCACCTATGGCTCCTGAGAGGAGAGTGCTGTGAGCTGTTGAGGCTTGGAGTCCTGGCACTTGCTGGTTTGTGGTCACAGGCCTGGGAGACATGAAATGGACTTCCATTGCACCAGGTTACCAAATGGTCCTTCTAGCTTTAAGCATCTGGTGGACATGCCTGTGGTGTCCCAGATCAATGGGAGCCTTTAATATACTCAGACTTGGTCCTAAAGAACAAGCAGGTTCACTATGCCCAGTATGACCAGTTTCATTTCTGAAACCCAACTAAAACTTCCAAAATCCTGTCCCAGCATAATCTAACTCTGGTGTAAACCTTTTGATGGATTCTGGAGAGCTGGCTCTATTCTGGCCGTTCTAAAGTCTTGGTTGGGAAGAGGGAGGGGGTAATTAATAGAGACTACTGTGTGGTCTGATAGGGGCTGCTCAGTTTTAAAAAGTAGGACTTAAATGCTTCCCCTCTAGTTCTGATCACTAAAAGGGGGTGGGGGAAGAGTGTCATCAAGATGTGATAGAGCAGTGCTCGTGGGTTTGTAAAGATACCTTACCATGTGGGAAAGGGCTTACCTATGAGGCATATCCTGGGAAGAGACCAGTGGCTGTCTGAGGGAAAGCACACTGCAAGCTGCAGTCATCCTTGAAGCAAAACATCGCCTAAAGAGGGCTCCATGGTACAGAGGGTGACTGTGCTACAGCCACATGCTCAGAAGTGATCACTCCTTTTGGGTGCCCACTTTGAGACACCTTTGTGCCTGATGTTGAGAGGTGCTGAGGCGTGGGACTGCTGGGCCTTAGCACCTCTGGACATCAGGCAAAAAGGTAACGCTGTGACCATGAGGGGTTGATAATGCAACAGGGAAGTGCAGTGGTGTTGAGGGAGAGAAGGAAAAGCATGTGATAGAAGGAAGAGAGAGATGTGGAGTGAAGCCAAGAAGGAAGGAGAGGGGGGAAGGTGAGGAAGGAAGGAAAGGGTAAAGAGAAGGGAAGGGAGAAAAGAGGGGAAGGGGAAAGGGAAGGAAGAAAAGTTATTCCACTATCATACTTGTAGGATTTGGCTCACGATGAAAACTCTAGTGAGCTTGCTTTTTAAAATATTTTTGTCCCTCAGTTTCAAAATTCAGGAGAAAGTAGTGGGGGGACGGGATGGACAGTTCCTCTTGTTCAAATAAAACCAGCAGTTTAGGTGCCGTACGGCAGAACAGGAGAGAATCGAGTTCCCCTTGTATTGTTCAAACCTTGAGGCTGCAGGCTGAGAATTGAGGGCCCAGGGCTCTCCTCTCTGTTCTCAGGAGTTACAGCTTGATCCACTGAGGTCAGAAACAAAAGAAACCCTTAAAGATCCTGCCATAGGAAGACACCCACTCTGTCTGCTCCATGCCCTTGCAGCGAAGGAGCCCACTTTGTCTGTGAGTCTGTTCCCTATGATCCTGAAAGCAGGGTCAGTTTCCCAATGCGATTACGTACCCTTCCTATTACTGAGCTTATCTCCATTTCTAAAAAAATTTCCACAGAGACATTTCAATCTAGTTTACAAGGTAGAGAACATCATAGGCCTGTCATGCAATGCTTTGGAGAGTCAGGGGGTGCTCTGCACCTGACAGTCAACCATGCCTTTGGACACTCTCTCTGAAATAATGTCAGGCCAGGGGATACATTTGGGGGTTGTTTATACACACACCCCTTGTCTAGGCTGACTATAAAAACCACAGCATTCCACATGGGTGGCCAGAATGTGACCCGTAGTTTAAATGTCACTCAGATGACAGCCACCTTCATCTTTAACACAGAGGTGCAGTCCACTAAGAGTAGAGCCCCAAGTATGCAGTGCAGCCAGGTAAGATGGAGCATTGCGTGTGGAGACTTGTAGTCTCCACTGGCTGTATCCCTGTATTAAAGCTGACCATAGCTGCAATTGTTCCCTTTTGTGCAAACTGGGTGTGGCCCTTCTGAAATGTTACTGAGTTCAGCTGGATCCAGTCATGCAGGGCCAAACTATGGAGAACGCAGATCAGTAATTAGAACTGAAGAGAGGTGTCCTGGGTTATTTTGCCATTATACAACCATGGGCAGGGTACTGTCAGTTGCATATCACTTTCAGTCATAGATATATTACTGCATTTCTTTCCTAGCTGTGTAGGACAGCGCTTCTGTGTAACTAGTTCAGCTTCCAGGTTGGGTCTTTGTGCATTTCCATAATGTAAGAACAAACCTGGAGACGGGGCCGATAAGGAGAACACCCCCTGAGCCTGAGGAGGGGTGAAAGCACCTGCAGGAGCTCATTGGGAGTGCTGGACTTCCCTGGTTCCCCAGTGCAGAGTGAGTGCTGTGGAGAGAGCTGGCATTGCCCTTCAATAGCTCTGTACGGACAATGGGGTTGCTTTGTCCCAGGAAAGAAGCTGCACTCAGAGATGCTTTTGTCCACTGTTCACCATGTCTAATGTTTGTTCAAATAAAATGGTCTTATTTGAGAGTGACTGAAGTTTGTGTTCATAATTTCACTGGTGGCAAGGAGCCTGAGGCCTTCTGTGGGTAATGGGAATGTTCTACTGGATAGCCGCTCTCAGAACGGAGCTATGTCCGCTTGTGAGGGGGTGTCCACCCCACACAGAAAGGGGGTGAAGGTGGCCATGTAGGCCTATTAACTCCATAGGCTGCACCTGGAGGAAGAAGAGCCAGGGAGCAGGGAATTGATTGCAAGCAAGTTCAGCTGGGCAGGAATAGATGGGGCCTATAAAGCGAGGAAGCTGGCACTAGACAGGGGCTGCTAGTGGGAAGGACAATCACTCCCTGGGAAAAGAGAGGCAGGTTTGGTGTTAGTATTCCTAGGAAAACCAAGAGTGGTAGGAAGCATCCCAGGAAAGGAGTAGTAAGGGCTGAAAAAGCGAAGCCCAGAACTGCTGGGTTGAGGGTCCCTGGAGTGGAACCTGGAGTAGAGGGCAGGCCGGGGTTCTCCTACCAGCCACTGGAGTGGCACCTGAGGCAGTGAATGGGAAGACTGCCTAGGACAGTAGAAGGAAAGACTTTGATTTCCCCTTTCAGGGTATCACACATAAGGTGACCTGACCGCAGGGCTGAGTCACAAAGAGACTGCAGCAGCTCCTGGAGTGAGAGAGACTGCAGACCCAGAGAGACAGGTGGAGGACGGCGTGCAACCATGGGAATGGATGCTGACCTGATGAGCTAGTTCCCCAGAGTGGCCAGGAGGAGGTGCCAAATTAGTGGTGAGTGGAGCACCCCATCCCACCCTTTTTCTGCCCTCTGTTCCCCAGCCCAATTTTTGTTAGCATTGCTCATTATCCCTTCCTCAGTCCCAGTCCAATTCACTTCTTTAACTTAACTGCCAATAGATTAGTTTGGGGTGAGGAATCTCCCAAGAGCTCCTAGTCACCTGAGATTCTTCCTTCCACCCTCAAAGGCCAGTCCTGGTGACTGTTCCTCTGGGTAAGAAGGGCTGCTAGTGACACAAGAAGCAAGCTAGTCTCATCAGCCATGACTCAGCAGCAGCTCCTTACGAATGCTGCCTTTGCAGCACTCTCAACACAGGGCGAGACGCCCATCTCACGCTTAAATCCTCTCAGGGTAACAATGTGTTGCTCTGGCATCAAGCTAGTCTCATTCCTGGTAGCTCAGTTGCTATTTAAATGCTGATTGAGTGATCTGTGCTGTCCAAGGCACAAAGGAAGATGTAGTCCCTGTCCCAAAGATCTTAGTTTATTAGAACCGCAGTTGTTTTAACCATTCCAATCAAAATCTTGGGGCCTCCCAACCACTCTGAGGGTGGGGGAGAGACAGAATCCAGCAGAAGGGTTGGGGACTAAGCGGGAAGAAACAAACTGGAGGACGGAGGCTGCTGAAAAGCTGAATCTGTGAGGGAGGAAGAGGGTTCCTGCTGAAAGGCTCTCTGATTATAACCTTTCTTCCAAGCATGGGAGGCAGGCTCATTCACTGACTGCAATCTGCCACTTGCTGGACCTGCTTGAGTTAGAATATGTGAGGGTTGCGGGGGCGGGAGGGGTGTTAACACTCTCAGCACAATGCTCAATGCGGCAATCTATGGGGTCAGAGCTTGGCTCTGCTATTTCCCACAAGACTGCCCCATCTTCCTAATAATTAAGACATACAGAGATCGTGGAGGGATCTGTGACTGGAAGTAACAGTGAAGTGTGAATGAGCTCATGGAATGATTCATTACAAAGCACCTCCTCTGTCATGTGCACAGCAAGTGTGCAAAAACTCAAGGAAATGTCAACAATGAACAATCCTGAACTAACAGGGGGAAGGCTGTTTTTTATTGCATGTAGTGTTGTGTCAATGCTTTGCAGTAGACCAGTGCTATCTACCCCTTAACTACAGGGAGCAAGCTCATCCTCTGTGCCTTGAAGCCTCACCCACATAGACCCTGTCTATGCTTCATATTTAGGGCCCTACCAAATTCACAGCCATGAAAAACAAGTCACAGACCATGAAATCTGGTCTCTTATGTGCTTTTACCTTATTATACAGATTTCACAGGGGAGACCAGCATTCCTGAAATGTGGGGGGTCCTGACCCAAAAGGGAGTTGCAGGGGGTCACAAGGCTATTTTAGGGTGTTGCCGTATTGCCACCCTTATTTCTGCACTGCCTTCAGAGCTGGGTGGCCAGAGAGCAATGGCTGTTGGCTGGGTACCCGGCTCTGAATACACCAGCAGCGGCGCAGAAGTGACTGGCAATACCATACCTTGGCATGCTTACGTCTGCGTGCTGCCTTCAGAGCTGGACAGGCAGGGAGTGGCAGCTGCTGACTGAGGGCCCGGCTTGGCAGGTAGCAGCACAGAAGTAAGGATGGCATGGAATGTTATTGCCACCCTTATTTCTGTGCAGCTTCTGGTGGTGACTCTGCCTTCTGAGCTGGGCTCCCTGCCAGCAGCCGCCACTCTCCAGCTGCCCAGCTCCGGAGGCAGCTCTGCCACCAGAAGCAGCAGTACTGCAACCCTCCCCTACAATAACCTTGCAAACCCACCCCCCCCCAACTCCTTTTTGGGTCAGGACCCCTACAATTACAACACCATGACATTTCAGATTTAAATAGGTGACATTTACAGTTTTTAAAAATCCTATGACTGTGAAATTGACCAAAATGGACTGTGAATTTGAATAGGGCCCTACCATAGCGACAGACTCAGTTACAACCTGCCAGCCCTTTGGCTCTGGCACAGTTAAAGCTCCTGCAGGGCAGCTCTACCCAGAGTTTAACTGTGTCTCTAGATCATTCTAACAACTTGGATGCAGTTACAACACACTTGGACTATAGGTGGAATGATGAGAGAAGTTACTGTTGCTCAGGTTTGAATACAAATCGCCCTCTTCAGGTTGGGTTTTATTGCAGGAGATCTAGCCTGACCCCAGATTGATACTAGCTGGGCATAGTCCTCCAGCTGCATTCTTTCCATGTGATTTTAATGCAGTTTAAGGCCAGAAGGGATCAGCATGATCCTCGAGTGTGACCTCCTGCATAACCTCTTTTTTATAAGAAGAAAACTCAAAAGAAAAAGGGTACAAGCTATATTATGTAGCTCCTGTTTCCCCACAGTGGACTCTACTCAGCACAGCCCATGTGGCCCTGCTTATACTCTGCATATTTTTCAAGATCTTTTTTCCCCCGCCTCCAGTGCTAACATCTCATCAACTCTGGTGGTATGAGCAATGTTGGGAGCATTAGAGGCTGCCAGCTGCAGATGGTACCAAATAGGGTAACCTGGCTCAGAGCAGGTGTTTAAGTCCCTGGCGGCAGCCACCAGCTTGTGTACACTAGAGCTAGCTCTGGTGGAGCTGAACTCTGCTTTCTCAATGGTGGGAAATTTTCCCTAGTGTAGAGAGGGCCCTTTTGTCTCTCTCCTTTCAAAGTAACACACCCTAATAGGCTTAGCTGTGCCTAATTAGCTCCCAGCTGGCAGGGCCTCTGTAAGCTGCCTCTGAACCCTGGCTGTAAATTACCACCCAAATTACAAAACATTGTCTGTTTCAGCACAGCCACCTCCTATAGCCTGGTGTGGCAAGGACTTGGGGGTCCCCTCCAACAAAACTGTACACCCTGTTAGTGTAAACAGGACCTAATCGCATGTAAGACAATTGTTTGAACCCTATCTGGCAGAGCCAGTGCTAGGCATAAGCAGACTAAGCAATTGCTTGGGGGCCCTCTATTTATTATTATCTGTTGGGGGGGAGGGAAAAAATATTCCTGCTTACTGCCCCAGTGGGTTAGCACTGGCACTGCTAGCAGGGAACTACGAAGTTGTGATGGGTCCAGTAACACAGCAGAATTTGTAATGCATCTGAGACAACTAGGGACAAAACTGTATAATCATTACAACCTTGCTTAAATGCAGTGGTTACCAACAGGGTTCATAGTGGTTTCCCTGACCAGTGACTAGTTATTCCCCAGACCCTCTTTACAATGATATAACTCTGTTAAAACACTATGGCTATGTCTACACTACAGACTTTATGGCAGCACAGCTGTACCGCTGCAGCTTCCCCGCTGTAAGTTCTCCTGTGTAGCTGCTCTATGCCAAGGGTAGAGAGCTCTCCCACCAGCATAATTAAACTACCACCCCCCTCCCCCCCGCAACAAGCAGCAGTAGCTATATCTGTGGGAAAGCGTCTCCCGCCAATATAGTGCTATTCACACGGGCACTTTTGTCAGCGAAACTTATCAGTCGGGCTGTGGGGTTTTTTTCCACATTCTGACCAATAAAAGTGCTAGTGTAGACCCACAGTCTATAGCATAGGCTTTGTCTATGTATTACAGAGTGGCTAGTATAGTTTTATAACATAGTTACAAGAATGGAATCCCTGGTCAGACAAACTGCACTAGAATGCTGTTTGCAATATCTTATTTAAGATACAGTCTGTAGCATGGCTCTGATCCTGTAGCAAGAAGCAAAGAGCTGCCCCATCCTGTACCTGGGCCTACTGAAACCTGCTGACTCATGTACACTAGAGGCAAGCCCTGGGCTCTCTGTGTTCAACAAGAGTTCCCATGATATAAATATGATATTGTACTAGTGAAGACCTATTGCACAAGAAAGGGGGAGATGATTCAACCTCTCCCTTAGACAGGTTCCTTCTGCTGCCACATCATGTGATGTCAGTTCCCAGGGTGACGCGATGCCCTTTCCTTTCGGAGGGCTGCTCTGCTTAGTGTCCAAACAGGCCTAACTTGTTCTGGAAGGGCAGGGTGAGATACGGACCCTTTCCTCCTTTACCCCACCGCTGCCCCAGGGCTGTGTTGTGCTCTGAAATACATGGGTTTCTTCTCACACAGAGATGCATCAGGTGCAGGAAATTTGGCTCAGAAACAAGTTTCACCACAAGTCACTGAGCCAGGGTTTTCTTTCCCATGAGATAATCCTGGGCGGGGCAGACAATCTATTAAAATTAAAATACAATGAAAATAAATGGCTTCCCACGGGTTAGCGTAAATCTCCCTTTCTTGTTTTCTCAGGTAGCCGGCCAGGGTTTTGTGAAACTGGCTCCAGGTTAGTGCCACAGAAGGTAACCCTGCGGTCTCAGGAACTACTTAACACTATTTGCACTCTGTGCTATAAACGATTTATAGCCCATTGGTTCTGACATGCTCTGAATTCAGTGGCTCTGATTTTGCTCTTGCTTTCACTAAGTGGTGTCATTGGAATGACACCCTTTCAAATCTAGAATAAATGAGAGCAGACACAGGTCTAGTAGAAAGAATTATAAATATTACCTCACCCACCTAGGCTTTGTCTTTTATTAGACCAACTTCTGTTGGTGAAAGACAAATTTGAGCTCCACAGAGCTCTTCTTCAGAGCTCTGGGGGAAGAAGAGCCAAATTGGTCCAATAAAAGATATTACCTCACCCACCCTGTCACTCTCCTCACCCAGGACCAACATGGCTACAACAACACTGCAAACAGTAATAAATGCAAGTTTATTTTCTGTCCCATGTTACAACTCCCCTGAACATAGTGCTATTATATTATTACTTGGTCCTGCTTTGAGTGCAGGGGCCTGGACTAGATGACGTATGGAGGTCTCTTCCAGTCCTACCCTTCTATGATTCTGTGCTACTGAGGGCAGAATTTGGCCCACATTGTCTAACTGCTCTTTTGCCCTAGGCATGCTTTGTCATCTTACATCAAGTATGGCTATAGAGAAGCCTGATATAGATATGAGTCTTTTTGCCAAAGATTTCACAGCATTGCTGCCAACAGTCCATTCACCTGTGGTGGCAGAGCATTAGTGTAGACAGGGCTCCAGGCAGCCACTGTTATTTTAAGCACTGTGTTTTCTAATCTTGCTCAAAGCAGGTCTACACAACACAGGGGCCACTGGCACCTTAATCTAAATGGAAGCCTCCATGTTTTCTAGTACCCCAGCACTGAACTGCTGGTGGCAATGGTGTTAAATCTTACAGACATAAGAATAATACAGACAAGGTCACCGAGTGGAAAAGGCCAAGATTTTATTCCCCTAGGATAGGGTGGGACTTCCAGGGCTGGATTCCACTGGCCCAACTGCCTGAGAATGCCAAACAGCATGAACCTGGAGACTGAATTCCCCTCTCACCCCGGGAGAAAAGTCAGTCCTGAAGTGCTGTGCTGGGCCCCTGTGTGGAAGCCAGGCTTTCATGAATAGTGAGACTGGGCTCCTCTCTTGAGAGGTTTCAGAGTAACAGCCGTGTTAGTCTGTATTCGTAAAAAGAAAAGGAGTACTTGTGGCCCCTTAGAGACTAACCAGTTTATTTGAGCATGAGCTTTCGTGAGCTACAGCTCACTTCATCAGATGCATAGCATATCGTGGAAACTGCAGAAGACTTCTGCAGTTTCCACGATATGCTATGCATCTGATGAAGTGAGCTGTAGCTCACGAAAGCTCATGCTCAAATAAACTGGTTAGTCTCTAAGGGGCCACAAGTACTCCTTTTCTCTTGAGAGGGTGATCCCTGCAAGGCCTGGTGGGAACTCTTCTCTATGCCTTTGGAAGAAGTCTTTGAATGAAGAAAATATTGCAGAGCACACGATAGTCCCCTGCCAAGAGCAGTTAACAAAGTGGCAGGGAAGTTGTCACCCTCTGTGTCTCTGCACCCCGGAAGCTGCAGGTGGCTGTAAAAAGTGGGTCTGTGGACCTTTGCAGGAATTGCATGACATGGTGAAGATCTGAAGTTTTGAGAGGCTGTAGATATAAAAGTTTACACAGGATTCCTAAAATTGCACGTTCATCTTCCCCTCAAGTCAGCCAGTAATGCCTTGGGCAGTACTATGACATGCTGCATGCCTAAATCATCATTTTCATGGGAACAGATTCATGAGACAGAGAAAGAAAGAATAAGGGAGGCTCTCCCAGCACTTCAGACATTGTCAGCACTCAGAATGTAGATTTCACAAGATAATCAAAAGCCTTTAATAACCACAGTGATCTAGACTTTGAAACCCTGCCAAATCCTTCTCAAGAAATGAGAGCAAACAAGAGACAGAATCCCAGGCCCGTGCCAGACCCACAGGTTAGTTACTCAGCTGCTTTCAGTGAAGAAGTTTGAGTGCGGGAGGGAGTCTAAAGATTCAGATATTAATTGACTGTAACTCTTCATGGTGAGTTTTCAGCTGATGACTATGTTGTACAACACCCGCCGGGGGCTGACAATTTAAATAAAAGAAATGAAACAAGTCATACCTTGGACTTTTATCTGGGGACCCATGTATAATCTCAAAGCAGAGCACATGTGAGGGTATTTTATTCTAGGATCTCTTCCATCAGATGGAGATTGGGTGTCCTTGTTGTTTTTTTTTGTTTGTTTGTTTTTGTTTTTGCAAAGTGTCCAGACACACAATAATATAATAATAAACCATTACATTTAAGTGTCTTATTTCAGAAGGATCCCAAACTGAAAATATACAGATCACCTGCTAACCTATGAAAAGCAACTACCTCTGGTATGGAACGTGGCAGCCCAGAACACCAGCTCTCTACCACGAGGTTGCGCTCTTGGAACTTGGGGTGGCAAACTTTTTGCTTGGGGCAGCAAAAATCCTAGAGCTGGCACTGCTCTTTCCCCAACCCCCTCACTCCCACTTTCCTCATTTTCCCCCATCGCCCCCTTACCCAGCCGCCCTGCAGCACTCGCTGTTGCACAGAAAATAGGAAGGCTCTCAGCACACAGAAGGGGAGCATGACTGGCACTAGGACCCAGGGGGCGGTGCTGAGAGGCAGCCTCCTTCAGCTGGGCAGCTCCACACTTGCAGAAATGAGGAGAGGGGCAGTGGCATGTAACCTCATGCCCCCCCCCATGCCTCACCTCTGTTTGGGGGGAGCAATCTCCCCCCAAAAACTGCACCCATGGTCTCCCCCAGCCTGCATGTGGCAGGGGAGTTTGGGGGTGTGGATGGGGGTCAGGAGGGGTCAGAGGGCAGGGAACAGGGTGTTTGGATGGGGCAGGGGTCCCGGGGGGTCAGTCAGGAATGGGGGGGTGGATGGGGCAATCAGGGATGGACAGGGAGCAGGGGGTGGTGAATGGGGCAGTAGTCACGGGAGGGGCCAACAGGGAATGGGGGGGGGGGGGGGTTGGATGGGGCAGGAGTCCTGGGGGAGCTGTCGGGGGCAAGAAGCTGGGGGGTTGGATAGGAAGCGGGGGTCAGGCCATACCTGGCTGTCTGGGGAGACACAGCCTCCCCTAACCGGCCCTCCATACAATTTTGGAAACCTGATGTGACCGCCCCTGCTCTAGATGAGCTCCTTCTCTGCAAATAGCTACGGGTTGTTGCAGGGCAATGCATGAACTATTAACTTTGAAGATTTTGCTCTTTCCACAACCACTTGCACAACTAACTTTGTCCAGAAGGGCCAAAGCCCAGGAATGCGAAAGAATGCTGGCCATTTAAAAAGGGTTCTTCCCAAGTGGGTAGTTTAAGGAAAGCAAGCTGAGACCCAGGCACCTGGAGAAGGTAGGCCTGCCTAGGTTACCCTCAGGGCAGGGGCGACAGAACAGGGTTGCCAAGGTGTCATGGCCCTCCCACTTTTTGCCACAGGCCTGGCCCCTTGCCCGTCCTCTTCCCCCGCAAGACCCTGGAGCCTGGCCTGGGTG
Organism: Chelonia mydas; assembly: GCF_015237465.2. Lineage (NCBI taxonomy): Eukaryota > Metazoa > Chordata > Testudines > Cheloniidae > Chelonia > Chelonia mydas. The sequence continues at coordinate 73,145,981 of NC_051246.2, forward strand.
AGAGTGGCACAGGGAGCCCAGGCAGCTGTGGGGAGCGTGGGCCCCTCCACCTGCCTGAGGTGGGGGGCCCAAGAGCAGCCCGTGGCCCATGTCCTCGCCTCCCACACCCAGGGCAGATGGAGGGTCTGTGGCTCCCCACATCTGCCTGGGCCACGCTTACCATGGCCCTACTGTGGCCTTTTGGCCCCCAAGGGCCCCACCCCTAGGCCAGACTGAAAGTTGGATCGGGGTAAGAGCCATGCGGACAACTGTGAGGAGCCATGAACCCTCCACCTGCCCTAGGTGGGGACACGGGCCAGGGGCTGCTCTCGGGCCCCCTCACCCTGAGCAGGTGGAGCTCCCCTGCCTGGCTCCGGCTTCCAGCTTGGCTGGGGTGGGCAGGGCCTTGTGGGGGAAGAGGTGGGGCAGGGGAGGGCCACGAAGGGGGTGGGGACTCATGGCCCTCCCCACTTTTAGGAAGAATCCTTCGTCCCTGCCTCAGGGGAGTCTTTAGGTAAGAAACACGCTTGTAGACTGTTGTTTGAAAACCCTTTTCCCTTCAGTGTTTTGTTCCTATTGCAAAGTAAACTGTTATTGTTTTAATAATGCTGTCTGATCACTGAGTACCACTGGTCACAGACTCCCAAACAGAAAAGCCACAGGTGTCCAAGCTCAGTCAGACCTGCTGGGTAAGCACAGTTGATGCACATGGTTCTATAGGCCAAGCTAAGAGTGGGAGAACTGAAGAATTCCACTCAAGGAGAGGTAAAGGTGGGATGCCTGAGACCTGTGGGTTGCTCTCAGAGAGACCAGAAAGGGGACACGGGTGCAGCTAACTCTGTAGCCATGACAACTACCAAAGTCTCTTCGAACGTACTGAATCTGGAAGCTGTGCCAGGAATGATGGGATATGTAGTGTACCCAGAAAGTACTGGGCCTCACATGGATCAGCAGAGTAGTAGGGTAGATGCAAGGCAAAAAAGCAGATGTCTTAGCACAATGTATTATTATATTTATTATAGCAAGGACATGCTCAATTGTTTGTGTTTCAATCCGTGCAAAACAATTGACCCTGCACCCCAACCTGCTCCTTCACCCCCAGCCCTGGTCTCAGTGCACTCCCACCTTCATCTCAGTGCAGAGAGAGGAAGAGAATGGGCCAGAACCAGGTACCTACTCTATGTGGACAGGGCCGGGACCCCGGACCGGCAGCGGGCTGAGAGGGGCCGGTAGCAGGGACCCTGGCTGGCAGGAGCCGGCTGACAGAATCCCAGACCAGCAGCGGGCTGAGCTGCTCAGCCCACTGCTGGTCTGGGGTCCCGGCTGCCAGCCCCGCTCAGCCCACTGCCGGTCTGGGGTTCTGGGTACCTGCCCCTTGTCAGCCAGGGTCCTGGCCGCAGGCCCCGCTCAGCCTGCTGCCGGCCTAGGTGAATGGAACCCCAGGCCGGCAACAGGCTGAGTGGGCCAGCACTGTAAGATCAGCATTTTAATTTAATTTTAAATGAAACTTCTTAAACATTTTGAAAACCTTGTTTACATACGACAATAGTTTAGTTACAAATATATAGATTTATAGCGCGAGACCTTCTAAAAATGTTAAAATGTATTATTGGCACACAAAACCTTAAATTAAAGTGAATAAATGAAGACTCGGCACACCACTTCTAAAAGGTTGCTGATCCCTGGGTTCAAGGATACGGTGCCATATTTGTCTTATGCTGTTAAGCTCTTTGGGGCTTTTTGTTCTATATTCATACAGCGCCTAGCATAGTGGGGTCCTGGTCCATGCCTGTGGTTCCTACACACTACTGCAAACTAATAATAACGGTGTCAGCAACCAGTGGGCTATCTACACTAGAGATCCTAATATTGGTTGTGTAACTTGCAGCTGAACCTGACAAGATGTTTCACAGGCCAGTGATTCCGAGAGCTGAGGGAACTTTGCCTGGGGGCAGAGCTTCCTGCCATTGTCAGGAGGTTTCAGCAAAACTCTTTTCAAACTACATGAACAAACAGGTCTAGCCAGGCTAAGAAAACATCTTGTTGCTGGAGTTTAAAGGTTTGTCTTTCCTTCATCCTCTTTGTACTATGGCTTGAGCAGCGCTAGCAATTGACCAGCAATTCAAAAAAGGCTATCAAGCATGCTAGAGCCGTGCTCAATACCTGCCTCTGCTGTAGGAGGAAGCTGTGGTTTCTTTGAACTTTGTCGTTTTGTTTTTGATGACTGCACTAGTCCAAACCTTATGCACACAGAGGATTTACTCAAATTTCCCTGCCTGTGCTACAGACTGTGGGAGTGCTTGACTGCTGTCTTTTTACCACTGCGTCATTTAACCCTGCAGAGTTAGAGGACTTGGAGGCAAAACACTAGGGGCCTGTCTACACTAATCAGCAGCAGAGAAGAAACTGAACTGGTGGGGAGAATTTGAGAAAGTCCTCAACGCAGACATAGCCTATGACTATTTGCAGTAGTTATGGTCAGAAGCCATACTATCAAGACCACACTATGTTAGATGCGGGACATAGTATGCTTGGACATAGTGTACTTAAGTTTCCAGAAAGCCTTTGACAAGATCCCTCACCAAAGGCTCTTATGTAAATTAAGTTGTCATGGGATAAGAGGGAAGATCCTTTCATGGATGGAGAACTGGTTAAAAGACGGGGAACAAAGGGTAGGAATAAATGGTAAATTTTCAGAATGGAGAGGGGTAACTAGTGGTGTTCTCCAAGGGTCGGTCCTAGGACCAATCCTATTCAACTTATTCATAAATGATCTGGAGAAAGGGGTAAAGAATGAGGTGGTAAAGTTTGCAGATGATACTAAACTGCTCAAGATGGTTAAGACCAAAGCAGACTGTGAAGAACTTCAAAAAGATCTCACAAAACTGGGTGACTGGGCAACAAAATGGCAAATGAAATTTAATGTGGATAAATGTAAAGTAATGCACATTGGAAAAAATAACCCCAACTATATATACAATATGATGGGGGGCTAATTTAGCTACAACTAATCAGGAGAAAGATCTTGGAGTCATCGTGGATAGTTCTCTGAAGATGGCTACGCAGTGGCAGTCAAAAAAGCAAACGGGATGTTAGGAATCATTAAAAAAGGGATAGAGAATAAGATAGAGAATATTTTATTGCCCTTATGTAAATCCATGGTACACCCACATCTTGAATACTGCATACAGATGTGGTCCCCTCATCTCAAAAAAGATATACTGGCATTAAAAAAGGTTCAGAAAAGGGCAACTAAAATGATTAGGGGGTTGGAACGGGTCCCGTATGAGGAGAGATTAAAGAGGCTAGGACTTTTCAGCTTGGAAAAGAGGAGACTAAGAGGGGATATGATAGAGGTATATAAAATCATGAGTGGTGTGGAGAAAGTGAATAAGGAAAAGTTATTTACTTGTTCCCATAATATAAGAACTAGGGGCCACCAAATGAAATTAATGGGTAGCAGGTTCAAAACAAATAAAAGGAAGTTCTTCTTCACTCAGCGCACAGTCAACCTGTGGAACTCCTTGCCTGAGGAGGTTGTGAAGGCTAGGACTATAACAGTGTTTAAAAGAGAACTGGATAAATTCATGGAGGTTAAGTCCATTAATGGCTATTAGCCAGGAGGGGTAAGGAATGGTGTCCCTAGCCTCTGTTTGTTAGTGGGTGGAGATGGATGGCAGGAGAGAGATCACTTGACCATTACCTGTTAGGTTCACTCCCTCTGGGGCACCTGGCATTGGCAACTGTCGGCAGACAGGATACTGGGCTGGACGGACCTTTGGTCTGACCCAGTATGGCCATTCTTATGTTCTTATGACACAAACTCTGTCTACATATTTGAAAATGGTTTCAAAGGCCTAGTCTACCTTACAATTATAAGTGAGTAGGGGACACACCCAATGTCTTAGCCCACTTATGCAACACTTAAGGTCCTACTACATTACAAATTTGAACCATGTTGTAAGTGACATCCATGACTTCATTGTAATTGTAGCAGAGACAAGTATAAACTTGATTACAAACCCTAATATGGATTAGTTCACTGCTAACCTCTGCTCTCCAACTTTCAGTGGCTGGTTGTATAAAGCTCCCACATGAAAGCTCTTGATTCCTAACTGAGACCTTAATCAGGAGCCTAATGTCATTATCCTAACTGTTTTCACCTGGGTGGGTATGGGAAGCAGGCAAGCTGAACAGTGAGTTAATTCCCTGGCTGCTGGGCCTAGGGCAAGGGCTCTGCTGCCATCAGTCACTCAGGGACCTTTAGGCACCTAAAAATTAAACTTAATCTTTAATGCCGTCTGACCAGTCAGTCCAGCAAGTAAGGATTTAGGGGAGGTGGGAGTTGCATCTGAGCAAATGTGTCTCATCTGATAGCCCTGGAGTTGGGGGCTACAGGCTGGTGTTTTCAACTCCCTTGGAACATGCATGGGAACATTTGGAACGTGCTAGGATTCTGTTCAGAGAGTCACTTTACTCTCCATTCCAGACAGCAGGTGTCTTCTATCCCTCTGAGAGCTTGTCTGCACTGGCACTTTACAGCGCTGCAACTTTCTCGCTCACGGGTATGAAAAAACACCCCCCGGAGCACAGCAAGTTTCAGCCTTGTAAAGCGCCGGTATAGACAGTGCACCAGTGCGGTGAGCCGTGCACCTCATGGAGGTGGGTTTTTTTAGAGCACTAGGAAAGCTCTCTCCCAGTGTTGTGCCACGACCACACAAGTCACATTAAAGCACTGCCACGGCAGCACTTTAACGTTGCCAGTGTAGACGAGCCCTGAGTCAGCCTTGAACCAGAGCCCTAGCATGGGGCTAAGAAGCCATGCTGCTGAAGGTGCAGTCTGTCACATGAGACATAAAATCAGGCCCCTCACTAGAGCCGGGCAAAAGGTGTTGGTTGCTCTCCATGTTTGATTTTTAGTTTCTGGCTCAAACAATCCCCCATACTCAAAGTGAAACTCAACTGAAGTCACCAAAGAGTTTCATCCTGAGCCATAACTTGGGCCTGGCTCATCCAAAAGGTGCCTGAATGAATGTAGGCTGAGTTGCAGATTGATAGTAATGCAACAGGGTTTGGTTCTGAAAGGTTCATGCACAGTTAGACTTTGTCTTCACTGCAGACGAAAGTGTGTTTTTACATCCAGTTAGCTCTTGATGTCAAATCCTAACAGAGACAAAGCACTGTAGTTTTTACCTCAGTGTAGGCAAGATCACTATACCTCCCACTTGGGATCAACCCCAACTACTTACACTGAGGGAGAAATTATAGTGCCTTGTCTCCTGCTGGATTTTACACTCCTGTTAGCTCTCCTGATGTAAAGCAATGAAGACACAGCTTCAGTCTTGTGGTTATTAATGCTCCCAAGGCCTTTTTGCAAGGAGCACTTACCCAAGTGCCCAGGCAAACTCCAGTTTGGGCTAATTGCACTATGACAAAAATTCCCTTACCAGTTCAAACTGGAGAAATTAGTTTTCACTTCCCCTCCTGAAACCCCTGCATTACTGCATTACTGGTGCAGAAAGTCTGCTGGGTCCTAGCCCAGTGATGGCTGCACTTCAGTGGTGTGTGAATTGAAGAGGCTACACCCTCTAATGTTGGTGGGATCCTTCAGAATGAAAGGTGCTACGCAGCTAGATGGTGTTATTACATGTTTGATTGGATTGCACACTATCTGAACACTTTCAGACTTCTGCCTGGCATATCAAAGCTCCCTCTGCCCCTGGGAAAAAACCCAGACACATGGGAAGGGAGTGTGCAAGTCAAACAAAGGAAGAGTACATGGGAAAGTGAAGGGGAGAGGGGCAAACAAGAGAGATAGGAAACAATACTTTGAACAAGCCCAGTCATGCCCCAGGTACCTGTTTTACCTGCCCTAAGTGTGACCACAGCTCAGTCTGCCCAGCAACTGCCGTAAGAACTGGGACAAACCAAGATCAGGAGAACAAGAAGAATTTGCTGGGTGATATCACTGCGGAGCTGAGCTGGCAAACCCCCTGTGTGATGAATGCATTAGTCATCTAGCAGCCCTCACCATAAATCCCTGGGTTGGCATTACAGGGAGGAAGCAATTGTTTACATATGACGTCTACAGGAGCTAAGTCTTTGGAAATGACTGGTTGTGGGAAAGTGAAAAGATAGAAGTCACTACTCTGCATCCAATCTACTGGTGCATCTGTCTGCACAACCCTACAGGCATAGCAAAGGGGCTTGTGCAATGGGGCTGGCCAGCACTGTTTCAAGACCTGGGTGACCCATTAGATCATTATATCTATCCACACTAAACCTCACCCTGAGGAAATACAAGAAGATAAAAACCTCTGCACAGAAAATCTCCTCAAGCCTCTCCTCTGCCATGCAGCCTGTAAGAAATTGGCCAGTTAATCATGGCTAGGATGAGGGACAGGTGGGACTATATAGCACTATCTATTTATCATATTGTTTTAAAATAAGTGTATATAAAATGGTGTGTATTTGATTATATCTCTCTCCCGCCACTCTTCATTTGTTACCTCTCTTCATAGATCATACTGTTATGCTGAAAGATCTGGTTACTGCATGGATCAACAGACCTCTTTAGGACTGGATGTGAGCACACTCTTCGGTTAGCATAACTGTCAGGATAAATGAATCACAAGCCCCTCACCTAAGACAAAAGGGAGTTGTGAACCTGCCCAGGAGTTTTTGGAGTGAGTGGTCTCACTGAATATTGGGAGGGGACAGAAAACACAGAGGAGAGACAGACAGACGCCCTGACAAAGCAGCTGAAAGCATAGTGTCTGACCCTGAAAGAAATGTGGAGAGAGATTTTTGGGTCAGGAGTGCAGGCTGAAAAGAGCGTTCTTGGTTATGTGAACAAATGAAGCAGTTTCCTGCTATTTGATTCCTTCTGTGTTCAGAATAAGAGATGCAGGACTTCATACATTCTTTGTAGTGACAGAACTGTGTCAAAGAAATAGCAGACTACTTCCAATTTCTACTCCCAGCTGAGACACCCACAGGGCCCTAACAGGAAGTTATTTGAGGAGAGGACTGTGTCTTTGTATGCGTGTATTCAGCTCCTAGCAAGGAAAAGTTAGGGAGAAGAAGGCTGAAGACCCTACATTCCAAGGGTCTTCCTGTAGCGGCAGGATACTTGTATTTCTAGCTCTCAGGAATAAGAAGCCTGTGCAGAGACATTACTGTAGTCTAGTGATTAGCACAAGGTACTGGGGGCCTGATTCTCCACTGCCCTGAACCTTATGTAGTCATTTATAGCTGTATAACCTGCTACTACCAGTATAAATAAGGGTGAATTCTAACTTGGTAGCACTTCACACACACTTTATACAGGTGCAAATGACTCTACGTGGTACAAATCAGAAGGGAGTCAGGCCACTGGCGCATCAGGACACCTGGGTTCTGTTCCCAGCTCCGCAACTGACTCAATGTGTGGCTTAAGTTTAGGCAAATATGTTCAAAGGTGGTCTTTGATCTTGGTGTCTCAAAGTTGTGCACTGCAAAATTGTGACACCCAGAACCAGAGGCCACTTCTGAAAATATTTGCTTTAAACCTCACTGCGCTTCAGTTTTCCCCTCTGTAAAATTGAGATACTTTAATATATAAACCGTTATTACAAGAACACCCAGAAATGCTGAGTACAAAGTCTTATTTTATCTATCTGCTGTAAGGATTTCAGTAATAGCTCCATCTCAAAGTCATTTAGATCCATTCTTTGGGCTGGGATTTCTTTTGCCCTTCTGGGAGCAAGGGAGACTGTGTGGCTGGTCTATGCCCCAGCTCCGAGAAGCAGATTCAGTCTGCTGTGTCTCCTTTTTAAATCTCTTCCTCATTCTTAACTTCATGTCTGTGTGTTCTTCACACCCAGCTGTCTCTTGCTGTGGAAATCCAGGCTGCCAATGAAAAGCTGCCCATGTGTCCCTAAATCAGCAGGTCTTTACCTCCCTCTCCACCATCATTTCCCAGCTATTTCCTCACACCTCTTTTGGAACTGGCTTTAATAATAGGTCCAGCCCATGGCCAATTAATCACTGAACAAATGAACATAAGCCAATTGCACTAAGGAAAGTGAAGGCTGGGGAAACATACACACACACACACACACCCTTTCCTCACAGTTGGATCAGGCAATTTACAGAAAGCCCAGGGGGCTGGGGAGGGAGTAAATCCTTCCTGAGGTTGTTGCTGGACTCCATAAGGAAGGAGCGGACCTACAGCAATTTCGGAAAAGTTTCCTACTGTTGCTAAGGCAGTTTCAGCTCCACTGCCATTTGCAAAATCAGGAGTCTCCTAGGGCAGACATCCTGCCAGCTCTCACCACTGTTTTGTATTTGAAAGCCTCCCTAGTGTTTAAATGTCAGTCATAATAAATACCTAGCTATTGCATAGTGCTTTTCATTCCCTAGTCCTCAAAGCACTTTTATCCCTATTTTACAGATGGGGAAACTGAGGCACAGAGCAGGGAGGTGACTTGCCCAAGTTCACCCAACAGGCCACTGGCAGAGACAGCATTAGCCCACCACTGTCCTGAATCCCAGTCCACTGCTCTATCTGCTAGGCCACACTGCCTCTCTGAATTAGGCACCTAACTCCCACCGATAGTCAACAAGAGTTAGGTGCCTTCGAAACTCACCCGTGTCTCACTCAGACCTGTCTGAGCAGGGTTACTTGATGTGGTGATAAAAAATGCTGTTGATAAAGGATAGCCACTCTGTCCTGGGGGCAGGGGTGCAATGTTGCTAACACTACAGGAGCCAAACCACAGTTAGCAAGGGTGGAATGTTTTAGAAAGTTTCCCTCCCTTGTGTAGACAAGGCCAGTGTCTCAGTGGTTGAATGGGAGATGCCAATACCCCTCTCATTGCGTATTTGGTTGGAGTTTTCTTCTCTGGGTCAGAGATACTAAATGTCCCTGACATCTGATTGGCTAGCTGGGTGTCCAAGTTTCTACTGCACTTGCGGGGGCTGGGGACATAGGCATAGTTTGACTTCTATATTTGCGGGGACAGCTCCAGTCAGGCCAATGGGGCCATGCGTGGCGGCGGCGGGGGGGGGGGGCAAATTCCACACCTGCCTGAGGCTTGCAGTTTGGGGAGGCAAACTATGCCCATGGCTGTGGGTTCAACAGAAAGTGAGGGGGGGCGTGATTTGATGGCTGAGTGGGTGTGTATGAGAAGTGTCAATCTGGGTGCACACATTATGGAGGCTGATCACTTTAAATAGCTCCTTGCTCTCTGAGCAGATCCTAAGCCTCTAAGAGAAGCCTATGAGCAGGCTGACTGGATAGAGAGAGAAATGAAGAGGGGGATGGAAAGTGTATGGCTGGACGCGGGCAGCAGGTATAATGGGCCAGGGAAGGCTAAGGTTCTTGTGCATCCTCCAGGTGATGGGAAGGGGCTCAGGGGAGGAGGCCAAGTGGGACCTGGGCCTGGGGTGGAGCATGGGCAGGGCCACAGTCTAGGCGCTGGTGGCCCTCCCCACACTTCCAGGGAGCTTCCGCCGCTCAGGCCTAGCCTCGTCAAATGTGGGAGTCATACGCCACCCATATGGCTGGATGAATAAGTTAACAATGGTTGAATGGGTATGGACTGTGCGTGGGCAGACTTCAGCGAAGGTTCAGACTTCAAGGAAAGGGAAGAGAAAGAAGAAAGAAGCAGAAAATACAAGGCCAGCTAGAGAAGGGAAGAGACAGATTAAAGTACAGGTTTCAGAGTAACAGCCGTGTTAGTCTGTATTCGCAAAAAGAAAAGGAGTACTTGTGGCACCTTAGAGACTAACCAATTTATTTGAGCATAAGCTTTCATGAGCTATAGCTCACTTCATCGCATCCGATGAAGTGAGCTGTAGCTCATGAAAGCTTATGCTCAAATAAATTGGTTAGTCTCTAAGGTGCCACAAGTCCTCCTTTTCTTTTTTAGATTAAAGTACCTATCTTTGCAAAGGGGAACAAAGAGAACCTTGGGAATTATACAACAGTCAGCCGAACTTCCATTCATGGAACAAATTTGTGATGTTGCACTCTATATGATTTTATGAAAATATGCTAATGAGTTTTAATATAATGTAACTGAAATATGCTTCATGCAAAAGGTCTCTTGTAAGGTACCATTACAAAGCTTATAATCTACTGAGTGTGGTCATCCTATTTGTATGTATGGATCATTCTTGTATCTGAAACTAGAAATATGAAATACAACTCTGAGGGCCTATTGTAATTATGTAAAGTGTGGGCCATTAATGGTGGTTTGGAATCTTGATGGCTCCCTATTAACCAGGACAATTGACTGTAGATGGCTCTGTTTACTTGTAACTGTTCCTGTATACCTGTGCGCTGGCAAGTGGGTAATGAAGTCTTACAGTGATGTGTGATCATGTCACCTGAACTGGAATCCATCTTTAACCTGATGCTTTTCCATTTAGAAGGAGGGGTAGGAACCCAGAGAGGGACAAAGGATTCCTGCCTTGTGCAAAAGATATATCAGGGGGTGGAACAGAACAAAGAGGGCTGCAGTCATGAGAAATCCCCTACCTACGACCTGAGCTGGAACAAGGACTGTACCAAGGGAAAGGATTGTGCCCAGACTAGGAAGGCGTCCAGTCTGTGATAGAAGCTTCTTGAAACATCTCTGAGGGTGAGATTTTATCTGTATTCAGTTTTCTTACTGTACTAGGCTTAAACTTGCCTGTTTTATTTTATTTTGCTTGGTAATTCACTTTGTTCTGTCTGTTATTACTTGGAACCACTTAAATCCTACTTTTTGCAATGGATCTTGGAAGGCTCCAATCCACATAAGAAGTGTTCCTGGAGACATTCAGGATAGCATGTGGGCAATGGCTGCTGCCTGTAAAAACTGAGTCATTCATGGACATGTGTCTTGCCCATGTGACTCCAAAACTCCATCTTGGAGCTGGACTTTGCATAGGAGAGAACAGGGGGTCTCCACCCACAAGAGAAAGTCTATTTAAGCCCATGGGAGACCCCTCCATTTTGTCTTCAGCTGGCTCAAGAGATAGCAGCTCCACCCCAAACGATACCTGACAGAAACTGGGACAAAGGACAGTAACTACAGGGGGTGTGAGTGACTGCTGGACCCAGACTAGAGGAAGACTAGTCTGTAAAAGGAAGCTTACTGTAACACCTCTGAGGGTGAGATTTTATCTGTATTCAGTTTTCTTACTGTATTAGGCTTAGACTTGAGTGTTTTACTTTATTTTGCTCGGTAATTCACTTTGTTCTGTCTGTTACTACTTGGAACCACTTAAATCCTCCTTTCAGTATTTAATAAAATCATTTTTTACATATTATTTAACCCAGAGTATGTATTAATACGGGGGGTAAACAGCTGTGCATATCTTTCTATCAATGTTATAGAGGGTGAACAATTTATGAGTTTACCCTGTGTAAGCTTTATACAGGGTAAAATGGATTTATTTGGGGTTTGAACCCCAAACTGGGAGTTGGGTATCTGAGTGCTGGAGACAGGAACACTTCTTAAGCTGTTTTCAGTTAAGCCAGCAGCTTATGAGGGACATGCTTCAGACCTGTGTCTATGTTTGTAGCAGGCTAGCGTGTCTGGCACAACCAGGCAGGGTTCTGAAGTCCCAAGCTGGCAGGGAAAACGGGCTCAGAGGTAGTCTCAGCACATCAGTTGGCAGTTCCCAAGGGGAGTTCTGTGATCCAACCCATCACAAAATTGTTAAACAATCCGTTTATGAGCACCTGGAGGACAATAGGTGATACGGAGAGCCCCATGTTTTTTGCAAATCTGAAATAACACAAAATAAAATGGAAAAACAACATATAAAATGAAAAACTCCCCCCTCAGTGGCAGTTCCCACCCCCGCAAGGCTAGGCCTGGCTGGCTTCCTGCTCTGGGCGTTGTGACCTGGTGTACAGAGTCACAGAACCACTCAGGTTGGCACAGCTGCCTCTGTATCATGAATATAGAGGGACAGCTTGGTCAAGGATGAGTGACATTGACACCCTGAGTGCCAGGACACGATGCCTGGAGTGGGAAGCTGGGCCCAGCCCTGCAGGACAGGAGTTATCACTATGTGGTGAGCACAGGGAGGGATCATTCTGCAACCCCCCCACCCTGAGAGCATCCCACCTCTGTGGGGGCAGGACTTGACACACATACACCCTCCCCCAGCCTGGATAAAATGAAATAACACAAAATTCCCCAAAAATAAAATGGAAAATTAAAAAAGAATTTCACAGGGCTCTAGTGATAAATAGTCAACTTGGCTTCGGCAAGAACAAATCATGTAAAACCAACCTAATTTCCTTTTTTGACAGGAAGAAAAGGAGTACTTGTGGCACCTTAGAGACTAAGGTGCCACAAGTACTCCTTTTCTTTTTGCGAATACAGACTAACATGGCTGTTACTCTGAAACCTTTTTTGACAGGGTTACTGGCCTTGTGCATGAGGAGAAACAGTAGATGTGATATATCTCAGTTTTTGTAAGGCTTTTGACATACTCCCATGTGAGATCTCATAAGCAAAGTGGGGCAGCGTGGTCTAGATGAAATTACCATTGAGCACTGGTGCATCTCAATGTCTCCTGTTCTCTGCCTGTGGCACATAACAGTCTAGTCTCCTGTAGGTCTCATTTCTGTTGTTGGGTTTACTGGGCGGGTACTGGGTGATGTTGGTGGCCTGTGATATACAGGGGTCTGACTAGAATGAACTAGTGATCCCTTCTGGCCTTAAATTTTATGACTTAGTTTGTGCCTCAGTTCCCATTAGTAAGATGGGATAATAGCACTTCCCTACATCACGGTGGTGTTGTGAGGATAAATACATGAAATAGGGTGATGTGCTCAAATACTATTGTGAGGGGGGCCATATAAGCACCTTGGGTACATAGAAGGATGCAATAAGGGGGGTGGGATGGAATGAGAGGCTGTTGCTCCTTGAGCCTGAAGAGAGAAAAGGCTCTAGCATGTTAATTTCAGTACAGTACTGATCTTCATTAAGCCAGAAGTCGCTGGGTGGGGAAGTGAGTTTCCATAGGGGTAGAATTGGTGTAATGAATGGTTGGCTGTAAATGTGTACACACACAAATGACAGAACAACTTACTGTAAAGAGCAGAATTTCTGGTTTGGGGAGTTCAGAAAGCTCCAATTCTCAGGCTAACAGAATAAAAGTTTGTCTTCAAAAGTGTTTGCAGGCATTTTTCAACAGACCAGAGCGTCTGGTCACTCCTTGGGCGTGTCAGAGCTGAGAACAAAGACGCAGACACCTTGTCTACATAGAGATTTGTGAAAATATCCCTATCATATGTGGCTTCACCAGCAATGGGGGGATGAGGAGGGGAGGGAAAGAAAGAGCACCAGTGTCCAATATTTGCTGGCATTTTAAATATCATTTTGTCTAGACTTGCTGTGAGCAACTTAAGCAAAACGGTAGTAAAACTGCCAGTGGCTACTCAACACCAACACTCCCAGTCTCACTAGCATCAGTGCTCCAGCAACAAGGGGAGGTTTTTCATGAAAACCACATCGTGGATACAGACAGAAATGGGCAAAGGCATTTCTGAGTGCCAATCAGTGACAGAGGCTCACAGGGACTCCAGTCACACCTAGGCTGGCTTATGAACAAGGAAACCCAGAGTCATATTGCACCAAGTCATACCCATAGTCAACCAACTCCTTCCTTGTAAAAAGATACTCCAATACCTTATATGGGCCACATTACAATAGTGATACTGTACTGCAGAATACTGTAACTTCTTTTTAATAAGGCTCTAATACCCACAGGGAAAACCCACCCTATATTATATCTATGTAATGACACTCAGATCTATTCCTGATGAACAGGGGTCAGTATAAGGCTTGTCTTCATAGGGAAATTGACCAGAATAGCCCCATCTTGACACTTTTTCTGGAATAAGGGTGTCCACACAAGAAGCTATTCCAGAATAGCTCTAGCATTTTAAATTCACACCATACCTTATTCTGGAATAACTTCCGCATGTAGACAAGCCCTAAAACAAAGGTCCAAGAAATAAGGGGTTTAGGGTGAAAACTGTAGCATCAAACCACTCCTTGAGCATAATTAAACCCAGGTCTTAAGTCACTGACACCCAATTATTAAGCCATGCCCCATATAGTAACTTCACAGATACACCTCATTTAAACACCACAATACTGAGTTACAGAGAGGTGGAAGAGAGAAGAGCAAAGTAATGGGAGGGGGTCTGCCAGATGAGCACCACACCCTGAAGAGGACTTGTCCAAATAACTGAGTCCTCTACCTTTTGCCCAGACTCATGAGTGTGCATTCTACATCTTACCACAGCTGAGACTCAAACAGGATCCTGATGATTCATAGCTGGACATATTGGCAAGTGAAAGCACACCAGTGTCCTCTAGTGGTTGGAATCAGAAATACATAAATGTGGCATAGGCCCTATACTGCTTACCAGTAACAAAGATTCTTCTTTAGTTACAGTGATGGATGCCTGTGCTTTTGAAATACATTATTGGGGAGTTCCAAGTGTTCATGGAATTGATACAATAAGGAGTGAATTTAAGAGGTGAGCCAAAAAGAAGCCTCTCCTTGGCTAAGCCAGCAATAGCTGGGCCAAACTGGAAGTTGTTTTGCTTTCCTTAGAAAAGAGTGCAGAGAAAACTAATAGAGAGCTACCTTCATTACAGTGCCCAAGAAGTTAGCTCCCCATCCCACACTGGGTATATCTACACTGCAGTGCAAGCCCAGGGTTCAAACTCAGGTTCAAGCCTAACCCCTCTTCCATTTACACACAAATCTTGAAAACCCAAGGCTTAAACACAGAGTCCCAGGACCTCATGGGGGCGGAAGGTCTGAGCTTGAGTCAAGCTGGAAACCAGGGTTCATTGTTTTGCCATGTAGACGCAGCCCCACTGAACGCATGCTCTGGGAGTCTGTCAAAAGTATTCCACAGTCCCACCGGCTGACTTTCATTGTCCTCTGGACAGTCACATTTGATAGACATTCATTTTTTCCCACACTGAACCATGGAAAGGGCGAGAGTAGCCACCTTTGGGAGGGTGCCAGGAAGCCTGGAATATGGGTGGTTGGACTCAGGCCCATATAATGCAGTGTAGGTGCTAGTGCCCCAGGTTTAAACAATTCCTAACCTAAGATTACAAATGAGTGTAGATGCTTAAACACTACGTTAATGACCCCAAGGTCTGCTGACTCAAGTTCTATTAACACTGGACTTACATTGCAGTGTAGACATACCCACAAACCATTTTTCAAAGCAAAATGGCCCTTTCCATCTTCTCCCACAGCATTGAGAGAAGAGGGGCTTTCTTTTGCTTTTATTTCAAGGTGACCTCAAAACAAGTGATAAACCTGGGTTTGTGCCCTTTTTTGCTTCTCTACATTGGCTAAAGAAGGCCTGAAAATGCACACCTTACAATTCAGGTCTTCTCTATTCTGTCACAAACTGACAGGATTATGACATCACACACACTCCGCTGCTTTAGTTGACACCTATTTAACTGCAACACTGTGACAGATTTAACACCTATTTCCCTTCAGCCAAGGGCTAAAAATTTTCTCAGCTCAGATCTGAGTCATCCAAGGAGTCCTTCATCAGGAACAGGCAAAATGGGCTTTTGCATTCTTAAAATTCCTAAAGGTAAAAACACGAGCAGAGTTTACACACACACAACTTTCAGGCCTTCTACAAAGAGCCAAAATGGGCAAAAATCTATTCCCCCCCCCCCCCCCCCGCCCCATACTGGTCAGCTTACAGTCTCACTAAACTGGCATCCAACTTGAAATGACTTTTCATTTAAACAATGAGATGGCTGAAAACCTAGTGTTACCATTACTTTAAAGTACCACATCAGACTAGCTCTTTGCCCACAGAGATAATAGTCCATCTATTGAAGTGTTGTTATGGCCATGTTGTTCCCAAGATACTAGAGAGACAAGCTGGGCGAGGCAGTATCTTTTATCTTTCAAAAGCTTGTCTCTGTCACCAACAGACCTTGGTCCAATAAAAGACATTACCTCACCTACCTGGTCTCTCTCATATCCCACCTTGTCAAGGTGGAGCCATCCCATTGTCATGAGATGGCTTGCTGGTTTATTTATTTACATAACATAGTCATTGTGCCATAGGGAACCCAGTCAGACCTGATGTCATGTAAGTGTGAGCTAATGCTTCCTGGCTTAGGCACTGGGCCTTGTGCAGAGAACATGTGTTCCTCCTCAAGCAAATTGTGACTTAACACACCCTCCCCAAGTGGGAGTGGGACTTCACTGTCGCTCCCAGCAGGGTGGCCCCTGCAGGGCAGAGTTAGACTGCTTTGGTGGAGCAGTGTAAGCAAGGAGTTTCAATTCCTCTCATTCCATGAAGGCAGGATGCTGCTAGGAAAGGGTTGAAGTCCATTAATGGAGCAGGGTGGAGAAGTCCAGGGTTGACCGAACAAACAATTTTTCCTCACCCCAGCAGGGTGGTGAGATCATATTTATAAAACCCTGTTACATAAAAGACACATTTCAGAGTAACAGCCATGTTAGTCTGTATTCGCAAAAAGAAAAGGAGTACTTGTGGCACCTTAGAGACTAACCAATTTATTTGAGCGTAAGCTTTCGTGAGCTACAGCTCACTTCATCGGACGCATACTAAAAAGATCTTCTACACTTTCCACAGTATGCATCCGATGAAGTGAGCTGTAGCTCATGAAAGCTTATGCTCTAATAAATTGGTTAGTCTCTAAGGTGCCACAAGTACTCCTTTTCTTTTATAAAGGACACAATGGTTTCTTTAAGACCAACTGGTGCCCTGACCCTGCCTAGGGCAATGGTGACAATCTCAACCCACAATACATACAGGCCTTCATTAGCCAGCAAGGACAGAAGGCCAAGGACGTGCTCTACCACCCCCTCCAGAACCATAGTAAGCATCACAGGCTGCAACTCAGCAGAGAGGATTCCTTAAGACACTGTTCTCTTTCCACAGCAGTATTAACACAGCTCAGGCTGAATAGGAGCAAATCTGTCTAAAAAGTAACATGAGAGAGACAAGGTGGGTGAGGTAGTATCTTTTATTGGACTAACTTCTGTTGGTGAGAGAATCAGGGCCTGCAGTGGAACCAGTCTCCAGGCAACCTAGTAAGTGCAGCTGGCCTGCAATATGGGAAGAGTCAGCAGACCGGCTCTCAAGCCCAGCAGCAGCAGGCAGTTCAAGTGGCTGCTTCTCAAAACATCTGCCCAATGTCCATGGCTGCAATAACTCCTGCCCCTGCTTGTTCCCAACCCCTGCCCCGTCTCACTCCTGGTAACCCAGTTCCGACTCTTGGTTCTGACACTGGCCTCTGACACCAGCTCTGCCCAGTAGGGATGACCGCCCACATTCCAGTCACTGACAGACGCTTCCTATGTTGACGGAAGGGGTTTTCCATGGATGTAGATAATCCACCTCCCCAAGCAGCAGTAATGAGGTGAACACCGGGGTTAGGTTGGCTTAACTAGGGTGCATGGGTGCCAGGTTTGTATAATTTTTGGTGGTGCCCAGAACAGGTCTAAGCAGAGATAGGCACCACCTCTGAATGGGCGGCTCTGAAAATATAAGCCCAAACATTGGTGGAGCCAGGTCCGCCTTCCTGAATATAGGTGGAGCATAGGCCTATATAACTCGCTGCCTATGGGGGTGCTCAGGGATGTGAATTTTCCACACATCTGAGCAACGTAGCTAGATCAGGGGTTCTCAAACTGTGGGTCAGGACCCCAAAGTGGGTTGTGACCCCACCAAGGCTGGTGTTGGCCCTGGGCCTCAGCAAGTCTGAAGCCCAAGCCCAAACCCCACCGCTCAGGGCTAAGATTATATGCCCCCTGCCCAGGGCAGAAGCCTGGGGTGGTGGGGCTCGGGCAGGCTCTGTCTTCAGTGCCCCCTCCTGGGGTCATGTAGTAGTTTTTGTTGTCAGAAGGGGGTCACGATGCAACGAAGTTTGAGAACCGCTGAGCTACATTAATCTATGCTTAAAATTTAGACCAAGACTCAGCAACTCCTGCCAAGTATTAGAAGCCAGGAAGCCTGTGTTCACAGACAGTAATTACACGAGAGCCACTGGTGACACCACATGGCCAAACTGGGAACTGCAATTTTCTGAAGTGTTTTATACCCTACAGGCACCACTCCGAGAAACCGGTGCCTGGACCAGGAACAGGGCCTGCCCCTTTCTGAATCCTCACGGAGGGGGCTGGTTTTCCCATGCTGAGCGCCCGCAGCTCCAGCTGAAATAATGGGAACTGCAGGTGCTGAGCTCTGCTCGCTCATGTAGCTTGCGTGCTCAGTGTGCCGCAATTATTTTGTGGCCCTTCCCCCTCCCACAATATGCCCCCACTCTCACCTCCTAGCTGCTGGGAGGAAAGGGAAAGGATGTCCAGGAGAAAGCACTTTTATGAGTGCGTGAGGGTCTGCCTTAACTTGCAGCCTCCGCGAAGGCCACCTCAGGGGCCCCCAGACAGGCAGATTTGTTTTAATTGAAAGAAGCCTGTTAAATCTAGGCATCCTTTGCTTTAGGAAGAGCCCCCAGGAGAAGCTGCTTTGCTTGCCTATAATGCAGGTTCTCACAGTGGATTAGCTGCTTGCTAGTCTGACTAGCAACTCTGATGTACTGCAAGAGCTCAAATGGTTTGCGAGCAAACCAGCTTCTCCTGAGAGGTCTTCATAAAGCAAAGGCTGCCTAGATTTACCACAAAAGGACATTATGCGCCCAAGAGCAGGACATGGCAAAGCCAGAGGCAGCGTTAGCATTGGGGGGTAGGCCTGCAAATCACTTTTGGCTGCTGCCACCTACCCCTTTCCCACAAAACCAACTGCTTACCACCGGAGTGCACAATTTCCCACCTCCATGCCCAGGTCCGACCTGAGCCTTTGGAGAAGGGTTAGCGAGACTATTTGGAGGGCTCCTCCCAGAGTGATCCATTTTATAAAGGCAGTGTAGATGTAGCTGTGTGAGTCCCAGGGTATGAGAGACACAAGGTGGGTGAGGTAATATATTTTATTGGACCAACTTCTGTTGATGAGAGAGACACGTTTCCAGCCACACAGAGCTCTTCTTTCTGCTGAAGAGCTCTGTGGAGCTTGAAAGTTTCGTCTCTCTCACCAACAGTTATGCGACCCCCGAGCATGCTCAAATAAATTGGTTAGTGTCTAAGGTGCCACAAGTACTCCTTTTCTTTTTGCAAATACAGACTAACACGGCTGCTACTCTGAAACCAAACATTAACTAGGAACCACAATGTGGCTGGTACATTTTGTTATCCCCACTCTACACGCTGGGGGAGGGAATAATCCCAGCACTGAGATTGACTGCCCCTGTCGCCTAGGTCAGCATTCACTCATGACAAATTTCTGCCCCCCCCATCCAAAGCCAGCAACTAGGGCTCCGTGGGATTGCCAGTAATCACAAGGACTCCCCAGCATAGGTGGATGGTTTTGGTTTGCCATGCTTTTTTTTATGCTACTGCATCTCTTATTAAAACATGAATCTCAAGGGAGGGAGAGAAATGAAAAGGATCAGTTTCTCCTAGAGGAAAGGAATTGAAGGAGGGTAACAGTGCACTTGGCTGGGCTGCCTTCCAGCTTCCTCCTGGCACGGCTCTGCTTCCCAAATGACAAAGGAAGGAAGAAGACAGGAGCACAGCTGTCCTGGGAGGCAGAACCCAGCCATTGACCTGTGAGGAGCAAGCCCTACTGAGAAAGCCAGCGCTTTGACCGGTGACTATTACTGTTCCCCAAGCTGCAGGTGTGAGTGAGGTAGGTACAGGCGCAATGTATTGGCAAAGTATAGGCCCCACCAAAAAGAGGAGTTGTTTAGGGTGGTCTGGGGCGGGCGGGGCGGGGGGGAGATGAACAGTAGGAAAAATAGGTTGAAACTGAACAAAGAAGAATTGGAGAGACAAGGTGGATGAGGTAATAAAGGGACTGAGAGACTTTTTCCATTGGACCATATTAACTGGAACCATAAACTCGCTGAACATTAAATCTCATCAAATGAGGGTAAATCCATCCTCTTCATCCACACTCATTATATTCCACACCTGAACATAGCCATTATATGAGCAACATACCCTCATATCTCAATGTCTGTACTTTGACCAGTTAACCTTTTACCCCCAGTTGGGGATATTGAAGATTATGTACTCCTTACGGCATCCGATCCTAAACCGAACGTTGCACCCCTTGATAATCTGTACGTTATTCCCTGATAACAAGACACTTCTATGCTTTAACTCTGTACCGTTTTCTTTTTATTTTATCATCTTAATAAAATTCTTAAATCTGTTGGCAAGAGAGAGAAGTTTCAGCTTACACAGAGCTCTTAGAAGTGGAGCAGACTAGCAGGAAACATTTGGTAATTAGTGCAGTCTACTGAACTGCGCCATGCAAAACACATTTCCTGGCTGTGGAGTTACTTAACCTTTAGAGCCTAAGGAGATCAGTGTGTGAGGAGGTGGGGGAGGGTTATCCTGGTTTTCACACACATCCATCAGGGATATAAGCAAAATTTCCATGACAGTGGCTGACTGATCAGCAGCCCCAAGGTAGAGAAAGAACTACACATGGGAAAAGAAGAGCTTGTTTGTGTTTGGTTTCAAAGACCCAAAACCAGTCTGACTAGCTGAAAGCCCAGTTTCAGGCTACGCCCTTCCCTTCCTCCCTGTGTGTTAATGGGAAGTGATCTCATTCCCAGAATGCCTCAGACTTAGTCATTATCTATGTAATCAAGCATTTCTGCTGCATTCATCACTATAGTATTTTGTGCTTAACAACTCCCCCCACCCCAACAGTGTGGGCTCATTCCCTCTCCCTGAGGCAGATACCACAGAGCCACTTCAGCCCTATCCCCCAAGCCACTACAACCTGAGCGGGGATGCTGGTGCTGAGGGAAGACTCCTCACTGACAGGAGGACAACATTCCTCAGACACTTCTCTCAAGCCAGATAAAGACGAACAACATTTTATTAAAATCTGCATTTACAGAGGGAGCAAAATCATGAGTTAAGGATTCTTACACAGGCCTGGGGGGTTGTAGAAAAGCACAGGAGGCTGGGTGTGGAGGAGATGATGCAAGGCAGACCAGAAAAACATGAGAGCCTGGCAATGGGCAGGTGCTCAGGCAGGTGTCTACATGCCCTTTGCTATCCCTTCAGGGGGCAATTGTGAGTATCAAGCCTGCAATTGGAGCACCAGCAGCTTGGGGGCAGTCATCATCCTCCCAAGAGAGAGAGAGTTCTGCTGGACTCACACCCAAGGAGTCTGAGCGTCACTCCATTCAAGAAGAGATTATAATCACTTCATAACCTTCCCCAGGACGTCCACTAGTGCCAGCCCACCACAGCCACAACCCTCTGGGGACGCGTCCCACACACTTGTGTCCAAACGTTAAAAAAAAAAAAAAAAAAAAAAAGGATCTGTACATACATTTAACATTTTAAAAAGTCATAAAAGAAAATGATCCAGGTTATCACTTCATAGTGGATATTTCCAAAGCAGCGGACATGGGGAGTCCAGGCTCTAATCCCAGTATTAACCAGTATTGCTTCAGAAGCATTTCACAGACAACTCCTCACCCAACTAGAAAGAGTTGGGTTCCATTCTAAAAGCAAGAGTAGCCCGGACTATTAGGTGCAGGGCTGGGGTGAGAGGCCCCATCACTGTCATTGAGAGAAGCAGGAGTGCAGAGTAAAGGGCTTAGTCTCTGCCTGGAGTTGGGACTTTGTACTTATCTACTCAACAAGAACGTGAGTACAGGAACTAGTGTCTGGGTAAGTTCTCAGAGCCTCACGTAGCTGGTGCTAGACTTCAATGCTAGCAGCTGGGCTCATTTTGTTCCAGTCAAAATAGGGATGGGAGAAAAAGTGGCTGAGTAAGAGAACCAGGGAGGTTCACTTTCCTCTGCACAGCCCCGAATCGGGGCTCTCTCAGGTATGTTGATCAGCAGAGGGGCACTCTGGCACTGCGTGAGATTCTCAGCCTCAAAATGTTAAATAAAGGAACATTTACAAAAAAAGTTACAAGCTAACCACATTGAGCTGCTCCAGACATCCGTCCCCAACAGCAGAGCCAGTCCATCACCTGGGCAAATCCAGAGGCCTGTGAGCAGTTTCACCAGAGCTGGGGCTATTACACTCTGTGGTTTGGGGCATGAGAAAATGGACCAACATGCTTGCTCACCCTCCCTCCCTCAATTTCACCTCTATCCATCTTTGGAGCATGGGTGAGAAGCTGCTCATTTTTCCATACATGTCCTCTTCCTCCAAAAAGGAAACCAGGGTCCTTTTGCCAGGATACTACCTTGTTCCCACGCTGTGCTGATTGGCCCCTTCCCTGTGGCAGAACTTACCATGAGCAACCAACAGGTGGCGCTAGTTCAGCACAGCTGAAGCAAGGGTACTGGCTGAACCTGCAAGGGTGGAGAGGCCACTCTTTCCATCTCCCCCTAAGACTAGCTAGAAAATTAGGGACATATCCTTCCATTCACTTTGAGTAAGAATATGCACATTTGCAAAGAGTGTTTAGAGACCAGACTGTCATCCTGAAAAACAGACATGTGGAAGGGGAAGACAAAGAAGGGTGCATGTAAAACTCTTACTGCAATGTGTTTGGGGAGATAGTAGTTGCACATTTCTGTAATATCTGTTCAAAACTCAAACAGCAATCAAAATGTAGACAACCCTGTCTTTCCTGTCATAGAAGAGAGATCATTTGAAAGACTGGCACATAGTTCACAGCACTGACTGAGACAGTCACATGAAGCATGCAAGCCCAGACAAATTCTCACGGAGATCCCCAAGTTTGAGGTTGGGACAGAACTACCTAGGGAAGGTGGTTTGGGGACCGGTGAATATGAGGAGGTGGTTGGATAGACCCAAAGTGGGCAGATTTACATGTCACAGAAAAAAAAAAAATAGCTGGCTCTGGTGGGCCTGCAGAAAAATTAATGCCACATAAAAGTCAAACCACAGCCCCTTCAGCAGATCCTTCTGCCACTCTCGCTTAGAGTGGCAGGCACAGAACCATTCAGAGCTGTGACTGGATTGCTCAAAATGGGGAAGGGGAAAAAGTCAAGAGGTGAACTAAAATCCTTCCCCATACTTTCAGCTTCAAGAGCAACCACAAGCACTTGGGACATGGCTAGTATCTACTGCCACGCTACAAACATCTTCTAATAGAAAAGGAGGTGAAGAGTCCTTCAGGCATAGGCTATTGTTTCTAACACAAACAGTACATGGAACTGTGCCCGATCAGAGGGAAGTGCTTGGATCAGATGGGTTTGGTTGTACTGTTGTAAACCAGGTGCTCAGTATCCTCTGTGGTGGAGAGGGTTGAGTTGGTAGCAGTGGTAGGCTGGCGTCGCCGGCTGTTCCTCTTTCTATTCTTCAGGAAGAAGTAGCCAATGATGACCAGGACTACCATTATACAGATACAAAGGAGAACTGTAATAGCCACCTCAAAAGCACCTGTAAGGGGGACACACACAGTTACAAGGGCTGCTCCGCTACTTCTGTAGTGGCATTAACAGGCAGGAAAGAGCAAGAGGTACACAGCTGGGTCACCACCTGGTGCTGGTAAAGGACATGGTATCAGCAGTCAACAAGGACTAGTGACTGGACAGCTAGATGTTTAGCTCAGCGGTGGGTGGAGATGAAGAAAGACCATGACTGGATGGCTCAAGGGGTTGGTAAGGATATACAGAGCCTTTCACTTCCAGGTCATGGTTCAAGTTCCACTCGAGTCAGTTCTCAATAGGGTGATCAGACGTCCCAATAAAATCGGGACCGTCCCGATTTTTAGTTCTTTGTCCCACGCCCCAACCAATGCACAGTCAGGACGCCATTTATCCTGATATTGCAGCTTTGGCCGCTGTGTGTGTGTGTGTGTGCGCGCACGCGTGCTTCCCCTGTGTGTCCCGATATTTTGTCCGTTTCATCTGGTCAACTTAGTTCTCAAAGTTGTTATCATCTGAAGGCTGTTCAGCTACTTGGAGGTTGGACATCCGTATTAAACACACAACCTTATCCCCAGCACCAGTGATGTTAATCAGGCGCCTGTCACCAGCACTGAAGTCATATAAGTGTGGTGCGTTTGAGGACCGGGGCAAATCTGAGAGGAAGGTTGAGTCTCTGAGACATTGGGAATGGAGAAGAATCATCTCAGGAGCGGTTTGCTCTGGGAGAAACTCTCAACACAGGTTTGGGATGAATGGGCAACTCACGTTAAAATGTGAGCGTTGTATGTTTAAGATCATTAACTTCAGGCCCATTGCAATTGTAGGTAGGAGCTTTACAACCCTGCTCCCATGTCAACCAACATTATTCAAATACCGACCTGTATCAAGCCTATCCTCAGCTATCCAGGTCAGTGGGGGACATGCCAGACTGGCTATGAGAGGAGAGAGTCTTCCCGCTGTTCTTTGATGCCTACAGATTATAGGGCTCAATTCTCTTCTCGCTTATATTAGGGTGAATTAGGAGTAACTACAGAGGTCAACCGAGTCACACAGGAGTGAGAGAGGAGAAGGAGTCCCACAGATCCATTTCCCTTGTCCCATGAAGACCACATTACTTCCTGAAGTTAGATGTGATGTTCCCTCCCCGCCCCCCCCGATAATGAAGTGCAATACATTCCATGAGAGAGGGAAGGAGAGATCATGACAAACATGTCACTTGAGTAGAATTCTTACTTACTCAAGCCAGCTTGCTGGGTCCCATATGCTCCCCATCTCTGGCCAATCACATCTGCCTCTGCGCAGGGAAAAAACAAAAACACAGTCTCGTGAGAGAGCTGGGAACAATGGGATGAGGCACCAGCCTCCCAGGACACTTTCATGCTGGAGTCAAACTGCATACCTGGAATCAACCACCAGAGTATTCCCTTCCAGCACACCCTCAACTCAGCCAGGGCATTATTGTCCATTTCTTTAATTCTGGCTTCTCTCTTTCTCTACAAATACAGGAATCTGGGGAGGGGAGAGTCTCCCTTCTGACAGCCCCAGTGGGGGAAAATATGCTCTTGGGGCAGGCCAGTGAAGGATGGTATTGATCCACGCAACACTTCAGAGAAAGCATCAGAGCAGGAGTCTCTCCACTTCCTTACATACACAGCTTAGTGGAATCCCTTCTTTGGGACCCCCTCCCCTCCCACTCAGACAAGACACAATCTGCACTAGATGTAAAACTGGTTTCTAGATGCATGTTTTAGCACATCTGAGTCAACAGTCCCTACAGAGAGGACCTACAGGTTTGGGGGCATGTGTCTCCCCACCACCAAATATCCAGTTTTGCCTCCTCCATCGTTGTATCAATGTGATGACCCTGAAGAGGGCAAAACAGATACCCGCAGCCCCTAAACTGGGCCATTTCACTCCAGTGTGAAGAACTACTGGAATTCTCTGTGGCTGGACAGCCAAGAGCCAATGCCTTGCACATCAATACCCAAAATGCTCCTCCAATTCACAGCAGTAACGGAGCTCAAGAAACTCCCAAGAAAAGTAGGGTGGCCTGTGGGGAGGTTGTACTGCAGAGTGTTATTTTCTGGGTGCTCTGCACGAGCAATCAGACAGAATGAGGAGCTTTGTGGAGAGAGGCCAGGGTTAGAAAGCAATGCTCCATCTCATGCTCTGCAGAGCTCCAGCCTATTTGGAGCCAGGGAATTTAGCTTGGAGGGTTTCACTGTGGTAGAGATGCTGGCCCCCTCACCCCACAGCCCTGTTGCTTACTTGTGATGCCTGCACATGATTTCAGACACTCTTCTTCCTCCTCAAAGTTATTTCGGTTGCCTTCACAGCCCCCATAGGTGAAGCGGTCACATTTCTCGGTGAATGGGTTATAGTACCAGCGGGGGATGCTCTCTTGGCACAGCCCAGTGTCTGGTAAATCCACACAGTGACCTGGCAAAGCAAGAGAGGTGTTCGGGCTTGTGACGAAGGGGGACAGTTCTTAATATTTCCTCTGAATACTGTAGGGGTGCCTCAGTTTCCTCTATGCATTTCTTAAGTCTCTAGGTGGTGAGATAAGGGGTGTAATTGTTGCAGAGCAAAGGGCCAGTGTACATAAATGGCCGACACTCCCATCTCCTGGCAACTGATGGCCTGGGCCCTTCCCCCCCCCGCAAGGTAATAGCTAAAGGGTTGGAGAACAAAGGAATCAGGTGACCTCCTGGCCCAGGAAAGGGACAAAGCCCAGAGGAGGAGGGTCTGGAGGGTGAGTCAGTTTGGGCTGGCTGGGGATGTGGAGTGAAGTGCAGACGCAGACTTGGTTGTCTCGCTCCCCAAAATGGACCCGGCTGAGGGGTCCTGTTCTCTGTACCTACAAGCTCTGCTTTAGGCCGTGTTCCTGTCATCTAATAAACCTCTGTTTTACTGGCTGGCTATGAGTCACGTCTGACTGTGAAGTTGGGCTGCAGGACCCTCTGGCTTCCCTGGGACCCAACCTGGGCGGACTTGCTGTGGGAAGCGCACGGAAGGGCAGAGGATGCTGAATGCTCCGAGGTCAGACCTAGGAAGGTGGAAGTCGTGTGAGCTTTTTGCCTAGAGACAGTCTGCTCACACAGAGGAGACTTCACCAGACTGGCTTCATAGGGAGCAGTTGCAGAGCATTGCCTGGGGACTCCGTGACAGGGCTCAACCAGCACATTTACAGTGTCCACGCTTCATAACTCCTCTAGTGCCCCGTGTGCCACTGTTCAGTCTCCAAGCCACTTTGTGGCACCTATTTCCTAGAGTTAGCAAAGACTATCAACATCCGATTGATATAACTGCCAACCAATTGCAGGCACACTGGCAACAATCACCCTCACAGCCCCAAGAGTGCATGGGGTGGGGGGGGGATGTAGCCAATTAGGGCGTTTTAGCAGAGGCTGGAAGAGGATAATGCTGTTCCCATCAGAAGAGAGATCAGCGTCCCCCCAGTAAGGGCTTGTCTACAAGAGGAACCGACTGCAATAGCTACTCCACCGAATAACTCTAGCATGTTAAATTCACACCCTACCTTATTCGGAGATCACTTCCCTATGTAGACAAGCCCTAAGCATGGAGGCTTAAAAGAAGGGAAAGTCTCCCCTCCCCACAGAGCAGGGAGATCACTCCAGCAATCACTGCAATGAGTGAGAGCTAATGAGGCCAACAGCTGTCATTGGTAGGTTAAAACAAACAGAGAGAGGGTGGCGTAGAGTCCAGAGTTAATCCTGAGGTTCTCATCCATCTAATATTACACCAGTACCTGACTGCCCAAGTGTTCAAAGTTCACTTAATAAACAGGACACTGCCAAGCAGAACTGCCATCTGTCCATAAATCTCCCCAGAAGGCATTGGAGTGTGGTCTAGGCATCAGGTATGGCATTAGAACCACACTCAAATCCTTGCAACGTTGACTGGAGCAATTCATCCTCCCAAGTTTAGACAGACTGATGCAGTGAGTGTCATGCAACTTACTGCATGGGGGGATGGGCGTGGGAGGAGCTCCCTGGAGGAGCACGGCGCTACTTACCGTGGTGAAGAGGTTTTACTCTGGTTATGCCTCCTCTATACTATTCAGGCAAACAAACAGTGCTGAAATCGATTCAGGAAATGCTTTTAGACCCAGTGTCAATGGGATCAGTCAGGCACTGACTGGCTTATGCTAGGCAAGAGTCCTTTTCTGGGATAGGCAATTTCCCACTATGCACTGGGAAAATATATGGAAGAAGGCTAAAGTAGCCTTTCAGGATTTGTAACACACATACCCTGCTCGGTCGTAACATTGATTTTCCGTAGTTTATTGAACGCAAGTGCATCTGCAAAAAGAAACAGCTCATAGGATAGAAACGTACAGTCCCCAGCTCAGTATGAAACTCCTCCACCCATCCCAAGGTATGTGAAGAGAGAGGTCTTTGTGGGTCACTTCCTAAATACTTTCTTCTCCCTTCTGCTAGTATCATACATAAGGCAGGGAAAGAAGCTATAAATCCAGGTCCACAAATATTTTTAAAAAATCAAAGTGGAAAAGGAATTAGGTATGGAAGTGTGACTAATAATAATGGGATGAAATCAAGGAAGGGAAAGTTTAGGCTCCTTATCAGGAAATACTCCCTGACAGCAAGATGTATTTGATTGTGGAATAACCTCCC
Organism: Chelonia mydas; assembly: GCF_015237465.2. Taxonomy (NCBI): domain Eukaryota; kingdom Metazoa; phylum Chordata; order Testudines; family Cheloniidae; genus Chelonia; species Chelonia mydas. The sequence goes on from NC_051246.2 coordinate 73,174,077, forward strand.
AAGAGAAGTGGAGGGAAAAAAGTCATGTCACTCTAGACTTTTAAAATTAATACTGGTTTGTGATGCTCAAGAGAGAGGGGAATCACAGAATATATACATGCTGTAGGATGAGAAAACAGAAAGGATCCCAGGAATTCTGTCATGACACAGAAGCGAGAGGGAGGTTAAGGAGTTCAGTGTTTTGCCATGTCAGGTGCAAGCTGTTAGCAGGACATTCTTGTAATGTTTAAGAGACTGGAAGACGTCGGGGTGGCAAAAAGTATTTGGAGGTGGTACATGAAACCATGAGACCAGCTAAGGTCACTCAGGGATAAGATACAGGGGGAGAAAAGGACAGAACCCTGTGGGTCACAGACAGAAGGGTAGACTCCAGAGGGGACAGAGAGTGGAGGAAGAATCCAGGAAGTAAGGGAGAGTCAAGAACAACGTGATCAGCAGTGTTGGGACTTTCAAATGCTAGTGACAGGGCAGTGCTCTGAAGATGCTTACGTGTGAGGGATACAACTGGGTTAGGAGACCAGAGTACTATGCTACAGTAAGATGTATCCATCTTCAGACACTAAAGTTGGAAAGTTTTGGACCCAGACTCCAAGTACTTACACGTCTCACAAAACGCCTCATCTGATCCATCTGCACAATCTGAAGTTTCATCACATTCCAGGAAACCATCAATGCAGCAGCCATCTCTGCATTTGAAGTGAAAGGACTCACAGTTCCCATTGCACACTGTAATAGAAAGAAGCTGGACTTCAGAAAAAGCAGACTTTGACTCTCTCAGGGAACTGATGGGCAGGAGCCCCTGGGAGAACAACATGAGGGGGAAAAGGAGTCCAGGAGAGCTGGCTGTATTTTAAAGAATCCTTATTGAGGTTACAGGGACAAACCATCCCGATGTGTAGAAGGAATAGTAAATATGGCAGGCGACCAGCTTGGCTTAACAGTGAAAACCTTGCTGATCTTAAACACAAAAACGAAGCTTACAAGAAGTGGAAGATTGGACAAATGACCAGGGAAGAGTATAAAAATATTGCTCGAGCATACAGGAGTGAAATCAGGAAGGCCAAATCACACCTGGAGTTGCAGCTAGCAAGAGATGTTAAGAGTAACAAGAAGGGTTTCTTCAGGTATGTTAGCAACAAGAAGAAATTCAAGGAAAGTGTGGGCCCCTTAGTGAATGAGGGAGGCAACCTAGTGACAGAGGATGTGGAAAAAGCTAATGTATTCAATGCTTTTTTTGCCTCTGTCTTCATGAACAAGGTCAGCTCCCAGACTACTGCACTGGGCAGCACAGCATGGGGAGGAGGTGACCAGCCCTCTGTGGAGAAAGAAGTGGTTCGGGACTATTTAGAAAAGCTGGACGAGCACAAGTCCATGGGGCCGGATGCGCTGCATCTGAGAGTGCTAAAGGAGTTGGCGGATGTGATTGCAGAGCCATTGGCCATTATCTTTGAAAACTCATGGCATTCGGGGGAGGTCCCGGATGACTGGAAAAAGGCTAATGTAGTGCCAATCTTTAAAAAAGGGAAGGAGGAGGATCCTGGGAACTACAGGCCAGTCAGCCTCACCTCAGTCCCTGGAAAAATCATGGAGCAGGTCCTCAAGGAATCAATTCTGAAGCACTTAGAGGAGAGGAAAAAGTGATCAGGAACAGTCAGCATGGATTCACCAAGGGCAAGTCATGCCTGACTAATCTAATTGCCTTCTATGACGAGATAACTGGCTCTGTGGATGAGGGGAAAGCGGTGGACGTGTTGTTCCTTGACTTTAGCAAAGCTTTCGACACGGTCTCCCACAGTATTCTTGCCAGCAAGTTAAAGAAGTATGGACTGGATGAATGGACTATAAGGTGAATAGAAAGCTGGCTAGATTGTGGGCTCAACAGGTCGTGATCAATGGCTCCATGTCTAGTTGGCAGCCGGTATCAAGTGGAGTGCCCCAAGGGTCGGTCCTCGGGCCGGTTTTGTTCAATATCTTCATAAATGATCTGGAGGATGGTGTGGCTTGCACCCTCAGCAAGTCTGCAGATGATACTAAACTGGAGGGTAGGGATAGGATACAGAGGGACCTAGACAAATTAGAGGATTGGGCCAAAAGAAATCTGATGAGGTTCAACAAGGACAAGTGCAGAGTCCTGCACTTAGGACGGAAGAATCCCATGCACCGCTACAGACTAGGGACCGAATGGCTAGGCAGCAGTTCTGCAGAAAAGGACCTAGGGGTTACAGTGGACAAGAAGCTGGAGAGGAGTCAACAGTGTGCCCTTGTTGCCAAGAAGGCTAATGGCATTTTGGGATATATATGTAGGGGCATTGCCAGCAGATCAAGGGACATGATCGTTCCCCTCTATTTGACATTGGTGAGGCCTCATCTGGAGTACTGTGTCCAGTTTTGGGCCCCACACTACAAGAAGGATGTGGAAAAATTGGAAAGAGTCCAGCGGAGGGCAACAAAAATGATTAGGGGACTGGAACACATGACTTATGAGGAGAAACTGCGGGAACTGGGATTGTTTAGTCTGCGGAAGAGAAGAATGAGGGGGTATTTGATAGCTGCTTTCAACTACCTGAAAGGGGGTTCCAAAGAGGATGGATCTAGACTGTTCTCAGTGGTAGCTGATGACAGAACAAGGAGTAATGGTCTCAAGTTGCAGTGGGGGAGGTTTAGGTTGGATATTAGGAAAAACTTTTTCACTAGGAGGGTGGTGAAACACTGGAATGCATTACCTAGGGAGGTGGTGGAATCTCCTTCCTTAGATATTTTTAAGGTCAGGCTTGACAAAGCCCTGGCTGGGATGATTTAGTTGGGGATTGGCCCTGCTTTGAGCAGGGGGTTGGACTACATGACCTCCTGAGGTCCCTTCCAACCCTGATATTCTATGAAAGATTATGGGTTTTTTGGGGTGGTGGTGGGGGGGAAAACAGTGTTCACCAGAAAACCCCCACCTCCTGGCACCCAGATATGTCGTGAAGGGCTTGTGCCTCCCTGTGAGCTTCCTAGGGCATGGGAAGCCTGGACAGTACTCACTTCAGAGTCCATCAGTGCCATTCCGAACTTGGTCCAAGGAAGTCAGTGGGGAATGAAGCAAAGTGCCTCCTTTCCCCAGGGAGCGAATAAGCTTCCTCTTTCATGACTTGGAAGTGCAGAGTGCTAGCTATAAAGCTACAGAACTTAGATTTTAGCCTCAACACCCACCTTTCTCATTCACACTTACTGGAACACACTGCACATTAGACAGAGAGGTATGAGAAGCCTACCTGGCTTGGCCCGCGTTCCAAAAGAGCCTGCAGAAAAGACATAAAAAAGCTACATTATTTTGGTGAATCAGAGTCTGTTCTATACGGTCTCTATGCCTCTCACAATAACCAAGGCTACCCTAGCACAACAGCTACCTATGACAAACATTTTGATTGTTTACCAGAATCCAATATTGCATTTTCCAGGAGAGCTATATCCTGCGTGGGGAAGGGAGGTGGGAAAGGTACTGACTGCTCTGAAGTCCCTCCCACCTTACCCCTCCTAAGCCAGTCAAGCTATTCCAAATTGTCTTTCTTGTCTCCGTTCCTGTGCCCTCACCTTAAGGCTCAATATGAAACACAGTGGCCTGACAGAGGCCCCATGAATTCGTCACATCGCAGACTTTGCTGATTGGCTCTTAACAAAGGCTCAGCTGTGCTACGGCTAAAGGGTATAAGGAGAAAGCTGAATTTCATGGGAAAGAGAGGAACTTCTGGCACCTCCATGGCAAGACACCTTGTTCTGTGGCTACATTTATAGGTAGCACGAAAAGGATTTTGAAAGCAAGTCTGTGGCCACAGAAGTGTAGTAAACACCAGGCCTTGAATGAACTTCTTTCATGCCATGGTGAGGAAAGCTGAGTAGACAGAAACTTCAAACTAAATACCAAGTATATGCCAATCAATGGAACCATGAGACCACACTGACCCAGGGGTTTCTGCTCTAGATGGACTCACCTTGAACATTCTTGCAGGCAAGTTTACACTCTTCCTCCCGTACATAGTTATTCTTGTTGGCCTTGCAGCCTCCAAAGGTGAATCTCTCACATTGCTGAGACGCTGGATTGTAGAACCAGCGGGGAAAGGACCCACGGCACCGACCCACCTTACTAGGAGCCAAGCAGAACTCTGGAATGTAAGAAAGGTACTCCAATGCAAAAAGTCTGCATGCAAGGCCAGAGCTCGTTTTACTTCAACTCCACAGCTGGAGTATGGATGCTTGGCCTTGCTGAAATATCAGGAGGTGAGCTGGATTAGCAGCAATGACTGCAGCGTACTGCAAGGGCAGGATCAAGCACTAGCTAATCTGACACCAATTGTCCCATCTTTGTAGGCACAAAGGGAGGGCAGGAGCAGGCACCGGTGGCTTGTGGGAGGGCGGGGGGGAGGAGGGGGAAGAGTTTTCCCAAAGGCTACACATATCTTGAGCTCAGTCCGAGGAGGTTCCTTCTAAAAAAATATTTTCTTGTCTGCATTCTAGGCAAGTCTATTTACCGTGGTACTGGGATGGAGGGAGGACACCTCTGCTTAAGGCATTGCTGCCAAATGGCCACCAAGAACTCACACTGCCTCGTTGATGCAGAACTCTGAACATCTTGATTACCAGGCACAAGTCCTTTGTAGCAAGTTTAATAATCAAATCCGTGGCCATTTAGGACTTCACAGTGACAGCTGTCGCTATGCTGCACACTAGGATTATTTGGCACTTCACAGTGTAAGCAAGGAATTAAACACACACACACACCCCCCTCAGGTACTCCTCCAAAAGCACAAGCTCTTACCTGAGCTAAAGGACAATCATTGTTAGCAGTATAAGGCCTATAATATAGAGCTGAGCAGTTTTGGTCCCATCCAATAAAGAGCAGAGTCTCACACACACGGTCAGTTCATTACCATGCGTTAGTTTTGCATGGGGATTGGAGAAACCGAGAAAGGCCGTGGTGGATGGCGAGATCTTATACCAGCGTTTCCCAAACCTGGGACGCCACTTGTTCAGGGAAAGCCCCTGGCGGGCCAGGCCGGTTTGTTTACCTGCTGCGTCCGCAGGTTCGGCCAATCGCGGCTCCCACTGGCTGCTGTTCGCCGCTCCAGACAATGGGGGCTGCGGGAAGCGTCGCGGGCCGAGGGACGTACCGGCTGCCGCTTCCCGCAGCCCCCACTGGCCTGCAGCAGCAAACTGCGGCCAGTGGGAGCCGTGATCGACCGAACTTGCGGACGCGGCAGGTAAACAAACCGTCCCGGCCCGCCAGGGGCTTTCCCTGCACAAGCGGTGTCCCAAGTTTCAGAAACACTGCCTTATACTAATAAAGTTTAGGCGTGGTAGGTTAAATTTTCATCAGGAGAAACTTCATACAGATCCCTGCCTCCAGTCCCCCCAACATACAGTATTCCCATGCACCATCTCCCACAAGAGTGCTGGTAACATACTTAGCTTGCTGATAACCTATTAGAGCAGCAATATTAGGTGGGACCCCTGGAGATTCTAGTTCAAAGGTCTATCTGGGTAGACTCACCTTCAGTCTGTTCAGCTGTCAGGACCATAATCGTGATGTTGCTGGAGTCCTGCTGGCCAGCACTGTCTGTAACAGTGAGCTGGAAGACATACTGCCCCTCCTGCAGGTTGGAGATCTCAGCTTGATCTTCCCCTTTCTTCGAGAAAGCAAAACAAACAAAGTCAGAGAAGGAGCTGACATACCAAACAGTGGGGGGAGAGGGGAGTATGCGCACATGTGTGTTGCATTAGGAGGAGAGCAGCTGAGCTACACCTGGAATAGGCTTCCACCCACTGTCATCTTGTAAAGCACTCTGGGATTCTTTACAACTATGGGCTAGATTCTGACTGCGCATGCCCAAGTGGGCTAAGGGAGGTAGATAACACCACATACTCAGCACCCTAGCATGACCAATCTAGATACTGGTGGTCTTTAGGGCACTACACTTTGGACTAGCCAATAAGCCCAGTAGTGCCATAGGCTCTGAAGATATTACAGCCAGATAGGAGTCAAGAGGCATGGGTTCTATTCCTTACTCTGCCACTGATTTGTTGTGCAGTTTTGAGAAAGTCACTTAGCAGCTTTGTGCCTCAGTTTCCCCATCTGTAACATGATGATAAAACCTTATGTAAAGAACGCCTCAGTGACAGGCATTCTAACTGTGTTGTTGTTGCTTATTAGTCTCTGGGTACACCATGCCATCCGACAGCAGGCATCAATGGGTTTTAAGTCTTGGCTTTAATTAGCTCACGTAGCCTTTCAGGCACATAAGGATTGCAGAATTTGAACAGGGAGAAGCACCTATCCAAGACAGTGATGAAATCAGAGAACAGCCCAATGAGAATAGGAGCAGAACTCTAGGGACAGGCCACAGGGATACGAGCTAGCCCATTTGAGGAGGAGAAGGCTAGCAATCAGAGCATAGTAGAATCAGAGTATGGGTCAGACACCTCGCTCAAAGACATGCACTAAGAAGCAAAGACGGTTATAGCACTTTAGATACTGTTTTCTCTCTCTCTCTCGCAACATTCCAGTGGTGAAGCACTGGAATGGGTTACCTAGGGAAGCGGTGGAATCTCCTTCTTTATTGGTTTTTAAGGTCAGGCTTGACAAAGCCCTGGCTGGGATGATTTAGTTGGGGATTGGTCCTGCTTTGAGCAGGGGGTTGGACTAGATGACCTCCAGAGGTCCCTTCCAACCCTGATATTCTATGATTCTCTCTCCTCCCCGCCACCCCCCAAAATAGAACAGACCAAATGCACAGGGGATGAGGATCCAGGAGCACTTGCTGGATTCTTGACTTCCTGTGCTGCAAGAGTTTCCTGATGGAGAGGAGAAAGGTTAGCTCACTAAGCAATGACAGCACCATCGAGTGACAACAGCAGGGAAGTATAAAGTATGGAAGATGCATGGGAGAGAGCAGAAGAGACAGAAAACGGTAGGATATTGATAGGAAACTCTGCCATTGTGGCCCAGCTTCTTCCCTCAACTCCTCTGCCCTTAACTCACTTTAAAGAGGGGCGAGATAGAGAGCAGACACTTGGCTGCAACAACATGAAGAGGGAAGGACAAGGTGACCCATAAGATATTGATCACTTGCAACATATTTCGTGTATACAGCATGAGCCTTTGGGAGAGAAAAGCAGCACTCGCTCCGCTCCTACCTCCACCACCACAGAGGTGTCACCAAGCAGAAGTTTCCAATCATAACTGACAATCCCATGGTCATCTGAGCTCTCTGTGCCTCTCAGTAACACTGGCTCCTGAGGCTGCACCTTCATGTCCATCCCAGCACGGGCTATGGGAGGCTTATCATCTGGAGAAGAAAGGCAACAAAAGGCTTAAGTAAGAAGAAGGACTGGGGTCTTGTCTCAACCAGGAAAAGGGTGGGATTCCCCAAGACTGAATACATGTGGGTTCCAGTCACTGAAATAGGAAGACATTTGATCATTCTATGTTAGTAAGCAAGTCGCTCTGAGACAGAGAAGTGGGGCACATGAGGAATGCCGGGTCAGTTTCAAGGGTCTGGAGCAGAATTATTCCTCTTACCTAACCCATCTTCTCCATTATTAAATGTGACTGGTCAGTAATCCATACTGCAGCCAGTCTCTTTGAGCCAATTGCAACTACTTAGAGATTTTACCTATAGGAAGAAGTATAGGTGACAAGGGAACATCTTGTTCCTACAGCTGTGGACTCCTAACACTCACAAATTTTACATAACTCCCCCCGCCCCCCCCCCCCCCCACACCATTTAATGTTGGCGTTAGACAAGGAATCAGTTCAACATTTTCTACCAATTAATTCCCTCCAATACCCAACTTCAGGAGACACTTTTGTGGGGGAAGTGGGAAGTGATATAATTCACTTATTCCATGTTTCTATTCAAAACTCATATTGTCTCTGGAGAATAGCCCCCCCTTGAAAAAAAATCTTGCACAACCTTCAAATGCCATCCCATGGACCACACCCCTCCCTTCACACCACTAACATAATCTGGATCAAAAGGTCACTCTGGAAAATGTAAGACGCAAAAGTAAATCCTCATCGTGGGAACAGGCCAGTAAAAACAGAATGCAGGCCATAAAACTTCACCCAATAATTTCTGCATCAAGCCCAATAATTTATACTCAAATTCAACCACATCTTTTAAGAAGTCATTCATAGCTGGATTATAAATCAAGAATGGAAGCCTTATACTGTGCTATGAATGGTTACTATAGAGGGAGGATCAGAATACACCAAATCTCTTGGTAAACTATTCCAATGGTTTATTTATTCAAGTGACACCATCAAAGGACCTAACCACATTAGCCATGCCATCAGGGGCTCGTTCACCTGCACATCTACCAATGTAATATATGCCTTCATGTGCCAGCAATACCCCTCTGCCATGTACATTGGCCAAACAGAACAGTCTCTACGCAAAAGAATAAATGGACACAAATCTGACATCAGGAATCATAACATTCAAAAACCGGTAGGAGAACACTTCAACCTCTCTGGCCACTCAGTAAAAGATTTAAGGGTGGCAATTTTGCAACAGAAAAGCTTCAGAAACAGACTCCAACAAGAAACTGCTGAGCTTGAATTAATATGCAAACTAGATACCATTAACTTGGGTTTGAATAGAGACTGGGAGTGGCTGGGCATTACACATATTGAATCTATTTCCTTAAGTTAGTATCCTCACACCTTCTTGTCAACTGTCTAAATGGGCCATCTTGATTATCACTACAAAAGTTTTTTTCTCCTGCTGATAATAGTCATCTTAACTAATTAACCTCTCACAGTTTGTATGGTAACTTCCACCTTATCTGTATGTGTATCTCTCTTACTATATGTTCCATTCTATGTATCCAATGCAGTGGGCTGTAGCCCACGAAAGCTTATGCTCAAATAAATTCGTTAGTCTCTAAGGTGCCACAAGTACTCCTGTTCTTTTTGCGGATACAGACTAACACGGCAGCTATTCTGAAACCTGTCAAATATCCCAACGGTTAATTACCTTCACTATTAAAAATTTACACCTTATTTTCAATTTGAGTTTTTCTAGATTCGAGTTCCAGCCATTGGATCTTGCTGTGCCTTTTGCCTACTAGATTAAATAGCCCTTTGGCGTTAGGCATCTTCTTCCTGAGTGAATACTTCTAAGCCATGATCAACTCACCTCTTGGCCCTCTCTTCAATAAACCAAATAGAATCAATCTCCTTAAGTCTCTCATAGTGAGATGCATTTTCCAGACCACAATTCTTTGCAGCTCTTCTCCGAGCTGCCTCCTATTTCCCCCTCCCAAAATCCTTTAGAGTGTTGACACAAAAACTGGACAAAGTATTCTAGTAGCTTTGTGAGACCCTACTACTACTCTATAACACCTCCCCACTAAACAATTCTGTTTATACAGCCAAGCATCACATGAACCCTTTAGCCAGAGAATTACAGTGGATACTCAAGTTCTTTCCATGGCAACTGCTTGCCAAACCTCACATCCTGTAATTATGGCTTACATTCTATGTTCCTAGACGTAAGACCTCACATTTGGCTGTATGAAAACGTTTGATAGAAAACTGGGTACAAAAGCCATCCAGAGCACTCTGTATAAGTGACACATCCCTGTAATCAAATTTACCACTCCAGTCTTTGGGTCACCTGCAATCTTCATCAGCAATGATTTTACATTTTATTCCACAGAATTTTTGATAAAAATAATTCCTAAAAATGTAGGGCTGGAAGGCACCTCAAGAGGTCAGCTAGTGTCATCCCCCTATGCTGAAGCAGGATCAAGTGTACCTTGGGCACCCCATCCGACAGGTGTTTTGAATCCCCATCTTTGGGGGGTTTTTTAAAACAGTTTATGCAAAGCCTCCCTTTGAAGCCTATTCCACTACTTAACTATCCTTATAGTTGGAATGTTTTTCCTAATATGTAACTTAAATCTCCCTTGCTGCAGATTAAGCCCATTACTTTTTGTCCTATCTTCAGTGGACACAAAGAACAACTGATCTCCACCCTCTTTATTACAGCCTGTAACATATTTGAAGACTTATCAGGTCCCCCCTCAATCTTCTTTTCTCAAGACTAAACATGACCAGTTTTTTAACCTTTCCTCATAGATCATGTTTTCTAAACCTTTCATCATTTTTGTTGCTCTCCTTTGGACTCTCTCCAATTTGTCCACATGTTTCTGAAAGTGTGACACCCAAAACTGGACACAGTACTCCAGCTGAGGCCTCACCAGTGCCAAGTACAGAAGAACAACTACCTCCCTTGTATTACATAGGACATTCTCATTAATACACCCCAGAATATTAGCCTTTTTCACAACTGCATCATCTTGTTGGCTTATATTCCATTTGTGATTCACTCTAACTTGTAAATCCTTTTCAGCAGTACTACTACCTACTCAGTTATTCCCCATTTTGTAGCTGTGCATTTGATTTTTCCTTCCTAAGTATACTACATTGTGCTTGTCTTTACTGAATTTCATCTTGCTCATTTCAGACCAATTCTCCAATTTGGCAAGGTCCTTTTGAATTCTAATCCTTGCCTCCAACATGCTTGTGAACCCTCCCAGCTTAGTGTCATCCAGAAATTTTAGAAGCATATTTTGCCCTCCATTATCCAAGTCAGTAAAGAAACTATTGACTAGTACCAGACTCAGGATAGACCTCGGGTGGACCCCACAAATACACCGTCCTAGTATGACAGTGAACCACTGGTAAGTACCCTTTGAGCACGGTCTTGCAACCAGTTGTAAACCCAGTGCCCCCTTGGGGACCAACTAGCGTGACTCACAAGCGCTCAGGCAGGCAGCCGTTGAGGGGTCATGGCGTGCACCTCTCCCACTGCTACCAGCCCTCTTCTCCTCGCGCTTCTCCTGTGGCTGGACTCAAGCTGCGGCGCATGCCCTGTGGCAAACCGCAGTCTGTCACCCCATTGCTGGCACCCAGGAGTTCGAGGAATGTATCCCTGTCTCCGAGTGCTGGGAATGGGACTGCTAGAGAGGAGGGGAGGAGAACGAGACTGCCCCACTCAGGGTTCTGTCGCCTGCTGGGACTCCTGTGCTGCCTCCCCTATAGGGTCCTGAGAAAGAGTATGAAAAAGTGTCTCTGTGTAGGCAAGTGTGTGCATGCATGTACTGTATGTGTGTGTGTAAGAGACTGTCTTTGTGTAGGGAGGGGCATGTATTGCTGTGTGAATGAAATCTGCAGCCAAACTGACTTTTATTCCTTCTGCTGGCTTGCACACACACACAAAAAAATGACGACATAAAATGTGTGTATTCAATTCATAACAAGTTTTTAAAAAAGAAGGAACTCTAAAAGAAATTATTATTTCTTTTAACAAGTGAATGTTGTTGACTAGTAGTTGCAAAGAGCCAATGTATCAGACATGTCTCCCCACCTTTGTCTAGCTACATTATACTCTCTTTTTACCTGTATGTCCAGCACCTACCACCCTGGAGCCTTGATCTTAGTTGGGGCCTGTAGGCACTAAACAACAATTGTAATACTAAATAATGTGGAAGTATATTTGTTAGTGCATGTTAGAGGTGTGGATCTGCATGTAGGTGTGGGAGTCAATTCCTACAGATTTAATTATATAGAGCCCACACCCCCACACACCCCAAACCTGTGCCCTGAGCCCCCTCCTGCACCCCAAGCCCCTCGTCCCCAGCCTCACCAGAGAGCCCTCACCACCCAACTGGAGCCTGCACCCCCTCCCACATTCCAAGCCCCTTGGCCCCAACTCAGAGACCCCTCCTGCCCCTCACACACCTCATCCTCAGCCCCACCCCAGAGCCTGTAATCCCAGCTGGAGCCCTCACCCCCCAGCAAACCCAATACCCTGCCCCAACCCAGAGCCCTCTTCTGCATCCTGAAACCCTCATTTCTGGCCTCATCTGGAGCCCACACCCCAAGCCCAGAGCCCATACCCCCTCACACACCCCAACCCCCTGCCCCAGCCCAGAGCCCTCTCCTGAACCCCAAACCCCTTATCCCTGGCCTAACCCCAGAGCCCGCACCCCCAGCCGGAGCCCTTACCCCCTCCCAAACCCAAACCCCTTGCCCCAGCCTGGTGAAAGTGATTAAGGGTGGGGGAGAGCAAGCGACAGAGGGAGGGGGGATGGAACAAGCAGGGATGGGGCCTCAGGGAAGGGGCGGGGCAGGGGTGTTTGGTTTTGTGCGATTAGAAAGTTGGCAAGCCTAAGGTCAGCAGGAGGTGACATACCTCCAAAATGTTCCTTTCAGGCAGAACGCAACAAAGACTTAGCTTCCTGCCTGGCCATCTGTGTATCCTATGCCTCACTATGTAGGCCTATTTGCATACAGAGCCACAGGAGAAGAAATCTACAGGACTAAACAAACAGTTTATCACTACAGACAAAGGATTGTTCTGGTCTATTGGAGTGCAAAGCGACACACTGGGTCCTTCACCAAGGAGTAGGGTGGCCAACTTTCTAATTTGTGAAAAACGGACACTGAGCGCTGGAACCTCCCTGGCCCATCCTGCCTCTTCCCCTTCCCGCCCCCTCCCACCCCCGGCCCTCAGGCCCTCTCCCTGTTCTGCCTCTCCCCTCCATCACCCACTGCTCTCTCCGCCTCCCTCCCTCCGCCAGCTGAGCAGGGCTCTAGGGGTGGAGGGGTGACCAGGACAGAACGTTCAAGGGGAGAGCCACGTTCTAGGGTGTGTGACTGGGGCAGGAAGAGTCACAATTGGGGGTGGGGAGGGAGGCGCAACTGGGGCAGGATGGGGGCAGCACTCCAGGGACAAGGCACAAAGGAGGCTGAGAGAGGGGCCTGGGCAGTGAGCTTCAGGATCCCTCCCCCCAGGCGCTGGCCGCCAGTACCTCTCTCCGCTGGAGCCAGGCAGTTCCTGAGAGCTCCTCCAGCTCCCGCAGCAGCTACTCTTCCCACTCTCCCGGCGGTAGAGCAGAAGCTGACTGCGGACAGTTACTCAGGTAACCGGACTATTGGTGTCTGGTCAGTAGTACTGACCAGACACTGTCAGGTTCCCCTTTTCAACCAAACTTTCAGGTCAAAAACAAGACACCTGGCAACCTGACCACAGAGGCCAGATGACAGCATGCTTGTCTCATGAAAGAAGGGACATAGCCAGCCTGGCTGTAAAGTGCTGCAAGCATTTTGGGTGAGCAATATTTGGTTTGTTACACTTGATTTCACTGTAAACATATCCAAGTGCTGTGTATCCAGCAGAGCGGTGCTCTGAAGTGGAACTGGTAAACTGGGGTGCACCGTGTCTTTGGAAGCAGTGAATCTGTGAATGGTAGGAGGGTCCAGTGGACCAGGGACTGAATGTGCTAATTGCTAACCTGTCTAGTGACAGCAGGGCCTGGGAGACCTAGTGGGGAGTGCTTGTATTGCCTGTGGAGATGGGGCGCTGACCCACAGCAGGCAAAGACAAGGCTTCCTCACGGTAAAGGCAGGTGGTATCAAGGTGCCACACAAGGCTGCATACCCCTGGGAAGTGTCTCACCCACACTGTAGCAATTTCATCTAGAGCACATTTCCCTAGTTTGCTTATGAGAGCATCATCATGTGGGACTGTGTCAAAAGCCTTCCTTAAAAAGAAAAAGAAAAAAAAATTCAAGATATAGCACAACTACTGTATTGTGTCCAGTTCTGGGTGCCACATTTCAGGAAAGATATGGACAAATTGGAGAAAGTCCAGAGGAGAGCAACAAAAATTATTAAAAGTCTAGATAACATGACCTATGAGGGAAGATTGAAAAAAACTGGGTTTGTTCAGTTTGGAGAAGAGAAGACTGAGAGGGGACATGATAATAGCTTTCAAGTACATAAAAGGGTGTTACAAGGAGGAGGGAGAAAAAAAAATGTTTCTTAACCTCTGAGGATAGGACAAGAAGCAATGGGCTTAAATTGCAGCAAGGGTGGTTTAGGTTGGACATTACGAAAAACTTCCTGTCAGAGTGGTTAAGCACTGGAATAAATTGCCTAGGGAGGCTGTGGAATCTCCATCATTGGGGATTTTTAGGAGCAGGTTGGACAAACACCTGTCAGGGATGGTCTAGATAATACTTAGTCCTGCCATGAGTGCAGGGGACTGGACTAGATGACTCTCGAGGTCCCTTCGAGTCCCTTCCTGCACACAGCAATCAAAGCTACTGAATAAGAGGCATGTCACTGCCAGCCCTCCCATGTACACCGCATTAATGGGACACACTTATTTTGAAGACTATTTCCCACCACCTCCCCTGTCAACATAAAGGTCTTTACATGACACACCTATCAGTAACTATTAGGATGAGACCAGTCCGACTGGACTATATCCACGGCAACGGGCTATGAACTTTCAACACGTCAAGGTATTTTCAGCTGACATTTCGACATGTCTCCACAATTAATGAGAGCCTTAAATGACCTCCGGAAAAGCATGTGCTGGTACTTATAAAACAGACAGGTTAAAGGCACTCAGTGTTGTGCCCAGACACCCAGAGTGTAACACTCAGGCCAGGTACTGAACTCCCACCATATGAACAGAAGCCCTAAACACTGTGGCAATGCTGTGGGGCCATTTCACAGGCTGAGGCAGGCAGGGGGCTGCACGAGGAGATCTCCCCTTGGAAGGAGAGGCACATTGGCATGGCAAAGGCACTGCAGGGAGATCTGCCACTCTGTGGATCAAAGGCCTGAGTAGGGATAGACAGGAGGCTCCAGCTGCTATTTGATGAGTTGTCAGAGTTTGGTTTGCTGGCAGGGCAGGGAAGAGGAAGGATTCATTTTACCTGCACAGCCATTTGGGCTTTGCATTTGCCAGGGACAGCATGGCTTCCAAGAAATCTAATGAAGGCCATTCACATGCCAAATATTTCACTGCAGATCAGTTTAGCACTTACATCCAGCTCCCCCAGGATTCTGGGTAGAGCAGCAGCACTTTCTCCTCTTTGAGTCACCCTGACTAACAGGTCAGTTCAGTTCTAGATTCCATCTCTATGATTCAGCCAGTCCCCTCCATCACCATCTCGTCATCCCCATTAAAAAAAAAAAAAAAAAAAAAAAAAAAAGGCCAATCACTTGCACACAAGCAAAATCTCTAACAAGGAGAGAAGGCGTTTTACCAGACATTCAGGGTCTGGTTTTCAGAGTGCTGAGAATCCTCTTCTTTCCTCCATGGATCTCAACTGGACTTGTGACTACTCAACACCTTCAGGAAAAAAAAACCAAAAAAACAAAAAACGGGTTTTTTTATTTATTTAGAGAGAACCCTTACTGTCAGCCCAGGTCATTCAAGTAGGTACTGGCTCTAACTGGCACTTGCACAAGCTGTAACATTCTTCACCTGCACCTGGGTGAAATTCTCTCTTACCTCTAGAATTTGAGTTTGCTTTGAAATCATTTTACAGCTAATCTTTACAACCAAATGCTCCCTGAACAGGGACAATCATCAGCAACAGGAAGTGTCTTTTGGAAGGTAATTTTCCTATGTGAACCCATCAGCAAACAGAACTCCACAAAGTTAAGAGAATTTGGTACTTACTTGTACTTTGGTACTTCGAAAAGTCTCCATTAAAAAGGAAAACTGCTGGAATTTTTAGTGCTTTTGAGTATAGAAAGTTTCAGAAAAATGTACATAAACAAGTGATTAAAGCTGTTGTTAACTTTCATGATTTTATCATGAGTCTCGTGATACCTGATGTTTTTCCAAAAGGCCCAGCCCCCTGGAGTCATGCAGTTATGTGAGAATCTCAGCTTTCATGAAAATAATATTAAAAAGTTTCTAGCCTTATAATTTCAGAGAAAAGCTTGAAGGGGGAAAAAAAAAAAGGCAAAAAAAGCAAAAGGAAAATAAAAATGACTCAAAATCTTTTGATTTTTTTTAATCTCATGCTTTTTAAGCCAGTCTCATGATTTCTGAAAGTGAGAGACTGGCAATACTGAGATTATAAAGCAGTATTTAGAAAGATACCTGAAAACGATTTGAAATCTGCACTGATCAGAATTAGGAAGTTTTCCCACTAGAAATCTTAAGAGTCAAATGCTACCCAAACAAACATGCTGAAAAAACAGATTAGCAAGGTAGTTTTATACACATAACCAGGCAGGGACCAACAATGAAGTTGTGTACCACTGCTAAACAAACACTCCCCATACAAAGTACACTGCTCTTTCATCACTTCCCCAAGGAAGGTATTCAGAAGCAAATAATTTCCTGAGAGTGTTTCTCTCTTCACAGTAACAAGCCAATGTCATGAATGGGAACATTGTGGTTGCCAGGTAGAAGGGAGTTGAATTTCATTAAGGAAAAAAAATGCTTCTGAAGGAGGTGGGGGAATACAAATCAAAATGAGTGGGCGAGAGGGGAAAATGCAATATTTCCTTGTTTGGAACCAATCTCTCAGGAATACCTCCTACAGACCGCAAAAAGAAAAGGAGTACTTGTGGCACCTTAGAGACTAACAAATTTATTTGAGCATAAGCTTTCGTGAGCTACAGAGTTATTACAAAAAGTACATAATTTAACAGAGAACAATCCCCGCTATAGAAGCATTATAAAAGTTGGTTTAAAAGTTCTAAAGAAAGGTTCTCATTCTGTAATAACGTATTAAGGATTTTTCCATAAGGGTTTTTAAAAGGGTGCTCACTGCAGTTCAAGCCAATCTCATTATAACCATGGGAGCAACCCAACAGGACTCCCAGTGCTTCCGCCTTGTTCACTCCAACTGAAGTAAGTAAAAAGAAAACTGAATGCATCCGATGAAGTGAGCTGTAGCTCACGAAAGCTTATGCTCAAATAAATTGGTTAGTCTCTAAGGTGCCACAAGTACTCCTTTTCTTTTTGCGAATACAGACTAACACGGCTGTTATTCTGAATCCAACTGAAGTGTTTCTCAAGGGTCACTGCTTTAGAATAAAGCAGCTTGCCACACCGCTCAGGGTTTGTGAGAGGCAAACATTATTTCCTTGAAGCATAGACGGGATTCCCAGGGGAAGGTTCTTCTGATGATCTTTGTTTTTGCTGGTTTCATTAATTTGGGATCAATTTGCTAGCATGGTTTGAGTCTTAAAACACGCAGCACCAAGTTTTACCCTCAGTCAGATACATGCTCACTGCTCCCAGCATGGTCAATCAATAGTGACCAAGCAAGTGTGTGTAGAGGTCAAGCATCTGTGTACTGCACCTTTAATTATAGAGCAGCCGCCCCACCTGATGCAGGGGCTCTTTCAGCTGAAAAAAAACAACAAAAAATGCCTTAGGCAACAGGCTTAATGAGCAGTCTGGCTTGTAGAAGCCAGTAGACTCCATTACGGGAGCATGATGTATCTCACATCGGGTTATTCACTAAAGGCAGGAGAGAGGGCCCTGTTCGAGAGGCATAGCTGTGCTACATTTATTACAAAATGGAAGCTAGTCCAGAGCATTTGGGCTGGGTGTCAGCTCAGAGAAGTAGCCTACAGTTTGGCTACATAGCTGAACCTTGAATCTGCAAATCTGGGTTGGAAATTTGGTGAGAACATGCATTTCCAGAGTCCTGCAGGTTAACAGTCATGAGCCACAAACTAGAGGCAAATCAAGTGTAACCAAGTATTTCACAATATTAACAAAAGATTCAGTTCTAGAAATGGGTAAAGGTTAAGGGAAGTTATTTTCCACTCCCAAACTGGTTTGCCTAGATCCAGAATAATCCTCCGTAGTCTTAAACTTTGCACGCTATTATTGCTAGTAAAAATCACAGTGAGCCCTGCCTTGAGAGCCAGAGAGAAGCCTTAGAACAAAGTTTGTGCTTGAAATGGCAGAGGAACACATGCTGTGCCTTCAAGGATAATAATATGACCAGAGACTCAGGAGAGCAGTTAGCCTGTGTGTCGGAGGGAGCAGATGATGATTGTTGCCTTGATAGGGGACCGAGTTAAATCAGAGCATCCCCCTAGCACAGTGAACACACTCTTAGAGGAGACCCCAAAGTTATATTTTAGACTCAGTGTTCCCCAATCTTGCAATTTTATCCTGAGTTTCGGGAGTTGGGTATTTTTTCTAAAAGCCCCCGCTGCTTGAATCACAAGATGGCAGGAGAAATGCAGCTTTCATTTTGAAAAGTTTCTAGCCTTCATTATTGCAGGGGGGAAAAAAAATGACTAGGAAAACACAACCCAAGTGTTTAGTAAAGGCTCAGAATCCAGAAGCCAGAGAGAACCCCAAATATATTTTTAAAATCTCATGATTTTTACATCAGTCTCCTGATTTTATTAGGGCCTAACTCATGATTTTAAATGCTTGGGGGTTGGCAATAGCGCGTAGGCCAGAGGTGGGCAAACTACGGCCCGCGGGACTGTCCTGCCCGGCCCCTGAGATCCCGGCCGGGGAGGCTAGCCCCTGGCCCCTCCCCTGCTGTTCCCTCTCCCCAGCAGCCTCAGCTGGCGGGGCTGTGAGCTCCTGCCGGGCGGCGCAGCTGCCAGTCCTGCTGCTCTGAGCAGCATGGTAAGGGCACGGGGCATTGGATAAGGGGCAGGAGGTCCTGGGGGGCAGTCAGGGGACAGGGAGCAGGGGGCGGTTGGATGGGGTGGAGGTTTGGGGGGGGGGAGGGGAGACATGGTCAGGGGATGGGGGTGTGGATAGGGGTCAGAGCAGTCAGGGGACAAGGATCGGGGGGGTTGGATAGGGGGTGGAGTCCGGGGGGGGGGTTGGGGCGGGGGGTCCTGGGAGGGGGCAGTCAGGGGACAAGGAGCAGGGGGGGTTGGACAGGTTGGGAGTTCTGAGGGGGGCAGTCAGGGGGCAGGAAGTGGGAGGGGGCAGATAGGGGGGAGGGGCCAGGCTGTTTGAGGAAGCACAGCCTTCCCTACCCGGCCCTCCATACAGATTTGGAACCCCAATGTGGCCCTTGGGCCAAAAAGTTTGCCCACCCCGGTGTAGTCTCAAACAGTGCTGCATCCTGGAGCTCTAGCATAACAACTGTAGTACAACTTGTGAAGACTGTACGGTCTGTCTAGACTCTACTGCAAGACTAAACCACGGAATGTCAGTATTATTTAGGATTGCCAACTTTCTAATAGCACAAAACTGAACAGCCCCACCCCTTCTCTGAGGCCCCACCCCCACTCACTCCATTCCCTCTCTCCCCGCTGCTGGCTCTCCCAAATCCTCACTCAGTTTCACTGGGCTGGGACAGGGGCTTGCGGTGTGGGATGGGGTGAGGGCTCTGGCTGGGGGGTGCAGGCTCCGGGGTGGGGCCAGTGATAAGGGGCTTGGGGTGCAGGAGGGTGCTCTGGGCTGGTGCCGAGGGGTTGGATGCGGGAGGGGGTGCAGGTTCCGGGATGGGGCTCAGGGCTGGGGTGCAGGCTCTGGGAGGCAGTTAAGGTGCGGGAGGGGGCCCAGGGCTGGGGCAGGGGAGTCAAGATGAGGGAGGGAGTGCAGGCTCTGGAAGGGAGTTAGGGTGCAGGAGGGAGATCGGACCGCAGTCTCCAGCCGGGCAGCACTTACCTCCGCAGCTCCCGGTCAGCGGCACAGCTGGGCTAAGGCAGGCTCTCTGCCTGCCCTGGCTCTGTGCAGCTCTCGAAAGCAGCTGGCATGTCCCTGCGGCCCCCAGGTGGAGGGGCCAGGGTGCTCTGTGCACTGCCCGTTCCCACAAACACCAGCCAATGGGAGCTGCAGAGCCAGCCCTGAGGGGTGGGGGGGATGCAGTGCGCAGAGCTTCCCTGATCACCCCTGCACCTAGGAGCCGGACATGCCATATGCTGCCGGGAGCTGCACAGAGCCAGGGCAGGCAGGGAGGCAGCCTGCCTTAGCCCTGCTGTGCCACCGACCAGACTTTTAACAGCCCGAAGACAGCAGGGTGCATTTTCGACCAGGGGTCCTGTCGAAAACCTGGCCACCCTAAAATTATATAAGTAGTAATACTATGATAGCTCCTCGAAAAGGTCTTAAAAGGAAACATTACTAATTCCCTTTTCAGCACCAGCTAGGTGCAGCCATTGACTAGAGGCAATCTGCTGTCCTGGAAATACACCCTTGCAATCTTGCTCCACTCGCCCATGCAGCAGAAGTGATGCACTCACCTCTCCTGCTAAAACAAGACCTTTATTCTATGCTGAATTCCTCTTCTGAGGACCTAGTTATGTCATCATACTGGTTAGTATTTTTTGGCTCTGAACCAAAAGTTCTAGAATGTCTAAACAATCCTACTGTAAACTAGGGACAATCTAATATAGTTTGATTGGTCATCCTTTATTTTTCACCCCTCTTCTCAGGCTTGGAATGTTTGTCAGTAATCATCCTGTGTCTCTTCTCAGCAACCCTTCTGTTTCACCTAAGTTAAACTGCAAAGATTTTGCTGCCAGTTAAAACTTGTTTAAGAGTAGGAAAACATGCTTTCCTCCCCCAAGAGTGTCATCAGCATTGTAGTTTAACAAAGTTGTCTCACTAGGATGCTGAGAAAATAGGGACTGCAAACTTCCTGGTTTCTGTGCTATGGTTATGTTGTCACAAGTACTGTACAAGTAGGAAATTAAGACAGGGGAAGTTGGATGGAATGAAGTCTTTCCAGCATCCACGTGGTGTAAAATCCAGCATGAGAGAGGAGCTGAACGCCCTATTAAGCAGGTTTTGGGTGGCATTCCCAACAGAACTTTTCAACGTTTTTCTCCCCTCTCATAAGTTTCTTTCCAGTGCCACAGGAAGTACTAGAGATCCCAGAATGCATTGTTCTGTGATTTCTGAACTACCATAGAGGGAGGCTTCTGGCATTGCTTATTTTGGGATAAATTTGTTGAACCAACAAGACTTAAGTGCAGAGGGAAAAGGGAAGAACATAACATTTACAAGTTAGTTAAGATTAATGTCTGTGCCCCACACCTTGGTTTGTAGGATATTGGCTACAGAGTAACAGGTTTAACTCATCTTTGTTTTTGAGAAGGAAGGACCTCAGCCTACAATCAAGGCATAGGAGAGATCAAGCAGAGATGAACAAGAGACATATTACAATGAGAGGAGATACACATCCTAGCAGTGGTGTGAGAGAAGCGGTGAGAGGCAGTAACATTCAAGACTCAGCAGGGGAGGATTACTAGGAGTTGTTTGGGTAGCCACACCCTCTTGAATTCCCTCCTCTGTGTTGTCTTCTATAGATAGCAGAACTAATCAATTCCACTTTTCCCTGCTCTTGAACTTATGTTTCCAGCACACATGGGGTCTTTTTGGTATTCTTGCAACTTCCAGTAGAAATCATGGCATCAGAGACCTCTCAACTCACCTGGGAGAGCCTATGACTACCTGCCCATACACCTGCCACACTGGTGTCCTTAGAAGCTGGTACTCTTAACTGAGCCACCTGCTCCAACCCACAGCTGTTTTGGGAGGGGAGAAAAGGAAGATCAGCATATTCAAATAACCTCAGAACAGCCTCTTGTAACCTACCAACTTGTTGGGTCCGAACCCCATAGATTCAAAAAGCCAGTACATGACCAGAGATCTGATCCAACTACGAAACAGGCTCCAGTACTGTAAGACATTTGGGGGGTGAGGAGGAGAAAAAGAGGTGCCAGACCCATAGCTATATATCTTAATACTTTGCATGTCTATAGTACCTTTCAGCTGAAGACTTCAAAATGCTTTATAAGAGGTTAATTACAGGTGATTTTACTTTATGAAAGTGCTTCCCATCCAGTGCCCTATACAGAGATGCAACCTTTATAAAATTTTCACTTAAACAGTTAGGATCCAAAAATCCAAATAAAAGACTCCCTGAAATCCATTCAAAAAACTCAACCCATCCAAATACTAATTCACTCCTGCCCACCAAAAGCCTAGCAAAACAGAAAGGCCTTGCCACCCAAGCGGATCCAGACTTTAGCACTCCAAGAGGGGAAATAGATTCCATACCGGAGAACCCCCTCACTGCCTCCAGCCCCTTCACAATTCAGCGATTAGTGAACCACGGCTAAAAACATTACAATATTTAGATTTAATGTGATTTCAAGTTTCTATTCTAAACTCCTTGTGGGAAGGACCACATCTTACTCTATTTTTGTACCACATCAAGACCATGTTTGGCACTCAGTTATTGAGCCCCTTCAGAGAAGTACTGTATTACCCCATCTCTCCTCCCTGGGTAAACTGAGGCACAGAGTTTAAGGCATCTGATTGACGTTGTGGAGCGAACCAGCGGCAAAGTCTTAACTCTCAGACCCTTACTCCGACTATTTGACAACGCAGCCACCCCGTTTACAATGGAAGGAGGAGAGGAGGCCCCAGACAGATTTAAATGAACACACCCAGCCGCAAATTCAATCACAGGCTCGTTGTGTCTGCTCACCACCAGATCCTTGATCCCGCACGTCCACGTAGGCATCGTACACTTCCCTCCTGACGTAGTTGAGGAAGCCCACCTTCCTGGCAAACTTGCAGACGAAAGCTTGCTCGTAGAGGCAGTCCAGGAGGAAGCAGGCTTGGATGCGGTCTTCCTCCCCGTGTGGGGCCTGCTGCACCAGGGCCAGGTTGCAAGCAGGCTGCTTACAGCAGGCCCGCACGCAGTCCTTGCCCCGATGAACCCGGGGGGAGGACAGGAAGGTGGCCCCGTTCTTCACCGAGGCATCGCTGTCCAGCACGAACTCAGGCATCCCTGCAGTGAAATCGGCCAGGCAGGTTTCTCCAAAGGACGCTCCCTCCTGCCCCAGAACGGCAGCCCTCAGCAGCTGGATCAGGAGGCCAGCCTGGAGCAGGGCTCTGCCGCTGGCCATCTTAACGCGGGTCTTTTCTCTCCGTCTCCAAGCTCTGCTCTTCCTGGGTGGGGCGGGAGGAGAGGAGGTGAGAGAAGACAAGTTAAAAGGCTGACAAAGTAACCGTTTCTCTGCCGGGCTCTTTAGGACACACTCGGAGGAGAGGGGTCATATTTCAGCGCTCCCTCCCCCCCCCCTTCAGTTTTCTGTTCCTTGTGGCCCCATTTAACTTATTAACGAAGCATCATTAATATAAAACCTACCTTCCCAAGCGCCACGGACCCGGATGTTCTGCTCCGACACTAGGTTCTAGGTGGAGGTGTGACGCCTCCGGATTCTTCTTTGTTGAATACAGCCCAGTCCTCTGCCTGCTTAGTAGCCGAGGTGAGGCCTCCAGCCCAGGTTCCTACAGCTTTGTCTGACTTTCCCCTCTCCCTACGGCATGGGTCCCGCTTCCCTTTCCCCCCCCCTCTAGTAGCTACTCCGTGTGCCTGTTCTCTGTTTTTCTCTTCACCACCACCTGTAGAGTTTCAGGTGAAACTGACTCAGAGCCTAGCAGCGTAGGGTGTTTCCCTTTCCTCTGAGCACATCCACCTTTAACCCCTTCTCTGCCTGCACCTTAGGTGTGCCCTTCAGGAGCAGACAGGCAGGAAAAGACAAAGGAGGAGATCCGGGTGCAGGAAGTGAAACCCAACTCCCTGAGAGGGGAAAAAAAAAAAAAAATCAAGTCACTCCCCTCTATACCTGACTAACTAGACAAGAGGGAGGAGAAGAGGCTGCTAAGGGTCTTTCACTTCTTCAAAGGAGGAGGGATCTGCTGAGCAAAAAGCAACAGACCGCACACTCCAACTGAGAGACCTGCATGGTGGGGAGACTTCCAAGCAGCCTGCACTGCTCTCCTCCTGATTCCTGCAGGGGTAGACCACCTTGAGATGGGGGAGAAGGCAGTAGTGCTGCAGTTCTGTTTCCCTCCCCAGGGACAACGATTATCATTTGCCACTTGCTGTAACGCACTTGTGTGCGTGGGTGTGTTATTTCCATGCGTGCTTGAAGTCTCTATTAGATTGTAAACTCAACTGTCTTTATGTACGTGTTGTACAGCAGTGGTTCTCACCCTTTCCAGACTACTGTACCCCTTTCAAGAGTCTGATTTGTCTTGCATAACCCCAAGTTTCGCCTCAGTTAAAAACTACTTGCTTACAAAATCAGACATAAAAATACAAAAGTGTCACAGCACATTACTGAAAAATTGCTTACTCTCTCAATTTTACCATATACTTCTAAAATAAATCATTGGAATATAAATATTGTACTTACATTTCAGTTTATAATATATAGACCAATATAAACAAGTTGTTGTCTGTATAAAATTTTAGTTTGTACTGACTTTGCTAGTGTTTTTTATGTAGCCTGTTGTAAAACTAGGCAACTATCTAGATGAGTTGAGGTATCCCCTGGAAGACCTCTGTATTCCCAGGGGTATGTGTGTACTCCTGGTTGAGAACCACTGTTGTACAGTGTCAGCAATTAGCCATTAGAATATTATTATTAATAATAATTATGTTGTTTTGGTCAGTTTGTATTTTATAAGCAAAATATTGACTAGTTTCCCTCTGTTCCTCCCAAAAGCTCTCTCCACCAGGTGTACTTCAATGGAGTTAAAAGGTGTGCATCAGTTCTTTTCCCCAAATGTCTCTAATAGCTTTCAGGTGTTGTCAGGTATGTAATCACTGCTGTCCTTTAAAATACAGTATAGTTCAGTCTCAGATACATCCGTGGTGTCTGTTTCCTCTTTACGCAAATGTGCTGGAACCTTCGGGGTGTGAGAACTGCATACTGCAGCTTGACAGATATAATCTGATATATTTTCTGTACTTCTGCTTGTGTTTGTGGATCCAAGCTTAATTCTTCTTCTTCCTACGGCAGGGGTTGCAAAACTTTGTGGAGGGCCGGGTAGGGAAGGCTGTGCTTCCCCAAACAGCCTGGCCCCCAACCCCTCCCACTTCCTGCCCCCGACTGCCCCCTTAGAACCACTGACCCATCCAACCCCCACCTTGTCCCCTGACCGCCCCCTCCTGAGGCCCCCCCAACCCTAACCTCTGCCCCGGGACCCCACCCCCATCCAACCCTCCCTGTCCCCTGAGTGCTCCAACCCCTATCCACGCACCTTCCCCCTGACTGGCCGCACAGGACCCCACCCCCTATCCAACCCTCCCTGTCCCCTGACTGCCCCGCCCCGACAGCCCCCCGGGACTCCCACGCTTATCCAACCCACCCCCGTTCCCCGTCCCCTGACCGTCCCCCCAGAACATCCGCCCCATCCAACCGCCCCGTCCCCTGACTACCCCCAGGGACCCCCTGCCCCTTATCCAAACCCCCGGTCCCCTTATCGTGCCGCTCAGAGCAGTATGTCTGGCACCCGCGCCGCTTGGCTGGAGCCAGACATGCTGCCGCCCTGCCCTGCAGGAGCTCACAGCCCTGCTGCCCAGAGTGCTGGCGGTGCAGCGGCGTATCTGCGAGGGAGGGGAGACAGCAGGGGAGGGGCTGGGGGCTAGCCTCCCCGGCTGGGAGCTCAAGGGCCAGGCAGGACGGTCCCGCGGACCGGATGTGGCCCTCAGGCCATAGTTTGCCCACGTACAGGCTGGTAACTGGAGTCTCTGTACAGTGTTTTACAGGCTGGGCACCATCGCATCCTGTAGAACGTGCCTAAAACCCCTCACCTGCTGTTAGTCCTCTGCCCTTATCCCTGCGTTGTTCATAAGAGCATAAGTATGGCCATACTGGGTCAGACCAATGGGCCATCGAGCTCAGTATCCTATCTTCTGACAGTGGCTAAATCCAGATGGTTCTGAGGGAATGAACAGAACAGGGCAGCTATCAAGCGATCCATCCCCTGTCATCCAGTCCCTGCTTCTGGCAGTTGGAGGTTTAGGGACACCCAGAGCTTGGGGTTGCGTCCCTGACCATCTTGGCTAACAGCCACTGATGGACTTATCCTGTGTGAAGTTATCTAATTCTTTTTTGAACCCAGTTATATTTTTGGCCTTCACAACATTCATTCTCTGGCAATGAGTTACACAGGTTGACTGTGTGTTGTGTGAAGAAGTACTTCCTTCTATTTGTTTTAATGCTGTTGCCTATTAATTTCATTGGGTGACCCCTGGTTCTTGTATTATGTAAAGGGTAAATAACACTTCCCTATTCACTTTTTCCACATCATTCATGGTTTTATAGACCTCGATCATATCCCCCCTTAGTCATCTCTTTTCTAAACTAAACAGTCCCAGTCTTTTTAATCTCTCCTCAAGCTGTTCCATACCCCTCATCATTTTCCCCCCAACTGTACTTTTTCCAATTCTAATACATCTTTTTTTGAGATGAAGTGACCAAAACTGTACGCAGTATACAAGGTATGTGGGTGTACCATGGATTTATATAGCGGCATGATGTTGTGTTCTGTCTTATTGTCTGTCCTTTTCCTAATCGTTCCTAATATTCTGTTCACTTTTTTGGCTGCTGCTGTACATTGAGCAGATGTTTTCGGAGAACTATCCATGATGACTCCAAGATCTTTCTTGAGTGGTAACAGCTAATTTAGACCCATCGTTTTGTATATATAGTTGGGATTATGTTTTCCAGTGTGCATTACTTTGCCTCTATCAATATTGAATTTCATCTGCCATTTTGTTCCCACTCATCCACTTTTGTGAGATCTCTTTGTAACTCTCTGCAGTCAGCTTTGGACTTAACTATCTTGAGTAATTTTGTATCATATGCAAATTTTGCCACCTCATTGTTCACCCCCTTTTCTAGATCATTTATGAATATGTTGAACAGCACAGGCCCCAATACAGCTCCTTGGGGACCCCTGCTATTTGCCTCTCTCCATTGTGAAAACTTACCATGTATTCCTACCCTTTGTTTCTTATCTTTTAACCAGTTACTGATCCATAAGAGGACCTTCCCTCTTATCCCATGACTGCTTAGTTTGCTTAAGAGCCTTTGGTGTGGGACATTGTCAAAGGATACTGTATCCACTGGAGCACCCTTGTCGATCATGTTGACTCCTTCCAAGAATTTAATAGATTGGTGAGGTATGATTCCCTTTATGAAAGCTGTGTTGTCTCTTCTCCAACATATCACATTCATCTATGTGTCTGATAATTCTATTCTTTACTATAGTTTCAACCAATTTGCCTGGTACTGAAGTTAGGCTTACTGGCCTGTAATGGCCAGGATCGCCTCCAGATTATTAAAAATCAGCGTTCTCTTTATGAGAACACAGAGCACTTGTAATTAACGCATGTTATATTTATGGAAATATTACATAACTAAACACAGCCTAGTGCTGACTGCCCCTCCTTCCAGAATGGAGGATGACCTTTGGCCTCTGCTGTCGAACCTTACACACTGCAGCTACTCCACACAATCCCTGGGATCTTTTTGTGCTTCAGCTCCCAATGATTGTCACTGTGGAGAGGGTAGATACTGTACCTGTGATCTGCTATTACCAACTTGTGTCATCTTACTGTGAGTCTTGTGCGATTTGTGTTTGTTTGTTTTTTCTTATCAGGCTTCCAGTTCCTGGAAGCAAGTGATCATGTGAGAATCTCAGCTTTCATTTATAAAAGAGAGTGGAGAGTAAGTTTATAGTCCTTATGATTACAGAGAAAAGCTTGAATATGTGAACTGAGTGAGCCCTAAAGGCTCAAAACCAGAAGGCAAATAATAACCCAGTTTTAAAAAAATCTCATGATTTGTAAGCCAAGCTCAAGATTTGGAGTGCTCACAGTTGACGATCGTGCTGAACTGTGTCTACAAAAGAAAAGTCCTTTAACCTAACTCCTTTGCCATGCCCAGCAAAGATCTGAGCAGCAAGTACAGCCTGTAACCAAGAATGAATCCACACTTGGTCAACAGAAGAAGGAGGGAGAGAGAGAGAGAGAAGATTGAAATGTACACATCTCCAGAACAGAGAGAAATAATTATGCTTCCATCCCTAGGTAGAAAGAATCTTCCCTAAAAACAGCATGAACCTCTTCTATTGAAAGTTCAGATCCTGTTCTGATGTAACTCTCTCTTTTTGATCTTGGAATATTTTTCTTTGGCACTGGATTGAAGAATTTAAAGGAGTTAGAGAGCTGACCTTATAATTCTGGAGCAGGAGTTATAACATGGGATCTTTGAAATAAAAACAATGACACACTAAGAGTGAAAAGTGCCTCTTCACTGAATATTTTCCAGGCTTTCAAGAATTCTTCCAAATTTCAGTGAGAGTTAAAGATTTTAGCAGTTAGTCTACAAATGGAGATGATCTCTTCCTTTTTCTGCCCCACCCAGCTCAGCTACCATACAATAAGGCATCCTGGGGGTGCAAGATGCCCTTTCTGGGGATGCGAGACATGCCAGATTTTTTTTAGAAGGTACATCATTGAAAACACAAATTAAGCACAGGCACGTAAGTACAACTACTTTGTTTCATCAAACCTATGTATTTATTAACATTATACATTTTTTAATGATTACTGTAACATACAAACAAAAAATACATCTAGGTTTAAAGAACTGACCTACTTCAACGATTTTTGATAAGGGGTGCGAGAACATATTTTGAGAACCAAAGGGGTGCAGGCTGCAGTAAAGATTAAGAATCACTGCAATAAGGAAAGAATTTGTATTTCATTATTATTTTGGGAGGGTGGGGGAGCAACAACCTGATCTACTAGGTAGGTTTTAAGACAACAGCTCTCCCAGGCAGGCAGCAACAGAATCCATTCTGGATAAGTACAGTTTGGGATTTACCTTTGGCTGTCCCAGGATAACAAATTCCACTCATTATCACATAGGCTGCAGGCAGAGGATTCCCTCAGTCTGTTGATTCCTTAGAAATAACATAGCTCTGACAAAACCAACATTTGGACCTGAAAACCAGCCAGTGGGTTCCAGGTACTTAAAGACAAGGCCAGTCCAGACAAAGCTACTGTCACAGTTCAGGGCAACTGCACCTGTATTTTCCCTCAGTAGTCCAGCAAGGGCACCGGCTCTCAGGCTGCTGGCTCCCCTGACTCTCACCTCTCTTAGCTGGAGACCCAAGTCTCTCTACCTTCTGAGATCTGTTATCTCCAGGTTGAACAGTTCCCTCCCTTCACTGTGTTATTCCCAGGAGAGATAGGTTGCCCAACCACTCCTGCTTGCTTTCTCTTCTGAGACAATTAACAGTGTGACTGCCCAGAGTAGCAAGTTACCACACAGGTCTTTCTAAGCAGCCTATTTTATTCTTAAAGGTAAAAAGCACTTTGGAGCAAACATATGGAAAACAAAAACCGACACGCAGACAAATAAGCTTACCAGAGATAACCCAACCCTAACGTGGGCTGCTTTGGCAGGAGCAGTCCTTCCATAACCCATCCAAGGGGTTTCCTTGTGATTTCAAGTACCTCACAGCTTCAGCTCAGAACAAGCACACAGTCTTGTGGGGATGCAGGAGGCCCAGTCTTTCCAACCCTTTCCTCAGAGCTGGAGCCCTCTGTGTGGACCAGGATCCTGTCCGTTTGCTGGATCAGGAAGAAGACCCTAAGCCTGTTTTAAACCAGGCTATTTATCCAAAAATCCTTTCTTTGTCTGTTGGTCCCCGGAGAATCCAGTCTGAATAAATATATGCGTACCTCTCTAGAAGGGTGACTTCAAAGGGCTAAGTGGAGGAATTACATTAGCATCCCGCTCTCTATTAGAGACTGTACGTACAATGCCACAATAACAGATACACAGTTGCATTTTAAATACAAAGGACCCCAAAGATATTAACCCTAATACAGTAAGGTTTAATTTAATTCAATAAAGTTTATCTTAATTCCATAAGATTTGTCCAGGATATTGCAAGATAGTGTGAGTCTGACACAGCTACCAAACTTACAGCTGCAGGAGTCCCCAACCATGCTGCTTTCCGCTCATGTTTCCATACTGCATGGTGAAAGCTCAGTGGTAACAATAGTCCCCTGGAGAATTAGGGTGTCTCCTCTTTTTCATAGCACTGGCTGAGATACAGGTTGCCCCCTCTTCCTGTTTAACTAAATCCACTATTCCCTGACCTCGCACCACAAACCCATGAAGCATTTCTGGACACATGGTTATCTTCTTCCTTCTTAGCTCAGGGAGACTCAAAACTTCTGCAGTTTGCCTGGAACAGGAGTTTGCCACCCACTGTGGCATTTGCCATCTCTCGCCTTAGAAAGCTTTGGCTACATTTGGGCTCCCCATGTGGCAAGCTAAAATGAAGTCAATACAAAGCTGTACATGGACTCTCTAAACAGTCAAGACTGCTCTGTTTCCGTATCTGGCTGGTGAATTGTGGCTTTTAATATATCAGGCTTATCAGACTGCCAATTGTGCTTACTTATCTAAAGCAAACTGATTTGTGCATTCCCGCACTCTCTTCTTGTTTGCTCCATGGAGAGAGACAAACTCTAATCAAAATAAAAATTGTGCCCATTACATATCCTGGCCTTCTATGGAGCTGTGGAATGGAGGCACTGCATCTTTCACCCAACTCTACATCCACTCATCAAGGATAGTGTAGTCTAATGGCTATTAGGGATGGGGTCTAAGAGATCCAGCTCTGCCACTGACTTGCTCTGTGAGTTTGGATAACTGGCTTAACCCCTTGCTGCCTCAATTTTCCCATCTGTGAAATGAGGATACTACTTGTCTACAGCACCAAGATGGTCACAAGGCTTAGTTAACCAATGCATGCAAAGTGCTATGAGATCATCAAATGAATGGTAGTATATAAATGCAACATATGTATTATAAGGTATCCTGCACTGGTTTTAGAGGAAGATCTGGCTGTAGCTTTGGAATTATTGGCTCTGATCCTGCAGATTGGTCTGCACAGGTGCATGCTTGCTTCTGGGAACTTCTGGTGCTCAGCCTTTTGAAAAACAGGCCACATCCTGCAAGTGGTCCTAGCTAATATTTCAATGACAATGCTCTATATGGTGTGGAGGGGAGTTAGTTCCTGACTCCTACAGACTAGTGATTATCTTATGCCCTGAAGGCTGAGGTTTGATTGCTCTCAATGTAAGACACAAAATGACAAATATTATTAATGGTGATAACTTTATACCGCCCTTTTGAAAGCCATCAGACACAGTGCTTGATGAGATGTAATTGATTATCTTATATCAGCTTGCATAACTAGAGATGTTATAAGTGATCACGGCATTACCGAAGTGTAAGAATGTTTTAGCTCAGCGGGGCTATATTTTCCAAATGTGTCTTACTATTTCTCACATGGAATGATAACAATTTTAGTGCTTCCTCACAAGCTAGCTCTGCTAGACTTTCCTTACTTCCTACCCTATGTACAAATTATCCCATCGTTTTAAAAGAATGTACATACTGTATCAGTTTAAATTTATAAAGTGTTTTGGGATCCTTTGAGATGAAAGGTGTTATATAATCGTTAAATCCTCATTTAATATCGAACCTAATTTACTTGGTTTACTGAAAGACAGTGTGGTCTAGAGGAGGAGTCATGGGTGTGGGAGTCAGATGATATGGGTTTTAGTCCCAGCTCTGGCACTTCATATAGGGCATTGCATTAAGCAAGTTACTTAATTTATCTGTGCCTCAGTTTCCCCATCTGTATAATGAGAACAACAACACCTACCTGAGTACTAGAATTCTCTTTCCATCTCTCATTGAGTGGATCCATATGAATTCAAAGGTCCTGATTTTTCTCTCACTTGTACCAGTTTTATGCTGGTGTACCTCAATTGTCTTTAACTGAGTGACACATGATTTATACTCCTGTGAGATAAGAATAAGGCTTATAGTTTTATATCTTGATAGTTTCCGGAGGAGCCCAAGTCTATGAATCACGAGCCACCTTTGACTCATGGATTTATAAACTTTAAGGCCAGAAGGGATAATCATGATCATCTAGTCCAACTTCCTGGGCGTCACAGGCCACAGAACCTCACCCACTCACTCTGGCAACAGGACCATAACCTTTGGCTGAGTTACTGAAGTCCCCAAATCTTGATTTAAAGACCCCAAGTTACAGAGAATCCACCATTTACACTAGTTCAAACCAGCAAGTGACTCATGCCTCATGCTGCAGAGGAAGATAAAAAAACCCCAGGGTCTCTGCCAATCTGAGCTGGGATGAAATTCCTTCCCAACCCCAAATATGGCAATCAGTTAGACCCTGAGCATGTGGGCAAGACCCGCTTGGGAAAGAATTCTTTGTAGTAATTCACATCCCTCTCCATATAGTGTCCCATCTCTGGCTGGTGGAGATATTTGCCAACAGCAAATGTGAATGGGCCACCTGCCATCATAGGCAAACTCCTCTTATCATCCCTTCCATAAACTCATCAAGCTCAGTCTTGAAGCCAATTAGGTTTTTTTGCCCCCACTGCTCCTCTTGGAAAGCTGTTCTAGAACTTCATTCCTTGGATGGTTAGAAATCCTCATCTAATTTCAGGCCTAAACTTGTTGATGGCCAGTTTATATTCATGTGTTCTTGTGCCAACATTGTCCCTTAATTTAAATAACTCCTTTCCCTCCCTGGTCTTTATCCTTCTGATATATTTGTAGAGAGCGATCATATCTCCAGTCAACCTTTGTCCACAATGGGATGAGGAGTATCAGTATTACAGTGCTAACTGCATTCAGCAGTTTACACAGATGTATGGTAGTTTAATATTTACCTAACAAAATAACTCTTAAAGATATATTGCCTGTAACAAACAGAACCCAGGTGTTGCTGGCCAATCTGTCTGAGTCACTTATCTTGTTATTGTGGTTGTTATAGGAAAATTAGTACCTTGATCAGCAGGTTGATGTAGTTTCCAGAAAGAAGTGACCTAGTGGCCCTGTTGCAAAGAATGAGACAGAAAGACGGAAGGTTTGGCCCATTCCTTCTCTTTAAACTGTCCTATAACACAGCCAAGTGGCACCTTCCCCCTTCATCTGCTCTGACTGCTTCCTGTCACTTATCTGTCACGCCACCACCCATGCAATACAAAATCCATTCAGCCTTGTTTTATCGCAGCACTGCTTTGTCTTTAAGTGATAGCTGGGTTGGGGAGATTGATTTGCTTCCCCTCCCCCACACCCCCATCCAGATTAGTTCTGCTGAGATGGTAGTGTTGAAAGGTAAGGGGAGGGACCTGGAGATACCTGACGACACAAAGAGGTGCAAAGGAAGGAGAGAGGGAGGGATCTTAACTGATAGTGACTAAAGTTGTATTGTGAAATGGGCCAAGGGAAAGGATGAAAGGGTGCTGAGTCCTCAGCATGAAGTGTCATTAGACTGTTTCTTCACTGCCCACAAGAGGTGTGTGGCTATATCGAGTTAGCCTTCTCAGCATAAAATCCTAGTGGAGACAAGGCACTGTGATTTGTACCTCGGGGTGGCTAGGTGAGGTTACCCCAGATGTATGTGTATGGGAGGGGTATAGTGTTGACCTCAACTAGCTAAACTGAGGTAAAGCCTCCTGTGCTTTGTCTCTGCTAGGCTCTGAGAGTGAGATCACTAACAATGGAAAAACACACCAGAGGCACTGACACCCTGAGTTCCTGGGGAGTGCTCGATCCCTGCTCCATCCTGGGCGCTGCCCTCACTCCACCCCTTCCCCAAGCGCCCATCCCCACCCCATTCCACCTCTTCCCACCCTATTCCGCCCACTCCCCCACCTCTTCCTGCCCCTGCTCCTCCCCTTCTTCCCCAGTGCCTCCTGTATGCTGCTGAACAGCTGACCATCATGGGCGGGAGGCACTGGGAGGGAGATGGAGGCACTGATTGGCAGGGCCTGCCAACAGGCGGGAAAACTGAGAGGGGAGAGGGAGGAGCTGATCAGTGGGGCTGCCAGGGGGTGCTGATCACTCACTATTTTTTTCCTGTGGGTGCTCCAGCCCCAGAGCACCCACGGAGTGAGCGCCTATGCAACACACTGTTTTTGACAGTGAAGACAGCCTTTGATTTGATTTGCCTTTAGCAGCCCTCCTGCATTATTCCTTATAGTAGATCCTGCTAAGAGAGACTGGGACTAGAATGGCTGAGTGCTCTCATGGGGTCAGCTTTCCTTTGCCATTCCTCATAGTGCTGCCTGCTAGGAGAGGCTAGGATGAGAGTAGCTGAGAGTTCCCACATCACCCATGCTCCAGTCCTACATCATTCCCTACATACTGAGCTCCCCACAGGCAGAACTCCCATGCCATTCCCTACAGCAGTGGTTCTCAACCCTTTTGGGCTCAGGACCCATTTATAAATGTTTATGGCCTGTCACAATCCAGTAAATAATCTGGGGGTGGAGGCCCTGGATGGTGTCCATTGTATCCTGCCCCTCCCGCCCCCGGGAGTTGAATCCTGTCCAACACTCACCCCACAGTGGCGGCTCCTGCAGCTTCTGTGCTGTAGGGCTGGCTGGGCTTGGCTCTCCACTCCGGGCATTGCAACCTCTGGGGTTGCAGCGCCACTCAGGTTTAGCCTCACCACCCTGACTGGACCAAATTTGAGTGAGTGGAATTGTGACCTGGCTCATGGGGTTGCAGTGCCACTCACTCAAATTTGGCCTACCCGCACTGTCATCATGACGGCTGGGCCAAAGCTGAGTGGTGCTGGGACCCCAGAGGTTGCAGTGCCTGGAATAGGGAGGTGTGAGCCCAGATAGCCCTGTGGGACAGGAGCCATAGAAGCTGCCATGGGACCCTTTGAAACATTCTGGCAACCAATTTTGGGTCCTGACCCCCGGCTTGAGAAACCCTGCCCTAGAATGACTCCTTCCTACTGGGACAAAAGTAGCTCTGGGCACTCCCACAGCCTGCAGTCCTTCATCTTTCCCTCCAGGGAACCTTGTTGGGAAAGGCTGGGAGTATATAAAGGTCTTCCCACATGCAACATTCTGTGCCATTCCTCACAGTGACTCCTATTGAGGGCTGCTCTGCATACAGAGTTTTGTAAATGACATCTCATAATTCTAGGGGAATCTGCTAGATCAATACTGATACAAAGGTGCTTGTATAACTGCATCCACACTAGGGGGTTGGACTTTAACTATACCAGTTCCTAAACTGACCTAGTTATAGCAGTACAAAATCTGTGTGTAGACCAGCCCTGAGACAGAAGTCCTGAGACCATTACAAGAAGCATGAGAGAAGACCTACACCCGTATGCTGCTCATAAGTGGAATTTGGCGGGGGGGAATGCAAGGGCGTTGCCCCCCCAAAAAAGACACCAAGCCTCAGGCAGGCACCCTGAGTGTGCAGTGCAATGAGTTCTGCAGAGGAGACAAGCGAGTGCTGCTCCCAGCTTGCACCCCTGAGGCAGGGAGTCAGAATTTTGTTTATAAACAGATTGAATAATAGGTGATTAAGATAAGAAAGAACTAGGAGTCCAGTGGCACCTTAAAGACTAACAGATTTATTTGGGCATAAGCTTTCGTGGGTAAAAAACCCACTTCTTCAAATGCATGGAGTGAAAATTACATATACAGGCATAAATATACTGGCACATGAAGAGAAGGGAGTTACCTTACAAGTGGAGAACCAGTGTTGACAAGGCCAATTCAGTCAGGGTGGATGTGGGGGATGCGGGAAGGAGGCCCTTGAAGACCTCCACCTGGATTTCAACAATTTCCACCCCACCATCAACCTCAGCCTAGACCAGTCCACACAAGAGATCCACTTCCTGGACACTACAGTGCAAATAAGTGATGGTCACATAAACACAACCCTATACTGTAAACCTATTGACGGCTATACTTACCTACCAGCTTCCATCCAGGACACATCACATGATCCATTGTCTACACCCAAGCCCTAAGATACAACTGCATTTGCTCCAAACCCTCAGACAGAGACAAACACCTACAAGATCTTTATCAGGCATTCTTAAAACTATAATACCCACCTGGGGAAGTGAGAAAATAGATTGACAGAGGAAGATGGGTACCCAGAAGTCACCTACTACAGGACAGGCCCAACAAGGAAAATAACAGAACACCACTAACCATCACGTACAGCCCCCAGCTAAAACCTTTCCAGCACATCATGAGCGATCTACAGCCTATCCTGGAAAACAATCCCTCACTCTCAGAGACCTTGGGAGACAGGCCAGTCCTCGCTTACAGACAGCCCCCCAACCTGAAGCAAATACTCACCAGCAACTACACACCACACCACAGAAACACTAACCCAGGAACCAATCCCTGTAACAAACCTCATTGCCTACTCTGTCCCCACACCTACTCTAGTGACACCATCATAGGACCCAACCACATCAGCCACACCATCAGGGGCTCATTCACCTGCACATCTACTAATGTGATATACGCCATCATATTACCAGCAATGCCTCTCTGCCATGTACGTTGGCCAAACAGGACAGTCTCTACATAAAAGGATAAATGGACACAAATCAGACATCAGGAACGGTAACATACAAAAGCCAGTAGGAGAACACTTCAATCTCCCTTGACATTCAATAACAGATTTTAAAGAAGCAATCCTTCAACAAAAACCTTCAAAAACAGACTTCAAAGAGAAAATGCAGAGCTACAATTCATTTGCAAAGTTAACACCATTAATTTGGGCTTGAATGGGGACTGGCAGTGGCTGGCTCACTACAAAAGCAATTTTCCCTCTCTTGGTATTGACACCTCCTCATCAATTATTGGGAGTGGACCACATCCACTCTGACTGAATTGGCCTTGTCCACACTGGTTTTCCACTTGTAAGGTAGATAACTCCCTTCTATTCATGTGCCAGTATATTTATGCCTCTATCTGTAATTTTCACTCCATGCATCTGAAGAAGTGAGGTTTTTACCCATGAAAGCCTATGCCCAAATAAATCTGTTAGTCTTTAGGTGCCACCAGACTCCTTGTTGCTTTTGTAGATACAGACAAACACAGCTACCCCTCTGAAGATAAGAAAGGGCTGTTAAGATGTTTCCTAAAGTTAAATGATCTATTCCATGCTTGGTGAACTGCAAAAAGTAGCCTAAATGATAGAGAGTAATTGTAGATTTTTCTACAATTGTTTCAATTGTTGTATTCAAGAGGTAGTAACAAAGTTACTAATATCTTTCTTTGCAAAGAGAATTGATTTTTTAGACAAAGGAAATGCAGTAGATCTAATCTATCTGAATGTCAGTGAGGCATCTGATACAGTTCCACATGAGAAATTATTAGTTAAATTGGAGAAGATGGGGATTAATATGAGAACTGAAAGGTAGATAAGGAACCGGTTAAAGAGGAGACTACAACAGGTCATACTGAAAGGTGAACTCTCAGGATAGATTTCAGAGTAGCAGCCGTGTTAGTCTGTACCCGCAAAAAGAAAAGGAGTACTTATGGCACCTTAGAGACTAACACATTTATTAGAGCATAAGCTTTCGTGAGCTACAGCTCACTTCATCGGATGCATACTCAAATAAATGTGTTAGTCTGTAAGGTGCCACAAGTCCTCCTTTTCTATTTTGTCAGGATAGAGCGAGGTTACTAGTGGAGTTCCTCAGGGATCAGTCTTGGGACCAATCTTATTTAACATTTTTATTACTGACCTTTGCACAAAAAGTGGGAGTGTGCTAATAAAATTTGCAAATGGCACAAAGTTGGGAGGTATTGCCAATACAAAAGGAGAACCGGAATATCATACAAGAATATCTGGATGACTTGTAAACTGAAGTAATAGAAATGAGATGATATTTAATAGTGCACAGTGCAAGGTCATGCATTGAGGGACTAACAACAAGAATTTTTGCTATAAGCTGGGGCTTATCAGTTGGAAGTGACAGTGGAGGAGAAAGACCTGGGTGTATTGGTTGATCACAGGATGACTATGAGTCGTCAATGTGATGTAGCTGTGAAAAAGGTTAATGCAGTCACAGGATGTATCAGGCAAGGTATTTGCAGTAGAGACAGGGAAGTGTTACTACCATTATACAAGGCATTGGTGATACCTTGTCTGGAAGACTGTGGGCAATTCTGGTCTACCATGTTTAAGAAAGATTAATTCAAACTGGAACAGGTTCAGAGAAGGGCTACTAGGATTATCTGAGGAATGGAAAACCTATCTTATGAGAAGTGACTCAAAGAGCTTGGTTAGTTTAGTCTAACCAAACAAAGGCTGAGGGGAGATATGATCCCTCTGTATAAATACATCAGAGGGATAACCACCAGGAGGGAGAGGAGTTAAGTATCAATGTGGACCCCAGAACAAATACATATAAACTGGCCATCAAGAAGTTTAAGCTTGAAATTAGGCAAAGGTTTCTAACCATCAGAGGAGTAAAGTTCTGGAACAGCCTTCCAAGGGGAGCAGTGTAGTAAGTTAGACCAGTGCTTCTCAAGCTATCTGATGTGGGAGACCGGCAATTTTTTTTCCCAATGTGCACACAGACCGGAAGCCAATGGCTCACGGACCGGCACTGGTCCGCGGACCACCACTTCGAGAAGCACTGAGTTAGAGGACTTACCGGTACACCGGAGTCCGGTACAGGGGGCGTGGCCTCAACCGGAAGAGGTGTGGCCTTAACCAGGGCCTTAAATCCCCAGGCCTTTTAAATCTTGATTTAAAGGGCTTGGGGCTCCAGCTGCGGTAGTGGCAGCTGGGAGCCCGAAGCCCTTTAAATAATCCCCGAGCTACCAGCTGCAGAGGTGGCTGGGAGCCCCGGGGCTCGGAGGTGATTTAAAGGGCCCAGGGCTCCAGCTGCCTCTACCGCAGCAGAGCTCCCAGGCCCTTTAAATCACTGAGGAGCCCTGGGGGCTCCCGGCTGCCACCGCTACCCGGGGGCTCTGGGCTCTGGCAGAGCTTTAAAGGGCCTGGGGCTCTGCTGTGGTAGCGGCAGCTGGAGCCCTGGGCCCTTTAAATCCCCGCCTGAGCCCTGCTGCCTGAGCCCTGGGGTAGCGGTGGCGGGGCTCTGGCGGGGATTTAAAGGGCCCTGGGGCTCCAGCAGCTACTACCGCCCCGGCCCTTTAAGTCCCCTCCGGAGCCCCACCGCCGCTACCCTAGGGCTTTGGCAGCAGGGCTCCGGCGGGATTTAAAGGGCTGGGGCGGTAGCAGCGGCTGGAGCTCCGGGGCCCTTTAAATCCCTGCCAGAGGCCCGCCGCCGCTAACCCAGGGCTTTAAATTGCCGCTTGGGAAAGCCGGTCCCAGTACGGCGCACTGGCTCTTACCGGTACACCATACCAGGGCATACCGGCTTACTTTCACCTCTGAGTATAGGCAAAAAAAACCTAACTGGCTTCAAGACTGAGCTTGTTTATGGAGCGGGTGGTATGACAGGACTGCCTACAATGGCATGCAGCCCATCGGCAACCACCATTAGCAAAAATTCCCAATGGCTGGAGATGGGGCAGGGCACTAGATGGGGAGGGCTCTGAGTTACTACAGAGAAATCTTTCCCAGGTGTCTGGCTGGTGGGACTTGCCCACAAGCTCAGGGTCTAACTGGCTGCTATATTGGGGTCAGGAAGGAATTTCTCCCTGGGTCAGATTGAATCATAGAATATCATAGAATCATAGAATATCAGAGTTGGGACGCCCCCCAAACATAGAAGTCAAACTACGCCTATGATTAGCCGCTGCTTCAGTTGTTCCCAGCCACACCAGCCAAGACGCTGTTAAATTTTAAAAGGAAAAATCTAAGACTCTTTTCCAAATGAAATGAGCAGGTAAGAATTTAGACCCAGGTCCTTAAAGGTATCTAGGGTCCTAACTTCCATTGAAATCAATAGGAATTAGGAGCCTAATACCTTTGAGGATCCGGCCTTGAGTGCTAAAATTTTTTGGTTGCTATGCTTCTCCCTCTCCCTGCCCTGCCCCCTTCATGCTCTTTATGGGAATAGGAGAAGCAAAAGGAATATTTTATAATCTGGCATCAAATTCATGTAATCAGCCTCCTTGGGAGATGGGGGTGGAGGGGAAGGAATCATCTGCAGGGTAACACTTGTGCCTCCTTATAAAAATATTATTGCAACAAACAGTCCTGGTACCATGTAGTTTATCAGTAGATGGAGGCTGGCTCCTCTCTCCACACTTATCTGCCGGTAATTACTAGAGTCTGTTTATTTTATGAGCTGTATTTTGAAGAGGACATCCAGGGCACTCAGAGTTGGGGGTAGGTGTTCTTTTGCACAGAGCAGTATAAATCTGAATAGATAAATACAAGAAGGTGGAAAGTTCCCCCTTCCCTCTCTCTACTGGGGTTGGAGGAGTTTATCTCCCCCAGAACTCCCCTTCCTGCCTTTTCACTGCCTGATGAAATGAGGACTTACCAGATGAAAGAATCTGAAGTGGGAGCAACAGGAAAAGCTCGTGCTTGACTGGGGAGTTTATAGGGCTCCCCGCTCTTCCCACCAGTAGGTGCGTCAGCACTGGCACCTCCTGAGAGGTGACTTGTGCAAGCTGGGAATCCCCTGGCTGCTCCCTTTCTTCTACAGAATCATCTGGAGCCCTGCTGGGAAACAGCAGACCATGTCACTGCCTCTCCCCTCCCCAGAGTCCAGGGGATATGGAACATCTCTCTCCTCATGGTACTGTATGGGGGGGGAGGAGGAAGAGACAGGAAGGGCAGCTGGGAATACTATGATGTTGCCCCAAAACAGTTCCACATTCTTGGCATGCACACATGTGCTCACACACATATGCACTCTCACCCCTTTGACTGTGGGCTTTCACACTCTTTTGCCCATGCCACATCATACCCCACAAGATGATAGGGTGCCACTTTACCATATGATGTTGATGTCAGCACCATACGGACACAACCATCTCAATGAGTAAACTCCTATCTTGCTCTACGTGAATCTCCATGTCATTGGCTGTGATCGTTTCTAAAGGAGGTGTGAGGCATATGTCCATCTCTCTCGCAAAAAGCCGTTCCTCTCCCTTCAGGGATTTGAGGAGAAGAGACTGACCTGTTCTCTAGAAAGATGAGCTGGGGCCCTTTTGAATTATTCAGTGTGTGTATAACAGTTGTTAGCACTGACAGAAAGATACTGCAGCTTAGGTCATAGATGCAAGCTGTAGCTTCTGAGTTTCAAGAAAAGAGCAATGTAACTGTATCCTCCTCACAAACCTGACTGCTTCAGGGCCTGGATGTCACAACATCTTGGTGCTGTGACACAAATGTTGCACTTGGGGGGTCCTTTTGGAATGTGGGGCCTGACTCTGAGTTGACTGGACTTTCTACACACATGCCTAATGTCCCAATATGAAATGATATGTTAATGTTAATAATTAGCACTTTTCATCTGCTGAGATAAATACTAACTCCTCACAACATTGTAATGAGGGAGATCAGTAGTGTTGTTCCTAGTTTACAAATGGGGAAACTGAGGTACGGTGGTTAAAGTTAACATTTTCAATCTTAAATGCCTTAAATTGGGCACCTAAGTCCACAGTTAGGCATCTAAATAAAAGCATTTGCTAAGCATATACACATTCCAGAGGAGTCAATTCGCACTATGGTTGCTTAGCACCTCTGAAAAAATCAGGCCAGGTGACTAACTTTTCGGCAACCAATCATGAAAATTTTGCCTAAGCAATTTGCCCAAGGCCATGGAGGAAGTAAGCTGGGATGAAACTCAGGATCTTCTGGCTTCTGATTTTGTTCTCAGACCATTCGATCACCAAGCCCTCCCTCCCATCAGCATGTTAAATAGACCACTGAATGTTCTTCTGTCTCTCGAGTTCTGAGCCTCCAACGTCATGAGGATAATACAGTACGGGAGGTGAGATGACAAACTTTACAAGTGGAAGTATGTCTAGGGATATATTGTTATCATCTTCTGAAAAAGGAGCTAATGATAAAAGAGGTATAGTCCATCGCACTGTAGTAAACTTACAGTAATAATATATCACAGTTGGGCTTGCAATCCTTTTACCTGGAAGAGGGATTAAAGGTCTGTGATATTTACAGCACTCTTCCATTTTACAAGGCCATGTCAGCTGCACAGACACGCACAAAATGGAGTAACTTTGATTACAGATACCAATCCACTGTGTCCCTTTCAGACACTGTAACATGTCCTTTTATTCATGTATGGCCCAGGAGCATTCTAATGTCCTTCCTCACCCGCCCAGCAACCTCATCTCAGCCTCTTCAATAGGAGCAGATTAAAGTCTTGTCAACTGGATGACCTGACTTGGTCCCTATGTTGCAAAGAGGGATCCAACAGTTGTTGTTTGGTAGCCTATGCAGATGAAGTCAGGTGGGTCTCTGCCCTGATCCTAATGGACTTTGTCAATAGAAAAACCCACTACAAAAATTGGCACCAACTGGCACTCTCGGTTCAGAGACCAAGCACTGGATAGGCCAATGGAAACAGAACTAGTTCTTCAGGAGTGGAAGTTGTTTTTCTAGTCTAGGGGCATTGATGGGGCAATGTGGTGAAGCTTGCATTCCTGCTGCCTTGTTCTGGAGAGAAATTCACTGTCCAGGAAACTTTGTTAATTCAGAGATAAGGTTAACTAGCAGTGCAGTGGCCCTAGAGCTGGTCAGAAAACAGAGGTTTTGTTCTGCAGGAAATTTCCCCATTTCAAAATTGATTTTCATTCCACAACGGAACGAAAAGTCAGCTTTGGAATGGGGAAGTTCCGTACAATGTTAATTTAGAAGCCTCAAAACATTTCATGTGGATGTTACATTGTTTCAACATTATCAGAATGAAACTATTTGACATTATCAGCATGAAAAGTTTTGATCCTTCCAAGTGGAAATTTCTCATTCCAAGATTACGTGCAACTGACATGTGCCTGTAAAATGGAACAGGGCTGCAAATAGCTCAAATCTTTAACCCCCCTTCCAATAAAAGGAGGATTCCAAGCCAAACTTGAATATACTACTACTGGATGATTACTACACTCTAATGGACTATCCGTCTTTTATCATTTGCTCTGAACTGGGTGGGGTATACTGGTCTTTTAAGGCCAGAGGGAGAAGTCTGGGAGCTACGGTTACCATATTCCAGGAGTTCTGAAGCAGAGGATGCCCTAGGAAATGGCAGATGCAGGTACTGGGAGAGAGGAAATGATCCTGGTGTAATAGTGTTGCAGGGTGGGGTGGGGAGAAAGGAATCCAGGTGAGTGTCTCTTTAAGGGACAAGGAGCCTTGTAGTAGAGGGTGGGACAAGGCTCCTCCTTCCTCTCAACCAACCAGGACACGTTCCAGGAAGGAGGATAGCATATAATTTGCTTCTTCCCAGGGAGAAACATTAGCAGGGGAAGGACTGCTTGCCTG
This sequence comes from Chelonia mydas, assembly GCF_015237465.2. Taxonomy (NCBI): domain Eukaryota; kingdom Metazoa; phylum Chordata; order Testudines; family Cheloniidae; genus Chelonia; species Chelonia mydas. The sequence goes on from NC_051246.2 coordinate 73,217,026, forward strand.
CTGACCTCTCCTGGCCCAAGCCAATGGGGTTTCCTGTGACTGTGGGGCCTATTTCTGCTCCTCAGTCCATTCATGCATCCGGGCAGAGTTCCTTCGGGCGGTGTCTGCTGGCTCCCTTGACATCTTTGAGGAGCTGTGGGCGCTGTCCCGGGTTCTCTGCTCGGTGTCCCCATCCGGTTCCCTTCGTTTAGCCCTTTGTTTAGCCTGTGGATCCTCCCCTTAGGCTGGGGGGAGGTGCTTTAGCAGTGGGCGGGCAGAAGCCCGCCCACTTCCTGGTTCCCAACAGGATCTCTCCAGGCCCAAGGAGAAAGGCCTGAGGTAATTTGACCATGCCTCCAAGTGGTGAGATTGGACCCCAGCAGACACACCTGGGAGGACTTAGTTAGGAAGGTGGTATTTGGAGTTTTGTTTGTTTGAAAGACTTTTGCTGCCAGGCCAGCTGAAGCTGGGTAAGAGTAATGTAAAGGTCCCAGCTAAGAGAAGACACCTAGGGGTGCAGCCTGCAACAAGCTCTTTTCATAAGGTGATGCTATTATCTCCCTAGACATACATTATCTTGTACACTATATCCAGCATTGTCCTGTCTTAGTGACGTAGGAGGCTCAGAAAACGAGAGAAGAACATTTCCTGGGCTATTTAACATGGATTGGTGAGCTAATAATCTGAGAATAAGAGTGAAAGCCAGAACCTACTGAGTTTCATCCCAGCTGATTTTCTCCGTGGCCGTTGAGCAGTTTCTTGGGCCAAAATTTTAATCGGTGGTTGTCTAGTGTTAGGCACCTAAATAAAGGGCCTCAATTTTCAGAGATGCTGAGCAACCACATCTCCAACTGACTTTTGTACTAGTGGTGGGTGCTCAGCACCTCAGCAAATCAGACCATTTTTTTAGCCATCTAAGTTTTAAAATGCTAGACTTAACCATAGTGCCTCAGTTTCTCCACTTGCATGCCAGGAGTAACCCTACTGACCTCCCTCACAAAGGTGTTGTAAGGAGGAGTTAATACTTCTTTTTAAAGAGGAGAAGTGCTAAATTAATGTATAATTCCAAACTGGGCTATTAGGCATGAGTAAAGAGTCCATTCAGGTCAGATCCAGGTCCCACTTTCCAAAGGGACCCCAGGGCACAATATTAGTGTCATGGAACCAAGATGTTGTCACACTGATGCAGGTCCTAAAGCAGACAGGTTTGAAAAACTGCTTATTATGTGAGCACTGCCTGTCCTGTGTACTCAGTGAGGCAGGGGTCCTTGATAACACTAGCAGGTGACCATGTAGTTGAAAACTGTGTCCTACTGCATATGCACCAGGGGACTGAATTATGGCAACCTTAATTCTGGCCCCTCCCAACTTCTGAGTGCTTGACTTTGCAACCTTATTAATGTTTGGGAGTTTTTCTCCACCAACTATTTATTATTTAGGAAGTCTTAACGTGTTTACATAATGTTCTTTTAATGTAGTTTTTGTATATGTATACACAACGTTTATATACAATTCTTTTTATATAATAGAATGAAATTAATTGAAGTGAAAAAGTTGAAACAAAATGTTTTTACTTTAGCAAAACATTTCAACATTATAAAAACAAAAACAACAAAGTCAAAACAATTCACTTGGGCTTTCTCCCATTGAAATGCTTATCATAATCAACATGTTCCCTGGAAGTGTTTTGCTTCAGCTACATTTTCTGATGGGAAAAGTTTCTTCAAATTTTTCAGTCAACTCTATTCAGACCCCTTTAGAATATTGGGTGCACCTACAGCTAAACCTGTGGAAAGACAGTAGAGTACAGAGCCGTGCAAATGTACAAATGAGTTTTTTCTGGTTCATCATGTTAATTCAAACCACATTGTACAGCCAACGTTTACCCTGAAGAAGTTTTTCCAGTATTGCTTCTCCAAAGGGGCAACAGCTGCTGGACAGCAGTTGAGATCAGTCCCAACCAGGCCCTGTTAGTTTGAGGAGTGACAGGAACTGAGTTTGAGCCCCAGGGATACTAAAAAAAAAAAAAAGTTATAAAAACCATAAAATGTTGATGTCAAACCATTTTTAAGGGTCTTGCGGGAACCCCTGGCTTAAATGCCTTCAAACTGGGACTAGTAACTCTAGCCAAGACCTCTATGAGGCCCAGTAATTTTCAAAACAATGTGAATAAACATGTGGACTTTAGAGCACTTAGAAAAATGGGCTAGACCAGAGGTGGGCAAACTAGAGCCTGCAGGCCACGTCCGGCCTGTGGGACCGTCCTGCCTGGCCCCTGAGCTCCTGGCCTGGGAGGCTAGCCCCCAGCCCCTCCCCCGCTGTCCCTCCTCCCTCCCCCGCCGCCGTACAGGCAGTGCTCTGGGAAGCGGGACTGCCCACTCATGAGGGCAGCGCCGCAGGGTGTCTGTGGCGGCCAGACATGCTGCTCTGAGCGGCATGGTAAGGAAGCCGGGGTCGGGGGGTTGGATAAGGGTCAGGGGGTCCCAGGGGGCAGTCAGGGGATGGGGAACAGGGGGTGGTTGGATAGGGCAGAGGTTCTGGGGGGCAGTCAGGGGACAGGGAGCAGGGAGGGTTGGATAGGGGTGGGGTCCCGGGGGGCAGTTAGGGGTAGGAGTCCTGGGAGGGGGCGGTCAGGGGACAAGGAGCAGGGGGGGTTGGATGGGTGGGGGGATTCTGAGGGGGGCAGTCAGGGGGCAGGAAGTGGGAGGGGATGGACAGGGGGCAGGGGCCAGGCTGTTTGGGGAGGCACAGCCTTCCCTACCCGGCCCTCCATACAGTTTTGCACCCCGATGTGGCCCTCAGGCCAAAAAGTTTGCCCACCCCTGGGCTAGACAGTAAAGTAGTCTCAGCCTTACAATGGTGTTACATCGTGCTATAACTCAGGACTTCTGTCTCCAGCAGAAGCTAATTCCACTGCTGAATTCAATTCTAAAAAAGAAAAACATAAGATATAGTGTTTCAGCAGCAGCTATCCATATAGGAACTGGGGTAAGCGAAAGACATCAATGCCCTTTACACACTATAGGAGTCAATGTATTATGTAGGGACAAGTCCTAAAGAACTGTACATGAGGTATGTGCTCATGTACATACATATGTAGAGAAACGGTCATTTAAAACCTGCTTCTCCCACCTGCTGGAACAGGCTTGTATTAAATATTAACAAATTTTGTCCATCAGTTCCCTGGGCCAACAGATTTATTACAACAGCTTTTCTCCCTCCCACCTTGCTTTTGTCAGCATTGCCAGTTGTGAAACCTAAGATTCTCTTTCCCGTAACTCTGTCTGCACTGCCTCATTGCTTCTCTTGCTGAGCAGTTGCTCTCTTTCTCACTCCCTCACTGGGACCACTGATGCTGTCTATCTGCCTTGGCCATTGTAAGCAGCTGGTACTGCTACTCACATTTGCCCAATGAAAATATATTAAAGGGGAGGGAGAAGAGAGTGAAACAAAAATACGAAGCCAGAGAGCCACTGCAGTAGGAGTGGAAGACAGAAGAGCAGGTGGAAGGGGTGATTAGCATGGCCAGTAAGTCCAGAGATTTGCCTCGAGTAACCTTCGAGGCTCCAGAGAAGCCTGGGGAGGAATCATCCCACAAGAAACTGGGCAAGCTAACGGTTAAGTACAACCGCAAAGACCTTCAACGCTGGCTAGACCTGGAGGAATGGATTGATGCCCAGTTGCAGGAGCTGTACCAATACCAGGTAAATAACCAGGGTGGATCAAACTTTCCTTCATTAGGTGTAGGGGAGCCTAGACCCTGTGGGCTATGAAATGTTATTTTTAATTTATTGGAGAACAACCCAGGTTGTGACGATCGGGGACTCTGTTCTCTAGCAAACTTCTTATCACATGCTAGAGCTCTCTCTCTAAGTGACGCTGCTGTGTTAGCGCTCAAACTGTGGGTAATGGCATGTCTGTCAAGGGAGATAATGGGCACTACAGGCAGAGAGGAAAGAAAGGGGAAGTGGGGTTCAGGCATTGTAGGTAAATACTTTGTTTCCACACCTACAGGCCTCCAAAGTTTTTTCCCCAACATTTTCCATAGCAGCAATGTTACTTGGTGGAAGTGTATGTGAGCAGTCCTTTAGAACTCTTACAGCCCACCTGAGTTGGCAAAAGAAAATAAAGATCCAGGTGTTCTGGGCACATACCTATATAGATGGCAGTGTTTATCCTGAACTGTCTTGGAGCCATGGTACTTTTCTGGCTGCGTCATTTGGGGTTTAGACCAGGGATTTTTCATTGCCTTTGTACAAAAGTTTCCAGTACAGACTGAACACTGAAACATTAACCTGATGTCAATGAGTCCATTCATATTTTGTACTTTCGTGGTATGTTTGTTGGTAAATCTCAAAGTACTTTGACAAAATGGGTGAATATGTTTTAGTTTCCCTAAATGGGGATAATACTAGAGAAGTTACACGATTTGCCCTGATCCAAAGCCCATTGAAATTACTGGATCAGACCCCAAGTCACTAGCAGACACAGGAACAGAACCCAGCTCTCATGAGTCCCCTAACCAGTAGACCACTGTTGCCTTCAACAGGTGTGGATGGGTTTAACAATTTGTACAAAATAAGACGCACATCTTCACCCCACACTAAAAAATTTGGTTAACTCTTGGATTTTACAGTCTTCCATTTTTGAGCACTGTTGCAATTTCAGATGGGATTGGAAAGGGACATGCCAAAATATCCCTCTGGTAATTTCTAGGATCACTTGCTTTTCTATCTGCACTGGAATTTATTAGGTAAACTATTCACTATTTGAAATGAGAAGACAGCTCCCCTTGTATTCACACCATCCACAAAAGACAACTGAAAGAAAAGAGTATATATAGGCACTCTGTTTTGCAGTATGAGTGACACCTCTAATAAGGAATGTCTGGTTTCCTGCATTATTATTCCTGTCTTTTTATTAAGAAAGGTTTTAATCTTCTTGAAGTTAGTAAAATGATTATTAGTTAGACTAGTAAAATGATCACTAGCTAGGCTAGATTATCATAATTGTCCCTTCAGCCCTTAACTTCTATGAATTTCCATTTGAAATTCATTCATTTATTTTTGTTTATAAAATATTAATGGGAGTTCATCCCATGCTCTGGGTCCCCTTATAATACATTAAAATGCACAACAGCACATTCAGTGTAAGTACATTCAAATACACTGCCTAAACCCACTCATCAGAAAATCTGAGTAACAGTATCCTGAATTGAGTCATTAATGCAATATTTATGAAAGGTACCAGATCGACGGCTCTGGTGAAGGAAGTCTGTTTATCCATGGAATAGGTACAGCAGCAGTGCCAGCTTCCCTGCCAATGTTCCTGTCCTGGCTTTAGGGGATGGGACCATCTCTAGAGGTGATAGGTTAGTTCAGTATCCAGACCCTTTCCGTCCTGCTCCTCTCTGCTGAGATTGCCAACAAGAATGGTGATTCTTTTTGATAATTTTTGTGATATGGGAACTGGATCAGGACCAACAGACATCAAATGGTAACCATTTGTGGTCATGACTCTCTACCAACCAGAGCTGGATCTAACCCAGCAACCTAGAGATAAAAGGCTCTTTAGTCCATTAGCCATCTAATTCCCCAGTACTGACCTTCCTAGCAAGTCTATCCCTAAAACTTACTCTGTTCTGTTTCCATTTGCCAGAGATGTGCCGATTGGTTCCTTCTTGATCATGTGGCCTGAAGAGATTTTAAAGCTGAACACTTTTTGGCTTCATCCTATCATCTAAAATAAAAATGAAACACCCCCTGTATATATGTGGTTTTACTTTCTTTGGCTTTAGTCAAGTCTTTGTTCAATGCCTCTTTGGCATTCAAGACCAGCAGTTCCAGGCTCGTGTGACAATCCCATCATGGGAAACATGTAGAGCATGTCTATACACGTGCCCAGTAGGAACAGCAATGTAGAACAGGCAGTGGCACCAAGATGTCACTGTGCTCATGTGACAAGATCAATGACATTTGATATCATTGGGCTCCTGAGAGCCAACGCCTATGGTGGAGAAAGATGAAAGGAACCCACTTCCATTCTAGAATATGTAGACCCTTTCCGTACCTGGTATTTGTGGGACTGGCAAAAGTGGAGAGATGGATGGGACTGACAGAGTATTTTTATGAGGGCGTTTGAGGTAATAGGGCACTACTGTAAGGAAGCTCACACCCTGGAGGATTAAGTGGAGGTGACAGGAGACAACTCTAAGAAAGACAGAACAATTGTTGCTTCTTTAAAAGAGTAAGGTTTTTTGCTACTCAGAGGAACTAGTAACATTTAACACACTTGTTTCAAAAAAATTCACAAGTGGCCTACCGGCAGTTCTTGGTGGTACCATGTGCGAGACCGAGGTGTGATTCCCTCTCAACTCTCACTATGCCGGGCCCACAAATGAGCATTTTTAAAGGAGCCATAAAGGCAATACTAAAGTCCCTTTTTCACCTATGATCTCCTGAGAGTTCGCATTATGTAATCAGAGTCTGAAATCATTAACATTGCTGGTGGGTTACCATGTCCAAAGGTACAGATTCAGAGACTTGTTTTCCTTTGATTACTGCAAAGTCTTAGCAGGAAGTAGGTATTTCTGGAAGGTGTTGCCAACTGACTGGGGCTGTGCTGCTGGCTCCTCTCCTGCACAGGAAATTCCCCAGAATTCAGACACGCATTTCAGGATCCATAATCTCAGGCTAAGCATCCAGACTTCCAACCCTAGGTCTGACAGTTCTTGATACCTGGTCCAAACACACTTGGAAGTACCACAACACAGTATGTGCAAGTTTAGAGATTGTTGGCACCAGTACAGCAGTTTCTTGTAAATGTTTTATGAAGGATTTAAAAAAACAACAACCTACCTGACAAATCCTAGAATCACTTGGGTCTGAAGGAGTCTCTAGTGCGCCATCCCATTCCACTCCCAGCATCAAGGCAGAACTGTCTTTGTTAGTCCTGATAGTCTAGTCTTCAATAGCTCAACCAATGGCAATTCCACAACCTCGTTGGCAGCTTGTTCCATTGCTCTGAAGGTCCTAAGCATTATTCAGTTTCCTAATATATCTTAGAAGTCTAAGCATCAGGGTTGAAACAACCAGGCACCCTAGAATCACAGGTTCAGATTTTAGCAGGATCAAGTCAAACAGTCATATTGCTGCTCTGGGCAAACTGAGTGCTGCAGACTTTGTGCTTAGATCTTTCAAAGGAGAACTTAAAGAGTTCCATGCTGATGTGGCCCTTTGGGACCCAGCTCCCCTGAAGTTTTGGGAGGGCCTGATTGTTACTCATTCCATTTTGTAAAAGATGGTTTACCCCAACTGGGGTTCATCCTATTTCAGCTGCATTAGGTCCTTCCAGAAGGTCTTCTCACGATAGTACCATGCTCCTTGGGCAGGTATTCGGTGTTGTGGTGGGACTGTTTGACACCTCTGGGAGCTAAATCTGGAGGAGCTAAGAGATGTTGCTTGCGTCAAGCCACAGTCTGCATGTGGGGATGTGGTGCTGCTAGAGATGAGCCTGAATCAGAACCCTTGTTCTAAATACCCTAAAGTTTCAGGAAGATTCATATCTTAATCCAGTCTTTGCCACATGGGCTCATCTTTAACTAGAAATGAATTCTTCCCCCTCCCCCCAGGTCTCCACACAAAGTCCTCTTGAATGCTTGTCAGTTGACAGGACAGGTTTATTTACTATGTATTTCTGCTCCAGCTGCAGGAGGAAGAAGACACAGCAACCCCTGAACCAGAAATTGACATTGAAGATCTTCTAGAGGTCTCCAACGAGGAACAGAAATCAAAACTACAGGTCAGACAGACTGTCCGTTCCTATTTATATTAAATATGGGAGCTAAGACCCTGTGTACACTCGAAAATTGACCTATTACTGAAAATACAAGTCAACAGTAGGTCGCTCTGGATTGGCGTAAACGCTTATGTGGATGATACAAAACCATCAACTCCATTCCAGAAACCAGGATTAAGGGCTGCTTTACACTTAGCTTTTGCACTGATTTAATCAAAGTGGTAGAGAAAATGATTTAGTTCAATCCTAATGTGATTGCCGTTATACTGATATAAATCACTTATACCCATATAGCCACATCCGCACTAAGGGGTTGCACCGATTCAACTAACTTGGGTTTTTTTTCTACCAAGTTAGTTAAATTGGTGCACAAACTGAGTGTAGAGCAGCCCTAAGACTCAAGTATGGCTGCACAGAAACTTATCAGTTCATTCCACTAGGTGTCAATTACACTATCTGTAATAGTTTGGAAAACAATTCTGCTCGTGTAAGGTAGAGAACTCATCACCCACAGCACCCCCTTGTGTCAGGGTGCAGTGCTGCAAGGGCCATCATCTCCTGTGCCATCTGCCACTTGTCAGGTATTCCACAGCTCAGCCCTCTGGCCCAGTCACATGAAGTTCAGTCACCTTCCGGGTTAAAAAAAAAACCCACCAAGAAGTCTTACAACAAGAGAGCCTTCAGCCACCTCTTGAGCTATTCCTCAGACTGTCCATTGTCTGAGTCTTTGGCCCCACCTGGGCTCAATATTCCTTCTGTTGGGCTTGCATACCCCTTCCTAAGGGGCTAGTAGGGGAAGAGAGGCCCCCTCTGTTCTGGCCCAAGGACCCTGTATTAAGAAGCTAGTTCTACTCCATCAGACACGCTGCAATTTCCCTGGGCGGCTTCCTACCTCCAAGCCACGTGTGCCGCTTCTCCACAGGTTGTATTTAACACAGCCTCCCTTTGGTTCCCAGGCCTCTCGCTTCTCCCTAGATCCTCCCAACTCCTCCTTTGCTGATTTATGAGCTTTTCTGCCCTTCTTGGGCTCCGCTAAAGTGTTTTTACTGACACTACCACTAGGCCTCTCCTCCACAGCAGCCTGATTTGCTCCTGCAGAGTTCTTCCTCTGTTCCTTCTGGTTTTAATAGGTTTCCCTCACTGCTGCCCTTCCTCAGGGACTCTGGCAATTTCCCCTAGGGCTCTTCCTGCTCCTTTTAGGCCTTTGCTTAGGGTTTCCCCCCAAAGTAACCTGTGCTTCCTATGGATCCTCCTCCCTGACTTCTTACCTGTTTAAGTCATCTCTCAGGGCTCCTACCCATGAGAGCCAAGGCATGACCCCTACTCCTACCTACAGAGTAGTCCTGCCTTTTCTGCAGTCTCGCCCCTTGACTGAGTTCTTTGACTCTGTGTTGTCTTTTCCTAACCCTTTCACAGTTGGGATCACTAACTAGTCTCAAACTGCCTTATCACCATCAGGTGTGGGATAGCTGGTAGGTCACAGGCAAGGCTGAGGCTGGCTTATCTTAAAGGGCCAGCCAGCCTGTGAGTCCCATTCACACCCATTTGGGGGATCAATTGCTGACAACCATTGTCAGCAATAAGTCTCTATCCCATTGCACACAGGGCCAAAGTGTCCTATTTTTACGGCTTGTACACTTCTCCCATTTAATATGTGAACTGAACAATTCCTTATTCACACTAACTGTCCCCAGTGATTTATTAGGGATGAGTGAGCTACTTCAGAAGTGACTCAAACTTTCACCCAAAGTTTGAACTAAACCGATTCTGAGATTAGAAAAATGTTGGTTACCTTTTAATGCAGTGGTTCTCATTCTCTCAGAAGGCTCTGTACTTCTGTGTTTCTGGCAGCAGCCAATGCAGAAAGGCCAAAAACCCCAAATGGAATAGCTGTTCTTGAGATATTTCTTGCCAAGACAGAAGCCTAAAGTATCTTAAATCACATAAGATTATGAGGCCTGTTCTTATGGGGTTTTGCAGCCCAGTTTTGCAGATACTCAAGGCTGGGTTAAGCCTCCAAATGTTTACGAGTTGATCTAAAATAACTCCTGAGAGTTTCGCAGTAATACTTAGCTCCTATAGGGCTTGATACAAAGCCCATGGAAGTTAATGGAAAGAGTCACGCTGACTTCAGTGGGCTTTGGATCAGGGCCACGCAGTGTTCTTCAGATGTAGGTCTCAGAATGAAAGTATCATTACTGAAAACCATACTGGGAGCAGACTCTCTACACATCAGACAACGTACATACTGTGATAGCTTCTGGAGTCCTCTGGGGTGACGCAATTAAAATACAGAACAGCTAACATGATCCAGTACTGTGGAACAGGAACAAAGTACAGAGCTCTACGTTTTACATACCAGTGTTTTGGTGACTGCGGGTCCTGGGATCTTCTGCGGCATTCAGTACAGAATAGCAGTGATGAGTATGGATCACGGAGTCCCTGAATGGTGTGGCATGATGCAGGTGATGGTGCTCTCAGGCTCTGGAACATCGTTGGATCGCTTAGCACGCTAGATATGGCAGCCTTACATACTCTTCTTGTAGCTTAAAAAGGAAAAACAAATAGACAAACTCCTAAGAAACTAACATGAGTTTTGCCTTGCAGGAAATTCTTCATGAGTGTTCCAGACCTACAGAGGTGAGTGAAGCATCGTCAGTGAGCATTCAGTCTCAGTCTCATACTGTTCTGTGGCAATTTGGCTTGGCTCCACCTGATTAAATAGCCAGTATGCTCTGCAGATAGTTGAAGTTTGAGTTACCACGCTTCTTTACTTTCAGGAGGTTTTTTTTATATTTTATTCCACACCACTGTAAAAACGAATATAAATATATATGAGTGAATGTAGAGCAGTGACCAATGAGGTTAACGTCAGATGTGCGTTTCCTACAGTGTTCTCAGAATCTATTTCCTAGTTATAGAGACAAAGGAAAAATCAGAAGCAATAATGAGCTCTGAAAGAATAGACCACGTAGGCAATGTAGTACTGTTAGTACATAATTGTAACTTGCCTCTGTAGTGGATCTCCATTGTATCTTGTCCAGTCCTTGTAAATGGCCGCACAAAGTTTAATGTACAGAAAATAGGGCTGGCGAATGATTCACATAGAAATCAGACTTAACCAAACTAGTCTGCAGAAACCGAGCCAGAATCCGGCTAACTCAGGATTGGCAGGCAGCCCCGCCATCAAGGCTGACTGCGGGGCTCTGAGAGGCCATCTCCAAATCACAGGCAAGAGCACAAGGCTAATTGTGCCCACATGGATAACCAGCAGCAGTTTGTGTAGTTCACTGGCTTAATGAATGTGATCATGTTGCTGTCCCCAGCAGCTATGACAGCCACCTAATAACTAACTGAATTCGTGTTTTCTTAGCCCAAGAGTCTGTACTAAAGGTTTTTAGTTCAATGATCTCTGCTGATCCCAGTGTCTGTAACGTGTGCAGCCATGGGTCCATTACACTCACATTTCAGGAGTCCATATACCAAACAAGCACATCGAGAAAAGCACCAGATACATGGGAAAGGGGCTGACTAAGTGCTAGCTTCATACGCCTAACTGCCACTTTAAGCACTACTGGCATTCACAAAACCATCATTCAGCTGCTGCCTAACTCTGTAGGCACCTACATTTCTGCCCGAGGGGATGCACAAAACTACCCAACCTGAGCTGCTCCTTGCCTAATCCCTGCCTAATCCCTGAAGGCTTTGCAATCTAGATCTTCTCCTGCCTGTTTTGCCTGTGGGGCCTGATCCTGTAGTCATGCTCAGAGCACAGGTAAGCCCCACAAAAGACAGCAAGGAGGAAGATATGGTGCTAGTGCCACCTCCCAATAGCTCAGTGATTAGTACACTCACCCACAGTCTGGGAGGCCAGGGTTCAAATACCCCTCTGCAGGATTCAGATCAGCAAGTTGAACCCAGGTTGCATACCTTCCAGGAAAGTCCCCTGTGTTTTAAACAGCCATTGGGCCAGAGAGAGTGTAAGAATGACTCTGTTGGTTGGTTAGGTATCTCAGGGTGCTGGCCTCTGTGGATCCCTTTTTAAGGCACCTCAATCTCCTCATACAATGCATGGGGAGCCTGGGCACCTAACTCAGGGTTGTGAATTCCACTGGGCAGCAGGTCATCTAAAAGGCTGAGCAACGTCTAACACTCCCCTTGTGAATCTAACCTTACGATATAGTTCTGCAAATTCACCGGGAACATGCAGCAGTAGATTAAGCTCAGCTCTGTGAAGTCAGGCCTCCAATACACCTGCATGATTTAAGCAGGAGACTTATCAGTCCCCTGTGTGCACACTGGTTTCTACAGAATGCAAAGACCGTAGAGCGTTGTGTTAGATAGGGGAGGGGTTTAGGTTAGCTGATCTATTTTGGTTGTTATGGAGAGGGTGGAATTTATGCTACTTACAGTGGCAGCCATGCAGAATGACCAGATGCCTTAGTTTTGAGGGATAGTCCTTGACAGTTTGGGTGAAACCTGGGTTTTTTCTGTTTCACTAGAACTGGTCAGGTAACTGCCCTTCAACCTGGTCAGCCCATCCTCACCCCCCGCTAATGTTTGTCCTCAAACACACACATGTGTTATTTCCCCCTCCCTACTTCCTCACTGAAGCGAGCCAGCTATTATGGGTCACAATGTGGGATGCCCTGTAATCCACTCCATAGTAGTACGGCCAATTCAGCGAGGAAGCAGCAAGTACATTTTGGCCCAGCTATTGAGAGCAGCAGGACGTGGATGGGAGGCTGCAGTGGAAGTAGGGGACTCCATGCAAAAACAGTGGACCCTAATGGCAGCTGTACCCTGAAGTTATCTAATGGTGGGAACAAACAGGCTCCATGAAGAGGACAGGGTGGGCTGCCTGGGAAAGAGAGACAAAGTGTGTGTGACTTCCCTGAAGAGAGTTGGAAGAGAGGGGAGGCTGGGGGATGGGAAAAAGGATTGGGCATTTTCTCCACTCTACCTGGCCCTCCCTCGCTGACAAAAATCGCACCCTCCCCTCTCCAAACAAAACGGCGGGACCTGTTCTGCATTCCAACGTTCTGGTCACTGGACCGCTGCTAAATATGAAGGGCAATAAGGGGGAATGCAGCAGGCGTGTGACTCTTAGAGCTGTGGCTGAGCACAATAAGCATTAAAGCCTTCTTTTGACTGACTCTCATTCCAGGACTTCATTACGGAACTGCTCAGTCGACTGCAAGGTCTCAGGAAAATCCCTCAAAGGAAATGATCCTATCCATCATGAGAGACACCCCCGTTCCATCCCGTATCGCTCACATGGCATTGGGTGTCTCCCCGGGACAGAGAATCAGATTCATGTTGGAAGATCATGTTACAGTTTTTCTAGGACTTGGTGTTCTGAGAAGAACCATCTTAGATACTTTCAGCATCCCATTCCAGCTTCATGTTCACAGCGAGGGGCTTGTGTGTGTATCTTGCTGATATTTAAAGATCTGTTATGTTAGGGGAGAGGGCTGATCCCCTTCTTTTCTTTTTCATTCATTTTCTTTTTGAAGGAACCTCTCCTTTGGCTGAGGAAGTGTTGGACACAGCTCCCTTTGGAGCCCTTCATTGGCTGTTTCCCAACCTGCACCAGGGACAGGGAGTTGCTATTTCACTGCTCCCAGCCCCTGCCTGTGAACAGACCTCCTGGTTCTAGGCTAGCACTTGGACAAAGGGCCACTTCTTATATTTTTCTAGTCACTGTTTTTATTAATCATCCCTCCCTGGTGGAAAGCTGGGCAGAAAATACACTCCCTGGAGCTTTTCCTTCCATCCGACTGTATGTCCCTCAGGTTGATTAATATTTGTGGGGCATGGGACTTTTTAATGAGCTAGCAGCACCTCAAACGAATACGAGGACCTGCAAGGGATTTTTAAGAGACTGCACAGCTGCCTGTTGTGACAGGGTCGGGCCAGATGGCTACAGGAGAGTGATAGAAGGCAGATATGTTAGCCCCAGATTAAGCAGGTCCCTTTTTCCTGGATAAGGTAACAGGTAAGTTTCCAGAACAATCAGGAACTTTCTGGAAACAATTAAGACAGACAGGCTGATTAGAACACCTGCAGCCAATCAAGAAGCCACTAGAATCAATTAAGGCAGGCTAATCAGGGCACCTGGGTTTAAAAAGGAGCTCACTTCAGTTTGTGGCATGCATGTGAGGAGCTGGGAGCAAGAGCTGCAAGAAGCTGAGAATGAGAAGGTGTACTACTGGAAGACTGAGAAGCACAAGTGTTATCAGACATCAGGAGGAAGGTCCTGTGGTGAGGATAAAGAAGGTGTTGGGAGAAGGCCATGGGGAAGTAGCCCAGGGAGTTGTAGCTGTCACGCAGCTGTTACAGGAGCCACTGTAGACAGCTGCAATCCACAGGGCCCTGGGCTGGAACCCGGAGTAGAGGGCGGGCCTGGGTTCCCCCCAAACCTCCCAACTTGATACCGGAGGAGTTGAACGGGACTGTGGGTTCCACCAGAGGGGAAGGTCTCTGGCCTGTTCCCCGATCCACTAGGTGGATCAGCAGAGACTGCGGGGATTGTTCTTCTTCCTTTCCCCATGCTGGCCAGTGATGAGGCTAACTGAGTGAACGGCGGATTTGAGCCATGAAAGTGGCCAAACTGAGGGCTGTCGTGAACCTCTGAGGCGAGAAAATCTGCCAATAAGTGCAGCACCCACCAAGGCAGAGGAGGAACTTTGTCACACTGTGTAAGGACATTTTGAAAGACGCTCAATTTGTAGATTAAAATGCTTAGAAATCCAGACCTGCTTATGATGTGAGGGTTTTTGTTCTGCATTCAAAGAGGAAATGCAGAGAGGGAAGAAAAATCTAATTAAAAAGACCATCAATCCAGGGCTGGTTAAGTGCTCTCTTCGTGGGGAGCATCTTGAAAACCATTCAGGAAGGGAGAGGTTCAGCAACCCAAAGGGGATGTAGGAGCCAGAGCCTTGTGTCTCTGTACCACCTCTTCTAGGTGGAGCAGGAGTCGGACTCATAAACCACATCCAGAGAGACAGTAACTTGGCAAGAATGGGGTGGAAATAAGATGGCAAATGAAGAAGGATCACTTAGACTCGGACAACTCCCACCAGGTAGAAGAGACTCTTGGTTCTCCCCCCGCCCCACGCACCCACACACACTCTCCTAAACACAGAGGGGAAGCTGAGTCTCTGTGGGAGAGAAAGTCCCATGTCCCAATATGCTAGTGACCAGACTACTTGGTTTGTCCTTGTGTTCCGATTTGTCACACAGTGTTGCAAAAAGAGGGGCTAGCGCCTACAGTGCAAAGGAGCCCTGCAGTGTTAAGGCCAGTGCTTCTGACAGCTAACAATAGAAACTGACTGAAAGTCGTGGGCCAGACAAGAAATCCCTACATGTTTTAAATCTTAAATTAATCAGTCCCCTGTCCTAGTTAATGACAGGGTGCGGACTGATACATTGGTCCCCTACCCTAGAGTTCAGAGCACACCACCAGCAGGGCCAGAGAAAACGGCTGTTCCCTGGCTGAGAGAAGCATGTGCCCCTGGGTTGGTTGGCTGGTTTTTGCCTTCACACCCTTTTTGAAGCCGATGTGCTATATAGCCAGTCTTGGGAGACTTATCCCCCCAAGTTCATCCCTAGCCCTATGGGTACTTCAAGCTTTACCTGCAGTGTGATGAAAGTGTGGCTGTGCCACATTCTCTGTGCCAGCTGCATGCCCACGGGTATGGCCATGTGGGAGTGGTGGGTAATGGGTATGTCCTTCCTGTGCCAGTGTTGGGACCTTGGCACATGCTTGGCAGGCCATCATCTGGCCTTGGCACATGGAATAATCTTGAAAACTTCCCTTCAAAGCTCAACTCTACAAATTAAATAAAAAGGAGTTAAAATGCCTAAAAGATTAGAGATGATGCTGGGCCAGAGCCTTAGCTGGTGTAAATTGGCATAGCTGCCTTAAGCCAATAGATCTACACTGATTTACATCTGCTGAGGTTCTGACCTTTATCATTTCACTGCCACTCAGAGAGCAGGGCAAAAACCAGCCCAGCCAAAGAGTTAATTAATCCACTGAGAGCTGATAAAAATGTTGGCAGTTTACCTGACAAAACAAATTATGATCTTTCTTGCCCAACACCTGTTTTACAAGATAGTCTGGTCTCTGCCAGGCCAGGACCTTAGTCAAATGTAGCAAAAGGATCAAACTGAGGTGAAGGTGGAAGATCCAGTTTTCACAAGGGATCGGCAATGAGCTGGGCGGACTGAACTAGAGTTATGACATTCCCCAGAGGTTCACGTAGCTGCCATGGGAACACAGATGTGCACTTGTGCAAGCCTTCGCATGTATTCTGCTGGCCCAATGGGTTCTGCTTGTTGAACCATATTTGACTAGGGAGAACATGAAGAAGTTGAAATGTCTCTCCCCTTGCACCATCCTGGATGTTATCCTTATGGCTGGACTCACCCCCCACCCTGCCTTTACTCTAGGTGCCATGGAGGGACTGGGGCCATGCCCTGTGTCAGGGATTGTTAAAAACAGGCTCTGCAAGGCATTTTTAAAAATAACCCGTTCCACCTTCACATGCTCTCCTCAGCAGACACAGTCCAAGTGGGGAGGAGCAGTCAAGCCCTCCATGCTGCAGTGCTGGTGTACCAGCCCCAAACATGGTAGTGCTGGAGACCTAAACTCTAAATAAAACCCCACACAACACAGCAACAATTCAGGGCAAGCCCTAGCATGAATATGGGTCTTGGAAAAACTCAGGGACTTAGGTAAGTAATGTTAAAATTTTGTCTCAAAATATATTTGCCTATCAGCCAGGAACTGCTCCAAAAATCCATTCTGATTTCTCAGATCAATACAAGAGAGAGGGGAAATTAAGAGGATCTGTTAAAGTTAAAAAATCATATTTTAAAAAAAACCTTATAAAATTGCAAGTCTTTTTTTCAATGGAAAGAATTCTTAAAATCTAAATACAGTATGTTGTTATTTATTGATTGGATTTATTTTGGCCTAGGCCATGAAAATAGACTAGCCAATTTTGCTGTTGTTTACAATCAGTTTCTAGTTACTTTTATTATCCTGGTTCTCAGGCACAAACCTGCCAGGAGTGAGTTGCAAGTATTGCATGGGAATGTTTGTTTAAAAACACCCCCTCTTTTGATTAGAATGTTTCCAGCTGTGTTTTATTGTATTTATCTAGGTTTTACAAATTACAATTGAGTATCTTGACCCATGTGCATGAAATAAAGATTTCCCCCTAAATCATGCTCCTAATAACACCTCTGAGCTCCCCTCTCAAATATTCGTTTTTAACTCTTCTGATGTCATAACCACTCTCAATCCTCCAGCAAAAAAAGGCAAGATCTGATATTTCAAATGCAGAAAAATCAACATTTTGTGGGCAGAAAACCCTTTCAGGCCCTTTCTATCCCTCAGAAAGAAGCAAAAAAGGGCACAAGACCAATTTTGTTTCTTTTGCAGATACAGTGCTCTCCCTTCATTTGCACAGCTGTTACTCAGGATTTCATGGCTTTTGTTGAGTTAATCTAAACACCTACCAGTGTATTTTCAAAGCACTGGACAAGGATAATACCACACCAGTTCATTGAAGATAATGGAAAGATGTTCAGGGCTTTAGCCGTACGACTCTTTTTTAAAGCATGCTTAAATAAGGTTCACAGTATTTGTCTTTCCCAAAGAGACAACCAAAAAGGTTAGTCTGTCTACCCCGCTGCAGACCGCCCTCTTTCCCCAGACTACAGAAGTTGATAAGCTAGTGATGGAGTCTAATGCATTTCAAGGGGAGGGTTGCACAGAAAAGGCCCGTTATCGCAAGCAGAGGGTTCAGCATCCACAAAAGTTTGTTTTCTGTGGAGAGGCGAGGGTCAGTCTGTGTGACCAAAGCAAATAAAGAGACGCTCCCATATGTGACTAGGTATTAAACATCAGTTCCAGGACATGCCTTTCTGAGTTCAACAGGATCAGCCCACAGAAACCAGTTTGGAAAGCTGGGCAAGCCAACAGGCTGGCTCAAGCTGTAACCTACCACTTGCTTTCCTCATGAGGCTCACTTGGCAGAGCTCACAGGGCCACCCTGGCTGACTGTATAAATAGCTACAAGTTCAACTATGGCTGAGGAAGCCAGGAAGTTCAATAGGACGGTGCTGAGACTCACCTAGGCGTAAATAACCCACAGGTCAGGGTGAGGTGTTTAAGAGAAGTAGCTGTGAAGCAAAGAATTGAATGCACATAGTCTGAATGTCTGGAGGGGAGTCAGGCTTAAGACCTACTGCCGGAGCAGTCTGGACAAATACTACACAGAGAAGCCTCTTAAAAATCAAACAGACAGCAGACATTTGAACAGCAGTTACTCCCCTCTCCCCCTGAAAATACTGAGCCACAAAGGGAACAAGGCAGTCACTTTCTGTAAGTGTGGGTGGTTAGGTATCTGAGTAATCATTCCAGTCCAATAATTATGAAATGGCTCTCACTCCTACACAGTAAAACCCAGACATCAATCTTGGTTTCATCTTTTAGACTGTAACCTCCTCAGACCAGGAACTGTCTATTATTATCATCTTGTGAGTGCTGGGCTTTTTGTCAGCATTACATCATAATAATCCAGTACCTTTCCTATTCAGCTATCCCAAAGCTCTGTACTAAGGAGTTAGGCCCTGCCACTGTTAATATAAACAGAACTTCAGCCACTGATGGCTTACTCAGAACCATATTAGAGAGAGTGAATTTTGCCAGGTCAGTGCATGACCAACAACTTTGGTCTTAGGGATCTGTGACGTGCACAAGAACAGGCACCAGAGATGGGCAGGAATAGAGCTCCATTTAATGTATTCATTCATAGGAACAGAAATATGTGGGGGTAGTGGAGATAGCAGGGGGTGGTATCTTTAGTCTACCAGAGATTCTAATAATTGTATCAGGCCAAATTCTGCTCTCAGATAAATGTGTGTAACTCCCATTGACTTCAACAGAATTCTCACACACCTATTTGACAACAGAATTCAGCTCATTATTAGTATTTTACATTTACAAAGCACCTTTCATCCTGAAGGACTCCAGAATGCTTTTCAGATACAGGAATGACATCATCCACCAATAAAATGCAGCCACTACTGTGGTGGAACACAGCTGCTGTTTAGCAAGCCCCCAGAAATGCTACACTACAGTTTTAGGTCAGCTCACGGCCTCTCAAATCGAGGCAGAGTATGTCAAAAAACAGCAAGGCCTTTCATTTCATTTTTTGATCCATCTGGCATTAGAACTGAGGTCATAGGGCATGACTGCAGGATGACACCCTGTAAGACAATTTCTGAAAATTCTCAAGAGATTTCCCTACACACATTCCTTTATTACACTTCAGAGATTCTTATCACATATCTGATCAAGCCATGAAGAATTTTATCTTTTCTTAATTTAACTTGCCTTGTCATCTTTTTTGAACAAAATGTGTAAATTATTAGCAAAAGCAGGAAATTATTCATCATGCAGCCTCACAGTGGCTTAAATTCATGCTCTTTCCCTGGCTTTACCATCATCCAAATGCCCCCTGGTTTAAACTCATGCTATTTACATTTATACCAATTCATCCATTTTATAATGTTCCACTGGTTTAAACTCTCATGTATGCAGAGCATATACTTCACTCCCAGCCATATTTCCCTGGCTATGTTTGGGGAGGGGAGTCATATTTTCGCCAAGCTTCTTTGGAATTACAGAGGTTCCTCGAATTGTTCAAGAGGTCCTCTGTTTTGGTAGCAAGTGCATGTCTGCCTGAACTCTTCCCATCTTGACAACTCCCTCTGTATCTCCATTTTCCATCTTCTTCCCTTTCCACAGCTCATGGACTCATTTCTGCTTACGAGGAGGACGATAGCTAGATGTGCGGTGCTCCTTCCGGTCAAGCTCATCATGGCCTTCCCTGAAAGGCAAACAAGAATTGAAGATGGCGTTTAGCGATGGTAGGTTGTGCAGACTGGCCTTCCCAGCAGTAGCAGCTGCACAGAGCCTCATCCAACTAATGCAACCAAAAGACAATCCCCACTGACACATTTGACTAACTGAGGAGTTCTCCCTTGGGCCATCATTGGCTGTATCAAGACTGACAGCTGAGGGTTTTTTTTTAACATCGCCCTGGAAAGTTCTTTATGGAGAGGAAGACTGCCTGCTAATTCAGAAAACTTCATTCTGTCCTCTGACTTCTGGAGAGAGAAATGACAAAGGGTCTCTCTGAAATGTTCATGTAATTAGTGATACATTCTCAGGACAGTGGGTAAGAGACATGCAATAAGAGCTGTGATTATAATCTGTTGCATATGGCACTGCAAATGAAATGCAGAGGGCAAAATCCCTGCTCAATTAATTTCTGCTCATTTTCAGGCAGGTAGGATTATTTATTGACTGAAGACACAAACCCTGATCTTCAGCATACAGCTGATTTAATTTAATACCCTGCCATTCTGCTGCTTTTCTCATCTCTGCCTCTTACAGCTCCATTATCTGGCTGATGTGTTTTTCCTTAAACTTATTTAGCATTATCAGTTAGGCATGTCCTTATTATTTTAATATATTCTCTCTCACCGCCCCCTCCATTGCACTGGTCTCTGCAGAACCACCAACAGGCCATGAAATGACAGAATGAACATCAGAGATCATCTCAATCTACCATCTGGTTTCTGTTTCACGCTTCAAGTTAGTCACTGTCCATTCAACACTACCCTTGGAAATCAAGCAACTCCAGTGCTTTAGAAAGAGAAATAATGATGAAAATAAATTAGAAGCCCAGACAGAACAGTCTTGCACTGAAGGAAAATAGCTTCTTAAACCAGAGATTTATAACATGCTGCCAGAATGCAAAACCCTTAGGTCGGGGTGGCCAACCTGTGGCTCCGGAGCCACCTGCAGCTCTTCAGAAGTTAATATGCAGCTCCTTGTATAGGCACCGACTCCGGGACTGGAGCTACAGGTGCCAACTTTCCTGTGTGCCAGGGGGTGCTCACTGCTCAACCCCTAGCTCTGCCACAGGCCCTGCCCCCCACTCCATCCCTTACCGCCCCCTCTCCTGAGCCTGCTATGACCTTGCTCCTCCCCCATCCCCCCCAGAGCCTCCTGCACACCACGAAACAGCTGATCGGGAGGTGCAGGGAGAGAAGGGGAGGCACTGATCAGTGGGGCCGCCGGTGGGTGGGAGGTGCTGGGAGTGAGGGGTGGAGCTGATGGTGGGCGGGCGCTGACTTATTATTGTGGCTCTTTGGCAATATACATTGGTAAATTCTGGCTCCTTCTCAGGCTCAGGTTGGCCATCCCTGCCTAAGGTGTTTAAAAGTTAAAAGTTGCAATTATTGCATTGCTCGACTGAGAGTTAGCAGCTTTTGGTACATAACATGTAGAGACTCTCCAATTTCAAGTGCTTCAGGAACCACCAGATTAAAAAAAAAAAACGGAAATTTCACACGGTCTAAGGCCATGGTTCTATCCTTGTAGATCCCACACTTTCCTCCTAGCTGATCTCTCTGCCAGTGACAATCTGTTCTGACCGAACCTTCAATATCCTTAAACCACAGGAATTGCCAAACCTGAACAATGGTCTCGCGCATCTTGCCTTCAGCAGTGGCTAGTGTAACATGCTTCAGAAAAAGGCATAACATCCTCACCATGATACACCTAGAGCACACAATACTATAGTACAAAAGGAACATTTTTTCCTGATCTCAGTTTATGCCCTGAAGCATGAGGATAGTGCTTGTACTTCCATGCTAGCTAGTTTAGCTAATCGTGCTATAAAACTGTATCCTGAAAGGCCGAGATAACCATCTGACTCTTGAACTTCTCAAATTTCTCCTTCTCTTAGGGGCTCTTCCATTTAGTGGAAGAAACACACACTAAACCATGCAACATAAAAGGTTGTTACAAGGACGAGGGAGAAAAATTGTTCTCCTTAACCTCTGAGGATAGGACAAGAAGCAATGAGCCTTAAATTGCAGCAAGGGTAGTTTAGGTTGGACATGAGGTAAAATTAACTGTCAGGGTGGGTAAGCACTGGAATAAATTGCCTAGGGAGGTTGTGGAATCTCAGTCATTGGAGTTTTAAGAGCAGGTTAGACAATCACCTGTCAGAAATGGTCTAGATAATACTTAGTCCTGCCATGAGTGCAGGGGACTGGACTAGATGACCTCTCGAGGTCTCTTCTAATCTTACACTTCTGTTATTCTAACTTGGCATGGAGAACTAGGTTTCATCTTGATGGGTATCTCTTGCCTAAAGGCGTTATCGCTGTTACCGGAAGCATCGCTGGCAGTAGAGATCATCATCACAGTCATGGCAGCGCAATGTGGCATTTTCGTTGCAGATACAACACCATGGTAACTCCTCATCATCACTGTCTTCTGCCTTAGCAATTGGGCTGGGTTTCTTAGCACTAGCTGTGGCAGTTGGAGCTTGGATCTAATACCGGAATAAATCAGATAAATAAAAATCAGGGGTCAGATTAGGATAATTTAGGAGAATTAGACTGAACTATGCTGGGTGAGGATGGTCTCACCTGGGACAGCAACTGGGGAGGATTTTTACATTGTGATTCTGTCCAGAACAGAGACATACAGTTCTTACATTCTAATATATGCTGGTCACAATTACATATATACTACTTCAGTGTCTTTACATCAAGGGTGTCCAACCTTTGCAGACATCAAACTCTGCACAGCAAGCTTGCCTGGAGTCCAAGTACTTGTTTTCACATGCATTTACCTAATTCTCTAACTAAAAAATAAATGCTCCCACCCAGATTGCATATGCTTTTATCTTCATGATAGGCAGATAGCTTCTCCTACTTGTTTGATGTCACCAACATCATCCACCTACAGTTATTATCTTTGAGGTGGCAAATGGCAATACTTAGAGGCCCCAGCCAGGATCTCACTGGGCAAGGCACTGTTCAGGCAAGAAGAGACAATCCCTACTGCAAAGAGCTTACAATCTAAACAGCCCAGACAGACAAGGGGTGGGGGAAAGGAAGTATTACTCTCTCTCCACTTTGTAGATGGGGAATCGAGACAGAGAGAGGCTCTGTGACTTGCCCAGGGTCACAGAGAAATTCTGTGGTAGCACTCAGAATGGAACTCAAAATTTCCGAAGTGCAATGCCTTAACTACGAGACCATCGGTCTCCTTAGATTTATACTGCCCTTGCGCTGATAACAGTGTTGTTGTTCCCATGTTGTTCCCAGGATATGAGAGAGACAAGGTGGATGAGGTAATATCTTTTATTGGACCAACTTCTGTTGATGAGAGAGACCTGAAGAGGAGCTCTGAGGACCTTCAAAGCTTCTCTCTTTCAACAGAAGTTGGTTCAATAAAAGATATTACCTCTCCTGCCTTGACTCTTTTATGGTGAAAAGCAGCCATAGGGAGAACCTTAGCACTCCGGAAGCCACATATCTATTTGGAGAAAGCGTCAGAACATTCTTCAAAGATTGCAAAAACAGTTTCCTAGCAAAACAATAAATAGAGATGGGTGAATAACTGATTTTTCCATTTGGTGGCAGTTACAATTAAAAAAAAAAAATTGGATCAGGTTGATCCAAAGTGAAATTCTTGTGAACATTTTAACAAAACCAAAAAGTTGAAAACAATCTTGTTTCAGGTTGAATGAAATGTTTAATTTTACCTGAAACAAAAACTTTGGTTTAGATTTAGAGGATTAAGGTTTTTATTTTTTTAAATAAAATTAAAGGAAATTTCTAATGAAAAAGTTGTTTTGAATAAAAAAAAAAGTCAAACCATTTCATTTTGAAAGTGTCAGAAAACTAAACTTTTCAGTTTTCTGAGAGTTTTTCTTTTTTCCACAACTAAAACCATTTGGCATATGAGACAAATCTGCAAAATCTTTTGGTCAAAAAAATTTGGCCCAGCTCTAATGGTAAGTTTGTTTTTATAATAATATAATTATATTCACACTAATGATCGTGAAAGGTCAGGGTAACAAAGATTTAACACTGACACATTGATCACTTCTGTAATTAAAAGATGTTTTCCCACTGAGGACGGATACTTCAGTTACATGGAGATCACAGATTCATTTCATTCTTCTGACATGTAACAGAGAGCGTGTGCATGCTGCTATGCTACAGGCTGGAATAGCCATGAATATATGGCATCCTTTTACTAATTCCCTCCACTGACATTATAAGAGCTACTTGATTACTACTGCTCTCTATAGGCCTGATCCTACACCCATTGGAGCCAGTGGAAAAGCTCCCACTGACCTCAGCAGTGCAGGATCAGGCTCTCTAGTAGTAGACTGTAGTTTATGTTCTGTGTAATTACACTGTTGGGTTAGGAATCCCTTCTCTTGTATCTTCCCCGCTGGCTATATGCCAACCAGGTCCTCTGATTGCAGAGGGTGCCATTCAGTCCTGCAGATAGCTGGTTTTCAGGGAGCCACGCTCCAGATAGAGAGCCCTGTTAAAGCTTGCCAGCAGGGGGCAGAGGCAAAGTACAGTCAGTGTTGGCTGGCCTTGGAAAAGCCGGTTGAGACATTCACCTCCTCATCCTGCCAACCTAGGGAAAGCTGGTTGGTAGCTCTTTGCCATGCTCTGGTTTTGGGAACTTCCAGTACAGTAAATACCATTGTAAGGCATCCTCAGAGCAGGACTGAGATTTGCGTTACACTGAGCTGTGTTGTATGAGGAACTGGAACAGGTCATTTCAAGAGGGTTTGACTGGCTCACGGACCTTTAGCTTTGCTTTCTTGGGTATGTTCTGCTGTGAGGTTGCTGGGTGGGTGGCCTGATCAGCAGGGATGTTGAAGCCGCTTGCTTCATCCAGAGCTGCTTCCTGAGTGAGCTGGGAACGAAAAAAAGCAAGAAGTCTTTTGCTTCAAACTCCTATGTGAGCCTCTCTCCTGGAGCAAAACTTCTTTCCCCTCCCTTAATCTCAAAACTCTCTAGAGATGCCCAAATGTTATAGCTAAGAGGTCTGCAGGGAGGGAGAACTGCCTTTATAAAGCGAGCTGCACTGTATCATCTCCTGCTTAGGGGCAGGGACGTCAGATGAGTAGCAGTCAACAGAGAAAGGGGAAAAGAGAGAGAGAGAAAATGTGTGCATGAAAGGGAAAAACACAAGAGGCTGGCATGGGCCTGCGTACTCCACGGCTAGCAGCACCTACATTCTGTGGCAAACTCCAGAGATACATGGGGCTCTTGAGACAGGGAAGTCGCATATCCACACAGGAAGGAAGCAAGAAAGGGCAAGTCAGATGCACACAATGACAGAACATAGTCTGCAACCTTAGCCAGCTAGGCTACAGAACTGCTCTGCTAACCACTTTGAGGAGGAGTTAGTTTTAGACGTGAAAGATCTGAGAGCAAGACCCTGGCCCAGGGACAAACAACAGGGTCACTGCACACTGAATAAGTAACAAAAATGCTAGGATTATTTAAAAGGAAAGCAAGCAGAGTCCCAACAGCTGTTCCTGACCTGTTTTAGGACTCGCTGAATGGCTTCTTCCTCTGTCAGCTCCTCATCACTGTCAGGGAGCTTATAGTCTTCCAGAGTAACTGCAAGAGGAGTGGAAGGTTATGAGGCTACAGTGAGCTACGTTTGAATAGCACCTGTCGCCATTTCACATCTCAAGGGACGCTGTCTGCGCTCGGCATGGGGAGCTGAATTTGATCTTGCATCACAACTCTCGACCCAGTACTGTTTTTTTGCAAAGCAGATGGTACACTGAAGGGAACGCACAATGGCATCTCCTTTTGGGATGGGTCTGTGTGTAAGGGAGATAACATTTTCTTTCAAATTTTTAAAAGTTGGGGGTGGAGGAAGGAAAAAAATGCATTTTAAGGGGCATAATTAAACAAGTCTTGGCACGTTGGAATTAGCTGTAGGCTGGGGATGGGGCAAAGGGAGTTAATCTACACAGCTTCACCCATGGGCCTTAACCCCTAGCTTTCATAATCCTGGACTACTCCATACAGCTTAACAACTGGACTCCAAATCCTGTCATGAAGGGACCGTCCATTTCTAGTAGAGACGTGATTCCCTCCAGCTGTAACTTCTTCCCATTGCTAAAGGAGGTTAATCTTCATGTAAAGGCACCAACTTCTCCCAACAAGACAAAGAGACGCTACCACCAAGCTAACAACGTCCTGTTCTTCTTCAGCACAAGCTAGTGTTTCTTCCTATTACTCACCTTTCTCGGGGTCCTGGCCTCTGAGTGCTGCCAGTCTCTTTGCAACTTCTAGGATTTTCTCCTCCCTAGTGTTCTCCTCCCTCAGCTCAGCAGCAGCCTCTGCCAGAAGTTTATTCTTCTCCTCCTCCAGCTGTTTTGGGTCCAGATCAGCAGTGCTGATGCCACTCTGACTTCTCCGATTGAGATCATTCAGGGTCTGGATATTAACAGCTGGAAAACAGCCAGACAGAGCATGTAGGTGTTACAATGGCAACCACCTCCAGGCATAGCACATGCCATTAAAAGAATGGGCTAAGAGTAACAGAACTCTTGTCTCATCCTGTGGAGAAGTCTGCTGTTCTACTGCACAGCTCTCTCTTTTCCATAGCTAAAATTACTGATCAGTTTCAAGATACATGAGTCACACAGTAGCAGGACCCTTGTATGTGGACATAGTAACTAAGTCACAGTGCAGTTTTTATTGGGGTCCCATGGAAGACACCCCCTTTTGAGAAGAACACATTACAGCAATCAAGAGAGTTTTAAGCAAACCACAGCGGATGTTGGGCATGGCTCTGGCCAGACTAGTGTCCCAAGATCTTGACTACTACCATGTGAACCATCTAATAGAACATGGAAGGACTGGAAATCCTAAAAATTGTTCCTCCCCAGATTGGGCTACCTTAAAAAAAAACAGAGAAAAATAATCCAACAAGATTACCATTGAAAGGGGAAACATAACCACACGGGCTGAGACAATGACAAATCAACATAGGTCTGGTTTTCTGCTCTTGGTCAACATTGTGTGTTGGTAAGGGGGAGGTAGGGATAAGGCAGGATACTCGGCACACTTTTAAGCCTGGTGGTTTGGGAGGTACCTGCTTCCTTCTCATTAGGACACACATCATGGTGTATGTAGCGTCCTTAAGAAAAACTGTCTGAGGCCAATGATAACCGATACCTTGAGGCTGGGCTCCTGGACTAGAACTCTCATCAATGGCAACTTCCTCAGCCAGCTGGGTCAACAGATCATCAGACTGTTGGACTTGGGTTCTGGTATCAGGGGGCTGGTGCACCTGGAAGAAGAGAGAGGTCACATTGGAGAAAGCTGTAGGAGAGTGTTAAACAGGTGATGGAAGGAGACAAATTGAAAAATCTGAAAAATTGTGTAACCTATTATGAGACTATCCTAATTAGGACCAACATTTCCAAAAGCGTCCAGTAATGCCAGGTGTCTCCATTTTTGGGTGCCCAACTTGACATGCGTTGGGCCTCATTTGCAGAGATGTTGAGCTCGCACAGCTTCTATTAAAGTCAACCGGCTAATCCAAGCACAGAACTGGGAGCCAGGAACTGATGCGATCTAATCCCAGCTCTGATACGGATTCTACTGTGACACTGCGCCCGACATTTAGGCACCAGAATAAGTGGACCAATTTTCACAATTGTTGGGCAACCATATAAGTCAGTGGAAATTGTTTTGAAAAAGGAGAGAAAGTGGCTAGGACCCTAAATTGAAAAATCAACAACTAAATCCCAGTATAGACAGCGCTAGGCTGATAGAATAATTCTTCCATCAACCTAGCTACCATTTCTCAGGGAGCTGGATTACCTTTGCCAAAAGGAGAATCCCTCTTGTCAGCGTAGGTAGTGTCTACATCAGGGGTGGGCAAACTTTGTGGCCTGAGGGCCACATCAGGGTTGCTAAATGGTATGGAGGGCCGGGTAGGGAAAGCTTTACCTCTGCAAACAGCCTGGCCCCCACCCCCTATCCGATCCCTCCCACTTCCCGCCCCGACTGCCCCCTTCGGAACTCCCAGCCCATCCAACCTGCCCTGCTTCTTGTCCCCTGACCGCCCCCTCCTGGGACCCCCCGCCGCTAACCACACCCCCTATCCAACACCCCCAATCCCTGCCCCCCCCAGAACCCCTGCCCCCTATCCAACACCCCCAATCTCTGCCCTCCCCCCAGAACCCCCAACCCCTATCCAACCCGCTCACTCCCTGTCTCCTGACCGCCCCCTCCCCCCCGAACCTCCACTCCATCCAACCGCCCCATCCCCTGACTGCCCCCCGGGACCTCCTGCCCCTTATCCAACACCCCCCCTCCCCGCCCCCTTACCATGCCACTCAGAGCAGCAGGACAGGCTTATTGGAAAGCCTGGGAGGTGGGTAGGTGCAAGCCGTGCTGCCGCATGGCTGCGGGTGAGGGGGAACAGTGGGGGAGGGGCCAGGGGCTAGCCTCGCCAGTTGGGAGCTCAGGGGCCGGACAGGACAGTCCCACAGGATGGAAGTGGCCCACGGGCCATAGTTTGCCCACCTCTGGTCTACACTGAAGTGTTGCAGTGGAAAAGCTGTACTGCCTTTGTGTTTTACGTGTAGACAAGCCTTTAATCTCTCTGAGCCTTTGTTTCCCCTGTAAAATGGAGATAATCACACTTCCCTACCTCCCAGGGGTGCTGTGAGGATAAATACATTAAAGAAACTGCAGTGATAGAGGACATATAGTTACCTAAGATAAACAGATAGCTTTGAAAATCAGGCCACTTACAACTAGTTATGGACTTAGGAGGCTAAAGTTAGTACCAATTTTTAAAAAAATCTTGGCCGTAAAATGTAAATACACTATAGTCCAGTACATTTTATATGGATATATATGAAATAGTCCAGTACATTTTATATGGATCATTAAGGGGAACCTGTCCAGTTAAAAATAAGTTGTTGGTTTTTTTTTAAAACGTCCACATTTATGTTTTTAACAACACTTGACGTTGTTAATCTATTTTGCATTTCTCTCAGTATGCAATGAAAGTTGCAATGAATGCTAACCAGTTTCACTTTAATTCCTGCTCAGTTTCACTTTCAAGTTTGTGTCTCCTACCACTAGGCTACAACATTTGAGCTGTCAAAATTGTAGAGGAGCATTTTTTTTTTTTTTTTAAGTTATGGAAACTTTTGCAAATGTCCTACTTCAGTTTTGGAAAAGTTTTTTTTTTAAAAACATACAAACCACCACCACCTAAATTTGGGGTTAAACGTGACCCAGCTGTGTCTCAATGTAAATATTGTTTTAAATATTTGTCACTCTATTCACTGTTTGGGATGCTGTGCCACACTCTTGGAAGGCATTTCTGACATCTCTCTACACAGAAGCCATGTTTTATCTTCATTGATCAGTTCATAAAAGTTTGTTTTCTTTTGACAAGTGAACTTCTAGTATAGTCTCGTATTTATCACAGTTCAAGAGGAAATTTCATCCTGTATCACTCCAAATTAGTTATTATTAATCTGGTTTTTTTAAGTTGCCATTCATTTGATTGCTGCATTATTTAATAAGAATGCCTTGAGCTGATATAGCAGCTTTCAAGCAAGAATCTAAAAGCACGAGTGAACATCACATCAACCTTCAGAAGTAGGCAAGTATTATCACCTTTTTACATAGATGGAAAAACTGCAGCAGAGAGAGGTTAATAGCTCGATATTCAGAGGTGGGGAGCACCCACGGATCCCATTGACTTCGATGGGAGTTGTGTGTTCTCAGCACTTCTGAAAATCAGGCCACACATTTCTTCTCCAAGTTACAAAGCAAGCTGATGGCAGAGCTGGGACTAGAATCCTGGACTCTTGACTCCTGGTGCCAGGTTCTAACCTCCAGACAATGCTCCCCCTCAAGCCAGGTCCACCCACATAAAACAACTAACAGCCTAACTGTTAAAGTCTCACCTGAATCTCAGAGAGGGAAGCTCCTTTCTCAACTAAACTAACAATTAGTTGTGAGACAGTGCCACAAATCGCC
Organism: Chelonia mydas; assembly: GCF_015237465.2. NCBI lineage: Eukaryota > Metazoa > Chordata > Testudines > Cheloniidae > Chelonia > Chelonia mydas. The sequence goes on from NC_051246.2 coordinate 73,246,756, forward strand.
CACCATCTCTGATTCCTCATCAAGCTGAAGAACACGTGCCCTTAGTTCAATTCTGGAGCATGACAATGGACTCTTATACTACCAGCTGGGAGCTAATGAGCATATTTCTGGAGCAGCAAGGTGGACGTGAATCGATGAAGCAGGAGGAAGGGCCTCTTATGCCTCTGAAATCTCTTGGGACACTACAACTACTGGAAGACCTCAGATAGAGAAACCCAAGAACTGATATAAGGGGGCCAGGGGATCTTACCGGTCTGGGAGTTTTGGTTGGAAGGGCTCTTCCCTGCAGGGCAGCCAGACGGTCTTCCATTTCCTGTGTGGATGGAATGGGTTTGCTGGGGTCACCCTTCAGTGCTGCAAGCCTAGATTCTATCTCAGCTTGAGATGGGATGGACTCTGCAATTCAAACCAACTCTGTTTGTTTACAGCAAGCAAATGGCTTTTATAGTTTTAGTGTCTTGGAATATATTTTTCTTTCGAGAATGGGGCCCTGGACAGCTAAGCAAAGCCTCCCTCACTTCACTGATCACAGCCAGGGATAATTGGCCAGAGCCATGACCAATATCCCCTGTGGTTTGCTTAAAATTTTCTTGATTGCTGTAATGTTTTCTTCCAAAAAGGGTGTCTCCTCCATGGGACCCCAATAAAAACGGCAATGTGACTCAGTTACTATGTCCACATACAAGAGTTCTGCTACTGTGTGACTCATGTACCTTGAAATGATTAGGGCACTGGTCTAATGCTATCATCCACCACTTAATTCTAGCCACTGCCTCCTCCCCTGTACATCTCCCAGCCATGAAGTTTGTGGCACCAACCTAACTAGAGGAGTGAAAGTGAAACGCATGTTCCACCTCCCACTTTGGAGCCAGACAGTCCATTGCTGCTGTTTCCCACTCGAGCATCCTAGAACTGCGTGCTGAAATCAGCTTTCCTTTGTTTGTTCCTGGAAGCAGGAATGGGCAAAGTGTAGTCCCATGGAGCCCTGCATTGCTCTTGGCGGGAACCAGTACTTCAGTCAAAGCGTTCCCATGTGTGACCTCTGCACAACAGTTTGGCCACACACTAACAGCACCATGTGCAGTCCCCTGCTTCACTTCGTTCCTATCATTACCATGCCCAGGGACATGTCCAGGACAGATGTAAACAAGCAGCTTATTTCACTGTGTCAAGACATACAAGATAAGGACTGAACCATGCAAACCAGTGAGAAAGCAGAGGTCCAGGGCAGCAAAATGTGTGCGCTGGAGAGCAGCAGCCCAGGGAATGGGCCCCAGGTATCCACTGCTCTGATAGCATGGGCAGGACTTGGCTCCCATGGGCAGCTTTCTCCCACCAATTTCCATGTCTGGAGGTTAGTCTAAAATGCACCGACTGTTGTGAGTGTGCAGTCCACCCTTGCTATTTGTACAGCTCATAAGCAGCAACGGAACCTCTGCTCAGATGCAGGAAGCTTACACCGTACTATGAAACTCACTGGGCTTCGTTTCCTCCTTAAGCCTCTCCAGCCGCTCTGCAATAGCTCGATCCTCCTTTGACAGCCCCTGATATTTGGAGCCCGTCCGGTCTCGGGGTTTCACTGGGCCTTTCTGCGGACCCATCGGCTGGTTCTGCTTGGCCTCAAGAGCTGCTACACGCCTGTGACGAGGGAAAAAACAAGCATAACTTGGAGCAGGCACTTAAAACACGAATTATGAAGGCATCTTCTGCAAGCTCCTCTACAAACATGCTATTTAGGGAAAGATGATATAGGACAGAATATGGAAAACTCTTTTATTCCTGCTCCTGACTTTGCTAGGATGGATTTGGGTCTGGGGAAGCAGAGATCCTCCCAAGGACTAAGGAAAACCATTCCTCTCACAGAAGCACTAATATAAAATGGTTAAAAGTAGACTAGATGATTAGTAATGAAACATGGAACCTTTCAGTTCTAGGTCACAGGTTTGAATTCAGCCTTGCTGTATAGCAGCCAAAAGTCATTACCATCAGGTGGCTGTTTGGTGACCTTACTGAAAGAGCTGCTGTTCTCAGTCCAGTTCCAAGCAGAGAAGAGTCCATGTCACAAGCCCACCTTCTTGTTGGCAGTCTCAACAGAGAAGCCAAGAACCAAAAGAATATCCACCTAAAGATTCAAATGTTCTGGACTAACTAGCAAAACTCACTTTTTGTAGTTCTCTGGTGGAGACCATCTAGCTGTACTAGTCCGAGACACTCCTCTGGAAAGCAGAAACAAACATCCCACTGTAAAACAAAGACCTGAGACAGATGTCCAGATAATGCTACAACCGCACATCCTCTCTCTTTCAAACTTAGAGAAATTATGATGCACATGGCTATGGCACTCATTGCCGTAAAAAGTAAAAATTTACTTGGTTTAAAATGTGTCATCAGTATTCCACAATAAGAGGAGCACAGACACCACTCTCTGCAGCAGCCTGCAGTTAGAAAGAGACAGCAAATGGAAAGAGACCTGGGGACAAAGGCTCTGGGTTCTCCTAGCTCAGAATCAGTGGGAAGCCTTGGGAAAGAGATGTGCCTTACATCTCTTTCAAAATACAAAACTATATAACATAAACGTTTTAAAATGTATTATACAATCATTATACATGATAATATATTACAGAAATGGTCACAGAATACAAATTATTATAATTATATTTAATAATTATATAATTATATATTACAACATATTGAGTTACCTGATTATATGCTAATCTTAACTCTGCATGTCCTGATTTGTGTGCTTAACTATGCAACCTGCACCTGTGCATCTGAGGCTTTCAAAGCTGGAAGACTGTGAATATTTTTTCTGTTACAACCAAATCAATCCCACAAACCTTAAATCTTCAGATTATACATGGCATCTAGGCCTCTGAAACAGTGAAGGTGGATTATTTTTGTTTGTTTTTTGATTTAGTGACAACACTTCCAATCACCTTATCACCAAGCTGCTCAGCTACTATACCAGGGGTGGGCAAACTACGGCCCGCGGGCCGCATCCGGCCCCCCAGCCATTTTAATCCAGCCCTTGAACTCCTGCTGTGGAGCGGGGTCTGGGGCTTGCTCCGCTCCGGTGCTCCAGCCAGGGAGCAGGGTCGGGAGCTGCTCCATGCAGCTCCCGGAAGCCACAGCATGTCCCCCTTCCATCTCCTACGTGGAGGCGCGACCACGGGGCTCCGCTCTGCATGCTGCCCCCGCCCCAAGCACTGCCCCTGGAGCTCCCATTGGCTGGGAACCATGGCCAATGGGAGTTGCAGGAGTGGCACCCACAGACAGGGCAGCATGCAGCAAAGCTGCCTGGCCGCGCCTCTGCATAGGAGCCAGAGAGAGGACATGCCGCTGCTTCCAGGAGCCACTTGAGGTAAGTGCCGCCCACAGCCTGCACCCCTGAGCCACCCCTCTGCACCACAACCTCCTGCCCCAGCCCTGATCCCCCTCCCGCTCTCCAAACTCCTCGGTCCCAGCCCGGAGCACCCTCCTCACCCCAAACCCCTCATCCCCAGCCCCACCCCAGAGCCCACAGCCCTAGCCAGAGCCCTCACCCCCACCCTGTGCCCCAGCCCAGAGCCCCCTGAATGCCTCATTTCTGGCCCCACTCTGGAGCCCACATGCCCGGACAGAGCCCTCACCCCCTCCCGAACCCCAACCCCAATTTCGTGAGCATTCATGGCCCGCCATACAATTTCCATACCCAGATGTGGCCCTCGGGCCAAAAATTTGCCCACCCCTGTACTATACAGTTGTATGGATACTTGGAACTGAAACCCACATGGTAACAGCTCAGTAAAGGACTAGTTTGGCATTTCAGTTTATGGACAGCATACATGTGGCTGTGTAAAGTGGAGTTATAAAAAGGGAAGTGGATCAAAATCTGCATTGTGACACCAGAGGCTGAAACAAACAAACAAACAAAAACAAAAAACAAAAAAAGAGTATATAAACACACAGACTGTGCCCAAGTCTCCCACCTTACCTGGTTAGCTCCCCATGACACTGCTTGCACACCTTCTGCTGAGCATTCCCGTAACGGGGAACAATGGCGCTGAACCCAAGGCAGCCTGAGCAGAATGCCCGCCCACAGTTCTTGCACCCACACTGAGAAGAAACAAGGAAGTGCAAGGGTTTCATTGGCTGGCTGAAACAACTCTGTGAAACATACACTGAATCTCTCTGGATGTGCACCAGGCAGGAGTAACTTCCACATCAAAAGTACTTCACAGATATGATATGTGCTAGTTTGTAAGTTTAAAAAGAAAATTAAGTATCTGTATGAATAAGAATAGTAGTTGCAGCTACACTAGCTAGACTAAACAGCGTAAGAGTATCAGCCTTTCGGACACAAGCTGATCACCTGCTGGAGTCAGGAATATCATCTCTTCCCCTAATATAGTAAGAGGGTGGGGGAGTTCACTCTTTTTTCTTAAGTATCTGGAGAATATTGAACTACATGGACCATAAGTCTGTACTGTTATAGCAGGGGTTCTCAAACTTCATTGGACCGCAACCCCCTTCTGACAACAAACATTACTACGTGACTCCAGGAGGGGGCACTGAAGCCTGAGCCCGCTAGAGCCTCGCCGCCCTGGGTTGGGGGAGGCAAAGCCCAAGGGCTTCAGCTCTGGACAGGGGCCTGTAGCCTGAGCCCCACCACCCAGGGCTAAAGCCAAAGCCAAAGCCCAAGCCCTGCCACCCGAGAAGATAAGGGTTGGGCTTTGGGCCTGGGTGGTGGGGCTCGGGTTTTGTCTTCGGCCCCAAACCCTAGCAAGTCTAACACGAGCCCTGGCGACCCCATTAAAATGGGGTAACAACCCACAGTTTCAGAACTGCTGTGTTATAGCAATTCCTATATGTTTTAAACACAGAGAGGTTAACGTGCCTGTGTCATTAATATACAATTAAGGAAAACAATGACACTGACACACATAAAAACATGTGCTTAGAGCCAAGGAAGCTCAGCAGGTTTGAACTGTAGAATGTAAAGCAGAGAGTGGGAGGTGGGGTTACTATTTCTGATATGAGGAGCCTCAAACTGTTGGCGTTTCAGATGGCATTGATCAAACACTGCCACGAGGAAACTCACTCAGCTGCCTGCCTAACTGGCTTTTTAGGGCCAGATCTTGTATCCAGTGTTGAAGAGAGACTTGCCTCTTTCCTGAAGAGGGTAAACTTGGAGGCACAGCCATAACACCTTCTATCCATAGGGCTAATGGAGAACGCACGCTCACTCTCTCACAGATATACCAAAAAGAAATCGTTTATCCCCTGAAGCTGTCTATTTGTCCAGATGGAGCTGTCCTGGAATATTCTTCTCCTTCAGAGGGAGGAGCGTGTTGGGGGAGATGATGAATTATGGCATTTCAGAGTTTACTTGCTGCACGCCTGGTTGTAGAAATGATGGTCCCAGATTCTTTCAGCAGAGAGAGGAGGAGAAAGGATCTGATCCTTGCTTAACTTTTACAGACAACCCTTTAATGAAAGCATTATTGTTAACAATAAATAACATTATAATTTGCTGTTCTCTTACATGACTATGTTTGACAGCTCAAAGCAAGGACAAGACACACCAAGTGCTCTCCATCTCCTCCAAATCACCGCCAGGCTAACTCGCCTTGTTCTGCAAAGCCCATTAGCAATAACAACATCCACTGTCTTTGTACTGTACAAGTTTGCGTACTTAGGATGCCACCTCTCCTAAGCAGAGATTTAATTCCTGTTTTAACATACGTTGCCATAAAACTATTATGTATTTGGCAGCACAAAGTGCTCCACAACATACAAACACACAAAATGACAAAAATCTCAGGTCCCAGAAGCTCCCAATCCAAATCAGGTGCCCCGGAAAGCTGCAATACTATACCCATAGCGTACCAACAGTAATCACAGCGAGAGTCTAGACGCAGAGGCTGCGTCAGTGCAAACCCCACACGACTCAGTGCACGGCTCCCAAGCCACAGGGCTTTGCACCTATTGAGCCCCCGCCCTTCGCATCACCGACTCGAGCGGAAGGGGTTAATGCTGCCGCTTACGGCTAGGAAACTTTGCGGCTCACATCCCACCAACAGCCGAGATAGCCAAGAACACAGCCCTGGCAGCGCAGAGCGCGACGGACGTTGTAGTCCTTCCACCCCGTCCGATCCCCTTCCGCAGGACTATAAAAAACTACACGTCCCAAGACAATGCGCATACCCCCTCCTGCGCAGAGCCTGCCGGGAGCAGTGATTCTGCCGGTTGGCCAGAGAGAGACCTTCCCGGTGGGCTGTGGGCCGCGCGAGGCATTATGGTAGTTGTAGTTCTCTTTCCCCGACGGGCTCTAAGAACCAGAGGTCAGTCGGGAGGCTGGAGAAACTACATTTCCCAGCAGCCAGTGGTGCGGGGCCGAGGAGGCGGCGATAACCACGCCCAGCGGCGCAGGGGGAACCGGGTGGCCAGGGCCCCGGGCCTGTGGGGGTGGAGCGGAGATGGCGGTCGATAAGGAGCTGTTGCAGCTGGACCTCTACGCCCTGCTGGGGGTCGGGGAGAAGGCTTCGGACAAGGAGGTCAGGGCCTGACAGGAGGAGGGGCGGGGCAGGTCAGGTCAGGTCAGGTCATGGGGCTCCCCCGCCCCGTTGGCGAACGCTCCCCTCAGCCCCGGGGGCTCTTGCAGCACGTGGCGGCCCCGGGGTCTGATACCACGGTGACGGCGGCTACGTGCTACCAGAAATACAAGGCGACCCTGGGCGCTCTCCTTGCCCCCAGTATGTGAAAGCACGTGTGGGGCTGCGCCTGGTGCGGGGGGCAGTGGCAGAAAAGTGGCACCTTCTGCAGCGAGTCGTGTTCATTGCCAACGTAAACACTGACCTGAGATGTTAGTCACCTGTTGGGTGGGGGAAGCTAAACCTTAGAGCACCGTAACCGGTTAAATAACGTGGGTAGGGAGCAAATTTCTCTCTGCCTCTGCTGATATTTAAGAGGTCACAGTATGGGACTGGGGAAGATGTTTTGAGATGAGATCTTGAGGCAGAGAGGTACCGTAGTGTGCCATATGGCAGCAGCTACTGATGAGAAAGCTCTTGTGCAGTCGGTGACAAAATGATAGGAAGGGCAAAGAGAAGGCAGGTGTGATGCATGTAACTTGTTTCAAAAACCTTATTAAAACATCTAGCTTATCATAATTCTCTTTATTTTGTCCACTAAAATGTCATGAATGTTTGTAAGCTTCTGTTCACTATACTTGCTGTTACTCATCATGAGCCACTGGCTTTTCAAGTGTTTGTTCAAGTCTCAGCTACATCTGGATAGCACTCATTCAGAAAAGCCACAGCACTTGGTTCCATTGTCATGACGCTCATCCCAGTACTCCAAGATAGATGCCATTTTCTCCCTCTCACAAGATGTCAGAAGGCTGACCTAGTTACTGGATCACATCCTTTGCGTTTGTTTCAACAGTCTATGACTAAAATGTTCTAAAACAAAGATTAAGAATAGAGAAAGAAATAGGATTAAAACAAGACACATGCTGTAGCTATAAAAAGAAAAGGAGTACTTGTGACACCTTAGAGACTAACAAATTTATTAGAGCATAAGCTTTCATGAGCCACAGCTCACTTCATCGGATGCAGAAGCTCACTTCATCGGATGCATACAGTTCTGCATCCGATGAAGTGAGCTGTAGCTCACGAAAGCTTATGCTCTAATAAATTTGTTAGTCTCTAAGATGCCACAAGTACTCCTTTTCTTTTTACGGATACAGACTAACACGGCTGCTACTCTGAAACCTGTCATGCTGTAGCTAGACAGACTCACAAGAGTTAAACTCAATAGATACATTTGGGCCCAATTTGGCATTCCACATAAAGCTTCTCCTCAGTTCAGAGACGGGACAAGGACTGCTTTCTGGTACCTTTGCATTCTGGGGCTGTCTGGGGGCCTGCCTGGCCCCTGGTGTAGATTAGAGCTGCCTCAGGTCCTGGTTGATGATTGTGTAACTTCTTTATTTCCCAGTTTAGCCCAGTATTCCTTGTGTCCTCACTGCTCAATGAAAATAACAGGACCCTGTCATATAACATTGCCTTTGCTCCTTTCTCTAGAGTGAACATTATTCTGTTATTTTCCAAAACTTTTATAATCTTCATTATTCACCTGTGAACTCTCTTCGTTTGCCTTTCTTGAAACGTGGTGTTGCAAGATGACTGCATTTCCCCTGATGAAGCCTAATTAGTACCGTGGTTTATTATTTATGTAGAAAGGGTCCCAAACTTGCTAGGTACTTTACAGATAGAGTAAAACAGATCCCTGCCCTGAAGAACTTGCAGTCTACATGGACAACACACACACATGGAATGGGGGAAGGAAACCTTGAATTTGTGGGGGTGGGGTGAGGAAAAGGTGGAGAGGTGAGAGAAAAGAATATATAGACTAGGCCTGATATGGAGCTCTAATTTGGAACACTAAAGTTACGTTTTTAGGAATTGTTTATGGGGAAGTTAGCAGATTGTTAATTTGTGTGGAGTAATCTTGCTTGTTTTGCATAGGATACTCCTATTAATACCTAATATGGCAATTGTTTTATTATACTGTTACATTGTGATTCTTAGTCATGTTGCTGGTATTTAATAGGACAGACCATATTTGCTAGTTCACTGATCACCATCTCTACTATAGTCGTTGTACTATATTTTCTGCCTTTTTGTCTTAAATATGTGGGGTAAAATTCCCATTGACTTCAGTGGAGGTGGGATTCACCCATTATATTTATTTACAGTGCTTTAAATGGATACTGTCAACTTGAAATCTAGTCTGTTTCAAAAAAGAGTTAAAACTAGTTTCTGTACTAAATCTGCATGAGTCTCCTTAAATCTCTGTGGTTTTGCAGTTACATTTCCCTTTTTTTTTCCACCCCCGCCCTGTTTTTTCTGCTTTATTGTTTTACAGACCAACACAAACAATGGCAGAAACTGACAGTTTATAGAAGAGGAACAATGAAATTGACTAAATACCAAGTGTTGTCAATTTAACAAAATTAAACTTAACAAGAAATAACTTTTTTCCTCTAATTTTCAGTTACAATAACACCAGTAGGTATAGTTTTCATATTTATTAAGGGGGGAAGTAAAATCTTTAAGATTTTCTTCTTAAAGATGTTTCTAGAAATAATATTCTGCAAAGGTTTGTGGAATGCTCTGCTTTATTTTTTTCATATATGCTTATCTTATCTAACTTATATCATTATTAACTCAGGATTTCCACAGGGAATTCATTCCCAGTCTATTATTTGGAACTGCTAATGTCATCACAAATGTATTTGTGATTTCTCACAAATTCACTGTAATTCTCAGTTCCCTGCAATGGGAAACAGAGATCTTAAGGATTTGTGTGAAGAGCAGATGCTAGTACCCTGAAAACTTCCATCATATTCTTTTGGGGTAGACAGGGTATGTCTACACTACGAAATTAGGTCGATTTTGTAGAAGTCGATTTTTAGAAATTGATTTTATACAGTCGATTGTGTATGTCCCCACTAAGAGCATTAAGTCGGCGGAGTGTGTCCTCAATACGGTGGCTAGCATTGACTTACGGAGTGGTGCACTGTGGATAGCTATCCCACAGTTCCCGCAGTCTCGGCTGCCCATTGGAATTCTGGGTTAAGCTCCCAATGCCTAATGGGGTTAAAACATTGTCGAGAGTGGTTTTGGGTACATGTCGTCAGTCGCCGCTCCTTTCCTCCCTCTCTCTGTGAAAGCAATGGCAGATGGTTGTTTCGCTCCTTTTTTCCTGGGTTACCCAGGCAGACCCCATACCACAGCAAGCATGGAGACCGCTCAGCTCACCGCTGCTGTTGTGAGCATGCCTTCTCTGGCTTCAGGGTCAGGGATCCCGCCTTGGGAGGGTATTGGCTCCAGGGTGATGAAAAGGTCCTGGCTGCCAGGGAGAACGGATTCACTGCTTGTCTGCTGCGCATTCTCCTCCTCTTCCTCATCCTCAAAATACTCCTCCCGTCGCGTGAGACTCCCCCCTTGCAGGTGTCCATGGACAGTGGTGGAGTAGTGGTAGGATCCCCACCTAGAATGCCATGCAGCTGATCATAGAAGCGACATGTATGGGGCTCTGACATGGAGCGACCATTTGCCTCCTTTGTCTTTTGGTAGGCTTGCCTGAGCTCCTTGACTTTCATGCGGCACTGCTGTGTGACCCTGTTGTAGCCTCTCTCCGCCATGCCCTGTGCAATTTTGGCATATATATTAGCATTTCTTCTTTTTGATCGGAGTTTAGCCTGCACAGATTCTTCTCCCCATACAGCAATCAGATCCAGTGTCTCCCTTTCGGTCCATGCTGGAGCTCATTTGCAATCTTGGGGGGACTGCGTGGTCACCTGTGCTGCTGAGCTTGCCACACTGACCAAACGGGAAATGAAATTCAAAATTTTCCCGGACTTTTACTGTGTACCTGGCTAGTGCATCGGAATTCAAAGTGCTGTCCAGAGTGGTCACATTGGAGAACTCTGGGATAGCTCCGGGAGGCCAATACCGTCGAATTGCATCTGCACTACCCAAATTCGACCCAGCAAGGTCGATTTTAGCGCTACTCCCCTCACCGGAGAGGAGTACAGAAGTCGATTTTAAGAGCCCTTTAGGTCGATGGAATGGGGTTGAATGTGTAGATGCATTCATTTTAAAATCGACCTAACGCGGCTAAATTTGACTTAACTCCGTCGTGTAGACCAGGGCTGAGACTCTGGGCTTGCCATTGGATACATGCAGGTAGCACTATTGGAATCATCTGTGCTTCCATGCAGACACGAGAGACAACCTGCATGGATCAAGGTTTATATTTACTAATTTGGCATAAACTAACCATTTGACTTGCCAGTTTGTATTACCAGTTGAAAATGTGATAGTATTGAAGGTGCAGCACAGAAATGTGGCAAATCTGCAGGTGACATGAGCCACCTAGAGAGCAATGTCTTTATGTAAGGTATTTGAAGCATCCCGGAGAACTGGAAAAAAGAAAAGGAGTACTTGTGTCACCTTAGAGACTAACACATTTATTTGAGCATAAGCTTTCGTGAGCTACAGCTCACTTCATCGGATTTTGCAGACACAGACTAACACAGCTGCTACTCTGAAACCGGAGAACTGGGCAGTCTTTGTACAGAGGAGCCAGCCAGGCATCACCATAAACTGTGACTGAGGGGGGAATTATTTTTCCCTGGATCATTTGTTTGGAAGCCCTAACTGATGTCATCACATTGGAGAGTTCCTCTGACAATTATCTGTGTTGTGGATGATGTGTGCCTTGAGAAGACTTCACTTTATTTTTAGTGGAGTCTCATTTACGGAGGTGTATGATTTAGGTTTGTTATGTTTTAGCTGCTGGTTGCCTTTACTGTTACTTATATATGTCCACCAGGTGATGTCTGAATACCAAAGGTTCCCTCCAGCCAATTTATAAAGTGATTCCTTGGCAGTTGGATGGAAGCCACTCTTCTTCCTTGATTTTATACTTGCATATGGAGATTTCCTATGATAGAGAGAACTCGGATGTTAAAATCCTATTCAGTGGCTTGTAAAATGTTTGTTGACTTCTCTTTGAAGGGTAAGAAATACTGTATGTACATGATCTCTGTAGCAGCATATCCATAGCTGAAAAAAACAAACCCTAAAACTAACATGGATCTCTGAGACAGTTACTAAAATTGTATAGTCTTTGGTCAAAATTTCCTCTCCCTGCCAATACCACTTGTTGTGCAGTATGCTGTACAATCTCCATTCCAAGTAATTACATCTGCAGAGAACACCCCTTCCACTTCTGACTTGATGAAGATTGTGCCTCATTATATTAAACTTGGCATTGGCTGTAGTGATCTATTCATTTGTGACTTTAAGGGTTTATTACTGCAACATGCTGTATCTAGGACTGAAACCTCTGGCTTTAAAAAAAGTCAAATTGAGTGAATGTAATTGCTGACCTACTTGGCTGGAATGTTTTCTTGTTGCAGTGCAGTTTGATTATAAGGCAAGAGCACTGTAGAAAAGTTGTGAGTTGAGCTTAAAACAGCCTCCTGCAGTTACAGTAGGATAATTTAATTTATCTAGCCAGCTGCCAGTGATGCCATCAGTGTCCTAGTCTTTCTTTATTTGCTAGGTTGCCTATGGTACTCCCAGTCCTGCCAGTGTGTGCCGGTGCCTAACCTTAAGTCATTTTTTTACAGACACACTCCTTAAATACTCAGGTTTCAGAGTAGCAGCCGTGTTAGTCTGTATTCGCAAAAAGAAAAGGAGTACTTGTGGCACCTTAGAGACTAACAAATTTATTTGAGCATAAGCTTTCGTGAGCTACAGCTCACTTCATCGGATGCATTCAGTGGAAAATACAGTGGGGAGATTTATATACATAGAGAACATGAAACACTACTCAGTCATACATTTCTTGTGTTTTCTATGTGATGTTTTTGTCCTGAAGGCCTCTCATTGTATGTGGAGAGCTGCACTCATTGATGAATCTCTGTTCTGTACAGGTTAAGAAAGCATACAGGCAGAAGGCCCTGACTTGCCATCCGGATAAGAACCCAGACAATCCCAGAGCAGGTAAGATCAGTCTGTGTAGAAACAAGCAGGTTTTCCCTGTCTGTTCCAGCTGCGTGGACACTTGGGAGTCGCTATGTTTGTCTGCTGTTGCACAGCTCTGTTTTTGCAAGTAATTATGGAAGTGCCTGTGTTATGCAGTGTGTGCACATATATCTCTGTCTGAGGTCTTGTCTACTCAGTGAGCTAATGAGCACTTACAAGGGGTGTGGTTTATAAAGTGCATTAACACGTGCATTAATTGGTCCATGTAGACCCTGCTGGTGTGCACTAAAGTTTCCCTAGCCTGTGTTAAGGTGGTAGTAAAAGACACTTTAGTATGCATCTGCAGGGTCTGCATGGACCAGTTAATGTGCAGCACGTAAGTGCACTTTAGAAATCACACCTCCGTAAGAACATGTTACTCCACCATGTAGACAAGCCCTGAGACACATTTATCACTACTAGGTAACTGAGTTATAGGGCTAAATGCACAGATATTGGATTATGGGGCAGATCTACCTAGGCACAAATGGCAGTTGGGTGCTTAACTCCTATTTCTGCTTTTGAAAATCTTCCCCTTAATGGTACCTCTCAGAGTGAATCCTCCACCTTTGGCCATTATATCCCACTGGCTGCCAGGTCACACTTCTAATCTACAGTTCTAAGAATCTCTAGCCTTTAATGGAAACCTTGTATATCATTATTTATTTATATATTGATAGTGCCCATTGTGAGAAAATCATATCTCCGTTATAGGCAAGTCTCCATACACTGTGCAGTGAAATGGACCTAAATTATGGACAAAGTTCTTAAATTCTGCAGCTCTTTAATTTACATTTAAATGAATTAAATATGAAAATGAATAATACCATCCATATGGTGGCGCCACTGATGTTCATTTTGATATTAAGTTTGGTTTATTTTATGGTGTCCTCATGTTTATCACTTTGATGTGCCATAGATTTGTATACTGATCACATATAAATGCACTGTAGCAGCTTTCAGAGGGAAACTGGTCCTTACGGCACTTTGGGAGGCATCGAAGACAGTTGGGGATTGTGGGATAAGCATGTGAGCTGAATTCTAAAATGATTAGCAGTGAAGCAATTAACATTTTTGACATTTAAATTGTCATCTGAAGGTTTCAGAATTAATAGCCCTTTGAGATGAAAGGGAGAGTTCATACTTAACAGGACTGTTTTTTCAGGCTATCTGCAGGCTCAGGAATCAAATGTAACTGCTCTTGGTTACATTTGATTCACATTTTCAAGATTTCCTTCAGAACCCGAAGGTCCAGACGCAGGTTTTTTTTCTATTTAAATGAAAGCTTAAATAATAGGGCATAATTTTGTGAGTGACTTCCAGAGCCGTGGGCTATAGGCTGGATTACAAATACTGTATAAATGTTATTCTTCTCTCTAGAATTCTGTAGGTATCTTCCATAAGGGAATTACTTCCTCCGATATGTATCCAGAGACTCTGTGAGCTGCTTACTTGGTTTTCTGTGTCTTACCCCTCTTTCCTTTCTAATCCCCAGAGGAACTCTTTCACCAGCTGTCTCAGGCCTTAGCAGTGCTAACGGATGCAGCAGCAAGGGTAAGGATGACCATCCCTTGGACATGGTGGCAGTGTGTGTTACCTGTATCTGCCAATACACTTATATAAGTGAAGAAGGAAGTATGCTAAAGTAGTGAAAGCTGCCTCCCTTTCTTTCTCATTCCCCACCCTCCACTCCCATTGAGCCTGGGGGCATCAATATGGTTACATTTTATGGATCTTTTCTGTAAGACATTTACATGTTCTAATGTGTATCTCTAGGCTTTGTGAACTCAGATGGGGACAGGCACTGTATAAGAACCAAGAAAGATCTTCTCGGTCCCACCTGATACACTGTGGGAATGGCTGAGTAGAGATCTTGGCTGAGACTGTGTTTACCAGCATATTGAATTGGGACATGTCCCAAGTGTAAAAAAAAAAAATTCGGGCCTGGTTTGGAGAGAGACTGAGTACTGCAACTCCTCTTGAGCACCAACAATACGCTCTGAAATCAGATCAGGCCTGTAAAAAATAAATATGCATGCAGACCCCTTAATTTTATGTGATTGATATCATGTTTAGAAAACAGTAAGTACCTTGTTCAATTTATAAAGACAAGAATGTCTGACAGAAGTAAGATCATGTTGCCTTTCTTCTGAGTAATATTTGCTAATATAAAGTAAAACTTTCAATACGTGTGAGATCTCTTGTCCAAAGTTTGTGCCACAGGTAGCATATCTGAAATGGGTGGGGGAGATAAAATTATAAACAGGAACCCCAATTAATGCAACTGATGTCTGTCCTTTTCCTTAAACAACTCCACAGGCTACCAACTGAAGCCCTGTAAATAATCCAGAAATGTAAAGTGAGAATTAAAACAAAAAGTTCACGAAAAGCCAATAACTGTGTCTCGTTAAGATAACCAGAAAAGGCTTTTCAAAATACCAGAATATAGGGCTTTAAAACAATAAATAAATCTCTATGAAAGACTGGCCAAAATTTTAATCTATTCTCCCTTGAATGGTGGCATTCTTGATTCCAAGAACTTCTTATCTTCCATTTTTAAAGTGTGTGTGTGGGAGCAGGAGCAGGAGCAGGAGGAATTCTGCTTAGAAAACCCAAATATTCATGAAGTAAAACACCACCAGCTTTTCCTCCAGTATTTAAAATAAAGATAATACTTACATACATACCTAACTTTATGCACTGTGAATGGTCCCACTACTCTCAATGCGTCAAGTTAAGCATGTACATGAATCTGTGCAGGATCAGGGCCTTGCCTACCACACAGCAGTGTTGTGAAGATCAATGGGCCAGATACTCAACTAATGTAAAGCAGTGTAACTCCATTGGCCTCAGGGAAACTATGCTAGTTTACACCAGCTGAGGATCTGGCCCTAAAGTGCTATATAAATTCTGAATTATTATTATTTATTACAATTAGTGTAAAATTCTGCTTTGAATTAGAAGACAGTGTCTGATCAATTAAAGTCAAGTTACACATTTTGCACATGAAGAGTTTTCTCGAAAATAAATTTTTATTTTAAACTTCACTTTAAGGCAAACCTGATCTCTCTCATCAACAGATTATTATTCTGCACCATTCAGAAAACGACCTTCCTCACCAATAGTATCAGTGCCATCAGGGGCCACTCATAGCTGGCCCATGAATCTAAAACATTCTTCCTACCACTGAAGATGGGTCAAACTTTGTCTCAAAAACACTTTACAGTAACTCCTGGACTCCATACCCTTCCATGCTGCATCTTGGGGCTCTTGTGTTGTCATAATTTCAAAATGGTTTGTAACATCTTGTGTTTCTATGAATGCCACCAGCAATGGCTAGAAAACTCTCCACCTCTAGTTTCAATATGTATCAATAACTAATCTCTACTCTATTCATAACCCCTTATTTTCCCTCTTTATTTTATATTGGTTCATATTCTGTTGTTTCTTTAATAGGCGGCATATGACAAAGTGAGAAAAGCCAAGAAGCAGGCAGCAGAAAGGACTCAAAAACTTGATGAGAGAAGAAAGAAAGTAAAGCTTGGTATGGCAATCAAGATCATTCCCTTTTGCCCTAGGGAAACATTTGAGGTGCTGTGATCTTATATTTCTTCCCCCTGTATAATTCTCTGAGTTAAACTTCTGTCCATCCGTAATGGTTGAACTTTCTTACATCATTCTTTATGGAACAGTGATTGTGTGAAACCCCCCATGCTGTTAGCAGGGTCTGATCCTGCGGAGGAAAGCGTTGATGAATGACGGTTACAGCTGGCTCAGCACTTCACCTAAATATAAGGGAGGCAGGAGAGGCCATCAGGCAGAGAACTGAGGGAGGGAACCCTAGGAGCAGCCAGGTCTGGGGAAGGGCTCTCTAGTTTCTAGTGTCATGCAACCTGGCTTTGTAGACAGTAATGGCAATAACTGGGGTTTGGGGTTTTTGCAGACCTTGAAGCCCGGGAACGAGAAGCCCAAGCTCATGTGAGTGAAGAGGAAGAGATCCGAATAACCAGGACACTAGAACAAGAGGTAATAAAGATTTGCGTGTCATGTTATTTTCAGGCAGGAATATGGTTGAACACCTTTTAACATGTAGCCATGGTGGTGAGCTGAGACCCAACAAATTCCTGTGAACCATAGCAGTTCATCAGCCTTTTGGAATAAATGGTTCCTGTGGAATAATCCCAGCCTCGTGGTTTGATCACTACCAAATTCGTGGTCCATTTTGGTCAATTTCACGGCCAGAGGGTTTTAAAATTGGTCAATTTCATGATTTCAGATGTTCACATCTGAAATTTCAGGGTGTTGTAACCCTGGGGGTCCTGACCCAAAAGGGAATTGTGGTGTGGGGAGGGTCACAAAGCTGTTGTAGGGGGGTCGCGGGATTGCCACCCTCTCTTCTGTGCTGCCTTCAGAGCTTTCTGCAGCCAGAGGAGGCTCCTGGAGGTGAGTCTGATCTCCCTTTGCTCCTGGGAGCGCCCCAGCCAGGGGCTCCTAGCTGCTAGTCCTGGCCAGCCTGGGGGGAAACAAGACTTGTTCTTCCCCTGCACAGTCCCTCTAGAGGGGACATCAGACCCACCTCCGAGTACCTCCGCTGGCTGCAGGAAACTCTGCAGTTGGGCAGCAGTCCCGGAGCTTCCTGCAGCTAGAGGAGGTTCCCGAAGGTGGTGGGTCCGATCTCTCCAGTGCTGCTGGGAGCGCCCCAACCAGGGGCTCCTAGCTGCTAGTCCCAACCAATACCCAGGGCTCCAGCCAATTTGCACCCTCCCCCCCCTTGAAAAGTGGGTGCCCCAAGCCTCGGCAGAAGCTGCAGGGGTGGAAGCTCTGGCAGGAGTCAGGGGGGCAGGCTCCTCAAGCCCAGTTCCAGGGCTGCTGTACTACCCTCACTTCTGCGCTGCCTCTAGAGGTGGGTCTGATCTCACCAATGACAGCGGCCATACAGGGGAAGGACAAGTCCTGTCCCCCTCCAGCCCAGCCGGGACTAGCAGCTAGGAGCTCTGGGCTGGGACGCTCCCAACAGCACAGAAGAGAGTGGATTTCACAGGGAAGGGGTTATTTCAGATCCATGCCACGTTTTTCATGGCCATGAAATTTGTAGAGCCCTATACATGGTTTTTTTTGGGGGGAGGGGAAAGGGAGCTCTTTTTAAACTTTCCTCCTTTCTTTCACTCTCTTCCCATCTTCTACTTAATGGTGAGAGGGTTAAATGGATGCAAGTATGGTGGGATTGCTGTTGATTACAAACCAATTAGCAGACTTTCTTGGTAACATAATTGTGGTATTTCTTCTCTCCTGCCTCCACTGTAGATAATACGCCTGCGGGAAGAGGGCTCCCGGCAGCTAGAAGAACAGCAAAAACTCATGCGGGACCAGATCCGACTTGAGAGAGAGCCACGAGTCCAAGGTAAGGGCAGATGAGATTGGAGCCTTCATCCAAACTACAAGTTTACAGAGTCCCAAATCTTTCATGAGCTAACTTACACGGGTACCACACTGAATAGGGAGATGGTCAATGTGACAGGTTCCCCCCCCGCCCCCCGGGGGTGCCACCTGGAACTGGGGTACCACTGAGCTCTCTGACCCACCAGCCTGGGCTCCCTCTCACACTGTGCTGCTGTGACAAGTTGCAAAGCCCTCCAAGCTTGCACTTTCACCAGCATTCACCCAGGTAGGGACACACCCAGCTGCAGTCACATGCAGGCTCTCTAACCACCAGCCTCCCAGCCTAGGATTTAATTTCCTCTAAGCTGCACGGCTGCCCAGCAGGCTATCATCTTAAGGTGTCCCTCCCCCCACTGCTGCGCTACTCCTTCCCTCTGC
Organism: Chelonia mydas; assembly: GCF_015237465.2. Lineage (NCBI taxonomy): Eukaryota > Metazoa > Chordata > Testudines > Cheloniidae > Chelonia > Chelonia mydas. Next base: position 73,265,157 of record NC_051246.2, read on the forward strand.
CTTGGAGTCCCTGGCCAGCTGCTCCTGGGAGCCTCCTGCTTGCTGTGCAGAGCAGAGGGAAGGTAGGGAGGGCGCTGATGTCAGGGTGTCCCTGTCTCCCCTGTACCCTATCTCCACAGAGCTGGTGGGGGGACACAACAGGGCTCAGGATGGAGGGAGCTTGCTGGCAGTTGATGCTGTGTCTGAACAAGCAGGCTTCAGACTGCTGAGTGCCGACCTACTTAAGAGTCTCTCTCTCTCTGACACACTCACCTCCCAACACATACTTGTATTGTTGTTGTTACTTGACACTTCTTTCGAAGTGTGTTGTTTAAGTTTTTTGACTGATCTATGCATTTCATAATTTTTATTTCTCTTACGGTTAGATTTAATTCCTTGAGTAGTGAGTTCTAAAATGCCTAACCTCTCCTGGCTGGAGTAATTATCCCTAGGGTAACTTTTTTAAAATATATATTATATCTAGGTTTTTTGTTTCTACTGGTGGTGCACATCTGCACATTACCTCGATATGGTGCATATAACAAAATTCATTCCTCACATGGATGGAAAAAATTAGAGGGAACACTGCCTAGGACCCCAGAGCAGTACCAGCCTGCCCTGGTCAAATCTGGCCAGTATATGGGTTTAACACCTGGTCCGCCTCTCCCTCAATGTGAAGAGGACCATGCACACTTGTGGTAACCACGCTGAGATTTTTCCCCAGACACTGTAGTCAAATGTACACTGGTTTGGATTAAAACATAAAATAAGTTTAACTACAAAAGGATAGATTTTAAGTGATATCAAACAGATCAAAGCAGATTACCTAGTAAATAAACAAAACCACAAACTGAGTTTAACATACTAGATAGATAGGATATAAATTAGCAAATTCTCACCCTGAGTGATCAACAGGCTGGCAGATTCTTAAGGCACAAGCTGCCTTGGTCTTGCAGCTTGAGTTTCCCAGGTTTTCATATGCAAGCTAGAAATCCCTTTAGTCACTTCCCCCCATGTTCAATCTTTATTCCTCAGGTGTTTCCAGGGGTTGTTGCCTGCACTCAGTGCCCAGAGGCAAAACAACAGCAGGGGTCCGTTACCCGGTGTGCGTCACTCAATAATCACAACGGGGTGGAGAAGCAGAAAAGTTTATTTGCAGCTGCAAACAAGGTACAGGGAGAATAGAATCTCAAATCCTGCACATCAGAGCAGGTCATTACACACACTTTTATATTCCTTAATGCTACTGCACTACACATTAGCCAATCAAAACTTTGCACAAATACTCTGCCTTCCTTATATGGGTTACAACAATGTTTATTTCCTGCAACCTCTAACAAGCATTCCTAGCAACTTAAACAACCAGCACATCCTGTCTGGCCTTGTAGCTGTCTCTCCTATTATCTTTAACTTGGCGTCAGCAAACCTTACACTATAAGGCATTATCTGCGGCTGCAACATTGTTTTAAGAGCAAAAGAGCTTACTCAAACCAGCCATGCCTGAATTCTGTTAAGGGGGGTTGAGAAGAAGCCCTTAGGCCTTCAGCAGGGAGACTTCCTCGACCCTTATGGCCTTCCATCCCCTCAACTTAACTAGTGGCCATGCCCTGGGGTCTCCAACAGGGTGGTGGTGTAGGGAGAGTGAGGTACCCACATGATGTCATTTTCCCCCTTTTATATCTTCTTCCCACTTGCTGGAAAGCTCTTGTGCTGTGACCTGGATCAAACAGTTCCCATTGTGTAGTGCTATCTCTGAGAGATTTCAATTGCACACAGTCCCTGGGGTAATCCTTGTGCTTGTGTGCGTTGCTTCAATAAGCCATTAATGTTGTTTGACCTTTTTACTATTATACCTGAAAGGCTGCTTGTGGGTGTTTTCAACCTCACAACATGTTTCAGTAACACACGCATAGCCAAACTTCCTAACTTCACATACGACGGTAGCACATACAATCCAACGAGATATTACTATCTAGCAGATCAAGACTTTTAGAATATCTCACAAGGCATGCTTTGTACAAAACATATCCTAATACATGATAGTGGTGAATATTGGGGTGCCAGGATGTCACAGTCAATATGGCTGTACTTCCTCATCTTGGCTTCTTCCTACACACCCATGTCCCTGGCTTGCTGCTGGAGGCAGGCAGTACTCATATTCCTGCTGAAATCCTTCCCACAGGAAGGAGGGTGGTGACTTAGTGCACTGGATGATGGGAAACAAGATCTTTCAAACCTTTCCTACACTCATCCCCCTCCTTCCCTTTTCTGGGAATATGGACAATCTCCTTCTGAAGCTTAGAGCCTGGACATCCCCAAAGGGACTCTCCACAGTAGAACTAGAAGGATATTCTAAAGTAGGATCTGACCGTCACAGTCAGATGTATTCAGTTTATGCTTGCTGGCCCCCATGATTTAAATACTGATAGAGAACAATTCTGGTTTGCTAAGGTGGCTTTCCCGATGGTCACTAATTCTGCATTTCCTCCCCATGCTCCACTGAAAGTGACTTGGTATCTATCACTTACGAAGGCTCAACATGTGGAAGTTATGTCTCTGCATAGTCTGGAGCTCTCTTGTGCTTAGTTCCTGGAACTCACATTTCTGTTCTCTCTCCCATGCCTGTGTGTACACACACTTCATACCAGATTTGTGCAGAGCCAGGAAATTGGTAGATTCTTGAACTGTGACAGACAATTCCTTAGCTCCCTTCCCTCTTTCTTTTCTCAGATAGCAACGTAGGAAGTTAACATGTTTAAGGTTGTCAGCCCCTGAATTCTCATGGCACCTCAGGTACTATAGCCAGTTCCCCTCAGACACTTGTAACTGAGCTTTGTTCCAGACTCTTTCACTTGCACTCCCAACTTTCCAGCCCACACGCATCTCTGCTTACAGATTCTTCCCTTGGTTCTTTCATACTCTGTTACCTATCTGTACTCAAAATATAGTCCCATTCTTGAGATAATACTGCTCTGCTTCTGGAAAAAAGTTAGGGTATTCCTTGTTTAAAATTGCTCTGTCTCTTGCTTCATATCTCTTCCACTCTGGCAGAGGCGACAGTGGCTAAATCAATATCACTTCCTAACGAAGGGCGATCTTATGGATAAAGAATAGAACTGTAACTCAGTAGATCTGATGTCTCATCTGGGTTCTGCCACTGACTTCCAGTGTGGCCACAGGCAAGTCATTTAATCTCCCTGTACTTTAGAATCATAGAATCATAGAATATCAGGGTTGGAAGGGACCTCAGGAGGTCATCTAGTCCAACCCCCTGCTCAAAGCAGGACCAATCCCCATTTTACAGATGATGAATTGAGGATGTTGAGGATTAATTTAAGGAATGCTTGTGAAGCTCTATGAGATCCTTGGATAGAAAGATGCAATGGAAGGGCAAAGTATAATCCCTTGTCAGCACAGACTTGCATACAGGATTAATTCTGCAGTCTACACTAGCCTTATTTTGTTTTCCTTGACATTTCTCACTGTCGTTACCACCAGTAAAGCTATGCTGCTAGGAGCAAGAGTGGACCAGTTTCTCACACCACCTTCAGTTTTACTATGGTGTTGTCTCACTTTGATCAGGGCAAGTCTAGACAACAGGGTAGCAAAAACGCTGGCAGCCACCGGCATCTTTTCTATGCAAAGGTGCTGAACTACAGTCAGCAACAGTGGGAAACTTTAGTGGGGAAGAAACCCAGAAGGCAGAATTGCCATTGCCTTGTACATATGCACTAACAAACTGTGTGGTGTTACTGTTTATCCTTGGGTTTTCCCCCCTTGTGCTTTCACTTTCTCTTCTTTCTCCTCCTAGGCAAACCAGATGGGAATGGAGTAGAAGGCAAAGGAACTCCCAAACTCAAAGTAAGACATCCCTAAAAATCAGACTATGTGAGAAGACCGGCCTACTAACCTTTTCAGCATTGGTAACTGGTTGGCAATCACTTCCAGAAGGGGCATCTCTCCTTGCACCCAGACTCAGAGCACCTCCAGTCTAGGAGAAAGCTGAAACTCCTCTGTCCAGCATGCTCAATGCTTACTGAAGCTCTCCACCCCCACCTTAAAATACTCCTTCCCCTCTTTTTTGTCCCCTGTAACCTGATCTCGAAACCAGTAGCCCTAAGCTTGGAATTCAGATGTGTGCGCATAAAACACTGGGAACATCTGGTTATTACCTTGATACATTCCTTTATTTACTTTCAGGTGCTTTACAATGTTTTTTTCATTCTGCTGAGGACTGTTTATCCCTTTGCCTCTGTATAACTTGTTCTCTTTAGTCTGTCTGCCAATACTGGTATTAAAATCACTGTCTTGGCAGTGTTGCGAATGTAAGTGTAAGTGGCAGACTTGTGTTATTTTGTAGCTGGCAAGAGCCATCTTCAGCACAGCTATGTGAGTTGAAGTGGACAAAACTAACTTGCAGCTTTTTTTTTCTAGCTAAGATGGAAATGCAAGAAGGATGATGAAACAAAAGGGGGATACTCAAAAGAAGTTCTCCTACAAATCCTGCAGAAGGTCCTGTTCTGAGATGCTCTTTCCTACCACTTGATATCCCCCAACCTTGATGCTGTAAGAAAGGGCGGAGAATTGTGGTGGAGCTACATATAAACCAAAGTGGCTCTTATTCTTCATTGTATAGCTTTCTCACTCCCTCATGCCAATTTTAAAGGTGGCCATCATGGATTCATCAGCCATGAACTGTCCCATTCGCTACAATGACTCTTGGTGGAAGTGGAGTAGCTGTGAACTCTTCCCTCAGAATAGAAGCTCGTTTAATAACCCCTATAAAGATTAGGCAGGCTGTGTGCATTATGGTGGACTTTCCCCTTCACTTAAAGTGTTAAATACTAGCTGCTGTGGGGTGGTATGCTGGACTAGAGGGACCTGTGATCTGATTTATCATGGCATATATTTTCCCCTGAGTCGCTATGGGAGAGGCAATTTTGTAAGTATCTGTTAGTTCTCAGGCAGACAGTGTTCCTATAGTGACTCCTGCTGGGAGCAGTGACAGTAACTATTAGCTACTACAAAGATGACACTCCTATATCATTCCTTGGAGTGACTCTTGATGGGAGAGGAGCAGCTGTGATCTCATCCTGACTCCTTTCCCCTCACAGCTAGACCTCCTCCACCATTATGTGCTGGCACTGGATCAGCTGTAGCTTTCTCCCATGGCCAACATTTCCAAGTTTCACTGGGATATATTTTGCTTCTTGTCTGGTTCTATATTTGACTTGCCTCTTCTCATTGATTTTGACAGTATGGTGAAGTGCTGAACTTGGTGATCTCAAGTAAGAAGACGGGGAGTGCGGTTGTGGAGTTTGCTACAGTTAAAGCTGCTGTAAGTTTAGCAGAAGACCTCAGGTTTACTTTGTTGGGAAGTCTGGAGGTGGACTAGGGAATGTTGACTGATGTTGCGCAGGAAGACTGCAACCAACTGGTAATGAATGATACTGGTGATCATGAGGATGGGGACACTTGTGTATTTATTTGTAATCAAGGCAGCGAAGAGCAATGTAACCGGAGTCTGGTCTGTATGGGAACAGAATTCTAGGGCCAGATCCTCAGCTAGTGTAAATTGCCATAGCTCCATTAACCTTAACTGAGCTCTGACACTTTAATGCAAGTTGAGGATCTTGCTCCTGTTCTTTTACTTCTTATACCAAAACAAGTTATTCATGCTCCTTATACCAAGTGCACTTTTTGTTTGATACGAGTGTGGGCTTCATAAAACAGTATTCTTCACCTGCAGTGGCTGGAAGTGAATCCTGAAGTTTTGTGCCCTATTTGGCCTGGATTTTGGATTAAGAGTGGGAAGCCTTACATGCCAGTTTAAGGAGTGCGCCGGGATGGTGGTGGGGTTTGAAATGAAGATGGTGATGGGAGAATGTTCTCATTGATAGGAGATGGCAGTGAAGAATGAAGTTGGTTTGATAAATAATCCTCTAAAGATCTCCTGGTTAGAGGGCCAGCCACAGAACAATCCCAGCATGAAGTTCCCTGATGGCTCTAGCCAGCCTAGAGCTTCTCAGGTAAGGAAAACGCAGGCCCTTTGTTGTTAAAAATCACTTGTATAGCAACCCAAACTGATACTAAGCCTAACACACATGGTAAGACATGTTTCTTCCCAGGAGAGTTTACTGAGAGGCTCCTTGCTAGTCGCCTGCCTTCCTAGTCAAATATCAAATTCTTTGATATTTTACACTGATCCAGTGGCCTTTTCAGAAGCAGCTCTAACATCAAGAACAGCAAAATGAGACGCAAGCTGGATATTTTTAGCTACTTCACAGGCTGTTTGATGTTCCTACTTTTATTTTTCTGACTCTTCACTCAGTGGCATGTTCCAAGAGGAATTGCCTGTCCACCATCCCAGGTTTTGGGGCTGTGTGTTTCCACTCAGTGCACACACCTGTCTGAGAAGAGTGGCTCTCCCATCTGACTGCAGGCTCAGGTGGTTATGGTTGCAAACTGTCTCAGCTAACTGGATATGCAGTATAGAGCTGACTTGAGTTCCACAGACACTGCAGAGTCTTTAGGTTGGTCGGGGGATGGACAAATCTGAATTCAGCCTAGTGAACTTCAGTGTCCCTTTTTAAGGGCAGACGAGGAGCCCATTCAGACCTCGAGCCCTGTATTTTTCGCAAATGTGAAATAACATGAAATAAACAAAACCCCCATAAAATGAAAACCTTACCACACAGCGGTGGCTCCTGTCCCACAGGGCCAGGGCCATCTCCCCACTCCAGGCATTGCAACATGGTGCATGAAGTTGCTATGCTGCTCTGGTTTGGCCTAGCCACCCCTCCATCATGATGGGGGTGGCCAGATCAAATATGAGTGAGTGGCATTGTGATCTGGGCCAAACCTGAGCAACACTGCAACTTCATGCACCAGGTTGCAACACCCAGGACAGGAAGGTGGGCACAGCCGCATGGGACAGGAACTGTTGCTGCATAGAGTGCACAAAGTGGGTTATGCAACTCCCCCCACCTCCAGGGCATGACCTGACCTCCCCCCAGGTCCTTCTGATCACCTCAGGGCCTCCAGAGCCTCCCCCTGGGGGCAGGACCTGACACCCCCACCCTTGGGCCTCCAAACCCAGGGTCAGGACCCAACCTCTCCCCAGGATCTTGCACCCCTGGGCCTGCAAAGCTTCCCCGCAGGGGCAGGATCCAATCTCTCCCCAGGGTCTCTGACTCCCTGGGGTAGGAACTGACCCACCCACCTCCAGGGCCTCCCACGACACAATGAAATAAAATGAAATTCCCCCAAAATAAAGCAAAATGATAAAAAACTAAAAAGCATTTCCCTGGGCTCTGTTCATACCTAAGGGGTTGTTAATGCAGTTGGAACTTGGTGATGGATTTGTGCAGTTTGCGTGTGAGAGCCCTGGCTTGTGTCTGGGTTTGTCTTTGCTCATTTCCGTAGTAAAAGATTGTTAGCTTCTGCCTGCTGTGAGTCATTAGTGTGGCTGAGCAGAGAGGGAGAGCAGGCCAAAGCAGCTAATGGTATTCCTGCTGGATGGAGGTTGGAGAGTCATTGCTATTGAACAGAGTCCCTCTGATCTGGTGGGGCTGCCAGTCATCTGTTAGCATGGGTGAGGATTTATGACCTACAACTGAAAGGAATATCATCAGCTGGAAAGTTACACTTCTGCCTGACAGTAGTAACTACCATTGCTGTTACACGTAACGTCTACCATTCCTGTGATAGTAACCTCCCAATCCTCCTGTTCCCCAGGCTCAGAACTGTGGGGTCCTCTTTGATTCCTATCTTTCCTTCTCCCCTCTTACCAAGGATTTCCCCAAATCCTGTTGCCACTTTCCATACATTTCCAAAATTCATCCCTGCTGCCAAAATATGAATCCCTGTAACTTCTTGTCTTGGCTGCATTCCTCTGTGCCATCAACTCTCCTCTCCAGTCTATCAAAAATGCGCTGCTAAGAGACTTTCCCTTTCCACTATTCTGACCACCTCTGCCTCCTACATTAGTATCCTCTCTGGTTTCCCTTCTATATTAAGTTCAGAATTCTTACTTTTAAGCTGTCCTTCAGCTCAGCCTTCATCCCATCCCTTTGGTCTGCACTCATTTCTCTTCTGCTGCTCCATTTGGATACCTCATGCTTTTTTTCATGCCATCCCACATGCCTAGATTAGCCTCCCACTTCATGTAAATTGAGCTCCCTCCCTGCTCTACTTCTGCAAATTGCTACAGAACCACAATGTTCTGACTACAGTGCACTAACTATTGTACCTGCTTTTTTCCTGTAGACTATAACTAGGGCCTTACCAAATTTACAATCCATTTTGGTCAATTTCACAGTCATAGGATTTTAAAAATAGTAAATTTCATGATTTCAGCTATTTAAATCTGAAATTTCATGGTATTGTAATTGTTGGGGTCCTGACCCAAAAAGGAGTTGTGTGGGGGTCACAAGGTTATTGTAGGGGGAGTTGCAGTACTGCTACCCTTACTTCTGTGCCTTCAGAGCTGGGCAGCTGGAGAGCGGTGGCTGCGGGCTGGGAGCCCAGCTCTGAAGGCAGAGCCACCGCCAGCAGCAGTGCAGAGTAAGGATGACATGGTATGGTATTGCCACCCTTACTTCTGCGCTGCTGCCTGCAGAGCTGGGCCCTCAATCAGAAGCCACCACTCTCCAGCCGCCCAGCTCTGAAGGTAGCAATACAGAAGTAAGGGTGGCATGTATGGTATTGCCATCCTTACTTCTGCACTACTGCTGGCGGGGCACTGCCTTCAGAGCTGGGCGCCCTGCTAACAGCCACCGGTCTCCAGCCACCCAGCTCTGAAGGCAGCACAGAAGTAAGGGTGGCAATACCGCAACCCCACTAAAATAACCTTGTGACCCCCCCCGCAACTCCTCCCTTTTGGGTCAGGACCCCCAGTTTGAGAAACACTGGTCTCCCCCATGAAATCTGTATAGTATAGGGTAGAAGCACACACAGACCAAATTTCATGGGGGCAGACCAGATTTCACGGTCCATGACGTGTTTTTCATGGCTGTGAATTTTGTAGGGTCCTAATTAAAACCTCCTAGGGGCAGCGAGCTTTTGTCTGACACACTGCAGCTGTTGTACAGTGTTGAGTACACCAGCACCATGCAAATTATTCACAACACTGTCTTATCAGTACCAGTAAGATCTTCTCTGGGAGCTTCTTACTAGCACTGCCCCCTCAGTGTTCGCCAGGGATCCAGCAATGTTGTCCTACAGTTGTTGAAAGCAGCTTTCTCTCTGGAACTGTCCTTGGCATTTTCAAAGCTACTTTAAGATTGCAGTAAGACTTAATATTGCTTTCTTTCTCTGATGTGAAGCTGGTTGGATAGGAGCCATCTGCACCTTCTTTGACATGGTTCACCCAAATGCTAAATGCACCAGATGCCTCTGGTTAGCAACCCCTAGAGAAAAAATGACACCATTTTCTAACCCAGCACTAGTAATTGCTAAGAATTGCTGCCACAGTACTAGTGCAGAATCACTTTAGTAAAGCCAGCAACTGACCCAAAGTGCTCTTAGCCTTGACATTAGTGGTGGCAGTGCCCAGTGTCTTAGATGATCAGCATCTGCTTGTGGTAACATGTCCCAGCGGCTGCAGTTCTAGCCTTTCCCACTAGGAGTAGCAGAAGGGATTGGAACCAAGCAATAACCTCACTGCCCACAACACCCTTGTCATAAAAAGATGAGGGACCAAGGAATGTTTACCTTACAGATCTTGGCACCTTTGTTGTTGTGGCTTGGTACAAGTGAAATGAGGCAAGGACAGACTTGTAATGACAGATACATTTATTCTCACCTATATTTATTTACAGCTGATTATTCAGAGCATGCTCTAAGAAACAATATCTACAGAAGCTGTTCCACTTGCTAATAGGCTGGAGAATTTGCTCTTGCTATATTGTGAGCCTTTTCAGCTGCTTACCTTTTTCCAGTTAGACGATTGATGGGAATGCCCATCACACAGAGTTAGGGGGAAAGAAACCCACTGGAAAAGGAACATCCTGAATTATCACATCCATTTTCTCTGCTCCACATGGCTTTGAGATATTGGAGCTGCCATCTCATCCAAGCTGTCCAGTTACTCAGGAATCCTGTTTCTATGCCCCCCTTTTTCCCCCATGCCTTTTATAGTCACAGCGGTGTTCCAAAAATAACAGGTCTCTGTTACCAAACGTGGCCTTTTTTTTCATCAGGATAAGGTACAGTGTCAGCAGTGGAGAGGAATTCTCCATCCAGTGTAGAGAATAGAAATGCATCAAACTAGATTCCGGCATGTGGCTCTCTCACAAACTGGTGTACTGACAGCTCAATGGGAAGGGAGCCTGGACAAGAACAGCTTATGGTGGGCAAGACAGGACGATGAGACAGGTAGTCCAGGGTAGGGACACTCCAGTGTCTCCTCTTCTCCTGTGAGGGCTAAGGAAACTACTAATGCTGATAATTAATTTAATAACTTAAATGATAAACCCTTTCAAGCTGCGTAATCTCTTGGATTCTGTTTCCTGAGAGTCTGCAGAACATCCTCAAGGAGTGATAGCCCCAAGTCCACTTTGAAGGAAAGGAAGGGATCAGAGCCTGTTTCAGAGGTCCCACAGTCTGTAGCCTGGACCGTGTGGGAGTTAGTCATGTGTGTTTGTGTTGCCTTATGGTACTGAGGAGTGACACTGGAAAAGGAGATGGCTGTAGAGTGAGACTCCGTGTGGTCAATTATGTTGGGGCAGCTGGAACTGTCCAGATACAGCCGGGGTGGCTTAGGAGGTGCCTGTGCCTGCGCTAGATTTTGCTCACTCTTACATACCAGGTACTCTGCTTTATCCTTCAGGTCTCTTAATGGTTCCCTCTTGTACTGTCCATTGTTCTCAAGTGTCTGGCTGGTCTGATTCAAAATAATGACTTGATTACCCAGCTTTTTATGCCTCCTGAACGAAAGACGCTTGAAGAACGTTGTGGATTTAATGGATCCTCTCCGCCAAGTATCCATGCTAGGCAGCAAAAGGAAGGGAGTTGTTCACTGCACTGTGTAGGAGGCCACTGGACTCCAGTCTCGAGTTCAACGAAGAGCCACAACTCCTGTAAGGGAGAAAACAGGCTGGTATCATAGGAAGTGAAAACTCTTTCCTACCACCTCCCTGAGTTAATGGAGCTACCAGATCTTTCGCCCATTTTGTACAGAAGGGAATCTTCCTCTTCAGTATAGAAAGGGCTGAGGTATCTGCCTGTTTATGCTGCAGAAAGGAACTGGTGAACAGCAGCAATGGCATGTAGACACAATGAGAACAGATTAACCCAGCATCAAGAACAGAAGAGCATGTCGGTACCATGGTAACCAGGCACCTTCATGGTGAAGGGCACAGCACAAAAGCCTCACTGAGTCGGTAGAAGGGGAGCCATTATCTATGTCAAACTGAGGCACACAAAAGAAATACAGTCCTAGAGGAATTTAAAATGAGGCAACTAGTAGAGACTGCATAGGAAATGAGCAAGCCTTAGGAAAAGTAATTTTGGAATAAAGACTTACTCTGTGGTGGAGCAGCAGCTCAGTTCTGCAGGCAGAGGGGAGACAGCAGAATTCAGTGATGAGAACCACGACCACCACCGTAGACAACGTACTTGTGTGTCACAATCAGCAGCTCAAGGCAAGATTCTGCTGGATTGGAAACAGCCGGTAAATCCTACAGTGCCTCTTTCTCTTCTGCTCTCTTCCACCTCTTGTCATCTATCTCTTGTCACTGCTTCCCAGGCTCTGATTCCTTGTGCGTATGTATTTGTTTTGAGCCAAGCCCTTGCTGAGTCAGCCACGTCAGAAACTGGGTTTTGCACTGTTGGTAATTGCCAAGATTTCAGGAAGTAGGTGTGTGGAGAGTAGTGAAGCATCAGCCCACGCTCTGCCTGAGGAGAAGGCAAGATTCCTGAGGGGCACTTAAACTGATCTCAGGAGATTTATCAACAGGACCTTTTGTTTTGTGACACAGCTTGGGAAAACTTGGATTCTCCTTGGAGAGCTGTAGCTACAGTGATTTCTGACTGGCTCACTGTACTGGTGAGATCCACAGATGGAAGGAGGGGGTGGTTCTTTTCTCCTTTAGATTTTTAAAGCTTGAAGTGTCAGGTGGTGATGCATACATTCTGCTGTTGGTGACTCACGTGCAAGAGCCTCGTGCTGGCTAATTAACCAACCCAGGCAGATGGCAGTGGGAATCTGCTCTTGGGTAGGAGCTCCAGGTTAGCAATGAAGGGACCTAGTTCATCTGTTGAAGACTGAGATTTGATTTGGCACGAGTGCTGACTTCCTCTGATATTACCTGTATCCATGCTGGTGTCTCATGGTATCAAAATCTTGTTAATATAGATGCTAAAATATCAGTTACAGCGTAAGATTCTTCCACCTTCCCACTTCGAGAGTTCAGTTAATCATGTGCTTCTGTATCCCTCTCAGATCTATTCCATCTCTCCACTAGAGGAAGCTCTTTCCTGGGGTATGATGGAGAATTCATGCCTGCCCCACTTTCCTGCACGAGCCCCCTTTTGCTCTAAGGGATGGCTTTTCTTGCTCTTTCATATTCACAAAGTTCTGTTTCAATCAGCGTGGAATATGACTATTTCCCAGAAATGTGGAATGCTTTTATTGATTTTCAGCATTATTTTGTTAAGGTGGCTTTTTTTTAACTGTAGGTGTCAAGGGAACAAGACAAATGTCTAAAAGTAATGCTATATTTTGGGGAAATCTTGAAGTTATGGGACCATGTACTGCCACTTTTCAAATACCATTGCCACAAAAAGCAGCTGGGCTCTGACAAGGTATCTGTTTTCTGCTACTTGCCTCATTGGCAAGGCAGCATAACTACATTGGCTCCTCAGTGCTAACACTATTATTAATACTAATTTGTATTACCATAGTGCCTACGAGCTGACCATGTTGTGCTAGGGTACTACACAAACACGGAACAGAAAGACAGTCCCTGCCACAGAGAGATTACAATCTAAGTATAAAACAGGAGACAACAGGTGGATACAGACAGACAGTACAAGGAAACAATGAGACGATATGGGTCAGCATAGAAAGCTGTTTGACCTAACCATTGATTTGGTCGGTAAAGCAGATGGTTCCCAAACAGGCGGGAGCAGATCTGAGTCAGAAGGTGCTATTTTTGTACAATCACTTGAGTACACTTTAGAGAGGTTTAATTTTCAGCAAGTGTGGTTTTGTACCTGGCAATATATGCATTTGACTCTTTACTGTTGTAGTGTTTTAATTACACAGTAAAACTGACATCAGATATAACAGTACCGTAGAATGTGAGTGAGTTTATTGCTTATGTAGTTTGTGTATATTGTTACACTATTTGAAACATCAGTAGTTTTTCATTCTTGAGGGAAGCCTGTTTTAGAAAGATAGCTAGGGAGGGTCATCTTTAGTTATTGCAGATCACTCTTGTGATGTTGATTTGAAAAGGAACATTAAATCAACTTTAATGGTAAAAACTTGCATGAAGAACAGAAAACAACAAACACCAGAAAACACCAGTAATTTAGGTTAGTTATGGCTGAATTATTTTTCTCTAGCCTCATTAAAACACTGGAGATTCTAGAACTGAATGCTCAGAAAAACGTTTAATTGCTTATTTTGTGCATTTGACAATACTTTGTGATGGTCACTTTTCTCTGTTGTTCGTATGGCTCGTACACAGAGAGAGAGGAACACACAAAAGGGACTGTAAAATCACAGAAACTAACACAAGGGGACTGAGGGGTCAGTGTAAACACTGAGTAGATTAAGTTGACAGTGCCTGTGTAATAACCTAGAATAATCTGCCCGTCTGAGAACGTTATATTTACTCAAGCAAAGCACATTGTTTAATTCTACTGTTTGCTTATGGAAATGAGTTTTAGTGGAAATGGAAGTTCCTGAGTTTGTGTATTTGAGAATTCCCTCCTTAGCTGTAGCAGGATTAGGGGGAGTGCAAGCTTCCACAGGCCACCCCGCCAACCCTTCACATAGCCTTTTGGGACCAGCTGGAGGAGCTAGAGGGTAAGTCAGTCTTCTGACCCCATTCTGTCTCTGTCCTCTCTGCTGAGATGGCCCATGAGGGTGTTCATTCTGATAGCCAACAGACAAGTGTCTACTTTATGTAGGCCAAACAGCTATCACATAGTAACAAATGTCATTGCTAACCTGACCAGCTGGGTATCTCTAACCTGCTGACCTGCCACGTGCAGCACCCATCTTTACTGCCACTGTGGTGTGTTTGTACAGTTCATAACAAGTGGAGATTTCTGGGAGTTTGGAAACTGTGGTGTAGGCTGTTCTTTACAAATCCAGTTCTGTCATTTGTTCCCTAGGATTCCGTGGTCTCGGAGCGGGATTATGAAAGCTTGGTTATGATGCGAATGCGCCAAGCAGCTGAGCGACAGCAGCTGATTGAGCAGCTCAAACGGGAAGACGAGGAAGAGTCACATACATAGCATGGTGGAATACATATTCTCTCCCCTATCCTTCAGCTAAAAACTTGTTTTCTTAAATTAAGTCAATAAACTTCTTTTATTTTTTTTTTTTTACAACCTTGCGGGAATATTTTCTTGGAAAGTGGACAGTTAACACTCAGCATCCACACAGTCCTTTGATGGAAGGGGGAGATGGCTGTCACCTAATCTAGACTTTAAAACAGTAGCTGCCCTGTAACTGAGGACCTTTTTCTGAGAGGTGCTAACAAAATGCAGCTCCCACAGATTTAAGAGTTGTAGCTGCTCAACATCTGTCAGGATTAGGTCTTGAATTTTTTACACAGGAGCAGAAGTTTTTCATATAGCTTCTCCAGTCACACACATCTGACTGCTGAAAGTAGCCCATGGAAGGAAATCACACAGTCTCTTTATATTAATTCTTTATTACTTCATCGGCTACAGTAGGAATTGATCAGTACAAATCAATCCAGGAATTATATGCAGTTTGTGAGATTACACAACCAATACCTGAAATAGTCACAGGACCTTTCTCCAGTGATGTACTTCTCTAAAGATATTTCAAAGACCATGTGTTACACTGGAATGGCAGTCTCAGGGCTGACCAGGACAATGTCTGCCCACGCCAACCATAATCCCACTTGAGAGTCAATGTTCAAACTGTTCTCAATGCTAAGGGGAGCTTGTTCAAATAGCAAGGACCGGGTCAGTGTCTGGCATCCTGTTCTTACTGTTCCAGGGAGATTGCAACAAGTAGTCTATGCTTGACCTACTCTGAGGACTGAGCAGGGGCTGTATTTAAATGGTGGCCTCATGAGCGAGAAGATCAATGCTTAACTTCTCCAGGGGCAAGACCAGGCTAGTGTTTGACCTCACTCAAATACTTACTGAATGGGCAAGATTAACACTTGAAGTGCTGGCATTTCCCAGACTGCCATTCAGACAAATACTTAGGAGGAGCCCTCCAATCTCCAAAGGATTCATGCATGATTTACCCTTAGAATTGAGTTGGCACATCTGCTTCCCCTTAGAGCTCAGCTAATGGCATTGATGGTAGTTTTCCATTATGTGAAGTTTTGACTATACAGCACTTCCCTTGAGCATGCCTGGAAACTGGGACAAAAAAGAATTAATTAATGGGGAAGCTCAATGCCAGTCCTGTGCTAGATGATCCGCAGCAATGTCTTGTGCAGGTGGAACACTACAGTCTTCCATGCTACTCCTTGTGGAGGCACCAAACCAGGGTCTGGCCCACCCCTGTCATGCTGACCACTCGGTAGCCATATTTCTCCAGCTTGTCCAACACAATACGGGGCGCATCATTCACGTAGTACTCCCAGCTGCAGCCAAAAAAGAAGAAAGGAAACAAGATGGGAAGGTCACAATGGATGGAAGAGGAACAGCTTCCCTTGCTAAACAGACTTCATGTCTCCAGCAAAATCAAGTTAATCCTGTGCAAGACACTGCTGTCGCCACTCTGGGATAGAGCCCACCAAATGTGCAATGTCCTGTTATACTACACTGAGACTAACAACCACAGGTTTCAAACTCTGTGAAGCAAATTTGCCCAGAATTAAAGAGCCACCTAAAATTGGAGTGTAATTGTCCAAAACCACAGTCTGATTGGGTGCCTCAGCCTTTTAGAAGATTGAGCTGTTGAACCAACTCTCACCTGTGCACTGTTGGGGTCTCACCAAAATGAGGAGAATCCCTTTACTGATCTGAGAGAGGAAGCAGCATTTTATTTCTCTTTGAAGGTCTGCTGCAGGGGACTTGAGACCTGAAATAGGTATTGGTTGAAGGCTCCAAAATTGAGTTTCTTAGGCAGCCAGTGTGCAGAAACACTCATAGCCACACTGCCACAAGGAGAGAAGAGCCCTGTTAGAAGGTGAATACATTCTAGGCAGAACTGGTAGTTAAGGTTGCCTGCCCTTTCCCATTCTATGAGCCTATTTTCAGTTGCTCATAACTTTGACCATTCAGGCTGAAGCTTTCTATGCTGGGTGTCTGCCTCAGGCTGAATTGCATTGGAAAGTTTTCACAAAAAGTATTCAGACATTGCTAAGGCGGCGATGAGAAATATACACTGTTTGCTCATGTTAAAAAAAATTCTTAGTTTACGTGAGACGCTCTGGTGCCCCCGTGGTTTGCAACCTGGGCTTGAAATTTGTCAGGGGGGAGCCTTTTTCTGTTCTCACGAAGATTCCCAACTTTGACCAAGTTATGAGCCTATGAAAAATCTGAGTTCACACTGGCTCAGTAGACATACTAGAGTTTTGCAACTAAATTCTCTGAAGATTGTCTGCACTGAGCATGCTCCACGCAGAGCAGGACTGTCCTTCCAATTGATTTTCCAGGTTGGTCATGGTAACAGAAGCAAGGAGACTGTGCTCTCAGTGCTCCCCCTTGCTGGCAGTCAGGCTGCATAGAGGTGAAAGAAGCCTGACTCAAATGCAGAGGGGACAACGGCCAGAATGGGGAGGGCGACAACAGGAGTAGGTTGGGATAAGGAGCCTGTGGGGTGGAGACTGGGAATGAGAAGGGATGTGTGGGGAGATAGACTGGACAAGGGACCAGTGGGGACTGGCTTGTTCATCCAAACTGTGTGCACTGAATGAGGTAGGTATTCTTTGGGGGGAGGGGGAGAAGAGTATGATACTGTAATTAGACTGTACCATAATGTATATGCACAAGGGGCTTAATAAAGGTTGGACAGACAACCCTAATTCTGGCATTTCCTAAAATAAGTACTTGACTTTGCATCCTTAATAATGTTCTTTTACTCTAGTTTTTTGGATGTAATGCATATAAAAACTGATTGGAAAAGCTACCTAATTATCTGCCAGGATATGACCATACCAACAGATATGCTGATAATGATTGGAGCTATGGGATCAGAGTTAAAGCTGTTTGTGGAATCTTAATTATAAATTTCCTGACTTCCAGACACTAAAAAACCCCATAGAAATTCCCAAAGTTGCTAAAGTTGAGGTTGTAAATTATTACTGAAGTGTGGGGGGGTATTTTTAAAGTATAATAATGCTGAGATGTGAGAGCTTGCTGAAGACTTCTATTTTATTTCTTCTGACACACTACACTTTGTTATAATTATAGGTGTGATATAAAGATATTACAACTGCTTTTGAACTTAATACTTCCCGTAAGAGGCTTTCAACATGCTTTTTAAGTGTCAATTTAGGCTCACATGTTGAGGTAAGTTCCATTATGCAGGTGAAGGAACTGAGGCAGGGAAGTTTTGTACTTGAGCAAGTTGGTGGTGAGCCATGATCAGAACCCCGGTTGAATTCCTTGCCCTGTGCCTTAGTCACAAGACCCTTCGTTGATCAGACAAAAGAGCATCCTATTTCACTTAAGGATTATAGTCATCAGTGTTTGTAGCCTGTCTGAAACTGTGTGGATTGGCTGTCAGAATTTACAAATTCCTCCCTTCCAGCTAAAAACCAGCAGAGAGAACTATAACTTCAGCAAACATCATGCAGAGCTTAAACTCTGAGCTAACCAAATTACGGTAACCTCAGATGCATCCTGAATAATTCACATTAACCATGAAGCCTTCCAAAACAATAGTGACAGGCACTGCAACTATGGCATGAATGTGCCAAATTGGGAGAGTCTAACCTAAATGATCCGAAGGCTCGAGCTGGAAAAAAAGAGTTACGGTGCTCTCCCAAGCTCAGCCTGCTGGGGACACCAAATGAAACTCCCAGGAGCCTGTGCAGACCTTCAAAATAGGATCACACGTGCTCGTTTGGGATTTGGATACACCCTGGAGCAGGGCTAGATTAAGAAATAGGCACAACAGACACATGCTTTGGACTCAGCCTCCCAGCCCTGTGGTGAAGGCAAATTCTAAGCTTTCATTTATTTATTTGGGGAAGAAAAAAAAAAAAGGTACTATCCTTCATAGTTACAGGAAAAGCCTGGACGTGTGACCCACCTGTAACTGATGCAGTGACACCTGCTTGAGTCTGCAGCCTGCCTCCAGCAGAACAGCAGTCACAAGGAGGAAAGCTGTCTGGCCCTACACCTACCCCAAAGACAACCAGACCCGCCCTGGGTGGGGAGGTGGCTTAGATGCCCTGCTGGCAATGCAGTACTGGCTCTCCCCCTACTGGGGCTCAGATCTCCTCTCGGCTCCACTCCACAGGTCAGACTGTGGGTGGGAAAAGGTGGTGGTTCTAAAATGAAATGCCACTCTCAGTAAATTGTGCAGCTCTACACAATGTGATCATCCGTCTTTCTGACAGGCAGTGAAATCGTTAATTTTAGTGTTAGGATTAGGCACCTGAGTTAACATGAATTCGGGCACCATTCACCTCCCTTAGAGCTTTTATTTCAGGCTCTCTGCAAACTCAGACCTACATGCATTGGTTTGTGAGTGAGCTTCAGGCTTATAATCAAATGCTGGTTATACAACTTAATTATGGAATCACTACTGTGGATCCAGAACACAGTGAAATCTACCCATTGTGAAGCTTTATTTACAATGAGGTAGACAGAAAATCCTGGAAGTGCTTGGAGTTAAGCTTAGCTCTTCCTATAGTAAAGTTTCATGTCATTCTAAACAGGTTCTGCTGGGCTAATGCCCTTGGAATGCAGCAACTGTCCTCAGCGGGAGTGAGCTGCTGCATTCCAAGGGGGTTATTTTCTTCATACTCCCCGTCTCCTCTTGCTCAACCCCAGCAGTGGGAGAGGCAGCACGGAGCTGCTGCTCTTTGCTGTGGCCATCAAGAACTATCCTGTACGCATGCCATCCTAGCAAATGGGTGGGGTGATAATTAGCTTGCACTATTTACAAGACACCTACTAGCCTGAAGCAGATACAAAATATGCAGGGCGGGAGGTGGGTCCTGGGGCCAACTCCCTGATGGGAAGCCCAGCCCCACTACTGCGGGACAGGAATAGATTCTGGGATTGCTATCAGATGCTGTACCTCTGTCATGATTTGTTTTTGCAACTGCTTCTGACTGGTAGGTGTCTTACAAATTTGAAGCCCGTCTACGCTGCCCCCCCCACACACACACACACACAGGGAGTGACATGGATATTTTTGGTGTTATTCCTTCTTTAAAAACAAACAAAACCAAACCTGGTGGTGACTGCAGCAGTGATGTAGGGATGCATCCACTGCTTTACCATAGGCCTCTTTTTTTCTGGGGTCCTCTTCCCCCCTGCATTACTCTATTGCCTGCCCCTGTTCGTAGCCCTGTGGCAGCAGCTCGAAAAACTGAATATCTTGACAATTTCATTGCCACCCAGTGGTTTTGAATAGCAGCATGAAACTGATTAGAGACTTGTAAATTCCACTCTGTTGCCATTAATTAGGCTAAACTATGGGGCAGAAGAGGTACTAGAACTGTGTCTTCAAATGCAGGAAGACAGCACTGCATTGGTTTATGTTTGGAAAGGTCTCTTCAATCACAAGGACTAGAACTTTTTCTTACCCAACTGAGAATTTAAGTTCTGTAGGGGTAGATAACTTAGGCCTCCATTTGCCAGGGTGATGAGTGAGGAAGGAGTTTTGCAAAGCTCTGATCACTAAAGTTTCAGGATACAGGGGGAAATGAGTAGGCTCCTTCTGTGTAATTAATGCTGCTGGGTTTTTTTCTCCTCCTCCACTCAAAGATGGAGGTGGACTCCAGTCAGCAGAGAAATCTAATAGCTTCTCCTCCACTGTGTTAATGATTTTTGTCAAAGAGAAATAAGCAGATCAAGTAAGAATGGACTTTGGATGCAAACAACGTCAGTAACGCTTATAGGTTATACTAAAGTGGAAGGTGGTGTCAAAATCAATGCAAGCAGCAAAATAATAAGCAGGGACCTAGAGAAACTAGAACTATGGACAGAAAACAGCATTAAAAACTCCAGTTGGAAAAATACAAACTAATATGTCTGGGGGGAAATTAGAAATTCACTGCCCACTGAAGTCAATGGAAAGGCTCCTATTGATTTCAATGGGCACTGGTTCAGGCACTCAAAATGGACATCTGGACAACAGCAGAGAGTGGCTAAACAGGGTGTCAGCTTGCAATGGACTCTAGCAGCGAAAGAGACCAGGAACCAAATCAGGGAGCCAGGAAGTGAGTCATTCTCAATGCAGCTCTGGCGAAACTGTACCTGGATTATTGTGTTCAGTTCTGGGCACCTGAGTACCAGAAATATTAATGACTGGCAGGAGTTCAGATAACAGCAACAAAATGATTAGAGGGCTGGATAAAGGACTGAATCATGAGGAAAGATTAAAAAGCGAACTATGCCGAGCTTGGTTGAGCTAGGAGAAGAAAGGTGTGCACCATGATAAGCGCCTACAGATATTTGGAGACCGTAAACAGCAAGGACATTAGGGTGGTAAAATGGGAACATCCCTACAGAAAAAGGACAGATGTAAGCTTAGCATTAAGAAATGCTTCCTGGCAATGAGATATAATAGTACTGTAGACAGTGACTTGCTGCTGCATCATCCTAGGCAAGTCACTTCACTCCTCTGTGCCTCAATTTCTACCACTTACATCCTGGGGACAGAGACACTATGGCTACGTCTACGCTGCAATAAAACACTTACGGCTGACCTGTGTCAGCTGACTCGAGCTTGCGGGGCTCAGGCAGCAGAGCTGTAAAACCGCAGTTCAGATATTCAGGCACGGGGTAGAGCCAAGCTCTGAGACCCTCCCCCATTGTGGGGTCCCAGAGCCCAGTCTCCAGCCCAAGCCCAAATTTCTGCACTGCAGTTTTATAGCCCAGCAGCCCGAGTCAGTTGACATGGGTCAGCTACAGGTGTTTTAATGCAGCATAGACATAGCCTTGCTGATCTTTGAGACTGGCAGATGAAAAATGCAATACAAATATTATTTGCAGCCGTGTTGGTCCCAGGATATTAGAAAGACAAAGTGGGTGAGGTAATATCTTCTATTGGACCAGTGTCTGTTGGTGGAAGGGACAAGCTTTTGAGCTTCACAGAGCTCTTCTTCAGGTGTGGGCCCTTTCCACCAAAAGACATTGGTCCAATAAAAGATATTACATCACTACCTTGCCCCTCTCATATAAATATTGTTTTTGTTGTTGTTTGTTTTAAACAGGAAACTAAGAGGCAGTGCAAACTTTATACAGGGCTAACAGCGAAAAAGAGTTCCCAAGTTCTAATCCTAACTTTGCTGCTAATTTGCTAGGTGGCCTTTGGTAAATCACTTAGGTACCTAAACACCTTTAAAAATCTGACCCTAAATCCCAATGATTTTAGTGGGAGTCAAGCACCTAAATACATTAAAAATACCTGACACTTAACCCTAGGTGCCTCAGTTTCTCCATCTGTAAAGAGTAGGTCAAATTATCTGGAAATCTTTGCAAAGCAGGCTCATTATGGATAAAGTCTATTAACCGGGAGTCATGCTGATGACCCTGTTCTTTTGAAGAAAAAACTAGACATAAAGGGATGTTCTCTGGATCCACCGCAATGTTTGTTGAGAGATAGGCTTCAGGGTAGCAGCCTCACTGACAGAAACACCAGTTTCATTACAGGTTTCAGAGTAGCAGCCCTGTTAGTCTGTATCCGCAAAAAGAAAAGGAGTACTTGTGGCACCTTAGAAACTAACAAATTTATTTGAGCATAAGCTGTAGCTCACAAAAGCTTATGCTCAAATAAATTGGTTAGTCTCTAAGGTGCCACAAGTACTCTTTTTTTTTTGTAGTTTCATTACGGTACACTACTACATCTGTCTTAACGAGACAGACTGGAGGGGCGTTAATGGGCCACTTCACCTTGAAAGCTCCCTTGAAATATGTGTTTATTTATGCTAAACAATCTGTGCCACTTTGCATTTAGCTGTGACACTCTAAGTACTTTTCCCAGACCTGAAGAGGAGCTCTGTGTAAGCTCAAAAGCTTGTCTCTCTCACCAAGAGAAGATGGTCCAATAAAAGATATGACCTCATCCACCTTCTCTCTTCAATGAGAAACTTCAGGAGTGAGAAAAGAAAACTGCCTCTGCTAGGTAGAGGGAGGGGTACCTGACAAAGGATTGGGGATGGTGAGGAGAGGGAAGCAGAGAGAGAAGTAGCACAGAAATACTTACAAATGGTTCCCCAGCATGTTCCTCTTAATGGCACCCAGGTAGTCCATCAGATGTTGATCAGAATGTTCATCTCCAACCATTGTGGGTCCAACTTCCTGCAGAAGGAAATTAAAATTTAGCAGATGAGAAAAAAATACCATAGTCCGTGCATTTCTTCATCCCACTATTCAAGGGACAGGTTAAACAGAGAAGAGACAAAAAGCTCAAAGAGCAAACCCTTGCCATGTGAGGTAGGGTATGTTCCCCACCCACATCCACGAGAAATGTGAGACTTTGTGGGGAAGGTTATTTCTTGTACTTGTTTGCCAACTTACACTCCTGCTACCAGGATCACAAGCAGCACATCTAGGAAGGAGAACTACTGGGAAGGAGATGGAGAGGAGAATCTGTCGTAGGTGGGCAGGAGAGATCATGTTTATTGGAAACCTCTTTGTTCTCTACATCCTGGTCTACACTACGAAGTTCGGTCAATGTAAGCCACCTTGTGTTGACCTAATAATGCATGTGTCTACACTTAAATTTGTCTCCCACCAATGTAAGTGTCCCATTATAGCGACACAGTAACATCACCTCCCCAAGTGTCATTGAGCCATGGCTGATGTACTGAGATCAACACACTGCAAGTGAAGACACTGCATTACTATGTCAACCTTAACAGTCCTCCAGCAGCTGTCGCAGAATGCCCGACACTGACTGCTGTAGTCATAATTGTGAAATCCACTGCCCTGGGGGTCACAGAGACCAGAAGCCCCAGCTTAAAGCCCTTCCAATTTTTGAAATGCCTTTTCCTGATCGTCCTGGTTGGTGAGCACACCTCTATTTGCTCTCCATTGTTCTGTGCAACCACCCAACTGACCAGTGCCAGCTACACGCTCCAGCTTGGTGTAAACAGGAGGTATTGGACCTCTGAGGCCTGTGGGAAGAAGAGCTTTTGTGTGCAAGCACAGCTGTGGATCAGCTGTAGAAATGTGGACGTCTACGAGCAGATTGCATGGGAGATGCAGAAGAGTACAGCAGGGATCGGCACCAGTGCTGTGGGAAAGCGAAGGAACTGTGGCAGGCGTATCGGAAGGCCAGCAGTCGATCCAGTGGAGAGCCTCAGACCTGCCACTTTTACAAAGGCTGCATGCCATCCTTGGTGAAGACCCCACCACCACCCCACAAACGACCATGGAAACCTCTGAGGAGCCCAAGTCACAGTCCCTGGCATGACCAGCAAGCACGAGTAGAAGGTGGAGGAGGATGGGGGACATGCGACCGGAGGGTCCAGCTATGCCATGATCCAGCACCTGTCTGAGACTCCACTGCAGCCCAGTCAATCCTGGCAGTTGATCATCGGCGAGCCCAATGCAGGGGAAGGAATTTTGGGTAAGTGTAACTGTATTTCCCATCACAATGATGTACTGATGGCACCTCAACTTAACAGGACACAACTAACAACTGTTAATTAATTTACTCATACTAGAAGAGGCGTAGGTACAACAGAGGTAGAGTTACCTGCTTGTCATTCCCCTGTAATGTTCCTTGCTTATGTCCCTTGAATCCTCCTGAGAGATCTCAATGGAACTTCCATGGAGGTACTCTGCAACCCTCTGCCAAAGGTTTCCAGAGATGGCAACCTTATTACTCCCTCTGCTGTAGGAAATTTTCCCACGCCAGTCAGTGCCAACTTTGGCAGGCACCATTGCAGCACGCAGGCTAGCAGCATGTGGGCCTGGACAGCTTCAGGACATCAGCAGTATCTGTGCTCTCTGTGACTTTGTTACCCTCAGGAGTGAGATCTCAGCTAAAATCATCACCGCCTGTGGGAAATGGTGCCAGTATTCAGTGCTCTTGGCCTACACTCATAGTTTCATGCAACCAAGCAATTGCCTCCTCATTTCCCTCACTTCTAGCAAGCCATATTCAATATCGCTGCCGCTGCGAGTAGCACCATGCACAAGCATTCCAAAGCAGAAATGTCAGCAAGCATGTCTTGTTTAAAACTTTAGGGGAGCAAAAGAAGGGAGTTCTGAACCTTAACTTTTACTTTTCATCATGACTATACTGATAACAGTGCCTGCAGCTGCACACATTGCAGACTGTATGGAGAAGGAAGGCCCAGGAGTCCCAGCAGGAAAAGGAGAGGGAGATGCACCAGGACATAATGGGGCTTCTCCAGCAGCAAGTCAAAATGCTGGAAACTTTTGTGGACCTACAGGTTCACCAATCCCGAGCTCCTCTCCTTTTGCAGTCCCTGGAGAACTCCATTGCAGCACTTCCCTACACCCCCCCGTGACACATGGCATCAGGGGGGCCACATCCCTATTCTACCCCAGGGAACATTAAGGACAACCAGTTTCACACCTACTGACCTGTGAGAGCCACAGCTGCTGTATGTGTAGGTAACATGGGCATTACAATTCTTTCCCCTTGTTAAGTTCTGTTTCATTAATTTATTAAGTTTTCAATGTATTTGCTTTTAAATTGCACAGATTTTTCTTTGCACTGATTTTGTTACTGAATAAAAATTATTTGGAAAACAATTCATCTTTATTGGTTCACAATATATGCTGCAGAGTGCCTAACACCCACTTACTTGATACTCACAGGCTCAGTAACAAACAGTGTAATTATCATAAATGTACAGCAAACACCACAAAATTACTAGATGCATTGTCAGAGTTATATTCACAGATGCACACCAAGCACCACACAATTCCTAACGGGCCCCAAAACAGCAGGCCAGGTAGAGCACAATACACCACCACACATTGCTGAGTTTGAACAGCCAGACACAAGGGCTATTAGAAGAGCTCAACTTGGAGCTTTATGGGTCAGGGAGGCTTTGAAAGAGCATTTTAACAATGAGACACAGTAAACAGCAGCTCCAGCTCCACCTCCACCTCAGCAACTTTTCCCCCTTTGCTTCACAATTATTATGCAGAACTCAGCAGGCAGCTATAGCCATTGGGATGCTTTTTTCACTGAGATCTAATCTTGTGAATAAAAAGCACCAGCGTCCCTTCAATCTACCAAAAGTTTATTCAACTGTCATTCTGCATCTGCTGAGCTGGAAGCTGAATCTTTCCCTAGTGCTGTCGAGATGGCTGGTGTACAGCTTCATGAGCCAGAGGTAGGCTGGGTCCCGCAGGACCACTATTGGAATTTCAACATAGTCAGTAATAATCCACCAGTCCAGAAAGAAAGTCCCTGATTGTAGCTTTCTGAACAGTCCTGTCTTCTTAAAGATGGGAGCATCATGCACCTTTCCTGACCAGCCAACACTGATGTTGGTGAAGTATCCCCGGTGATCCACTCACACTTGCATAACTATAGAAAAGTAGCTCTTTCTGTTTTATGTATTCTGTGGCAAGATGGTCTGATGCCAAAATGGGGAACTGTGCGCTCTCTATTGCTCTACTGCAATTCTGGATCCCATAGCTGCAAATCCATCCACTGTGTCCTGCACATTGCCAAGAGTCACAGTCCTGCATAGCAGGAGATGATTAATGGCCCTGCACACTTGCATGACAGTGGTCCCCATGGTGAATTTTCTAATTCCAAAATGATTTCCCACTGATTGGTAGCAATTGAACATTGCAAGTTTCCACAGTGTGATCACCACTCATTTCTCCGGTGCCAGTGCAGCTCCCATTTTGATGTCTCTGAGCTGGAGGGCTGGGGCGAGCTCGAAACACAGATCCAGGAATGTGGAATTGCACATCCGAAAGTTCTGTTGTCATTGCTTGTCATCCCAAGCCTACATTACAATGTGATCTCACCAGTCAGTGCTCATTTCTTGGGCCAAGAACGGACACTCCCCCATCTGCAGATGCTCTGTGAATGCCACCAACAACCTTGAATTGGTTCTCGCTATGTCCCACAGCAATCTGACCGTCAGGCAATCATCATGTTCCCTGCTGATTCAGTTATTCTTGCAGCTCTGCTAATACCGGGGGATCGTGCATCCTCTGCTTGCAACATGTATGACAATAGTGCAGAGCTGTGCAGACTTCATGGTTCTGTCAGAGATGGCAGACAGCGAGGAGCATGGTGCAGGTTCGTGGGATTTTTAAAAAGGCATGAAAATTATGGGATATAGATGACATTACAGGATGGAGACAGTTGCATGCTGGGAAGTTGACCCCTGGTTCCCAGTCACCCCTTTGTGACTTGTTTCTGCCCCACCACACATTGCCAAAACTTCCCAAAAAAACAGTGCACTGGACAGTGGCAGGATGCATACTGGGATACAAGCCCTCCTGGTGAGTACACGCACCGCCGACACAAGGACCCAGGGATGCATGCACACAAGCGATATACTAACTGCGGAGGCTTTATGCCGACATAACTTATGTTGATCAAAGTTTGTAGTGAAGACACTCAGGGTATGCCTACACTGCAATTAAAAACCCGCGGCTGGCCTGTGCCAGCTGACTCAGACTCGCAGGGCTCAGGCAATTTAATTGTGGTGATGTTTGGGCATCCGTGTGATGTTTGGCCTCAGGCTGGTGCCCGGACTCTAGGACCCTGCGAAGTGGGAGGGTCCCAGAGCTCAGGCTGCAGCCCGAGCCTGAACATCTACACCATAATTAAACAGCCCCTTAGCAGGAGCTCCAAGAGACAAGGGCCAGCCAGTGTTTGGCTACTGATGTTGTTTGCCCACTTAAGCACTTCCTACAGGACACAGGAGCTGTCTCCTCTCCCAATGGAAGTGTGAGCCTTAGGCATATTGCTCTAGCAGAGCCCTCTGTTGGCTGAACAAGGAGAGGTGCGGATGGGGTTTCAAAAAGATCCTTCTTCCAGATGAAGTGAGCTGTAGCTCACGAAAGCTTATGCTCAAATAAATTGGTTAGTCTCTAAGGTGCCACAAGTACTCCTTTTCTTTTTGCGAATACAGACTAACACGGCTGTTACTCTGAAACCATTCTTCCAGAGGAATTCTCTAGCAGATAAATGTGGTTTCATGAAATGAGAGGAAGATGCTGGTGACCATGTCTGGGAATTACCAGGTACAGAGACATGCCAATGAAATGTAAAGTGATTGGCATGTACTCTTTAAAGCGAAGAAAAACAAATGGGATGGAGGTAGAAAGACAGAGGTGCTTTACATTGTGTCATGTATATCCCAACTGCTTGTATTAAAGAGCATTTACATAGTGCTACAAATGTGTCATTTTACAGAACATTATCTGCCCCAAAGAACTTCACAAACCAAGGTCGTAATTATACTGTAATGTGTAAGGCAGGGGGCTAGGTTAAAACATGGTAGCCCTGGATACAATCAGAACACGGGTCAGTCTTACAACATGGATGAGACCAAACCATGTTTTAACCTTGTTCCTGAATTATACTATGGCTCTGGTCTTTTGCATGGCCATTACCAGACTATATTGATTATGGTTAAAACAGTTAGTTCCCATCTACACTGTAAGAATGAACTGTGTTTTAACTATGTCTGGGGACAACAGTCTTGTAACAGAGTCCTCCAACATAATAGAAATTACAGGGCTAACAGGAACTAAAGACAACCCACAGGACAACAGTCCAGGAGGAGAGTGCATTTGGTGAGGAAAGGAGGACTCGAGAACAAAGCACCTTAAACACCTAATACTCTGCCTGTCTGTAGCACTTCCAGCCACAGAATTCAGAATGCTTTACAGTCATTTATTTTTTAATCTTCACAACCTGTGTGAGGTAGTCACTTATCACCCCTACTCAGGGTGGATTGATTTAAATCAAGGCAATTTAAATCATCTAATGGAAAGCCTTGATTTAAATAACTGATTTTAATAAACTCTTTCATTTGTGCTTCAGTTATTTTCTAAAGAAAGGTGCATTCTCATTCATTGATATAACCACTAAAACATAGAATCATAGGACTCGAAGGAACCTCAAGAGGTCATCTTGTCCAGTCCCCTGCACTCATGGCAGGACAAGTATTATCTAGATCAGTGGTTCCCAAACTTCTTCCGCTGCTTGTGCAGGGAAAGCCCCTGGTGGGCTGGGCCGGTTTATTTAACTGCCGCATCCGCAGGTTCGGCCGATCGCGGCTCCCAGTGGCCGCGGTTCGCTGCTCCAGGCCAAAGGGTGCTTCTAGAAGCGGCGTGGGCCGAGGGACGTACTGGCCGCTGCTTCCAACAGCTCTCATTGGCCTGGAGCCGCGATTGGCCGAACCTGAGGACACGGCAGGCAAACAAACCAGCCCGGCCCGCCAGGGGCTTTCCCTGCACAAACGGCGGAACAAGTTTGGGAACCACTGATCTAGACCACTGCTGACAGGTGTTTGTCTAACCTGCTCTGAAAAATCTCCAAATCTCACATGTTGATTTATAACTAAATAGAGCCTTTACACTGGATTTGTTACATCTTTTTGCTACCTTGCAGGGTACACTATAACTACAGACATTTATACAAGCAATTATATAGCTTAATATTTTCAGATTTTTATTAATTGTACATTTTTAGTATGTTTGAAAATGGTGAATGATATTTCTTTTATTTACTAGATAATTAACTTTTTGCTTATGATTTGTGATATGCTGCATTAGCGTGGTAACTGGAATTTAATTAAACACACAAAACAGCATATGACATTTATTTTTATTATGCAAAATAAGCCCTTAATACAGTACACGAACTATTGTGCCACACTTATGAAGCTTGATCTCAAAAGCTGGATGTTTTCCCCTGATTCTTTATATTAAAAAACAGTCTTTAACTCAAGGTTTCTGATATAAGCTCATGGATTCAGCATATTTAACTTTTATGTAAATATTGAGACATTATCATAAGTTTTGTATTAAATTCAGATTTCATTTTAAAACCAGTTTATTTTTAAAAAGAAAAATTATTTAAATAACAAAGCTAAAAAATCCAGTTTAAGTTTTAAAAAAATCTAATTTTTTATGGTTTCAACAAAAAAAATCTATTTTTATCCACCTTGGCCCTATTTTTACAAACAGAAAGGGAGGTACAGTGTCTAAATGACTTGTGTGAGGCCACAGAATGAGAAACCAATAATCCTGGCTCCTTGTCCTCTATTTGACAGAGCATTATCAACTGCTACAACTGGCCATGGAGGACAGGTGCTGTATCCAAGAGGGGGTCTCTCCCACATGTTCTGGAACCTAGTACAGCCATCACTAGACCATAGGCACCAAATGCAATAGTTAAAAACTCATTTTAACTACTTAGACTTAGTTAAGAAGAGTAGAGGGTAAAATTGACATTGTGTCAAAGGATTTTACTGCCCCAGGCAAACGGGAAATATTTGCTCTTCCTCATCACAGGTCGATTACATTTTTGGCCGGCTGTATGGTAGAGCTGGCAGTGGATAGAAAGCAGCAGCAGAAAGGAGTCTTCTCTGGAGCCATCAAGGTTGAAGGAGCAAGAAAATATGATGATTTTGTTTTTACAAGAGATGAATGTTGGAGCCCAGAAGTTCCATGGAATTTCAGAAGGGGAGAACTAGGGGTGTGCCCAGAGGGGATGAAACAACCCCAAACAGTCTAGAAGTACAGACTCAGGGCGTGATCTTGCTTCTACTGAAGTCAATGGTAGTTTTTCCATTTTGCCCTTGACTTCAATAGGGGGAGGAGCCATAGGCGGTGAGTTATATGGGCCCGTGATGCCCATGCTCCACCAATATTCAGGAAGGTGGGCCTGGCTTCACCAATGTTCGGGCTTATATTTTCAGAGCCGTCCCCGTCCATAGGACCGACCAGGGCAACCGCCCCAGGTCCCACGCTTTGCGGGGCCCTGCACTTCAGGAGGATGCAGGGTCCAGGGCGGCCTGGGGAGTTAGCGATGGGCCTGGTGCCGGCAGCAGCGAGCAACCCAGCCAGCTCCGCTCCGCCTCTTCCTGTCTCTGCTCTGCCCTGCTCCTACTCCACCCCTTCCCCCCAAACCCCCGCCTCTTCCTGCCCCTGTTCTGTCTCCTCCCCACCCCCATCCCACCCCTTCCCACAAGGCTCAGCCCCGCCTCTTTCTGGCTTCCGCCCCCTCCCCCAAGCAATGCCAGGAGCCGGCGGGGCAGAGCAGGCTGTGGCCTGGTCGCTCACTGCTGCCAGCACCAGGCCCCCTGCTAACCACCCAGTACACCCTGGACCCCGCATCCCCCTAAAGCGTGGGGCCCCCAAAGCGCGGGGCCTGGGGTGATTGCCCCAGTCCATCCTATGTATGGGACGGCTCTGCTTGGACCCATTCTGGGCACCGCCGAAAATTATACAAACCTGGCGCCCATGGGAGGAGCTGTTTTCAGGTCTAGTCTACATTAGAAAAGGTTTGCTGATAGAGCTATATTGGCATACCCTTCTACTATAGATGCAGCTTGTAGCTGGCAAAAGAGCGCTTTGGCTGCTATAGCTTATACCTGTGCTCTGAATGGAATAAGCTATAGTGCCAAAAGCACTGGTTTGCCAGCATAACTGCATCTACACTAGGATCTAAAAGTATTGTAAAAAATAAAAAACAACCCACACCTCTCTAATAGACATTACTATACTGGCAAGTTTTAAGTGTAGACCTGGCCTTAGTGACAGAGAAGAGAAGGGTTATGCCGAGGAAATAGCAAGGCCTGTGAACAAGAAAGGAACAGAGCCTGGAGACCTTGTACTGATTTCCATGAACTAACCTTAGGGACACATCACATACGTGCTGTTCCTGAAACGTGGGCTCAGGGTAATGGTGGGCAAGGGCACCGTTACAGAAGCAAACAAACTAGCAGCCCGAAGCAGTGCACCTTGACCCACTACTGGTTTAGCAATGAAATTACCGGATAGTAGAGGCAGCTAAGTCCAGCGCAGTGGCAGCCATGCCCCACTCCTTCTGGCGATTGCCAATGTGGACCAGGTGAAAGCAAGGATTTTTTTTTTTTTTATTATTGTTTTTTTTAAATGTACATTAGCCCACTACTGATTTCAGTTGTTGTTTCACTTGTGGACCAATGACAATTTTAAGCTCTATAACATTTGCTATATCCCATTGAAGAGCTGAGATCCCAAACTCTCCAGTGACACATCAGAGCACCCAATTCTGCAATTGGATCCACTGTAGTAGATCTCTGTGCCATGCAAAGACCCATTGATTCCAAGGGAACTCTAAGAGGGGACAGGAGTTTGCCCACAGCGATCCAACTGCAGGACTGGGACCAGTATTTGTAATTAGCTCTGAGGATTTATGAAATGGAGACATGAATACTGTGACTATGTCACACACACACACACATACACACTCATTTTCCTACCATCCAAAGCTTATCTGTGGTAAGTAAGGCAACCTGGTCATGCAGACACAGAGATATGAAAATCTGTACCAATAAAACTTTTAAAAGCACTGGAAATAGCAAGTATTATATTGAATTATAAACAAGACGACATGGTGTGTGGCTATTTGGGATCATCTACATAACCTGTGAAGGGTTAAAGCATCTCCCCCAAACCCATTACAGTAAACAGGACAGCCTTTATTCCACTACACACCATCATGTTTTCTCGCTGTATATAATAAACACGCAGTTTCAGGAGGGTGTGTAATAGGAGCAGTTCTTCCACTACCTGAGTTTGTATTTTTTTTTTTTACAGAACTCCTGACCACAGGTTACTTTGTTCCACAGTCGAGTTCTTCTTATTGCAAAAACCACATCCTCATATTCTGGACTTCAGTCAACATTTACAAGTCTCCCCTTTAAAAAATAAAGAAAACAAAACTTTTGTCTGCTTTTTAGGCTTTATCCAGACAGCACCTGACACTCTGTTAGCAATCACTGTTTCCTGACCTGTGTGAACCAGTGTTTTTGTCCTGTACATGACTAGATTAGACAAGCAGGCTATAGACTAGTTGGAGTGCCCAGAGCACAATTGTCAGATAAACATCCCTTTCCACAGTAACTATGCTAGCAACAGTATTTAAACATGGTTTCAACGGTATTGTTGCATGTTCAACATGTGTAACCTGGTCAGACTTCCTATTTCCCTTGGTAGGGCCATCAGGCAGAGGAGCGGAGGCAGGACTATTTGCAGGGAATGGTGAAAATCGATGGTGAAGGCGGCCACATGTGCTGGTTTGTTGGATGGCAGGACAATTCCTTCTCAGACACACTCAGGCTCTAACAGCTAGTTTCCTTTTGCCCCCATAAATTACCTCTGAGCTATGGACTATGTTTCTTCCTATTCAGTCAGAGCCCTAAGGGCTTGCCAACACTAGACTTTTGTAACTGACTGCCAGTTAACTCGAGGTACAGAAGTCTAGCATAGACATACCCTGAATGATGCCCACAAGACACCCAGGAAAGGGAGAAGACAGTCCGTTGGGGTTTTTCCTCTCCAAGTTTCAGTCAGTGCCCCAGAGACAGTTATCTGGCTATGTGCAAGACTCTAAGTGTAAACCATGTATCCTGGGAAAGGGGAGGGAATTTATCAAGCCTGGTACAAGTGTCAAAACACAACCAGGTAACACATGCCAGGATCTACCTTGGGTAGGGGAAAGACAGCAAAGAGGAGAAGAGTCAAGGACTATATTAGCTGCACAAGTAGGCAACAGTACAGCACACCCCTAGTGGAGAGTAGAAAGTCAGCTGTCACCCAGCTGTTTGGAGAAGGTACCTACACAGCTGGACAACAGTACTGTACATTGAACTCCTGGACTGCGGGATGAGAAGGGAATCAGCTGCCATCCAGCTCTTTGCAGAAATACTAGTTACCTCCAAAGCGGGGCAGCAGTATCTTAATACTACAGGAGCAATTCAGGTGCCATCCATCTATTTTTAAAATGCATTAAAATCTCTGTACAGCTAGGCAATGGTAATATACATGGCATCCTGGAATTAAATTTGGGGGGAAGGAATCAGCTGTCACCCAGATGTTTGCAAAGCTACTAAATTACCTGCACAGCTGGACAGCAGTACATCGCACCCCTAGAGAGGGGAAATCAAGTGTCATCCAGCTGTTTGAAAATTCAAACACAAACAAATCGTCAAGCCTGGATTTTATATCGACCGCCAGCAGCAGACAAACAAAACCATGCACTGGAAATAAACCAGGCAGCGTGTCAGAAACATTAATGAGAAGCAGCTGCCACCAGGGACAAGCGTGGGCTCAGGAGAGAGGGCGCGATCCGCTCCGGAGTGCGTCTGGCGCCCCGCGCAATCTGCTTGGTGCCGCCACAAACCCCGAGTGAAGCCAGAACTCGCCCTGCTGCCATGATTCAAACCACGGAAGTCGTTCCCGGCCCTGCCCCTCTACGCCTGCATTTCTCAGTAATCTCCAGCTCCCGCCCTTCCCGGGGACGGGAGAACGGCTGCAGGCTGGGCTCCTCTGGAGGGGGAAGGGAGGGCTCGGTCCGGATCCCGTTACGCCAGGCACTCGCCCGCCCGCCCGCTAGGAAGGCGGAACAACGGCCCCAGCGGGAGAGGGCTGCAGGCAGGGAGAGGGTGCGACATCCCCCGCCATGCGCCGGCAGCGCACACTCACCATGCGGATCTGCGTGCTGATGAGAACGTAGGGCATGATCCCGGCTACCCCCGGCCCCAAGGTGGAGTCTAGTGCCCACCGCTCCCGCTCGGCGTCTGCCTCTGCCTCCAGCCCCAGCTTAGCCTCCCACACGTGACATCCTGGCCAGCCGCGGCCACACCCCCGCCCGGGGCAGCCTATAGCCCGAGGGGACTGGGCGCACCTCAGGGGGGGGAGCGGCGCGGGACCCTTCCCTTTGCCCTCGTGCTGCCGGGGCTTCTCCCAGGGCGGGCTGCGCTCAGTGCCTGGCTGCAAAGGAAGCAGGCGCTCCCCGCACCTGAGCGAGCCTCGCAGAGGCGTTGGCGAGGAGGGCTGCGTAGTGTGTTGCCGCCAGACTGGGGCACTGAACACGAGGGAGCTCTCCAAAGGGCACGGGGGAGCCTGGACGCGTCTGCGGACAAGGCCTACAAGCAGAGGGCTGGGTGGATGGCAAGCTAGAGAGGTCCTGGGGAGTCAGTCCATGGAAAGTTTTGAAACCCAGGAGGGCTGTCTTGCATTGGATACAGAGATAGTTAGGGAGCTGGGGTAGCTAGAGGAGGGCAGGGGCCCTGCTTTGGGAGGCTTGATCTATTGTACTTTCCCCCTTTCTATTTGCATCCACCAAAGGGAACCAGAAAAAAAACAACGCTCATCCAACAATGCATTGTACTTGGTGCAAATGTCAACCTGCCCAGACTGCCACCCTAGGGATATCCTCCCATCAACCTCTAGACACACTATTAACAGGCCTGTAACAGGACCCTTCCCTCTCCTTGCTCCAAAGTAGGCCCTAACACTACTTCTAAAGAAGGAATTAAATCTTGACTCAAAAGCAGGTAGAGACCTGAACACCAGACAGTCTCAGGAGTTGTTCAAGTGCCTCCTGCTAACAGCCCCAGTGGACTTTGCAGAGTTTAACTGCAACGATCCTCTGAAAAATAAAAGGAAGGGAAGCAGAAGGTGGAGCTAAAATATTCACCTCTGTGTAAAACAGAATATCATAATCTCCCTAGCAAAGAAGCTGGGTGTGGGGTCATATTGCATCCAGTGCAACCTTAGAAGTGCATAATACTGGTTAAGGAGTGAGTATAAGCAGGACTCTCAGGAGATGCAATGATAGTAGAACCTAACTTTTGCCCTCTCCTGGGGGTGAATGACCCCACTGATGCAGGGGATTGCAAATTCCATCCCCTTGTGCCAATAGTGTGAATATAGCCCTTGGGCTGTAGTATTCCCCGGAGGTATGATGAGCAGTTATGTTAACAGAATACAGATATTCTGTGGGTACAACGGAGTGATTGTATATCAGAGTAGCATTTTGTATGGTCAGAGTCTTGTACAAACAGTAATGAATCCTCACGACACCCCAGGGAGGGAGGGAAGTAATAATATCCCCATTTTACAGAGGGAAAGACTGAGACGTGGAGGATTGATTTGACTGCCCAAGATTGTGTAACAAGGCAAAGTCAGAGACAAGAGGAGAGCTCAGGGGTTCCTAGCCTCCACTCTTGTGCTCAGTTGATGGCTACTCCAGAGAGTATCTAACCATGATTTGTGAGCCAAGCATGTCTCACAAATAATGTATCTGTTTTCTGATGGTGGAAAGTTGTACATTCTACCACATCACTGGCTACTGGATAAGTCCTGCAATGTCGTTGACGTTGGTTCAAGAGGCAGATGGTGGCTTAAGTGTGGACAATGAAGAGGGATTGAAGAGATCAAAATCCAGTAAGCAAAATCCCTAAAAGTGAACTTGTGCTTGCTATTGCATTAGGCCCCGGTGCCATTGAGTAAGAATGTCATAAAAAAGACAATTTGATACACAGACCCAGGAGTTATCATACTGGATAAGACCAATGATTCAGCTAGTGCAGAGTCTATCTCCAACATTTGTGCGTCTCAGCTGCTACAAAGGAAAGGGGAAGAACCCTGAAAGTTAGCAATTATGGGATAACTTGCCCATAGAGGAAATTTCTCCCTAATCCTTCCAGACAGCGTATGTCTACAGTTCGAGCTGCGAGTGTGATTCCCAGTTCATCAAGCTAGCACACTAAAAATAGAGTATAGCTGCGGCAGCATGAGCAGTGTGATGGGCTAGTGGCCCAGAGTACGTACATACGTTCTTGGATGATACATATATAGGGCAGCTAGCCCATCTCACCGCTCATGCTGCCATGGCTGAGGAATATGCCTAGGGTCTTGTATAGGTATGTACTTGGGGCGGCTAACCCCTCCTGGCATTCATGCTGCTGCAGCCACATTTTTAGCTCATGTAGCTAGTGCCAGTATGTCTCCTTGAGCTGGGAATCACACCAAGCTCCAAATGGAGACGTGCCTTAGAGGCTGGTTTTTGGCCTTCTGGACTTTGGGGGATTCTCTATTTAATAACAATCCACAAAAACATTTGCTCATTTAAAAAAAATAAAGAAGATGATTTATAAGAGGCTCCAAGTAAATGGTTACTGGAGACAGAAAACAGCCCTTTGAGATCCTTCCTGGTGAAACCTCACAGAGTGAAAAACAGGAGATGGCAAGAGCCAATGGTCCCACCCAGATTTTTCTTGGGATGACAACAGATTGATTTTCTTTGCTCACTATTTATTATTGTTTCCCCTGCCTTGAGATAGGGAACGGTAAGAGTTTTGAGAGAAAAACAGTTTTCGCCTAGCTTCCCTGTAGCTTCTGCAAGTACTTTTCTGTCCTTGGCTGAGATATTACTTTGTAATGTCCTATGGCAATGGGATTAAATTAAATCAGAACCATTTAAGGCAGGGGTGGGCAAACTTTTTGGCCCGAGGGCCACATCGGGGTTGCGAAAGGGTATGGAGGGCCAGGTAGGGAAGGCTGTGCCTCCCCAAACAGCCTGGCCCCCACCCCCTATCCGCCCCCTCCCACTTCCCACTCCCTGACTGCCCCCTCAGAACCCTCCACCCATCCAAACCCCCTCCTCCTTGTCCCCTGACCACTCCCTCCTGGGACCCCCCACTCCAACCACCCTCCAGGACCCCACCCCCTATCTAAGCCTCCCTGCTCCTTGTCCCCTGACTGCCCCAACCCCTATCCACACCCCTGTCCCCTGACAGGCTCCCTGGGACCCCTGACCCATCCCTCCCCACACTTCTTGTCCCCTGACCACCCCCTCCCGGGACCCCTGTCTCTAACTGCCCCCCCAGGACTCCAACCTCCCCTGCTCCCTGTCTCCTGACCGCCCCTCTCCCCGAACCTCCGCCCCATCTGACCGCCCCTTGTCCCGTGTCTGCCCCCCGGGACCTCCTGCCCCCCGTCGGCTTACCAGGCTGCTCAGAGCGGCAAGACACGCTTGTTGGAAAGCTTGGGAGGTGGGTGGGTGCAAACCATGCTGCTCGCGCGGCGGCATGCCTGCGGGGGAGGGGAGACAGCGCAAGAGGGGCTGGGGGCAAGCCTCCCCGTCCGGGAGCTCAGGGGCCGGGCAGAACGGTCCCGCAGGACGGAAGTGGCCCGTTTGCCCACCTCTGATTTAAGGGGTGAACTGTGCACTACTACAACAGAATACAAGAGGGAGGGGAGTATGTTATTTTTCCATCTGGCAGTGAACGAAGAATAGAGCTACAAAGCTGTGTTAATTCAGGGCACTGATACTTTCTCCACTGAAACCAGCATATTCTGCAGAGTTCAGTTGCTGGTTGTTCTAAAGCTTTGTCAGGTCCAACCTAACTCAACACTGACAATTACATGGAAATATTTACAGTGCAAAGAAAAAAAAGATACAGCTTTTATTTCTGGAAGTAATTCTATGTTAAACAGAAACAACAACACTTTTGGATCTAAGCCCATTTTCCAAGAGCTAGTTTAGGTTTAAAAAAATATATTATTAATTATTATTAATAATAATTGATTGATTTGAGAAGATGATTAGAATGCAGGCTCAGAGCCAGGACACCTGGGTTCTATTTCTAACTCTGCCACTGCCTCACCATGTTGCTTTAGGTAAGTCACTCCACCACTCTGTGTCTCTCTTTGCCCAGCTGTTTAAAAAAAATTGAGCTAATATTTGGCCACCTCAGAGGGTTGTTGAGGGTTTTCATTTACTTCAGCTTTGTAAACTTCTTTGGAATTTCCAGCTGAAACTAAGCAAATGTCAGTTAAACACCTACAAAGTCAGTGATTTGGTCTTTCTGGTGTTTAAACGCAAACTGTTTTGCTAAGTAATAGGTCCTGAGTATGTTAAATCAATAATCCAAATTCACCCTGGATGTACACCAGGGTTTAATTTGATCCAATAAGTTTCTCCCTCACTCCAAAAATTAATTGTAAAATTCCTTTGGGGTGTGTGTGTGTGAAATGAGACTCAGGAAACAAAGGGAATCAGTGGGAGAGGCTGGGCATAGTATAGGCTTCTCATGGTGCAGGTGAAGTCATTAACCCTCAACACCCAGCCTAACACTTTAAAAGCTTAGGACAGTAACACACAAAACTGCTGAACTCAGCAGAAAAGTATTCTGGGGGAATGGATGAATTGGTTATGGAAGAGGGGACAGCGGTAACTAGGTATGCAAATATATGGCTTTATTTTAAGCACATCTGTCTTCCAATTTAGGCCCTGATTCAGAACAGTACTTAAGTAAAAGACACTGGGACTTAAGCATATGCTTGAGTGCTTTCCTGAATTAGAGTTTAAATGTGCACAACCAATACTCCAGCATGAGGCTAGGGGAAAGGGATGCTGCTTAGTAGTGTGTTTGGATGATATTTTAAATAGAGGTCTTGATCACTTGCAGTCATGAATAATCTCATGACCCTGTTTGCAAGAACAAGGATATAAGCCTTGGCCACTTTCTAACTTGGTCAGTACTACTTTGAAACATACAATCTGAAAAGAAACCGGAGGAAAGATGGCCCAGTGATTGAGGCACTAGCCTGGTACTCAGGAGAACAGGGTTCCATGTGCTGTTCTGCCACAGCCTTATTACTGTGTGACCTTGGGCAAGTCACCTAACCTCTCTGTGCCCCAGTTCTCCATCTGTAAAATGGGGATAGTAGCACTTCCCTACCTGCCAAAGGGCTGCGAAGGCCGCTCCCAGCAAGCGTATGTTGTCTTCTTTGTGTATGTAACTGCCTATGTATTTCTTGAAGTAGCATGTTGCTTGTTTTGGGGCTTTTCTGGGGGGTTCTGCTCGGGGGGTGTGTGTGTTGAATTTCCCGTCGGAGAGCGTGATTGACTCCCAGTTGCACAATATGCTAAAAAAATTCCTTTCGCTTTTGGGTTCCTTCTGGCTCACCTAAGATTAGGTAAACAATATTTTGTCCTCCTAACATTCCCACTGCAATTCCAACTAGTGTAGTTATTTTCTGGTGCACTTTCTCAAGTTTTTGTGTTGTGTCACTGGTTAAGAATTGCTACTTCATTCTCCCTCAGAGGTGACTGTGTTTCTGTGCTGGGTGAGTGATCCCAATATCAACAATCTGTAAAGTATTTTAGGGGATCACTCTGTTTGAAAGGTGCTCTAGACCTTGCACTAACCTTCTTTGATTTCTGCAGGAGCTTCAACACACATGTTTCCGTTGACTTTGATAAGGCCGCGTGTCTATGATTGCATTGTCTCTTGGTGGCCTCTCTCCAATATTAGCTCACAGCTGCAGAATGTAATAGAAATTTGAAATCCTCAGCTTCCAAACCCAGATCTTTAACAAACATTAATAAAAATCTAAGCAAGGATTCTTATTATGTGGCAGGCTGCCAAATTCTAACTAGTTATCTTGGCTCATGTAATTCTCTTTTTTTTTTTAAAAAAAAAAAAAAAAAAAAAAGAGAGAATTGCATGCTGGATTTTCATATTTAGTTTCCTGTTCAGATCCTGAATCTGTAAGGGAGTCCAAGTTCTCCGCACATTGGTAGCGTGAGAGTCAGCTGTAAAACTCAGTGTGCTATATCTCAGGGGTACTGTTCATCACCAGAAAGCAACTCATTGGTATTACCATTTGACACTACCTCCAAGTGCACTTAGTCATTGTCAGACATAGAACTGCTTGCCTAGGATAGAAACAGGGCCCACTGGGGGCTGTTTGTTTTGGGTCTTTCCATGTAATTCATGTAAAAGACGGATAAAGGTTATTTGGCTCTGTTCTAGATCACAGCTTTGTTGCTCACAATACAAGAGGCAAGTGGCATATGAACAGGTTCATTTTTCTATTCTAGCTGCAGCAGCTTTCTCTAAATAATGCTTTCTTCTCTCTATAGTACCCACTTAAATTCCTTGCCTGCAATATTACTAATTGAATGTAGGGCAACACCTTACAGTAAGTGCCACATGAATCTGGCTTTTGCTGCTTAAAGGCAAATTGCACTGTAAAATATTATTGGCTATTCTAATTACAGCAGCTGATTGCAAAGGTAAATCACAAAATGTTTCTGTTAAAAAGTATCAAATATTTTAATAGATTGTTAAACAAGCTACCACCTAGAGTCTGAGGATGGAGAGCAAAACATGGAAAATGTGGCTCTGTTAGATTGCATGGAAAGGAGGGGATTTTCAAAGCTGTTGTAAGAAATTCTAATATTGTTAAATGAATATTTCAATTTATCTATATATATGTATATATTTAAAAATTGAAAATTTCCTGAATCCCCACACTTTCAGATAGGAGCTACATTCTTTGTGTGCTACTCTGTACAGTGTCAGCTTTAGGCAAACTTCCATTTTGGTGCCCAAGGGCTCCCCAGGCTCCCCATCCTCCCTTCCCCTCAACACCTGCGCTGTGCCACTTTCACCCCTAATCCCTGCACCTCTCTCCTGTGCTCCTAACCCCTTCACTGTGCCCCCTTCACTCCTACCACCTGCATCCCCCTCCTGCACCCACAAGGGGAAAATGACCCACCTGGATGCACAAAGCAGCTGGCATTGCTGCTCGCTCCGCCCTGGACTGCTGCTCCTCTGCTCCATGCACCCCCTGGGCTGCATAAGGAGATGGCAGGAGAGCAGCAGTTGTTGATGCCTCAGCACAGCCCAGGTGGCGAAGTGACCTGAATGCAGGGAGCCCTGGTGATGTGTGTGTTGGGGCTGGAGGGGGGAGAGAAGAGAGTGTGTGTGTGACAATGTGTGTTGTGTTGATGGGAATTTATGTGTGCCTGAGTGTGAGTGCGCTGTCTCTTTAAGAGAGCACTTTGGGTCAGGAGCCTGAAGGCTTGTGTTCAGACAGGCGCAGCAGCAACAGCTCTGGACACAGAGGCAGCAGCACACGCACAGATTCCCCCTGTCCCGTCACCCCAGCTCAGTAGAAATTAGGTGCAGGGGAGAGGGGGACCCCCTGACATCAGCCCCTGCGCCCCAGCAGACGGCAGGATGCTCCCAGTCCGGAGTGGCCAGGGGTGGCTCCGGAGAGGAAGGGGGTGGGGGACAGGAATAGCAGCGGCTGCACACATGGAGGAGGGGAACCCCTGCTCTGGAGGAGTCACCTGGTCACCTGGCTCCCACAGCTGGTCGTCCAACTGCCCCCTGCAGCTTGAGTCTCTCCCTCCTGCCCCCTCTCCAGCGGTGCTGCTTGCCTGCCTGCGCCGCTGGCCCTCAGCAGGTCAGGTGGGAATCCAAACCCTGTGTGCAGCGCCCTCTTTAGCAGGCTGCCCTGGTTGGGGGCCTGGGCGGCCCATCCCAAAGGCCAGCCCTGACTCGGCCTCTCAGTAAGAGGCCCCAATCTGATGATGCAATCTGCCCAATTTATAGATAATGAAAAGGTTACATGTATTTACAAAAACGTTTGCAAAATTCTTTAAGGTCTCTTTATTCAGTCATTTATTAATTATCTAAGGTGTGAAATGAATTACTATAGTTTCTTTCGTTATTCTGGGATAATACAATTTTCTAAGAATTTTTCAGTCTCAGGGCTGGTTTAAGCCAACGTTTTTCAAAGTTCGGGTCGTGACCCAGTACTGGATCGTGGCATGTAAGGCACTGGGTCACTCTGGTCAGCACCACTGACTGGGACTCTAAAATTCCTGTCGGCGGTGCTGTCCAGTTAAGGCAGGCTAGTGCCTACTTGCTCCGACACCGTGCTGCACCCTGGAAGCATCCAGCAGTGGATCCAGCTTCTAGGCAGGGGGGCCATGGGGCTCTGTGCGCAGTCCCTGCCCCGAGCACTGGTTCCGCACTCCCATTGGCTGATTTCCGGCCAATGAGAGCTGGGGGGGCAGTGTCTGTGGATGAGAGCCACGGGGAGCCGCTTGCATGCTTCTGCCTAGGAGCCAGACCTGCTGCTGGCAGGGCTGCTTCAGGCGCAGTGTGGTCCATGGTGCCAGGACAAGCGGGAAGCCTGCCTCTGCGCCACTGACCAGGAGCCGCCAGAGGTAAGTCTGTGACCCAATCCTCTGCCCCAGCCTGAGCCCCCCCCCCCAAACCTGGAACCCCTTCCTGCACCTCAAACTCCTCATCCTCAGCCCCACCCCAGCACCTGTACCCCCAGCCCAGAGCCCTGACCCCCTCTTGCACCCCAACCTCCTGCCCCAGCGCAGAGCCCCCTCCCACAAACAGAACCCCTCATTCCTGGCCACATCCAGAACCCCTCACCCCCACACTCCAACCCTCTGCCACAGCCCTGAGCCCCTCCCTCACCCCAAACTCCTCATCCCCAGCTCCACTGGGTCATGGGCATCAACAATTTTCTTCAACTGAGTTTGAAACCCACTGGTTTAAACAACTGATTAGGGCCCTCTGACTTTTGGGAGTCTTGCCCAGACTTGCAATGCACTCATTGCTATTAAGGGAATGATGTTTGATTAGAGGGAGGTCTCAAGTAGGATTCCACAGCGATCTGTTCTAGATCTGATGTTGTTTAACATCTTTATTAATGACCTAGATGTAGGTATAAAAAGCACATTGATCAAGTCTGCAGATGAGACAAAGCTGGCGGGGGGGGTTGCTAATATTTTGGAGGATAGAGCTAAAATTCAGAGGGATCTTGATAAATTGGAGAACGGGGCTATAGACAAAATGAAATTTAACAAACAAATATAAGGTGCTACACTTAGGGAAGAAAAACCAAATGCACAAATACCGATAGGGGAGAACTGGCTTGGCAGCAGCACTACTCAGAAGGATCTGGGAATTGTGGTCGATCACATCCTCACCATTAGCCAGCAATGCAAGGCTCTTGCAAAAATGCAAATACAATTGTAGGTTGCATTAACAGAGGCATAGCATGCAAGCCATTATTTCTACCACTGTTCTATACTTACAAGGAAACTTATCTGTAACTCATGGCCAGAGAGGGTTAAACAGCTGGCAGGCTGAATGACCCAAAGCTGACCTTTAAAGACATGTTAGAAATGACAGGTTTCAGAGTAGCCGCCGTGTTAGTCTGTATTCGCAAAAAGAAAAGGAGGACTTGTGGCACCCTAGAGACTAACCAATTTACTTGAGCATAAGCTTTCGTGAGCTACAGCTCACTTCATCAGATGCATTCAGTGGAAAATACAGCGGGGAGATTTATATACATACACACTGTAATGAGAGTGATCACTTAAGGTGAGCTATTAAGCAGGAGAGCGGGGCGGGGAAAAAACCTTTTGTAGTAGTCGGAGAACTCGTTAGTCACTCGATTACAGACCTAAAAGTTGCAATTCTTCAACAACAAAAAAACTTCAAAAACAGACTCCAATGAGAGACTGCTGAATTGGAATTAATTTGCAAACTGGATACAATTAACTTAGGCTTGAATAGAGACTGGGAGTGGATGGGTCATTACACAAAGTAAAACTATTTCCCCATGTTTATTCCCCCCCCCCCCCCACTGTTCCTCAGACGTTCTTGTCAACTGCTGCAAATGGCCCACCTTGATTATCACTACAAAAAGTTCTCTCCCCCCCCC
Source organism: Chelonia mydas (assembly GCF_015237465.2). Classification (NCBI taxonomy): domain Eukaryota; kingdom Metazoa; phylum Chordata; order Testudines; family Cheloniidae; genus Chelonia; species Chelonia mydas. Next base: position 73,309,002 of record NC_051246.2, read on the forward strand.
CCCCCCGCTCTCCTGCTTAATAGCTCACCTTAAGTGATCACCGTTACAGTGTGTATGGTAATACCCATTGTTTCATGTTCTCTATGTATATAAATCTCCCCACTGTATTTTCCACTGAATACATCCGATGAAGTGAGATGTAGCTCATGAAAGCTTATGCTCAAATAAATTGGTTAGTCTCTAAGGTGCCACAAGTCCTCCTTTTCTTTTTGCGAATAAAGACTAACACAGCTGTTACTCTGAAACTATAACTATTGATTTAGAGATCAAAAGGGCATATTAACATTTAGATGAATCGTGGGTAAAATAATATCATTGTCTATGTCTCTTTGAAGTTTGTGATAGACTGCCTAATGGATAAATTGTCCAATATTAATCTGTGTAACTAATTACTGTGGTGTTTAGAAGACAGAAGGTTATGTCAAAAGCCTATTATTTACCCAGGAGTGTGTGGTCAAGTGAATGCTAGTACACTGTATGAAAAGACCCTTGGGTCCTGATTCGGTCATCTCCAATCTGCTGAAGGTTTCATGCAGGGGAAGCCTAAGCTACGAGGACTGAGATCCCAGTTATAACTGGATCACCCTGAAATATAAACATTGGACTATTTCTGAAAGAACTCTTTACAACTACAAAGCTCACCATCCCTGCTATGAATCTGAATCTTAAGAATTGAACTCATGTCAATATGTATATTGATCTTTTAACCATACTCTCTCTCTAGTTTTTTTTTTTTTAAATAAATTTTAGATTAGTTAGTAAGAATTGACTGTAGCGTGTATTTGGATAAGATCTGAAACCTTCATTAACCTGGGAGGTAATGTGTCTGAACCTTTGGGATTGGTTAAAACCTTTTATTTTATACGATGAAATAAGATTTTCAGGAATCATCATATTTGACTTGGGTACCTGGATGGAAGCCTGAGGCTGGATCACTTTAAGGGAACTGTGTTTGGACTTCTGAGTAACCAGTAAGATCATAAAGAGGCTGTTTTATGCTGGCTTGGTAAATTTAAGTATTGAATTATCCACCTGCTTTGCAGGGACTGTCTGCCCCATTCTTTGCAGTTCACCCTAATCAAGTGACCACAGCTGGCCCGCACTGGGACCCTGGTCACGGAGGGATATTTCAGCCACCTTTCTGTTAAACCAGACACACATTATCGTATGATAGTCTGGCTGTGGCTATGCTAGGGAGCTGACAGTGGCGAAGCTGCATCAGTACAGCTGCGCTGCTGCAAGTTCTCTAGTGTAGCCGCTCTAAACTGACGGAAGAGAGCTCTACCATTGACTTAATTACTCCAGCTCCCATGAATAGCGGACAGTGGCGCCGACTTCCTAATGTGCTGCGGTGCTTGACCCCCAGGTCTGCCCAGACCCTGCCCCCATGCCACCCCTTTCCCCAAAGCCCCACCCTGGCTCTTCCCGCATCCACCCCCAAGTGCTAGCCCTTGCTTCTCCCCCTCCTCCACAAGCACCTCCTGCATGCTGTGGAACAGCTGATTGTGGTGGGTGGGAGAGGCTGGGAGGGAGGGGGAGGAGTTGATCAGCGGGGCCGCCAGTGGGCTGGAGGCCCTGAGTGTGTGTGTGTGTGTGTGTGGCGGGGCGGGGGCTGGCTGCCAGTGGGTGCTCAGCACCCACCATTTTTTTTTTTTTTCCCCATGGGTTCTCCAGGACTGGAGCACCCACGGACTCAGCACCTATGATAGTAGTAGCTATGTCAGGGGGATAAGCTCTCCCGCTGACATAGCGCTGTCTACACCAGCACTTATGTCAGCATAAGTTATGTCGCTCCTGGGGGTGGCTAATTTACACCCCTGAGTGACACAATTTATGTCGACTTAAGCTGTAGTGTAGCCATAGCATCTGTCTCTGCTGCACAGGTCGAGACATTCCATCTGCTTTAGAACTGTTGCAGATGATAATGTTGTGCTCCCTGAATGCTGAGCCATATAACAAGGCACGTTTCCAGCCACAACAGTTTAAACAGAGCTGACACAGGTAACTTTCTTAGGCCAGAAGATCAGCAATGGATAGAAACTTCAGTAACAAGCAATCTGCAAGCACATTAACTTGGGAATAAATAGCCCCTACCACATTAAAGGGACAGTTAGTTCAAAATCATCCTACTTAATGAAAACTTGCTGTATATTAAAAGTAATTACATTTCCTTTTAAATATTCTCCCTAACTGCTAAAGATGCCTTTAGTCTGGAACACTAGCTCTTCGGAGCCTAGCTTCTTTGATTCTGCTCCATGCAATGAAGTCATAAAGTTGTTTTTATGATGGAGCAATGATTTCCATCCATACAAATTTTGATGTCACAAGAAAAGAAAGAAAGACTTTACCCTATGGAGCTGGAGAAAGAAAATTATGAAATAGAAAACACTTGGGAGCTAAGAAGCTTGCTTTTCATATAGCACTTTACAAGCAACTAATTTATCTTCAAAACACCCATATGCATCAGGTGGTATTAGCCTCATGTGTACACATGAGTAAACTGAGCCACAGAGAGGATAAGTGACTTGCCCAAGGCCACAAAGCAAGTCAGTGGCAGAGCTGGGAATAGAACTCCACTCCTGTGCCTAGTCTCATGTTCATTCCACTAGACCTGTCTCACCTTACTTTTCATTTCTGGGAGCATGAGTTCAAATCCCAGTTTAGGGGCTCCAGAGAAACAGGTTCAAATTGTGGCTTAGGTCACAAGTGAAAATGAGGTGTGTTTGTTGTTTGTTTTTTTTTTTTTTTTTTTTTTCCCCCTCACCCCCAGTCTAGACTGTGGGGCATGGTTTTTCCCATGTCATCTGGAAGTTAGGAGGACAGTTTAACATAATTAGCAATATCTCATTGAAAGATGCTGAGGACTGGCAGAATCTTGTGTATGGAAGTTTTTGAGGGCATGTCTGCTCTTAAACTCTCTCCAACAGGGGCTTGTCTACACTTGAAATGCTACAGCGGTGCAGCAACACCACTGTGGTGCTTCAGTGTAGACGCTACCTACATAACACGAGGGGGTTCTCCCATCAGCGTAGGTAATCCATCTCCCCAAACGGCGGTAGCTAGGTCAACAGAATCCTTCCACCAACCTGGCGCTGTCTACACATTTCACACCCCAGAGAGACGTAACTATACCGATGTAGGTTCTCATTGTAGACTGTCCCTAACTTGTAGTTCATAACAATGGAAAACAAGCAAAATATGGGTGCCTCAGTACTGAGAAAAATGCCAATTTTCCTATTTCAAAAGACAGTCTAGAAAATGACTCTCAGACATATAGACTGAGGTTAATGTTAAACATTTGAAATGCAGCTATTAATCATCATTAAACAAGCTTTGTGCTTTTAATGGGCCATTTTTTTTACAGTATACGGAGAGCCCACAAAGCCGTAATGTGTGCAAAGCTAATTGGAGAAAACTGGTTTGGAAAATGAGCGGTAGATGCCCTGGATCAAAGAGGGACTTGTCTGGACATGCAAGCTGACCAGATACATGGTTTAGTAAACTGGTTGAGTGGGGGATGGTGTCACTGATCTCTCTCCGGGCACAGTGGCAGGAGCTGGTTCTGACAAGGGGATGTCAGAGCAAGGACTTGCTTTTTAGTCATGCAAAATCAGGGGTGGCCAACCTGTAGCTCTGGAGCCACATGCAGTTCTTCAGAGGTTAATATGCGGCTCCTTGCATAGGCACTGACTCCAGGGCTGGAGCTACAGGCGCCAACTTCCCAATGTGCTACAGGATGCTCACTGCTCAACCCCTAGCTCGGCCCCAGCCTCCACTCCACTCCTTCCCCCAAGGCCCCCGACCCTTCCCCTGAGTCTGTTGTGCCCTCGCTACTCCTCCTTCCCCCCCACCCCTGCCCCAGCCTCTTGCACACCACAAAACTGCTGATCGAGGTGGGCAGGAGGCACAGGAATGGAGGGCTAGGTGCCCACTGGTGGTGCTGCTGGCAGGTGGGAGACACTGGGGGGGAGCTGATGCGGGGGGGGGGCTGCTGACGTATTACTGTGGCTCTTTAGCAATGCACATTGGTAAATTCTAGCTCCTTCTCAGGCTCAGGTTGGCCACCCGTGTGCAAGATCTTTCTTTTCCTCTGTAACTAAGCTCAAAATGCCTATCTAGTTTAGCTTATGAGAAGTGTAAGTCTAGATACGTTAAGCAGTTTCTTTTAATTATATTTAGAGCCTTGTGTGGATACAAAATTTGTATTCGCATCCAATCTGTAATCTATAAACATGGTCCATGGATAGCCGCATCTGCACACCGATTTGCAGGGTTCTATATATAAAATTTGGATCCGCATCCATTAACGATCTGCAAACATGGTCCATGGATATAAAGTGGATATCCACTGATTTGCATGGCTCTAATGATCTGGTTTTAATAAATCTTGTGGTTTTGGTATGATTACTGTTGTGAAATTATCCAAACATAGACATCCCCAAAGAGAAAAGAGCCCCATAACTTATAAAAAAGGTGAGGAAGGGCAAGGGAATCTCTCTCCGTCAAGGGGTACAGACAGAGGGGTCTGGTTCCAGCAATTTGTGTTATCAGACTATGACAAGTGTACACAAGGAAGAAGCCACACACACAAAATAGCGAGGAGACAAGAAATATTGTTGATGTTTATCATGGATACAGGACTAGCTGCACCTCTTTCCCCTCCCTGGTCTCTCTGATTAGACCCCCTCAAGTGTCAGGCCTCTTGCCTTTTCCTCTCCTGGGTAAATCCGTATTTATTCTCCCACTCTTAGACAGAGCCCTGGGCTACAGTATCCTGTGTACCAATCATGTTTATCCAGTAGGTTTGACTGAATTTGGAGATCTGTAGTTCTTCCCTTTGGGATTCTGTGATCAGTGGTGTATATAGTGACCAAATAGCCTTCTTAAAGCAAAGCACTGTTTCTTTTTAACAGTAGGAAAAATACTTAGAGAAAAAGGATTTTAAAACAATAGTCTATGAGCATGTCTGTCATATCTAAAGACTTACCATTCCCTGATGGTAAGCTAGGCAGGCCTAATTCGTCAGATGTCCCAGTGGGTGCCTGTGTCTGGCTCTTGGTTCTCCAAACAACTCCCTCCCCTCTCCCTCTCTTGAAGCAGAGTCCATTTCTAAACTGCTGTGGTCATTTTGATCTCTGGTGTGCATGAGCCTTTTCCTATAATGCCATTTTCTCTTAACAGCCCTCAAGTGTGTGTAGAGAAGAGGCTCATCTTGAGCCATTCTTTTCCCTTCCTGCTTTTTTCCTTACAGTCCCATATTAAACTAAACCAATATAGTCATACAGTACACATCCCAAAAACCAGGCCAACATATGGTATTTATAAATTATTACAGAGCGGTTCCAATTTTATCACAGTTTAATCTTTCAATTGCAGGTCACTGCTTCACATCTTACATAGGTAGGTAGTAACCAACAATTGTTATCCTCCGAGTGTTGTTCAGTTGCCAATTGAAATGAATGGGCAATCTCAGTTCATTTCTGGGGAGCAGTTGATTATTATTTTGTATTACATGTAGGAACTAAGTGTCCCAAATCAGGACTGGCATCCTCTTGTGCTACATATCCAGATCACATAAAATCACTCCAAGCTTGGCAGTGATTTAAACCCTTATACACAATCCTAGCAGAAAAACCAAGAATTGAATAGCAATAGAGGCCCCTCGTAGGACACAAGTTTACAATGCTACATGACTAGGAGGAAAAGACACCAATGTAGTTTGGATGTTCCTTCACAAAATTAGCATGTCATTGAGCGGGTAGGTCACAGTCCCTGTCTGTATAGCTCTGGTGAGACAGGATCTGAAATACTGTGTGCATGTGACAGTGTGCAGCATCATATTACCAGGAAGAAGTTTATAAACTGGAAGAAGCTTAGAAAAGAGCAACTGGGAACTGAAGGAACTGACATGTAGAAAGATTAAAAGGAGACACATATGTACATTTCCCACAAAATCATGCTCCCGCCTTGATAGTTACCTCCTTCAAATATTTGTAGATTGTTATGAGCTCCATTAGGCTAATTGCTTAACAGTGACTAAAGGGGTACATGATAGGGGTACACAATACTACAAATATTTGAAGAATGTAAATACCAAGAAGGGAGAATTATTTTGTGTGAAACAAAGATGTATTTCAGGAAAAACTTCCTGATAATGAGAGAGTCTTCCAAGAGAATCGATAGAGCCCTCAGTGCTTAGAACTTTTAAAACTAGACCACACAGGACACTGTATAGTGTACAGTAGGGGAGCAATTGTGCAGTGGCATGGAGGTGGAGTGAATGATCCACTGGGTCTTTTCTATGTCTATCTTTTATGATTCAGTACCCTAGCTGCCAAAATAAGACAGCTTTCCATTGGAGTAAGGAGTTAAAGGGAAAGAACAAAGGGGCTAAGGTAGCATCTACCACATTCACAGATTGTTCTTTCAAGATGACTGTTTTTATTGTATTCATAAAGGTTGATATCTGAAGCGCAAGACAAACAACAGAGTTACAATCAAAGCTATAGTGTGGTACTACTCAGATATCATCTTTAATATGCATGGGGATATGAATTCAAACTCATGCTGCCTTGAGCCTGTTATTGCTTTACTGATAACAAGAAGACTGCATATAATAACTAGAGTTTGAGGAAATGGAGTGCCCCCTTTCCATTCAATGTCAGGGTTTTATCAGAACAAATGTGTTTCAGCTGCCTTCACCGAAAGCTTCTACGTCACCAATGCAATCTGAAAGGCTAACAGCAGATTCCCAGCACATGATAGAGCCTCAAAAAGCATCTTTTCTTCGCCTATCACCTAAATACAGTGAAAAGCCAAAAATTATTTTAAGGAAGAAGAATTGAATTTAAATGAAGAATAAGTTTAGTGCCTGAATGTTCCAAACTTGTATCAGAGGAGGCTTTGAAATCCTCCAGTACTGTTCTCTGGCTTTCTGACATAACTAATAAACCCATCAGCAATCCAAATTTTACCTTGGTGATCACTTCAAAATGAAATGATGTAAGGGTGTTCCTGCTTGGGGAAAATCTGAGTGTCCCTCCACTGCTGTTTTTTTTTTTTTTGGTCAGGTGTCTCTATAGCAGAGAGGGTTAGACACTTGGTTGTGAAGCCACACAGGGCCCTGTGTTCTGGGGGCTCCACATTTTGGACCTCATCCTTGAGATTACAGAACAGTTGAGTTAGCAGACCTGAAATTCCCCTGGGCTCTAAGGCCCAGATTCTCAAAGGTAGTGAGGGAAATCAATAGCAGTTAGGAGCCTAAATACCTCTGGGCCCCATCTTTGTGAGTGTAACCAGCTACAGGGACAGAGACTCAACCAAAAGGGTTCAGGGGAAGAAGGCTAGAGGCAGCCTAAACCACTGCACTATGTCCCCATCCGATGATCAGAACCTCTCTCCCCCATAGGTCCTCCTGACGCTCGCACTTCTTTTGTTTTTTCTTACACGTGCCCTGACTCCACGGCTACTGAAGCCCGCCCACCTAATGACAAGTGCGCCCTAGATGACGGTACCCGGCACAGCCAGCTCCCGCACAAGCCGGGTTAGTGAGCAGCCGGGCCCTGCGCTCAGCACAGCCCTAGGTGAAGCCTAGGGCAGGGGCTTGCAAAGAGCTGGAGGCGGGCACGTGGGAGCAGCGCGTGGGACCGGGGGGGGGGCAGAGAGGCTAGCCAATGAAAGAGCAAACCATGCAGATGCAGCATCGGGCTGAGAAATGAGCCCACAAGCAGCCCAGCAACCCTCGGAGCTTCCATTCAATCTCCACCCTGCTCCCCACACCTCCACCTGCCCCCCGGACATGAGCACACCCGGCCTCATCGTCATATACACGCCCACCTCCTGGCCCACGCTCATTGGCTCCCCGGAGTCACGTGCCCTTAGCCCAAGGGCAGAGAGACACGTGATGTAGTCTCAACTGGCGCTTTTAGCCTAGTAAGGCGGAGCTGATGACATCATCCCACCGGCGACACTTTGGGCGGTGCTGAGGGCTGGAAGGGGCAGTGCGGGGGCGGCTGGCTTTCCATACGTCATCTCTATGCACCGGCGGGAGGGTGGCTCATGGGCAGGGTGAGGGGCGCGTGTGGCAGGCGAGCGGCAGGACGGTGGCCGCGCGGGGAGCGCAGGGCTTCGCGGTGTGAGTAGCCCCGAGTGCCCCGTTGTGGAGCCTAGGGCGTGTGTGTCACCGCGCAGCGCCGGCCGCCGGCTCCGCTCTCCCGGGCTGCTGCGGGTAGCTCCACGCTCCCTGCGGCGACAGTCGCTGGCCGGCAGCGTCGTCCCAGCCCTCCCGCCCGAGCCTGGCGCGAGCCGGGTGTAACCGCCCGGGCTGCGGGGTGATAAACGGCCGGCCCCGCCCCCGGCTCTTCCCCGGGGCCGGGCCCGAGCTGCGCCCTCGGCCGGTGGGGCGGTGCGTGCCTGGGTGACAGGCGGGCCCCGGGGCGGCCGTGTCAGCACAAGGCTGGTGCGGGGCTGGGTGAGCGGGGTGCCGCAGGGCTGCGGAGAGCACGCCTCCCCCCCGCCCCTGCTCGGCAGGCTTAGACACCCGTGACTCGGGGGCTGCTCGCTTGGTTGCAGAGGTCAGGGCTGGCTCGAGAGGTTTCGGGCTGGAGCACTGGGGCTGGGGGGGGAGATAGCTCAGTGGTTTGAGCATTGGCCTGCTAAACCCAGGGTTGTGAGTTCAGTCCTTGAGGGGGCCATTTAGGGGATCGGGGCAAAAATTGGGGATTGGTCCTGCTTTGAGCAGGGGGGTGGACTAGATGACCTCCTGAGGTCCCTTCCAACCCTGATATTCTATGATTCAATGACTGCTACCCCTGCGGGAGGCCGGCGTAAAGGGGGCTCGCCTCCCTGCCGTCCGAGGTGCTGCAGTGGGGGGAGGTGGTGACTGGCATTCATGTGACTTGTATCTGTCTGCTTATTTCAGGCACATCATGTCCAAACTGAGGGTGTCCCGTGTGGGGCTTGGGATACTGCTGAGTGCAGCTGCTGGGATCGGGTTCTTGTATGTGCTCTACAAACAGAGGCGGAAAAGGCCCTGGTGGGGAGGCAGCTCCGGGCACTCTCTGGTTCAGCTCATGCAGAACTCTGTGGGGCCCCATGAAAATGCAGAGACTCTGGGGCACCATAACCAGGGTACAGTAATTATTTCTGTTTCTACTTCTGTGTTATCTGCAAAATTGGTCTCTGACTGGCAAGGGTGGATTTGTCCTTCATACCTGAACTTCGGTTCAGTGCTACCACTACTGCTTTTTCTGTTTGTAGCTCAGAAGTGGTTAGTATATAATTGGGATATTACCATTGTAGGAGGTAAACTGCGCACCCTAAAGATGATCAGTAGATCAGCTTAAAATAACTGACGTAAATTAAAAATAATCCACTGTTACTCAAAAAACTAAATGCACACTATCATCAAATTAATACAGTTAATAAAATCTGACTGACTGCTAATAACCTGTTAAAGAATTTTAAAGATCCAAGATAAGCAACCTTCTTCCAGACAGTTGGTAAGTACTGAACAAACCCCAATTTATTTCAGAGAAGAATTAAACAGAATAAAATATTATTAAACATTTTTAAGAACACAAATCCTAAACAAGCAGGATGCAAAACATCATTGTTCAACCATTTTGCAGTGTGTAACATCACATTCTCCAGTCTTTGGCCCTAATTTTGGAGGGAGCTCTGTGTGGTGGACCTCCCACGCATTGAAGTCAGTGAGGCACATGCAGCCAGTTGCAGGGTCTTGCCCTGAGTGATTACCATAATTTGTTTTTCACCATTTATGATGTTTCATTTGTTTTAGGATGCTATTTAGCTTGGATACTAAATAGTAACTTTTGCTTTCTTATTTAGTCAGTTTCTGTTCCCTTTCACTTTTGCAGATATACTAGCACAAGGCTATTCTGCAGATTTGCAAATCTGTAGTAGGGAAACGCCTCAAGTGACACAGACTTTAAGGTCAGAAGGGACCATCATGATCATCTAGTCTGACCTCCTGCATATTGCATGCCACAAAACTTTACCCACCTCCTGCTGTGATAGACCTGTAACCTCTGGCTGAGTTACTGCAGTCCTCAAGTCATGATTTAAAGACTTCAAGTTACAGAGAATCCACCATTTACACTAGTTTAAACAGCAAGTGACCCATGCTGCAGAGGAAGCTGAAAAAGTCCTAGGGTGTCTTGCAGTCTGACCAGGGGGAAAATTCCTTCCTGACCCCAAATACAGTGATCACTTAGACCCTCAGCATGTGGGCAAGAACCTCCAGCCAGACACCTGGAAAAGATGTAGTCAACTTACCAAAGTGACTTTTTTTCATTTAAAAAGTCATTTGCTACATGTGTTATAAATAATACGGAAGACAAAAGAGAGATGTTTTTTCTCTGCTTTTTCTGATTTGTTTCCTTTGCATACAGTCAGTGTCATTGTTTTCCCCTATATCATTTGGGGTAGATCCTGCAACTGGCTCCACCTGGATTTGCTCTGGTGTTCATGCAGAGCCACATCAGCTTTAATAGGGCTTACTTTACAGGAGCTAGACCAGTGGTTCTCAACCAAGGGGCTGCAAGCCCTTTCGGGGAGGGGCTGAAACCTTGAGCCTCGGCACTCCCCTGCTGTGGGGCTGAAACCCTGAGTCCCTGTGCCCACCCGCAACGGGGCTGAAACCTCAAGCACTGGTTCTCCCCCCACTGCAGTGCCAGAATGGGACAGTTCTAGGGGCAGCTCCACTCCCACCCCTTCCTCCTCTCCCCGGCCCCGAAGCTGGAGTCAGGCAGTGCGGCGTTCACCGAGGCAAGTCATGGAGCAGGCAGCCATGGCATTCTCCCGTCTGCTGCGGGTGCCCGAGGTTGTGGCTGCTCCTGAGCTCACGCAGTCGGTAAGAGCTTCCCAGGCAGGGGGACCCCCCCTCTGTGGCCGGCAGAGCCCTTGGAGGAGCAGTGATCACAGGGGAGCCCTTCTGGCACACAGCCCCTAGCTACCCCTTCCCTACATCCTGAGCTACCTCCCTGCCCATGCACAGCTCCTAGCTACCCTCTCCTTGCACTCTGAGCAGTTGCCAAACTTTTTGAGCAGAACCCCCACCGCACACAACCCACACAGGCTAGGTGGCCTGCTGAGGTGAGTCAGGGGGTGGAGGTGGCATTGCCTTCCTGGACCCTGCTGTGCAGAACTGGCCCAGGCCCTGCTGGCCTCTGCCTCCCCAAAATAGAAATACCAACTACACCTATGCCTGAGGGCCTGCCCGGAGCCCCAAGTCCCCCATCTCTCCCCAGCTGGGCCCTGGACTTTTTATAGCATGTTGAGCAGGGCCTCAGGGGGAAAAAAAAAGGTTGAGAACCCCTGAGCTAGACCATAGTAAGTTTCTAAATGTTTTGTTTGTGGGTGTGTGCGTGTGAGAGAGAGAGAGTTTTTTATAAGCAAATAAGGGACAAAATATTTTATTTAAAGAGAACCAGGACCCCAGTGTGCTAGGTGCTGTACAAACACAAAATAAAAAGACATTCTGTACCCCAAAGAGCTTACATCTAACTGATGTTAATTTTCTTTATACTATTTTACTTCTCTTAAAACACTTGTTTAAAAGTTGTGATGTGGACAAGGGCATGGAACTGAATAATTAGATTACAGTAACTAGATTGTGTTCAGCTGCATAAAACTAAGGACATAAGGGCTATGCTGGGACAGGCTACAAATCCACCTAGCACAATATCCTGTCTTCCAACAGTGGCCAGTGTTAGATGCTTCAGAGGGAAGGAACGGAACAGGTCATTTATCAAATGATCCATCTCCTTTTGTCCACTCCCAGCTTCTAGCAATTACAGGCTTAGGGAGACCCAGGGCATGGGGTTCCATCCCTGACCATCTTGGTTAATAACCATTGATGGAGGTATTCTTCATGAACTTATCTTATTCTTTTCTGAACTCAATTATAGTTTTGGCCTTCACAGCATCCCCTGGCAACAAGTTCCATAGGTTGACTGTGTTTTGTGTGAAGAAGTACTTACTTTGGTTTGTTTCAAGTTGTAACTGTAGTGTGTAGGTTGTATGAGACAAGTGCACTGAACCACTTTTTTAAGTGGGTTTTTCCCAAGGTCATTCTCTATCAACAGTATTTGAAAACGCATTATTTCTCTGCAAAGAAATTTCTCTCAGGTCCTTTACTTTTCCTCTTAGTTTTTGCATTGCTTTTCATTAACAAACTTTACTGTGCCATTTACAGGCTAATACAGGTTCTATTATGTGGAGAGTTGTTTTTTGTGGTGTATTTTTAGGGTTTGGTTGAAGTAAAACGTAAAGGGACACTTACAATTTTCTTAAAACTAAGACCAATGAAATTGTAGAAATATTTTGTTACAAACATTAAAAAAATAAATCCAGTTAAAATATCGTAAAAAATTGATATCCCCTTGCCTGTCCATGACCAAACTTTTTACAGCTAGGAATTTGAAAATGTAACTAACTTGATTGATAGTAATTGTCCAAGCTGAAAAATGGAACAAGTTAAACAATGATTCTAAATTGAGTGAAACAAATTGGAGTGTTAAATGTTTCACTTTCAATAAATCATGGTGATGTTAGTAACCTAGATAAAGAAACTTGCTTACACCAGAGGACTTTTTTTTTCAGTTGTATCCCTCTAAATATTTTGAAAAAAGTGTAGTGATTTCAGTGTAGAAAATAAAGGCTAGTTGGAGGACAGAATCTTGTAATTCAGGATATTCAGTACATCAGTTTAACTAGTTTTACGGCATGAGCAGCAAGCTTTCACTCAGTTTGGGTTTTAATTTTTGTATTATACAATATGTTGCTATTATATTTTAAAAAGGGACAGTCAGCCCAAAATTTAATTTCTTTTTCTTTTGGGGGGGGGGGCTTGGTGACTTGTTACCAGGGTGCTGGGTGTGCTTTTGGAAAAAAAAACACTGCATATTTGCAATAAAAACATTTTCACTGAAATCATAAGAAATTTGATTTTTTTACTTAGCATTCTTCCGCAGTGCTGTGTACCATCCCAGCAATGTAAAATTTTGTGAACCAGAAAGTGAAATCTAGAAGTCTAACCTCGTTTGTTTGTGGTGTTAATGTCCAAATCAACAGCATAAGTAATGAGAAGCAAAATACTTATCATTTTTTAGTTTTAATAATCTGAAGGGTTGACAGACTGTTTTATTTAAAAGATTCCTTCCTTCGAAGTCCTTAAGTTATTTTTCTTACTATAGTCATACTTGACTTAAGGTGTGATTATTTGTGTCTTATAAAAATAAATTTCTGGCCTTATGGTAAGAAATAGAGAAACAAGTTTAAAAACAAGACCGTTTGTAGAGAGCTTTGATAATAGTTAAATCAGTGGTCATACCAGCAGTACATGTTGATCATGTTGCAGCTGGAGCAAAGTACAGCATCTTAACAGATAAGCTAAAATATCATAAATATTTAGGGCACAGCAACCATATGTTTGAATTTGCTCATCTGATATTAAGAGTCCATGCCCCTGTCTGCAACAGTAGAGATTTTTCCTCATGTCCTTGGCTGGAATTAGTTTGCATACCTCTGTTCCACTGTCGTACATTATTTTATGAACTAGTTGATCTTCTGGCTGATATTCTGCATTCCAGAGTTGGTTGCATTTCAGAAGTAAAGTGAAGTGTGGCTATTTAAGACTATTTTAGAGCCATATAAATAGTATTTCATGTGCTTAATTATGTGTAACTACATAATCATAAGAACAGCCATACTAGGTCAGACCAAAGATCCATCTAGCCCAGTATCCTGTATTCCGACAGTGGCCAATGCCAGGTGCTTCAGAGGGAATGAACAGAACAGGTATTCATCCCCTGTCACCCATTCCCAGTTTCTGGCAAATAGAGGCTAGGGACACGGTCCCTGCCCATCTTGACCAATAGCCATTGATGGAACTTATCCTCCAGGAACTTATCCAGTTCTTTTTTGAACCCTGTTATAGTCTTGGTCTTCATATCTTCTGGCAAAAAGTTCCACAGGTTGACTGTGCATTGTGTGAAGAAATATTTCCTTTTGTTTTAAACCTGCTGCCTATTAATTTCATTGGTTGACCCCTAGTTCTTGCATGATGAGAAGGAGTAAATAGGACTTCTTTATTTACTTACTCCACACAAGTCATTATTTTATAGACCTCCATCATCTCTTAGTCATTTCTTGAGTGGTAACAACTAATTTAGACCCCATCATTTTATATGTATAGTTGGGATTATGTTTTTCAATATGCATTACTTTGCATTTTTCAACATTGAATTTCATCTCCCATTTTGTTGCCCAGTCACCCAGTTTTGTGAGATGTCTTTGCAACTCTTCACAATCTGCTTTGGACTTAACTGTCTTGAGTAGTTTTGTATTATCTGCAAATTTTGCCACCTCACTGTTTGCCAATTTTTCAGATCCTTTATGAATATGTTATTTAGGGATCTGGGGCAAAAATTGGGGATTGGTCCTGCTTTGAGCAAGGGGTTGGACTAGATGACCTTCTGAGGTCCCTTCCAACTCTTATACTCTATGATTCTATGTTGAAGTACTGATCCCCATACAGATCCCTAGGGAACACCACTATTTACCTCTCTCCATTCTGAAAACTGACCGTTTATTCCTACCCTTTGTTTCTTATCTTTTAACCAGTTACTGATCCATGAGGGGACCTTCCCTCTTATCCCATGAGCGCTTACTTTTCTTTAAGAGTCTTTGGTGAGGGATCCTTGTCAAAGGCTTTCTGAAAATCCAAGTATATTATATCCACTGGATTACCCTTGTCCACATGCTTGTTGACCCCCCTCAAAGAATTCTAGTAGATTGGTGAGGCGTGATTTCCCTTTACAAAAATCATGTTGAATCTTCCCAAGCAAATCATGTTCATCTATGTGTCTGATCATTCTGTTCTTAACCAGTTTTCCCAGTACTGAAGTCAGGTTTACCGGCCTGTAATTGCTGGGATTACCTCTGGAGCCTTTCATAAGAATTGCTGTCACCTTACTCTTAGTGGGAATATAACTTTAAAACCTGCCTGTGACAGACAGATAGTTTTAACCAAGGAAAAGAAAGGGAAGCATGCTTAAAAGTAAGCAACCTCCTCGATTGCAGTGGTCACTGATGTATTCATTTTTTTCTGCAGTGCACTATTACATGGTTTTATTCCCCTCTTTGAATGTCCAGAAACAAGCATCTGGTAATGTTTTCCTGTTTCTAATCTTTGTCACTCACCTCTATGTCTAATTAAGTTTTTTCTCACTCTTTTAGTTCTGCTTATAAGACAAGCACCAATGGAGGCTGGTGATGGCATTACGTACACCTCTCTTTTAACACGAGAAGAGCAAGTGGAAGTGCTGAACCGTCTGGACTTCGTGCTGAAAAACATTATAGAGCTACGAAAAGAAGTGGAGGAACTGAAGAACAGCCTGCAGAGTTTAGCTGGGGAGATCAGTGGAGAAGTCAAGTAAGTACAAAACCACCTTCCTTTTGTCAATCATAGACAATTAGAAAACCATCTCTCTATATGCCTTGAAAGAGCTCACAGATCAGCAGGTTTTAGGTGAAAACAATCTTGTCCTCTCTGCCTTCTCTAATGAAGAGATCAACCTATGTATCTTTTATAAATGGGAATCAGGACAAGTCTCTCATGCAAAGAGCATATCCACCCTTCATTACAATAATGCTCTAAAAATGGGCAAGGGTGTAAGCTACTGTTTTCTAAAATTTGTCCCATCTTCCCCCACCTAACTCCCCCAAACAGAGAGCCAATGCCAGTCAAGGAAATTTGAAATCCAATGTATGCTCGATATTCTACAATTTGGATAATCTGAGCATGCACAGGCATGTGTTTACAATCTCTTTTTGTGTAAATCCCACTAAAGGGTAGGATTATTGAAACTGGAAAGGAGAAGATCCAGAAGGAATTGGCTTTAAGTTGTCAAAATTGTGACAAGAATAGTGAAAACTAATCATTCAGTCCTTTTTGATTTGTTCGTTACACTAGAACAAGGAGATATTCAGTGAAATTAAAAGCCCAGTAAATCTAGAACCAATAAATGGAAATATTTCTATTACACAGTTTGTTTGTTCACTAGAGGTGAAATTCTGGCCCTACTGAAGTCAAAACTCCCTTTGACTTCACTGGGGTCAGTATTTCACCCTAGATGTACACTTACTCAAAGGTCAGTGGAACAGTTACTCTGGATTCTTAGGCCTATAACTTTATGACAATCAATATTTATAGTTGTACAAAACAATGACAGTATGAGAAGTCGTATCTATGCTTCAGGATGTCTGATCATCTCCCTATTTCAGGAATTAAGTTTTCTTGTCATGTACAACACTGTACATAAGACTAGGTGCATTGTGGGTGTTTTCCTTCCTCTAAGCATTGGGTGCTCTCAGCTATCTTAGACAGATGCTGAACCAGATGGACTAGTGGTCTGTAAATTTCTGGCTCTTGTCTCTGTAGCAATGGTTGTCCCATTCATATCTACTGTAGATTATGTAGTGAATGGAATATCCTGTAAAACATGAGCTCCTCGGGGGCAGGGGCTGTCCTTTTGTTTTGTGTTCATAGAACACCTAGCACAGTGAGGCCCTTGTCTCTGACTAGGGCCTTTAGGCACTATGATAATATGAATGATAAATAATGTTCCTTCATCTTTCTTCACAGGAAGGATGATTATATACACTTTCTATTTGCCTGTGGGTTTCTGTTTGATCTCATTTATAGTGTAGCCCACAGTATTTTAAACTTGGCAATTTGTGACTTCACCCACACAAAGCAGGAACAAGTACCATTTTAATTATTGCTCCTTTGGTGTGGAGTGGATGTAATAGATTATGAGGGTAGAAGCAAAGAAATTGACATGGATTGAAATAGACACTTCTCTAGTCATTACTGTGTTTCTGTCTTTCAGATCCCACCTGGAAGAAACCCAGAAGGTAACTCGGCGGAGGAGGTACCCATTTCCTAGAGAGAGGAGTGATTCCACAGGGTCCAGCTCTATTTATTTCACAGCCAGCTCAAGAGGGGCCAATACAGATGATGGTGAAAGTGAGGGAGGGTAAGCAGAACATCAGTTAGGAACTGTTCTTGGTCTTGGAAACTCAGTAGCCACTTACTTCGTTGTATTCTGTATCACAGATGGGATGTTTCAATAGATGCATTTTTTTTCCTGCTCTACTTGCATTCAGTTTCATTGCATGAAACCTAGCTGTTGATTTTCTTAAAAAAGCCAGAAGTTTTAGATACTACACCTGCCCCTGAGTGCTCCTACCAAGAATTGTAATTTTGCTACCACATTTTATAATTTAAAAAAAAAAAAAAAATTATCCCTTCCAGTTCCTGTTTGATCAACAGTCAGGGTGATGTGTGACAGTTTATATGCCATTGCAGGCAAACTGGCAAGGAAATTATGACAGAGCTGGAGGGAAATAAGAAATACTCCAGTTGGCTCTAGTTATAATTGTGGAGTATGGTGTTCTTTGAATTGTAATTCAAGAGAGGTGCTCTAGTTAGGGGCAGGCAACTTTCACTGAGAGTTTGAGCAGCAGGGCTCCATTTAACACAAACCTATGAAATCTTCTGTAGTTTGAACCAGAACTGGCAGTTAGGTACAGCTGGAGCAAGAACCCACTGTTGAGGGTGAAGCGGAGTTCACTGACTAAAGGGTGATGGGAATAAGCCTTTGGCTGGACTGGAAGGAGATGGGTGCTATAATTCTAAACGTGACATTCTGGGAGAGATTATGTAAATCTGGTTTACACTAACAAATCATTTGGGGTCAGAATGGCAAAAGAGCAACAGCAACTGTCAGACCATAAACCAAAATTACTTTTGAAGTAATGTTTTCTAAAAGATCCTGAAATTAAAAGGAAGTTAAACAGAATACAGCACATCTAATTCTAAGACTATGTAAAGCCTCGTTTTGACAGAATCATGCTTACATGTTTGTCATTTTATTTAGGTTCTTACCACACCTATCCTTGTACTATCTGAGTACCGTAAGTCACCTGATGCTTTATAAGTAGGATGCCTACTGGGTGCATGTGCCTCTGGTCAAGAGGAGGAAAGTCTTCTCTTTCCTGATTTTTTTTTTTTTTTTTTTTTTAAGTCAATAGATTAAGAAGGGCATGAAGCAGATTCCTGAGCATAAAATTCTCTGTCAGTATTTTCTCATGGAAAGGCAAATTATATGTTTTTTAGACCGAGGGTTCCAAACACCATGTGTGTTTTCTCAGTGTCACTGGCAGGTTTTAATGAATCTTCAAATAATTTTGCCAGTGCATATAACTAGCATGTTGCCTCTACCTGCTGATAATGGGTAGGCCAACTTGTAAAGTGTGTGTGGCTGCATGGAGGAAGAAAACTGAAAGTTTCTATCTCTTTGTACAGTGTTTGTCTTCAGCTGATGGTAAAACTCTTCCAGATTCTCATATTTTGTGAGATCTTCCTTAGAGGAGGAATTTGAGCTGATCTCATTGTCATTTTTTAACCCCCTGCAAATGATATATGATAACTAATGTGCTTCAAAGTGACTAAAGAATAGTTCCACAATAATTCTGCTTTATAAAAGGAAAAAAGGCAATTCTTGACTTAGCAGGATGTTGTTTACAGTATCTTGGAATTTGGAATATGCTTTCTTGGGATTCCCATGCTTATTCTACAGAGGTGTAAGATTTGTCTGGGTTCTTTGGCTTTGACAAAACAGAAAACATTACTCCTAAGAGACATTGAGGAAAGTATTAAAATAACAAAGAAAAGCTGTCTGAAGAGAACAGAGAATCATTTGTAGGACATGGAAATGACGGAGATGTTTCCAGCTGCAGATATATTGAGAGCATTTTACAGCTTGTCCTCTCAATCTTGTTTTGATGAAGATGGTATTCCTTTCAGATAAAATATGTAAGCTTATAGTTGATTCAGAGAAACTTTTTTTTACTTGTACAGACTATTCAGGGTGATTAAAATCCAGTTATAAATATTTCCACAGGTTTGATCATCCTTCTAGTAAGGTCACTTTTAATTACGCTCTGCAAAAGACAGTTTTGGAACAATCTCAATATAAGGATGGCAATTGTTCACCGTTGTAACACCATCCGCACCATGGTGCTAATTACTGAACAATCTTTTTGATCACTTTTGACTGTAGCCTATTGATTAATAGTTTGGGAGGGAAGGTTTTAAATTAATCTTTTATGTGCTCACTCACCTTGATTGACACAGCACAGTTGGTTATAACTGAATTGCTGTCTCCAAGTGAAATGCCCTGTTTTTTCTTTAATACTGACAGCTAAGAGGTTTTACTGAACAGCTTGCATATGTTGTTTAATGGGTTTTGTAGGGTGATTTGTAACTTTTTGAAACAAGTCACGTATGTCTGTTTTTTCTGAAGTGAAAGGTGGTCAGTAAGCCCCAATTTTGTGTGGCTAATTCCTGTTAGTTGTAGGCTAGGTACTGGATCCTAACTGCAAGAGAAATGTAATTATGTTTGTTTTGTGTGAGGATGACATTATGGAATATAAGGGGACAGGTTAAAAAAAATCCTTATTATACAAATAATACTTTAATATAATTGCACCAGTTATGCTCATCACTTCTTACATTTTTCTTGGTGTTGGTCGATGACGAGACTAGTCAGTTTCATTTTAGTCTACTTCACTTTGAGAATTTCAAGGGGTTTGTTTGCAGGAAAATGTGTAGACACTTATCTGCACTCACAGCTTGCATTGTTGGCAGCATATTGGTAGACCATGTCACTTAACCATCCGCTCTACCAGCACAGATAAATGTTCACAGACTTTCCCACTGTAAAGAGATCTGTATAGTCTGTAGTCTACCTTGCAAAGGTGTGTTTAAAAGTTAAAGAATGCTTCTATTTAATTAAAAATGGAAATATTAACTCAGTTTGTTTTAACAAAAGTCTTCAAGTTTTATAAAAGCTAAACTTTGGGCCAGATTTGACCTAACAACATTTTTCTGAAGCTGACCTAAACAGATAGTGTTTTTTAAGATTTCAGGTTAATAAAGTGTAGAGACTTAAAATTACAACTTTAAAACAAAAGTGTCTGTCTCATCCATTTATGAACAAGAATATGAAAAGGTGCCTGCTCCCCCTGAAATCATTGACTTAAAAGGGAGTAGGAGCAGGCCTATGGTAGTAATATTTACACAGGAAGAAAACCAACATCCACCATCTTACCTACCAATCAAAGTATTTTCAAAAGGCTTTGTTTGACTGTCAGACATGTCAGGTATTCCTTTATATGGACGTTCTACTCCCCTTCCATTACTACCATATTAATTTATAACCATATGGGTCCACATTTGCCCTAAAAGTCCATGATTCTTCTAGAACAAAATTGAGTGTCACACCTATTTTTTGCTTAGCAGTTAGGAGCTAAATTCAGGGCCCTGCAATATTTCTCTGCAATAGCTGGAAGTACCTACAGCAGGATAGAGTATTCATTTCTCTCTTTATTTTGTGTGAAGGATCTTCAACTATCACAGAAGAAAATCAACCCTAAATCTGGATCTTGGAATGCTAAAAGCTTTTCAGTTCATCTCATAAAATAGTAGTTAGAACAAGGCATTGACAAGACGGATTGCACAATCACTTCATTCACCTGGAAATAGTCTGAAGACATTAAAAACATTTGGCTAATGGGGGAGTTACTGAGTAACTGATTCATGGAGGGTCAAAACTGAGATTCTGGTAGGAGGAAGGTTTAGTTTAGTGATTTGGCTAAACAAGACTTTACTCTGTGTAACTGGTTCTGAAAAAGTCCTTGTGTTAAAGAAGTTCTGTATGTAATAACAGATGTATTAAATCTTCATTGTCACAAGTTACTATACTGACATCTTTTAGAAGATGTAAATGTCAATTCCAGAACCCAACGGGCACAGTGGATAATGGATTTTTTTTGAGATGTTGGTCTAGTGCTACTAAAGAGGCATTAACTAATAAAGATAATTGCAATGGATTAAAAGGTAGTGCTCCTACTATTTACAGGTTGCAGAAAAGAGATCCTCTGATAGAGGAAACAGCTTAATGTCATTGAGCTGCCTCAGCCAGCAGTATTCTGTTACCCTGAGATAGGGCAGT
The DNA here is from genome assembly GCF_015237465.2 of Chelonia mydas. Classification (NCBI taxonomy): domain Eukaryota; kingdom Metazoa; phylum Chordata; order Testudines; family Cheloniidae; genus Chelonia; species Chelonia mydas. Next base: position 73,330,106 of record NC_051246.2, read on the forward strand.
ACAGACTTGTTGCAGGGCTGTTGGGCTTACTCCTGTCTGTCTTTCATGGTGGCTTTTAAATTACTAATAAGTATTCAGGTTTCAGAGTAACAGCCGTGTTAGTCTGTATTCGCAAAAAGAAAAGGAGTACTTGTGGCACCTTAGAGACTAACCAATTTATTTGAGCATAAGCTTTCGTGAGCTACAGCTCATTTCATCGGATGCATACTATGGAAAGTGTAGAAGATCTTTATATATATATAAAAATATAAACACACACATACTTCTATATACATTTTTTCATGCTTTGTGTGTATATAAAAAGATCTTCTACACTTTCAACAGTATGCATCCGATGAAGTGAGCTGTAGCTCACGAAAGCTTATGCTCAAATAAATTGGTTAGTCTCTAAGGTGCCACAAGTACTCCTTTTCTTTTTAATAAGTATTCAGTTGAACCTTCTTGATTGACTGTAGTACTGATCTAATAACAAATGCCTGCAGGTGGGTAAAATCTTTGTAGAACATATCTAACAGAGGAAGACTAGTGAAAGGATAAGTGTCACGATAAGACTTTTAAACTTGAGAATCACCATAGCAAGTTAAATCCTTTTAACTTGGCTAACCTACTTTCTCAGTTAATACAAATAAGGAAAAAGCTTGGAGATAAAGTTCCATAGTGGAGGTTGCAACCAGCTTTCCATTATAAACTTGCTTTTTTCTCTCCTTTCTTTTTAAAATCCAAAATCTATAGCTTAGATGTGAGTCAGGGAATGACTTTAACGTGACACCTTAAAAATGGGTGTTCAGGAGAGTTCAGAAAGTTGAGACTTTTTGCCATTTTTAGAACAGGTAATAAATGTAGTTTACTGGATCCCCTAGCTGAGAATTAGCTCCCAAGACCAAAACATATATTTGATTACAAATGTAAAGCTATTTGACTTTAATGTCATTATGAAATGTATGTTTTAGCGCGCTTGATATAAGATATCACAGGGATGCTGAGAAAGTAAATTTCAAGCTTTTTTTCCAACAGAGTTCAAAATGTCTCTTGATTATTAGAGAGTAAAGATAATTTTTCAGCCAAAAAGCTTATGAGAGAGGACTGCAAGCCTCCAAAGACTTAGCTGTGATTCTCTACAGCAGACCTTAAGAGGGCCACCAAGTGGGGAGAGGCCCCTCTGATCTCCAATATTGCTAACACTTGTGATTTAATTGTGAGTCTTGTGTTTAATAGGTGTTTTTCTTAATTCCACAGCTCCTGAAATCATGTTATGATAATCACAGCTTTTGTTTAACCTCTCTACCTAAGTTTCTAGCCCTCATGGTTGCAGAGAGAAGTTTGAAAATGTGAAGCTCAGAGCAGATTTTTTTAAATTAAATTTGACTGTTAAGCTTGCCTCATGATTTTGGGGAGCATGACTCCTGGCACTGGCAATACTGTATCTTCACATTGCCAACTGTCAGCTATCATCCAGTTCCCACTTGCTGTGTCCCTTCTGACATTTGTGGAAAGGGAGCCCTGCTCCTGCAGACTCTAGCAGATATGCCAGTGGGAGAGGGGTGGGGCTGGAAGGAGAGAAGGGACTTTGTGTGGGAAGGTAAGAAATTGGGGCATTCTCTATATTCACATTTGCACTCCCTCCCTGTGAATCAGTTGTAAGGATTTGGAAGTCAGCTTCTGTGTTTCATTGCTTCTTTGCAATTCTTTGGTTTGTTTAAAATATATTTAAACAGTTCAGACCAGTAGCAGGTCAGTAATTTAAAACTTTGCAGACAGCTTTAAGAGTCACTGTGATGAATTAGTGGATAAGCAATCCTGGCCTAATGTAAAACAAGTTTGTGGTACTAAACTGAAGATTCCACGTTACTTATGCCTCCAGTATTAATCCTATGTAGCTGTGTATGGTAGCCACTCTGGAACTGACTTGTAACTTTCTGAATTAGCACAGATTATCCTCGGATTCCTGCAATACATTTTTTTTTTTTTTTTGGCAGTTGCTTTCTTTTACCCTTTGGTGAAATCTTATAAAACTTCTGCTGCTGCTACTTATAATCCAAACAGGCATCAGTAGCGCCTCATGTTTCACTTCCAGATGACCCAAATTGTTCCATGCTATCAGCAGCAAGAAGTCTTGGATTGTGGAGTGGAAGTTAATTGTCTTGCATTGTTTGGCACTGTGAGGGGCAGACAAGCCCACTGGGGCCTTTTTATTTTTTTCACATGCTTATTAGCACCAAATAGCTTGTTGTTAATTTAGGAAATGTGCCACGTAGGGACTTTCACATATTAATGCATTTAAGAACTGCCTGTCTTCCTAAAGTTGAGAAAAACAGGATAAAAACACTTAAATCCCTTGGTCTTTTTGAATACTTTTGTTTTTATTGAATTATATTCAGCACGATTTCTTTTTTAAACTGGAAGCATCTCATACATGAGCCATCTCAGTAGAGCGAGTCTATCTGGGTGAGAGGAAAATGTATACATCACGAGCCATCACTGAATAGTAATTATCTTTTTTCTAAAAACAAGAAGAAAGATTGACACAGCATTTTGAAATGATTTTTAGATCTTGTACTTTTGATTGTGCTTCAGGATAAAAAGTCATTTTCAGCCTAGATACACAAATCATTCTAAGCACCTTTAAAATGCTGCCAGTCTGGAATGTGGCATGGCAGCTGTTTATCTGCCCACACCCACGCTGCACAGCTGTGTAGGACAGAAAATGAAGAGTAGCACGCTGAATTGGAACTGCAGCATGAATTAAGGGAGACTGAGCAGTTACATTCTAACAGGATTTGACTAGGGAACCAAGTTTGTATCGTTGTTCTTATGAAAGTGCCACAAGATGTTTAATAACAAGTGGTCAGTACCTTAGGTTTTACAACTTGCATAAAATATGGCAACACCTCTAGTACAGCATGTCCTTCACCATACTGATTCATTGCTTCACTATGGATTCAGAGGGAAGAATATCTACTGAATCTGCAACATAATGATTAAGTGTTCTTAGAGGCGTCTCCTCCACAAAATGACAAGACAACACGGCTTAGCCTGAGATTTGGTCTGATTACCTGGTAGTGTACAGTTCATGATGATCTAGAGAGAGTGATGGGGCTGGTGTGGTGTCTACCCTCTGAGTTGACAGTATTTGTTGGTTCTCTACCAAGGAGAGAGTGAGTTCAGGGATCCAACTGTACTGCTCATGACTCCTGAAGAAACAGTACTCTGGTAGCCAAGAGTACCTCTTTTCATCTGTGTTTGGCAAAATTGCTATCCACCTTTCTCTTAGATGTGTACCTTGGCACATGCCTTCTGTCTCTAGATTTGATAACTGTAATGTTCCCTGTTTGAGGCTGTCTTTGGAGAATACTTGGACATTTCAGCTGTTGCAAAATGTGATGGTCTGATTGCTTAACATAGCTGACCGTAGGTAAAGCTATGATTTAGCCATGCGTATTTTTAGTAAAAGTCATGGACAGGTCACGGGCAGTAAACAAATATTCATGGCCTGTGACCTGTCGATGACTTTTACTATATACTTTTACTATAAAACTTGGGCGGGGGACTGCAGGTGCTCTGGGGGGGCAGTCTGAGGGCACCATGGGTGCTGGGAGAGGTGGCCCGGGACCCCCGCTGGTGCTGGGGAGGGTTGGTGGGGCTGTTAGGGGCTCCCTACCCAGTTCCGCGTGTTCCTGCAGCTCCTAGGCGGCAGAGGAGCCAGGGGGCTCTGTCTGCTGCTCCGGCCGCAAGCACTGGCTGCACAGCTCCTATTAGCTGGGAACTGCAGCCAATGGGAGCTGCGGGGGCAGGGCCTGCGGGTATGGGCAGCATGCAGGAGCCCCCTGGCCCCTCTGCCTAGGAGCTGCAGTGCTATGCCAGTGGGAGCCAGGGAGCCCCCCCATCCTAAGTAAAGCACCCCCCCGCATCCCCCTGACCTGAGCCCCCTCCCACACACCCAAACTGCTGCTGCTGGCCCAGGGGCTGCCCGTCTCGACCTCCATGACAGACTTGCAGCCTTAACCATAGGCAGCACATTATGCTAGTGTCCCATAGGCTGCAATGGTTTCCTACTTGCTTCTGGTGCAAATTCATGCATTGAGCTTTTAAAGTTACACATGGTTTGGGTCTTAGTTACATCTGGTTAATCTTCCTTTTCATTGCTGTAATAGTTGCAGTCAGGGTCTGTAGTTAAATGTCATGGGGGCTTATGGCAGGCTGCTTGCAGCAGAGGGCCCTCTCCTTTGGACTAATGAGGGAAACAAGTTCCAACGAAGCCTGAAATTAAAACTGAACGTTCTTAAACAATGAGGGCTAATGTAGTGCTTCCTCCTTTGTGAAGAGCTCCTTTGTGAGTTAGAGAAGGGACACCTTAGGCTAAGCTTTTTTTTTTTAAAGGGAGGGTTCTAAATTTAAGCTTCAGAACGCATATTTCATACCTTAATAAGTGACCTGACTTCAATGAGAGCTGCTGGGTATTTAGCGCGTTTTTTTTTTTTTTTTTTTTTTTTAAATCAGGCCACCTATTTAGATGCCTGAACATAATTTTGGGAACTTAACGTTAGACAGTCCCTTATGGAAAATCTTGGTCTGAGTCATACCCTGTCTAATCTGGACCACTTTAATTGTTAATCATTGTCTGCGTTTACATAGATATCATGTCTTTACATGGCTCAGCTGCTAGTCCTTAATTTGTCTTTTTGTACATGTGCAATGATTTTGATCACTCACCCACCGTTTTCACACCTTTTCCCCCGTCAGCTTGAACAAGCTGTTTCATATTTAGTGCTCAGACAGTCTTGATCAAAATACTAATCTTGCCAAGAAAGTTGTGTTTGAAATTCTCTGGAACAGACCAAAAACCTCAAGCTGTATCTCCCACCCAGATAAGTCTGTTAAACTTCCTGCTGAGGTATCTGATGTATAATCTGTGAGTTCCCAAGTGACTTGCTTTGCTGGTTCTGTTCTGTGTATGCTTTTGTAGGCTTTAAAGCTAAATGGTCTAAAAAAGCTCTCTCACGAGGCCAGCGGATGCAGACTCCTGTGTCTTGACTTCCACGCTAGCTTCCTTTTGAATTTATTTTCTTCACCCCTTTTGTATTTGTCTGTACTACATGGTGTACATGGAATTGGTGAAAGATGCATAACTGCAGAGATTTAAAATTAGACTGCACAAAATTCTGGAGAATACAGTGTAGAGAAAACACTTCTGCACTAGAGAAGGTTGGGCCTAGGACATCTATTAGTCCACCTCCCATCTCTCTGATTTTTTTAAATATTTTCTCTTGGTTTATAAACTGTTTGCCCTGCATCTTGTTTTGAGTACATGTGATGTGACTTAATTCTATATTTTAATTTTTACTGAAAGGTACACCACAGCCAATGCAGAGTCTGATTATGACCGGGAGTCAGAGAGAGAGAGTGAGGAAGGAGAAGATGAAGTGAGCTGTGAGACAGTGAAGACTGCACGGAGGGATTCACTGGACCTAGTCAATGAGGATGAAACTGTTTTGGTCTTTGACTCAACAGTGGAGGAAGAATTTGGTCAACTGCTGCAGCAAGCTGACCAGCTGCATAGTGGGAATAACCAGGAGAAGAGGGAAGGATTCCAGCTGCTGCATAATAATAAACTGGTGGTAAAGTTTGTTTTAATTTCCCAGCAAAATTGTGTGTTCCACTAACAGGGAAAGATGAAGTTGGGCTTTTAGTTGTCATTGTGCGAGACCTAGTCCGTGCTACAAATGTAATGGAGTCAATGGACCTGGTGATAATATGGCTTAGAAGTGTAGTGTAGATGGTACCTAACAAAACTAAAACCCTGACAGTCCAAGGACTTGGCTTTCTTAAATGTACCATCTTGCATTCTGTCTATAGTACAAATCTAAACAGTGTTGTAATTGGGTCCCTTGACTCAGTTATAGAGTTCAAGGATTGTATAGTCAGTACAGGAAATTACATAGCTTTTTTTTACATAGGTGCCTGTTTAAAAAGCAAAACAATTTGGCTGCTGTATCTTCAACATTAAAATAAAAAATGATGTAGAGGCGAGAGATAACAAATGACTTAATCAACATTAAGCATAAGTAAAGTTTCTCTGTAAGCCCCAAAAGGGATCATGCCATGAATTTATTTAATGCTCCAGTGTATCCCTTTTCTTAAATGTTTCTCCTGCTTATTAATAGTCTAAGATAATACCAAAGTAAGCCAACTTTAGTGGATATTGTCAAGTAGCTTAGGCTTAAAACTTGTACTTTTTAAAAAAGGGTTTAACAAAACCTAGTATGAAGAGTTGGGTTTTTTAATATTTCACTGAAAATACATTGGTTTCTGTTTTTAACTGAACTTTGCCACTGCAGTTTTGGCAATCCAGCCACAACAGCCTCATGGCTGTTTTGTGTAAACCAGAATATGAAACTGTCCAATCTTCCTATGTCCAAGCTGACTGAAATGCAAAAAGTGAGCAGACAGCATAAATAAGTAAACTGAACTTTTTAAAACTTGTGATTTTTCTCTTGCTTTTTGAGATGGAGTCAGACAAGTGGATGTGTGGCTCCAATGCTTGTCCCCTCATCCGAACTAAAACGACTTTGAAGGAGGGTAGGGGAGAATCCATTTATGGTGATGTGATAAATTAGACCTGTTCTGATCTCCTTTGAATTGTGGGTTTGGTTGCAAATTTGGACGTTCATTTTACTCTTTTTGTACTTCTGCTGGAATTCTTGTTGGTTTGGGCCCATTAAAGTTTTTTTCAAAGTGTTTTTTGCATATGTTTACTCTGTGTAGCTAGATATATAAAAGAATCATCCACTTGTTTGAATAAAATAACATACTGCCTGTTACTGCTGCCACTTGACGGTCCTCTTCCTTATATCTTTGTACCAGTGGAAGAAAGGGGCTCTCTAACAGGTGATCTGAAATACTTATGTTCTGTCTGCAGTATGGAGACCGACAGGATTTCCTATGGCGCCTGGCTCGAGCATACAGTGATCTGTATGAAATCACAGAGGATGCAGACGAAAAGAAATCATATGCTTCTGATGGTAAGAAAAAGTGTTTGTGAGGCAGCTCAGTGTAGGGTTTTTATTGGATAAACTTTTTTTTTTTACTGTATCTTGTTAAAAAGACCTTATATTACTAATGCAAATTTTAAAAATACAGTTTTCTTGTTTTGTTTACTTGATCAGTTTCACTACTTCTCATTCACTAGTTCAGATGCGGTTTGTTTGGGGTTTTTAACATTATACAGGACTTGAAATAGAACCAGGAGATTTTAATTAACACTTCTGCTCCTATCAACTTTAGGAAATCATCTCCCCTTTTTAATTTAACCTAAACTTTAAGCCTGAATTGCCTGAGTAGTCCCTTTCAGCAATTGATAGCAGTCATTTAAGGCAATCATTTTCAGACTCTTTTAATGTATATAGTCCTTTCTGATGGCTTGCGAAATTCCCACATTTTTGGGAATACAAACACATGGAGCAGAGAGAGGAGAGAGCTCCATGAAATTGTGTGAGTGTGTGAGAGAGAGAGAGCTCTGTGTGGTGGTAGGTGCCCAGTATCACTGAAAGATACTTAGCTGGTAGTGAGTGGAAGAGCAACTGTCCATCTCAACAGACAGTGGTGTAAGCACCAAGGCACCTTTGAGGCCTGTTGCACTTTATTTTTTGCTCTCTGCTTTTTTCTCTCTCAGCCACCTCTTTTCAGCCTCTTTGACTCCCTGGTACAGTGCAGCCAGCCACTGTAGCCTGTTGCTAGCTGCAATCTCTCAGCTTGCAGTGTCGATGCTGAAAGTGTCCTTGAACCTGATCTTAGGTCAGCCCAGCGGCCTTGGAGCATCTGAGTTCTCCATACAGGAGATCTTTTGGAATGTGTCCATAGTCTCAAGCTAAATTTACTAGGTGGCTAACAAATGTTTAACTTCTTTACCCTTTCCTGTCACTGTAGAGACCCTAGCACTTTGGGAGGTACGTATTCAGAGAAATTCAGTGACTTTCACTCTTTCTAAATTAGTGCTTTCTGTCTGCAGGGAAAGAAGAGGCAGAGGCAGCCCTACAGAGAGGGGATCAAAGTGCTGAGGGTCACCAGTGGTATGTAACTTTCTGCTGTGTGGGAGAAGAACAAGGGAGGTTAAAGATCATATTAAGAGTTGGGCTTTATCACAGTCTATTCAGTAGACAAGTTTGTTTCTTACCTTAAATATACATTATTGAATCTGCTTTTCCTAACAGACTTTATTTTAGTTTCTTTTCCTTGTTAGTAGGCATGAATAAGCGACAAACAATACTGGTTACAATTAGCAAGATAAATTTTGTTTTTATTTGGTTCATGACAACTAATTAAGAACTTGGTTCCGAGGGGAGATGGCCTGGTGGAGTTCTTGAACAGAAGATGGAGGCAGCTATAATAATGTGTGTTCTTTAGTTTCTGAGAAACTGATTGTATCAAGTTCTTATGAGTCTGCATCTCATAGCTTAATGAGCTTCATCAAGGATGGTAAAAGATCAGCTTATAGATGAGTCTTGCAGAAAGGGGCTTCTAGGAAAAAGAAATTGAGATGCAGAGTTCAGTGCGCTCGGGAAGTTTTTAAGCATTTTAAATTTGGAGACTAAAACTGTGTTTTAAAAGGATTCCCTTTGAGTTATTAAATTGATCTCTGGAAATCCTAATTATATCTTCAAAAAAAGAAAAGGAGGACTTGTGGCACCTTAGAGACTAACAAATTTATTTGAGCATAAGCTTTCGTGAGCTACAGCTCACTTTATTGGATGCTTTCAGTGGAAAATACAGTGGGGAGATTTTATATACACAGAGAACATGAAACAATGGATGTTACCATACACACTGTAACTAGAGTGATCAGGTAAGGTGAGCTATTACCAGCAGGAGAGAAAAAAAACAAAAACAAACAAACACAAAAACACCTTTTGTAGTGATAATCAAGGTGGGTCATTTCCAGCAGTTGACAAGAACGAGTGAGGAACAGAATGGGTGGGAGGGAATAATTGGCTGCTACTCTGAAACCTATAGTTATATCTTCTAACTGTGTGTGTTGTGAGAACATGAGTGTGAAATGGAGGAAAGTTTGTTCCAGCATTAAGAGGTTTTTTTCTTAGTTCAGCTGGAGTTTTTCTTTTCAAATGACAAGAAAACAAGGAATTTGTAAACCGCTCTGCCAAAACAAATATTATATTCTATTAATGGAGTAATTCTTCTTGCTGTATCTGATGTCTCCTGTGGCCAGTGAGACATGTTGTTGTGGTTGGTGATCTCACACACTCTGGGTCATAGTCCCACAAGCAATTCTTTCAGTTAGTAACTATGAATGATGTTCATGTAGGAAGGATGATCCAGTGGCTAGTACATTAGTCTGAGATTTGGGAGTTCTGGTTGAATTCCCTGCTTTCCTCAAGGTCACACAAGAAGTCTGTGGCAGGTCATTTCTGTCTCTCTGTGCCTTACTTCTCCAACTGTAAAGTAGGGGAGTACCATTATCCCGATCTTACAGAGATGTTGTAAGGATAAGTACATTAAGGATTGTGAGATGCTCAGATACTGTGGTAAACGGGGCTGGATAGAAGTAGCTAGAAGAGACCTCATGAAAGATCTTGGCTCAGAAATGAGCTGAACTTTATTGATGATCCTTTTGGTTCTGTGTGTCCTGGGAAAATGACTACTTATGTATCCTGCTGTTATGTGCTGGAAATTAATCTGGTAGGTGAGGGTTAGGAAGCCCATTTCACACAGCTCATTTACAGAAAATTGTAATTCCTTTGTTCAAGAACTGGAACTGGGGTGGCCTCTCTTATTTTCTTTCTCATCTGCTCTGTTTCTGTTGGCCCCTCTTTAGTCCCCTACAGAGCAACCTCTTATGTCATTGAAAGCCAAATTAACAGCCAGCTGCACAAGCTACGGGGGCAGTAACTTGAGAGCTAGATGGTTAATGATGACCTGACATTCTTCCTTCTTCCTTTCTTGTTTTACTAGGATTAGTTGCTTTTCTTATTTTCATTTCTTATTGACATTTCAAAAGCTTACACAGTGCCAGGTAAAGTAGAAACTCTATTTTAAGAAAGGCTAATCCCTTGGCTCTAGGGTTTGGAGAGAAAGCGTCCATATTTTTGGGATGGAGGGAATAAGGGAGAGATTTGACCGCTACAGTTGTCACTGAGGTATTGGGCAATTTATCTCTTATGTCTTCAGAACAAGATGTCCCTTGCAACATGAGACTTCCATAATTCTGAAATCTGTCATCTGGGCTTGAAATGTATGGATTGTTGGAGTTTGTTCGTGGTTAAAAGGAAAAGAATTTCTAGTTACTCTATATGGCAGGTTCTCCTTGGCCGTATCCAGAGGAGGGCTAAGATAGTGGCTGTCTCTCTGTAGTGGAGGGTAAGCATTCTGCTACCATTACAATTTTGCTTTAAACTGATGGCTGTGATTGACTATATGTAAACGTTATCTAAACAGCTTACATTGTATGTCACAACTATACTCCTACAAAATAAAGGGTTTTGCCTTCAGAAAACAGGAAATGCTAAATTAACATTGAACATGCAATCTTAAATTGGTGCATTAAGTATTTATTTTACAGTAGACTAAGTTGTTGTCACATGCTATTTCCTCAGACAATACAACTCTTTCTTCAGCTTCTCATACTTACATGTAACTAAGATAATTTGATCACAACAGATTATTATCTTGAAATCTAGTTAATTTCAAAAATACATTAAGTATTTTTGGGTACTTTACCTGGCCCTGAGTTGCCCTCAGTTTAAGTGGTATTCACTGAACTTTTTCCACTCTCTTTACTTAGTTGCTATGTGAAAGACCTATGTACATGGAAAAACTTCTTATCTACAAGGGAAACCGTAAAACTGACTACACTGTTATACAATTTTTTCTCATCTTGATCTTGTTCATTTTTAGTTTTATCATGGCCATTGCTAGAGGTTTGCAAAAGCCTTGGCTTTTTGTATTTGTGAGGTGTCTTAATCTAGGTAACCTTTTATACAGGGTCTTCCAGAGAAACCAGTGCCATGCCAGAACACAATCTTCCGATCCTATGCTCTTCTCATTTGGTTCAGTTATTTTACATAACTGAATGGCTCTGAAATAAGTCTAACCAGCATAAGTAGTAGTATTGGCATACAGCTTCCACATAGGCAAAAAGAAAAGGAGTACTTGTGGCACCTTAGAGACTAACCAATTTATCTGAGCATAAGCTTTCGTGAGCTACAGCTCACTTCATCGGATGCATCCGATGAAGTGAGCTGTAGCTCACGAAAGCTTATGCTCAGATAAATTGGTTAGTCTCTAAGGTGCCACAAGTACTCCTTTTCTTTTTGCGAATACAGACTAACACGGCTGTTACTCTGAAACCTGTCACATAGGCAAAGTTTTTATTTTCCTTCGTGATTTAAACTAAAATTATCTGTAATAAATACCTTTGTTTTTTCATTGCTATTTTTGAACAAGTGTTGTGGCTGGCTAGAAGTGAGGAGTTTCTCATTTTCCCTACCATCCTCAGTGGCTTGAGTATCTACCAGGCTTTTGTAGAAACTTGTGTATGGAGCTGATGGTTGCTGATTCTGCTGCTATGATTAAACTAAAGCTGTTAATCGTGAGGTAGCCTAGTTTAGTACAAATGATGGTTATAGAGAGAAGAGAAAATTCCTCTGTTTTTTGGAGTGAACTGCTTGATAAATTGTGTTGGATTTCTGACATGACTGATGCATTACTGCTGGCAGGTGGGATTTTGAAGGTGGAATGTTAAACACATTAACAATCAGTGTTAGGATCGCTGGATTGTCAAGGGCATGGAGGTTAAAACTCTTTTAGGGAATAATCTCTCTTCTTTTGCTTTCTGAAGATCTGCTTGGACCATTACTTCACAGGAGAAATACCTTGTAGCCTAGAAGTTGAATTTGAGGTTTGGAGAAAATTCTTTTCATATTAGTAGTTAGATGCCTTTGGTCACTAACGTGTTTGTCATGTTGGTGAGAGGCAAAAATAGGGGAAGAAACCAGCATGACTTGATCTCTGTAATGGAATCAGGTGTTTGGCTCTTTCTGCTGGTTTAACTACTGGAATGTTGGTGAACCACCACGTTGCCTGTTAAAGTTTTAAACAGTTCTGGCACTTGAGCTTTGCATATGTGACAGAGTATGATTCTGCTTCTGAGCTAAAGAGTGATGGATTAGCCTAATGATTCAGAGTTTTATTGTGTCAAAAGTAAGTAACTGATCCAAAGAAATGTCAGAGCAGTATTGAATTCTGGAGATGGAGTGAAATCTGATTAGCCACAGATTATATGCATGACACTTGTAGTATTATGGTTACATGCTGTCAAAAAAAGGCTGATAGTGCAAGTCACTCCCTCCTCTCATCCCTTCTGAAAGACCTTGATAAGGCCCCTATAGATGCAGAATGTTCACGTCATGATAGTTCTGTGGTAACATGTTGCTTAATCATTTGTCTCCAGTGCAGTATCCCCTTGTGCTGAAACAGTCTTGGCATATTCTAAGCGCATGTGTTGTCGTCTGTACCCACCTCTTCCAAGAACAGCATCATTGGAAAGGTGCACAGGCTTAAATTCTGTCTCTGTAGACTTGCCCTTTTGCTGAGTGGGGGCATGCACTTCTATGTCTTGCTTTTATTTCTTCAGAACAGCTGCAGAAAGGGAAGAAAGAGGACAGCCATAGAAAGGAAATAGCAGAACAGCATGTGGGAGGCATGGGATATGAATAATTACCTTTATTAGTAGAAAGACATAATTACACTTTCATGAATATATAACTGGAAATGTTCTCCTTCCAGCGCCATCTGGGTCGTGGGACAGTTGCAAGCTGTTTTAGTCGCAGCCTGTTTTGTTTATGTTAATTAGCCACCCTGAGAAAAAGCTGCTTCTTCACCAAGGAAAAAACAAAGAGGAGTCCTTGTGGCACCTTAGAGACTAACAAATTTATTTGGACATAAGCTTTCATGGGCTAAAACCCACTTAATCAGATGCATGGAGTGACACATACAGTAAGCAGAATATATATCATAGCACATGAAAAGATGGGAGTTGCCTTACCAAGTGGGGGTCAGTGCTAACAAGCCAATTCAATTAAGGTGGAAGTGGCCTATTCTCAACAGTTGACAAGAAAGGGTGAATACCAAGGGAGGGAAAATTACTTTTGTAGTGCTAACGAGGCCAATGCAATCAGGGTGGCCCATTTCCAACAGTTGACAAAAAGGTGTGAGTATCAGCAGAGGGAAAATTACTTTTTGTAATTTGTAAAAACATGTCCCCATCCCCCCCCCCCCCCACTTCTGATTTTTTGTATACTGGGGAACCCAACATAATGACAAAGTATCGTACATCCTAAGGTCTTCCACTTAGGATATGTCTACACTACCCACATTACAGCGCAGCCGCGGCAGCGCTGTGACGTGGGCAGTATAGACACGCTTTATCACCGGGGGAGAGCTCTCCTGGAGATTTAAAAAAAAAAAAAAAAAAAACAACCCACCCCTGACGAGCAGTGGTAGCTTTATTGCTGGGAGAATGGTTCCCAGCGATAAAGCGCTGTCTATACTGGCGCTTTTCAGCACTAAAATTTTTGTCGCTCAGGGGGGTGTTTTTTCAAACCCCTGAACGACAAAAGTTTTAGCACTGAAATTGGCAGTGTAGACACAGCCTTACTCACACCTTAATGTCTCTGCATTATCTAGGATGTAGTTGTGCTGCTTTCCCTCCCTTTGTTTGTTTCATTGTGTGCTGCTATCTTACTACTGCATGTTACCCCAGCTTTCTTTTCCTCTCCTAATTCTGGATCATGATGACCTGGAACAAGGTAGGATTGTTCTCATGTAGTGCGGAGTTGATAAGGGTGTACTATGGTAGTGGTCTCCTCTTCGTAGAGACGAACAGTCTGACTACAGTTGTAGGAAAGACTGCTACTTTTCCCTGCTTTGGTCTCTGGCATTTTCTGTGGTGTTGGGTGTGGTTTAAAAAACCACTAAACCTTTGTAGAATAGAATAGAATCATAGGGGCTAGCTGAAAACACTGAGCAGGAAATGACTGACTAACCACAGCTCTATAGCATGCTTTTGACTAGCTGGCTTGGATGCTATGGAAACATGATCACAGATCCTTTCTCAAGAATGATTTAGAGAAAGGGAGTTTATATAGGACCCTGTCTGGACTGGCCTTGGGGCCAAAACCAAGTAGGAAAGGGAACCCTCACATTGATTCTTGGAGTCTGTACAACACAATAATGCAAATGGCAATTGCTACAGTTTACACTCAGATCTTGGCAGATCCCAAGCGACCTCTCCACATGGAGGAAACAGAACTGTGATCTGATCCCAGTGGTGAATAGAATATTAATCCTTTGTACAGCAAAGCAACTTCCATGTCTGTAGTTCTCAGGCAGGCACTGCTTTAGGAATACATGGAGATGGGTAAGAAGTGGTCTTGTGTATTAGATGCTGCTTCCAAATGATTCTGGACCAAATTCGTACCTCATGTAAAGCCATTTGGGACAAGAATCTAGCATTCTCTTACTACTTTCATGGGCCTGTCTAATACATTTTGAAATTTGATTCCTAGTTCTACAGCTCTTACCAGTGTAGCCTGTGCCATAATATGAAAGCTCTGAAACCAATATGTACATTTTACTACTCAACTAGTTATCTTGTAACATCTTTGTAAAACGTGCTATATCCCATGGTTGAATGCTTTGTAGAAATTATGGAAAAGGAGAAAACAAGCATGAGTGGGGAAGGTTTTTTTTGTTTAACAAAAAACACAACCTGGGGCGTTGCATGTGGGACAGGCATGTGTATTAAGCTGCTGAGGCCCGAATAAACAAACTTCTCAAGAATTTAGAGAGAAAAACAAATGATTCCCTATCCATTTCAATGCGTCTGTGTGCTGTGCAATTCTAAGCGCACAACACCAGCTTTAAGGATCAGGAAGAGAGGGAGCTGTGTGTTTGCCTTGGCTTCAGCCGTGGTGCTAAAAGAAATATTGGAAGTACAACTAGAGTAGCAGGGGATTTCAGGGGTCCGTCTAGGGAGGATTTTGCAGGTGCAGCATTATTCTCCTTAATTGTCAAGGGGAGAAATAGTCAAATGGAACAAGATGGTATTTGCTGATTGCTGAGAGCTCTCATTGTAGATGAAGTAATAAGTTTTTGTTGCCTGTTTTTGAAATGTGATCATTCCATGTTGGTTATTGGAAGTGATAATAGTCTTCTGGATTGAAAGAAATTTTTTTGAAACATGGTCTCTTTTCTTTAAAGGAAAATCAGTTACTTTGTTCAATGTAGCATCTTCAGAGTTCACAGGAGAACCACTTACACAAATGTATTTAAATACTTTTTAATTTCACTTGGTGTGTCTGGACTTCTTGAGGTGGGCACTTTTGTCTTACTGTAAAGTGAACAGCATTCTGGACACAGAACAGGCTTCTGATCCTCAGCTCTGGGCTAATTCGCCAATCAGCAGGACCTTGCTGATTAACTCTTCACAGAGTACTGCATGGAACTCATGAATTTTGAGCTAAATCTAGACTTATGCTGAATGCTCCCTATTAATCATGTGGATTAAACAGAAGAGCGTTAGAACATAAGTCAGGAGCCAAAGAAAAACCCTCTCCTTTCTGTCTAGCTAATCTCCTTCTAGTAATACCCCTCCCCTAAAATTAAGTTTTTGTGGTGGTTTTTTTAGACCTAACATGTCATTGCAAGTATCATAGTGTCTAGCACATTGTGACCACATTTGTGGCTGGTCCTTAGGCATTACTCTAATAAACATGATTAATAATACATGTTGGGTGGGGTGAGGTGAGGTGGGAGGGGAAAATCATTTGTCATAGAAATAAATAAGTTTTCAATTGCCTTAAAATTTCTCTTGTCCCTCAGTTAGTCTTTTACTAACAATGCTCCAGAAGGTAGCAGGAATCTTCTGTTAAAACTGAAGGCCTGGAAATATAGAGACTGTATGAACATGATGTAATGCCTTAACTTGAATATTTCAATATGCATCACCTCATTTGTATATCAGGCTTTAAAATGAAAAACATTTTATTTCTACTGTTATCTCAGTTGCTTTGCTACAGTGATGGACATGCCATAAGTATAAACTAACTTTAGTAGACATTTAAGTGCTTAATGAGACTAAAGCATAAATACAGACTGAGGCTAAACACTTAGTTTTCTGATTTTTAAAAGTAATATTTGCTGACAATCTGATGGGAGAGGTCATCTGTCAGAAACTCCAATAATCTCTAAGGGAGGGAGAGTGAGGAGCCAGGCACCAAGGAAAAATACCATGGTAACTCTATTAATGTTAGATATCCAACTGGAGTCCAGGCTGTTGGCTCCTTTGGGACGGGAGAGTGGGGGAGAGGCTTTCTCTGGAGATGAGGAGGGAATTGTATCAGACCCACTTGTCCGGCTCACTGAAAGCTGGGGTTGTAGTCACGGAAATTATCATTCCATGCCATTGATGGTGGCTGGACACTGCTCCTGCTGCTGCTCCCCTACAGCTGGAGCTGTGGATCTGAAAGGCCCTTCATGCACAAAGGAGGTGTGAGGCATTCTACCCCACACAGTGTTTATGCTGTGAGACTTTCTGAGAGATACCAGAATGTAAATAGTAAAGATGCCAGGCAGTAGTACTCAGGAATATGTAGCATGGTCCTACAAAACCCAGGAACTAATAAAAACTTGTTCACTGGAAATGGCTTTTTTAATGCAGCATTTTACATTCCCTCAACACAAGTGTGATACTCTACCCAGAAATATTCAGATCCCACAAACTATGAATGTTTTCGGGTAGAACATCTTGCCGGCAGTTTCTGTTAAGTCTCCCTGTT
Source organism: Chelonia mydas (assembly GCF_015237465.2). NCBI lineage: Eukaryota > Metazoa > Chordata > Testudines > Cheloniidae > Chelonia > Chelonia mydas. The sequence goes on from NC_051246.2 coordinate 73,346,953, forward strand.
TCCCTGGAAGATCCAGGCATCCACTTATTAGTCCATGACAGGGTTAAGTAAAATCGGGAGTCTCTGGAGGAAAATGGGAGACTGAATAGATATGAAGTTACTACCCAAAATATATTCTAGAGCATCTTTAGTTGAATCTAGCTGTGTAACTGACTATTGTGGAGGAGGGAACTATTAGTATCTTTTACAACATAAGTTTTAACTTTTTTCTGTTCTGTTCTAGATCCCTCCTTTCCCCCCAGTCTAGTTAGAGACCGTAAGCCCATAGATCCAGGACTGGCTCAAAATTCACCCCATCTTTGCTAAATCTTGCATATATTAAATCTTGAACACTTTGCTTGGAATTCGTTTTATCATAGAATATCAGGATTGGAAAGGACCGCGGGAAGTCATCTAGTTCAACTCCCTGCTCCAAGCAGGACCAATCCCCAATTTTTGCCCCAATCCCTAAATGGCCCCCTCAGGGATTGAACTCACAACCCTGGATTTAGCAGGCCAATGCTCAAACCACTGAGCTATTCCTCCCCCCAGTATTAAGACAAAATGGAACTGGTGGAGAGCAAAGGAGGTGAAGAGGACTGGTATGTTATCATTTCTCCTCTTGTGACCATGATTCAAATCCTGGTTTAAGTCACAAATTAAATTAATTTGGCTTCAGCCAAGTTAAGTCTCAGGCTTCCTTTGTGCATGAAGGGCCTTTCAGAGAGGGAGCTCCAGCTGTAGGGGAGGAGGAGCAGGAGCAGTGTACAGCCACTATCAATACACATCAGAAAAGCAACACATGACTTTGCACAATTTGCCCTGATTGACTGTCCAAAATAGGCACATGATAAAAGTATGAGGCCAACCACCTGGCTCAGACTTATGCTGTTCATTTCCTTGCTCCTTTTTCATTAGCACAGGATTAATTCACAAATTAGAAGCTAGTTTTTAGTCCCTGGTGTTTCACATTCACCTTGGTGGCGTATCCAGAATTCATTTTTCAGCAGTAAGAGGCTCATACAGTTTCAACCCATCTTTAATTACTGGTAGTTTTACAGCTAGTAAGAAGTGCTGCTCTACTTATGAACTTTCTAAAGATGAGCGTGAATGAGGGGTGGGGGGAGGCAGCATTGTTTTCAACCGCTAACAGAATTTACCTCTGCTCCTGGTATATCAGCTGCTTGTTTCACTAGGAGAGGCATACAGTTGTAGGCAGTGCTTAATTTGTGCCAGGGCTGAGCCCCCCAGCACTTCTATGGTTGCTCTTTCAGAGTAACAGCCGTGTTAGTCTGTATTCGTAAAAAGAAAAGGAGTACTTGTGGCACCTTAGAGACTAACCAGTTTATTTGAGCATGAGCTTTCGTGAGCTATGCATCCGATGAAGTGAGCTGTAGCTCACGAAAGCTCATGCTCAAATAAACTGGTTAGTCTCTAAGGTGCCACAAGTACTCCTTTTCTTTTTATGGTTGCTGTGTTAGTTATAAAAGTTTAAAAAATTACTTGAGGCCCAGCATCTCTTTCATTACAGATTAAGCACTGTAATGAGGTTGGGTGTTGTCAGTTCCTAAGCAACAGGAATACCCGTGCATTCTATTATGGGAGGGAGAACAAGCTGCATTGTCCCCTCCACTAGGCTTTCAAATCTTATTGTGTGATCTTTTTGATAGCATTTATCAAGTAAACTAATATATATGAAACCCAAGAGCTCTAGTCTAGGGTACTTCTCAGTCATGCTTGTGTCTCTGTCCTCCTGTATGTCCCCATTCATGCTACCATACTGCAAAAAAGATAGAAGAGAACAAACTTGTCCCCTGAGGAAAATGGCTCTGTGCGTGCCTGCTTGGTGGCAAAGGATTATGGAGTGTGCACTTATTCTTCACATAGTGTTAATGGAAAAGAGAGCTGCATATGTTTTGTTCTACTGATGCAGTAAATATTGGTTTGTTTTCCTTCACCACCACCCTCAAATCCCACATGGAATATGCTAGTGCCTTGATTCCAGTTGCTCATCAGTTGTTCCCTGGGACAAGAGCCCTCACTTTCTCTTGTGACAAGGGAGGGAGCTAAGCTTTCAGGAGGACAGTAACAGTCTTCAGCACACCCTCATCCTGGATGTTTCCTAACTTGTGAGTGCTCTGCCTGCTCACTTCTGCCGAGGGAGGGGAATTGCAGTTGGCAGACAGTGTGACAAAGTTCCTCCTCTACCTTGGTGGGTCTTGCGCTTATTGACTGATTTGCTTGCCTCAGAGATTCACGGCAACCCTCAGTTTGGCCATTTTCGTGAACCCACAGTCCAGGTCAACTTCTCCTGTGTCTGATCAGGAGTTGGGAGGTTTGGTGGGAACCCGGGCCCGCCCTCTACTCCGGGTTCCAGCCCAGGGCCCTGTGGAATGCAGCTGTCTAGAGTGCCTCCTGGAACAGCTGTGCAACAGCTACAACTCCCTGGGCTACTTCCCCATGGCCTCCTCCCAACACCTTCTTTATCCTCACCATAGGACCTTCCTCCTAGTATCTGATAATGCTTGTACTCCTCAGTCCTCCAACAGTACGCATTCTCTCTCTCAACTCCTAGTGCCTCTTGCTCCCAGCTCCTCACACGCTCACCACAAACTGAAGTGAGCTCCTTTTTAAAGCCAGGCGCCCTGATTAGCCTGCCTTAATTGATTCTAGCAGTTTCTTCATTGGCTGCAGGTGTTCTAATCAGCCTGTCTTAATTGTTTCCAGAAGGTTCCTGATTGTTCTGGAACCTTCCCTGTTATCTTACCCAGGGAAAAGGGACCTACTTAACCTGGGGCTAATATATCTGCCTTCTGTCACTCTCCTGTAGCCATCTGGCCCGACCCTGTCACAACAGGTATATGGAGAACACAGACTATGAGTGGTTGCCATCACAAGGGGATATGGTTTGTGGTTAAGTGTCTACTTCAGGCATTGAAGGGGAAATTGGTGTGCTTAATCATATTTTTTAAAGTAATGTAAAGAATTCTATATAAACAAAAGAACAATGATAGGTGTAAATAAATGGGTGGATGTGAAATGGCTCAGAAAATAGGTCCTATAATAAATAGTAATTTTCTTTAGAAAGATGAAGTCTGAGCAACTTTTTAGGTGTTGGTCAAGAAGCCAAAGGAGAAGATTTATACTTTACTCTTACTTTGTACGTGTATGAGAAAGGAATCATCAAAACATGCATAGCAAATCTAAATGATCAGATGACCTTGTAATCCTCATCCTCCCTTCCCTCATTCCCCCTATTGTATGTAGTTCTCACTTGTTACGTTTGTTTACCATTAGATTATAAACCCTTGAGGCAAGGAATGTCTGTCTATATGTTCTGCTTTGTACACTTTCTAGGCATTGTGAATAAATAATAGGAGTCCATGGGCATTTTGGGAGCCTCTGGACAGTGAGAGAATGTTGCCTCTGCATTTCTTCATTTCATGAACACCTTTCTGATGGAAAATTCCCTTTTTTCAAAGTTGAAATTTAACTTTGCCACCAAAAAAAGCCTTCCGTGTTCCATCAGGAAAATCGTAATAAAAATCCAGCTGCTCAACTGGAAGGATCTTAATCTCACTTTCTGCCTGCAAACAGACAGACAGCAAGATGAAAAGTTTATTTTGATCCTCCCAAAATCTAACTTTTCTGGAAATCTCCATGTGAAAAATTTGGCATTTGTCTTTACATCTATTTGGAATGAAAATGTTAAAAATGTGGCATTTTTAAATAGGAACGGATTTCCATTTGCCAGCTGTGTCTGTTCTAGACAAATATAGTGAACGAACTATAAACTGCTATGCAGTGGCTATGTTCTTTGTGATTATTCTGTTCTTCCATTTCATGGAACAATGTACTAATCCTGGAACATGGGATTCAATAGTGTAGTAGCCAGGAGTAAAATATTAAATCCATTCCTCCACCACCAAATTTTTATTCACATAAAGGTTGGCAGAGTTTTTTCACCCAGAAGATGGAATAGCATTCTGGGCATATTTTAGGATAGTACAACTATCCACTACTATCTAGTGAATCCATTCTAATATCACTGACTTGAACTTCTAATGTCTCCTAGTCTACCTGTGGTCATACTGGAGTGTAGAAACCTCTGATACTATCTAGCCTATTGAAGTTGCAAATTCTTCCATGACCATGAATAGTTCTTGTTTCATACGCCGGTAGGTTTTTATGAAAATTTACCTTTTTCCACAGCTAATTTCTGACATTCCAAATATACATCAGCAGAGTAGTAGCTGGGAGATTTAGTGATGTAACTTCACTAAATTTAATGGGAGTCACATGTTTCAGTGGCTTCTCAGTAAGGGACAGTGGAGAGGCCAGTGATGTGAGGCAAGCAGATTTCTGCACACAAGTGTATTTGAAAGTACGAGGTAGACAGTTCAGCACGTAATTATCACCCTGTGCAAATGTTCATCATCTCACAGGACAGAATCTGTACATACTAACACTGGGATTTTGGACAGCTATTGTTTGTTGGAAGAAAATTAACTAAGCTTTTGAATTAATGGAAGTAGCACTTGAGAGGGGCTTGTACTGTTTCCATTTGAATTCACCTAGCAAAATGTTGTGTGGTGATGGTTTTTCTCGTATGTCCGCAAGATTTAATGCGTACATGAATAAAATCAACTCCTCAGCACCTCATAATGAGCAAAACCACTTTATTTTCATATCAAAATCAGGCATGTACTATCTACCACACAGGTGGATAGGGCAGATTCATAAGTAAATAAGTTGACTAGTATACCATTCCTTCCTCAACTGTGCTTTCTGGACTATGAAAAGAACCAATAATCTCTCCAAATTCCATTTTCGCTCCTATGATATGAATACATTGCAGACCGTGTTCCTGCGTATGAAGAGAGCTACTGAAACCTTAGGGTGTTTCCTGCCAGGCGAGGTTGGGAATTGTCATTGTTTTGCTGTCCCTCAGCCACCATGCCAAGACTGTTTCTTAGGGAGCCTGCTGTAAACATATGGGGACTGGAGTCTGATGTAATGTGTGAAATCGGAAGATTACCAATAAACTCCATAGAAAATTTTAAATAAAACTGCTAAACTGAAACTATATTAGTGATGATAAAGTTCCAAATAACCATATTATGGGCTGCAACCAACCCCCCTCTTCCTGAAATCCAGGTTACTTGGCAGCTCCTGAAATTTCCCACTTCAGTTCATCAAAGCTCTTCCTTTCCTCATGCTCAATAGAATTAGCTTTATGCTGTGCCAGCATAATTGGGAAAATGGAAGATTGAGGACACTGATAAGCAGAAGTGCTAGTTGAATACTAACCTGCAACGAAATGTTGCTCAGTGCAGTGTTTGTTTGCCTTAGTCAAATATCCAAACTGAGGTGCTTACAACTGCATTGTTCCTATCTTCTGAGTTGAGAGACTTATCCTTTTAAGCAGTAATTCTCCACAGCAAGCCTTTAATGTAGCATAAGAATTGTTGTTCTTCCTCTTTATGGGATTTTTTGGGGTTGTTGCTTTAATCTTTGTAGCTCTTGATCAAATGAAGCATTTCCCTGATTTCCGTTTTGTCCAGATGTGAGCCTTTTGGAAAGGAGTAGGCTTTGCTTATACACAGCAAGCTTCCACTGCTCATTCCTGAGGAGGAGGTTCACTTTCAGGTCATCTTGAATTGCTGCTTTGATTGAGTAAACTTGGTGGCTTCATCAGCGTGAAGATGAAAAGCTTGCTTTTTTGGCACTGTAGACCTTGGTCTGCATTGAATATTCAATGGGAGAAAATAGTGTTGTCTTTATTCTTTAAAAATTAAAAAAAGCCCTTTTCATAAAGAACAATGAATGCCCCTCTCTCTCTCTATACATACACACATACCATAAAATATTTCTGTGAAAAGTTGGAGTTGTAGGGGCTGGGAATAGAATGATATTGGTAGGCTTGGAATGATTAAATTTTTATTGTTAGATGTCCATAATTATTGCTTTCACTGTATGCACACAAACCGATGACAAAATATTTGTCGTCAATAGTCAAAACTTACAGATAGGCAAAGCAAGAAAAATACTGCTTGAGAATATACTAGAGTTTGAATTAAGAATACTTTGTATATTTTGATATGGGATGTTGACCCCCCTCCCCCAATTTAATGCAACTGTGAAAATTTTAATTGATATATTTATAATTGAGCTAAAAGTTACTTTTTGATGTAAGCAAGAGATCCCGTCTCTTAAGAGCTTGATAAATTTATGGAGGGGATGGTATGATGAGACTGCCTACAATGGCATATGGCCCGTTGGCAACTGCCAGTAGCAAAAAACCCCAGCTGCTGGAGATGGGACACTAGATGGGGATGTCTGAGTTACTACAGAGAATTCTTTCCCAGATATCTGGCTGGTGGGTCTTGTCTGTGTGCTCAGGGTCAACTGATCTGCATATTTTGAGGTCAGGAAGGAATTTCCCCCACGTCAGATTGCCAGAGACCCTGGGGTCTTTTGCCTTCCTCTGCAGCATGGTGCACGGGTCAATTGCAGGTTTAAACTAGTGTAAATGGAGGATTCTCTGTAACTTGAAGTCTTTAAATCATGATTTGTGGACTTCAGTAACTCAGCCAGAGGTTATAGGTCTATTACAGGAATGGGTGGGTGAGGTTTTGTGGCCTGCAATGTGTAGGAGGTCCGACTAGATTATCATGATTGTCCCTTCTGACCTTAAAGTCTATGATGTGGACCACTTCACACACCACTGGATGCAACTGTTGTCCAAGGACTTGTCTAAACACACAAATTGTACCACATTATCTATTCCAGTATAGTTAGTAGAATAACCCCACCCGACTCCCAGTGTGGATGCAGTTATACAAATTTACTTCCATACAGGAAAGGGAGTAAGCTATTTTGCTATATGTGTGCCGTAGGCCTGGCCTATACTTAAAAGTTAGGCTGCCATAGCTACAGCACACAGGGGTGTGAAAAATGCTGACCTACTCCCCAGAATAGTTGTGGCTAGGTTGCTGGAAGAATTCTCTGTTGACTAAGCTTCTCCTGCTCGGAGAGGTGGATTATCTGCAGCAATAGAATGATTATTTCCATTGCTGTAGGAAGTGTCTAAGCATAGCTATAGCTCCATAGCTGCTATTCTTCTTTTAGCACCCATAGTATAGATATGGCTTTATACTGATATAACTGTGTTCACTCTAGGGGTTGTGGTGTGACTGTGGAGGGGCGGGGGCAAATCTAACTGAAATAGCTATAGCAGTATGGAGAGTGAATAGACTAGGTTTTGGCTCTGTCTAGATGGGGTATGTGTGAGGTGGTGGTTTGTTTTGTAAAACATGTTGGTTAATACATTTTAATATGATTTCCTTAATTACCACAAGGGTCAGAACTTTTCATGCAAAAGCCAGCACCTTTGGCACCTGTCATGCTAGTTACAGTATTTAATCAGAGGGACTAGTACCACCCACTGAATTGTCACAACCATTTTTTAGAAAGCATCTGGGTGTTCAGTTCTTGTCCAAGAACTGACCTGTTTGCCTCATTTGTGTGAACTGAAGGGACTACTGCCCAAGGTGGTATGGCTGCAAGTCCTGTTATGGTAGCATAATTGTGCTTGATGAAATGAGATGGCCCGGGAGAGCAGATCCATACTTGTTTACAGTAATGCTTCCTTCAGTGGTATGAAAAACAGGTGTGTCTTGTGGTGGTGGTCATAGGATGAAATGGACCTAGAGAATTGCCCAGGGTGGCAGGGTGTATGTTAAAATATGAAGTCTGTATAAAACTGTTTTAATTGAAATAATGCCTAAGCACGAAACTTGCTTTCTTCCTTGTTTTACCTGACCAGTGCAGTAACTTGTGAGAGAAAGAAAGCGAGCGTTCTCTTTAACTGGAGCCAGACCTGCAAACTCACCACTAATTACTAGCTGTTCAAATACTTCTTGTAACCAGCAGTAATGGGAACTCCCAATGCAGTCTCCCAAGTGTGGTAGGATTTACAAGCAGTCATGCTGAGTAATAGAACACCTCTCTAGGGTTTCTTTCTTTGTTAATGCCAAGCCTCAGGGCAAATATGGACAGACTGAAAGCATTTTTATTTAAAGATCCATTTGAGTTCAAATGGGGTTTATATGGCTTGTTGTTAATGTTGTAAAACTGCATTTTAAATCGCAATTTTCAACCCCATTGTAATTATCCTAATTATGTCAGCTTCTCCTAACACTGATGTAGGCTTTGTCCATCCCTATTGAATTCCTGAACTTTCCGTTCCCTTGCCCTTTTACAGTCTTCATTCTCAAATATTTGTGTTGCTGCCATTACTCTTCCACCCTAGGGAGAATGATTGTAGCTCCCCTTAAAATCTGAGGGATTCAAAGCAGCCCATCTCAATTTCCTTCCCCAAAGCCAAAAGCCCTCCCTGCCTCCAGAGTACTCCTGAACCCCATCAGCCTGGGAAATAATATTTTATAATAATAAAAAATGTGCACTTCTAAATTACTGTACTGTACCGTGTGAGTTAGATAAGGAATATAATCCTGCTCATTCTTCCATAGCTATATTGACTAGTGCAATGCTAATAGGAATAAAAGTATTTGTTGATGACTCTTGAAAGTACACAGAGCAGTTCTTTTAGTTCAAATAAATAAAAGGAAAGCTCTTTCCCATTGTTGTAATGGTCACCTATCTGAGTTTCAGACTTCAAGCCTCACTTGGCAAAATAAAATGACCTGCTCAGTTCCACTATATCATTTTGGTTAGAAACAGTTTTCCCACCCCACATCTCCCCTCCCCCATTTCGTTTTTTACATTTACTGTCTGTACTGTGTGAAAAGGAACCACCAACACAGTGTTGCTATTTCGAAGGTCTATCAGTTGAGGAAGATAAGGGGGTTGTTTGGTTGGCATGACCCCCTAAATGCTACTTTGCAGGTGCTGGGCTGTGGAGAAGTGTGTATTTTACGTTTTGTCAGCCCACGAGGGCAAAAGTCCTGCTTAAATTGGAGTCAGCCGAAGTGCAGTGTTGGAAATGAGGTCTTAAAGCAGCCATGTGACCTGAACTCTGGAACTTGAGTAGGGGAGGGCAGACGTACGTGTGTGTGTGTCCTGCCTATATCATCAGCCACTCCTGATCCGTGGAGTTCATTTCTCAGCAAATGGAGAACCCATTATCGTGCTGAGACCCCTGTGGGAGCTTGTGGTTTGACCCAGGTCAACAGCTTAATGAACAGTTCTGGTTAATAATGAGTGCTGCAAGTGGCATACTCCAAAGTTTCAGGAACTGCTTAGACAGCTGTCTGAAATGGGACTTTCTAATTCATGCTGTATTTCAGATATTACCTAATGTTTATAGGAGATGAAAATCCCCTCTTCTAACTCCTTTTAAAAAAAAAAAAAAGTCTTATCACACTTAGTCAATCCTCTTATAATTCTATCGGGCCTCTCAAAGTGCATCCCAAGGCACTTTGCAAAATGAATTAAAATGAACAGCTCATATATTGAAGAATAAGCCAAATTAAACAAATGAAAGAAGAAACAATATTGGCATTGCAAACTGACTGAGGAGGGGAATTCCAGATCTAAAAGGCACAATGAGAGAGTTCTGAAATAGTCTTACAGATAGTTAAGAATCACCAACAGGCTGACACCCCTGGAACTCAAGGCATAACTTGGACCAGGAGATTGCAGTATAGAGCTAAGATGTGCAAGCTAGGTTTGGCCTATTGTCTGTAATACTGGGATCATAATCAAGAGCCAGTTTAGTGAATTCTTAATACATAGTTATTCTCTATTCTCTGTTAATTTTATTGACAAGCACTATTATAGCAACACAGTTTACAGGTTTCTTAGGTCAGGTGAATCGTAGAATTGTAGGACTGGAAGGGACCTCAAGAGGTCATCTAGTCCACTCCCCTGAAGTGTATTGAAAACACCTGGTATAGGTAATAACACTAGCAGCTGGATACAGCACCAGTTGAAATCTGTGTAGCTGTCTAGCAGAGTTCACACAGGGCTCTAATTGGACTGGGTTACTTACCAGGGCTGGGGTAGGTGGGTGTTTTGAGGCTGTCATCTTGTTCAAAATGTCAGCTTTCATTTTTTAACAAAATGCAGTAATTCTTAGCTGCTATGGTTGCTAATAAAACCTTTAAAATCTGACCTGGGTGTAGTCAGTGCAGCAATGCCCAAGTTTGCAGAGAACCTGATACAATCTCTGAGAAGGATGAGTTTCCCCCACTCATCTCAGCAGAATGATCACTCAGATGCCCAATGATGATTTAAATGTCAAACATTAACTATTTCACTGTGTTCCTCAAAACATGTGAGAAGGAGAGGGACTGTCATACTATGAAGAGCTGCACAGTCTGTTTTGGTGCCATGAGCGGGTGGCACTTGGGGGAGTTCCACAATTTTATTTTTCTTCTTCATTATGACCCATGAAGTCGAAAAGCCAGAGAGGATCAATCAAACCCAGTGTGTCAAGATCCCAGCAAGGGCAGTCAGGACCAAGGGTCAGTGCAGAGGAAAAACAGAGGCTGGGAGCAGCAGAGGAGTTTGTAGTCCAGTCCAGGCCAGGGTAAGTACCAAGAGTCAGAGTCAGGAGGCAAAGTCCAAATCAAGCTGAGATCAAGCCAGAAGTTCAAGAGCAAGGAGCAGGAAAAGTCATGGCAGCTACAGAAGATCCACACTGTTGCCTGGACACTTCCTGGAATGCCCTGTGGGTTTATATAGGGCAGGGAGCCAATCGGGAGCTATGGGGCTGCTGTATGTCAAACCCTTGAGGTGGAGCTTTCTATGGTCTGTGTTCACAGCAGGTCATGGGAAGTGGAGCGCAAGTTGATTACAGCTGCCACTGGGTAGCAGCCTGGAGATATCAGCTGCCTGGTAGCTCTACAGGCCTTGGCTTGGGCTCTAGGGGCATTCCCTGACCTCCGAAACCTTTATGGAGTATGGTCTGTTCTGGTGGTGGTTGTAGGGCCAAATGGCTTCCAGTGGCTCTAGTAGCTGGTGCTCCTGCCTCTGCTGGAAGCTTTCTGCAGGCTCAGGCAGACATTTAATCTGTTTCAGAGCTTTTCTTCACAACCACTAGAGCTAGAATTTTTATTTTGTTTGTTTTTTTAAGGAAAAAAAAGCTCAGATTCTGATGCCCTAGGCATGTGCCTCTTGTTCCTAAATTGCAATCCAGCCCTGTTCATGGGTGTATCCATATGTCACTGAATGGGAGCCAAACCCAAGGAGCCCAGCAGAATATGCACAGTCATATTTTGAACATCTGTGAGTGGCATCTCCATTGGGTGGAGTGTGGTGGAGTGCTGCTACTGCTTTTCCAGTTTGGACCAGGAATCTATCCATTAAGGCATCACTCTACTAATGTCTGAAATTAGCAATGGAAATCAGAACTTCATTATTGGACCAGAGTATGGAAACGTCTTAATTCTAACTTATACATTTATCATTATGATGTTCAAAGTACAAAATTGGGTCATGCATTACACCTCAGGTTCTGTAAAACTGATATAGTATCATCTTGGGCACAATCCTGTGTTCTGAATATGCAGTCCTTCTCTTGACTAATCCCCGTACTGATACTGAAGGAGTCTGCCATGCTCTCCTAGTTGGGAAGTGCTGTTACTAGCAGTAGATGTAGAAGTGCTATCAGTCAGATGTGAGTGGCTGGAGGGAATTTGAAAAAGGAAGAAGCATAAGAGAAGACAGAACTTTACATCATAGTTTGCACCTTGAAAAGTTAGTTCAAGCATTTGGAAGTGGTAGGAGTAATAGGGGAAGCAAAGCTTTGTGACCTGAAGTCGTCATGACTTTAAACAGAGATTCAAAAGATTTTTGTGACACAGCATTACAAACTGCCAGGGTTAAGAGCACCAAGGCTAGTTCAAGGAACTCGGACAGTAAGGTGAGAGGGCAGACTATCAGCATAGTTGACCAAATAGAACTTTAGTTATTGAAAAATGGCTGCCATTGAAGTTGTAATCTTGTTTCCATCTTTTTTGTTAGTTTATTTTTAAGAGGAGTTAAAAATTACTACCGTCTTTACAGGACAGTTTTGGGGCATAAACTAAATGGCTTCATGTCAGCTATTAACTACACTAGCCTGAGCTTGGATCACTGGAAATGCCTGCTATCTTTGTTTTCCAGGTGTGGAGGTGCTCTTGGGCTAAGGGAGGTGGGCAGACTTTAAGAATATCTTTTTACTCAAAGTAGGATTCCATACCTCCTCCAGCAAGTTCCATGTCTTTGCTTGTGCATGGATAGTCATCCACCTAATAGTGTGTTAGTGTTGCTATTTACTCTTCAGTTACCCTAGTGTTAGTATTTTGACACTGACAAGGGAAGAGGAGCATGTTGTAAAATAAGTATGTTACTCTTTCTTACATAGAGGAAATGTTGTTGTCTGGTGATTGAGATGGGGACTCAAGTCAGGACTCCTGAGATCTAGTCACTGTTCTGCTGTTGAGTTGTTTGCACACCTTGGACAAGTCACTGCTTCTCTCGTGCTTTTATTTCTCAATCTGGAACACATGTATGATGCTTCTCTTTTTTCACAGAAAAGTTGTGGGGCTTAATTGATGTTCATAAAGCCCTTTAAGATCTTTGGAAGGAAGTGTAAACCATTATTGGGAGTTGTGACAATATGTGACTTTTTATTGTGGGCTTGTTTTCTATGTAGGTATGCTATTCTTTGTGGCCAGTTCTCGGAACATGAAAGTATTCAGAAGCGTATTCAAGCTGGGTATGTTTTTAAGGTGAGTAAAGAGCAGCTTCTTCATATATGCGAGTTACTGAGAGCTTGCTTCTAGGGTGGAAAGCAAGGAAGATTGGTTTGGAATTTTATGTGCTAAATTATAAGAATCTAATGGAGGGATTCAAAAGTAGGTGGCCTGAATTGTGGAAGAAAACTACAACAGTCCAGTCTCAGAGTTGACCTGTGTGAAATGAGTGAGTTGTTTCAGTTCAGTTTTTACTCTGCAAAATCTCCACACCACCACTACTTTGTGAAGAAGTTAAGGATTGAATGGACATGGAAAAAGAAATATTTCACCCTTAGTAGCAGCCCCTCTGCTTCCAGGCTAAGAGATGTTGGCAGAATAATCATAGAATATCAGGGTTGGAAGGGACCTCAGGTGGTCATCTAGTCCAACCCCCTGCTCAAAGCAGGACCAATCCCCAACTAAATCATCCCAGCCAGGGCTTTAATGAGAGGGAGGCCTGCACTGTTGATGCCCAAGCTGGTAGATGAATACATAACTTCAGTTTTGAAGGCTGCAAAAACAGCATTTTTTTATTTTTATTACATTTGCTTAAAATAGAACTTTTCCAACTATGATTTTTATTTAGCAGTGGCACTTATGTCACTGATTCCCCCTTCCCCCCCCCCCCCCCAATCTGTTTATGGGCTACAATAATTTTATAAGTTAATTCTGTGTCTTGGCTCTGGTTTTCTTTAGGAACATGTTGATAAAGCAATTGCCCTGAAACCAGATGATCCCAAGTCTTACTATCTTCTGGGCAGGTGGTGTTACCAGGTAAATAGCTTTCTTCAGCCTGTATTCCTGATTTCCATGGTACAGTATCCTGGATGTTCTAAATCTTATTACTTTTTTCTTCTCCTCTGGAAGATGATCTTCCATCTGCATGAAAATGATGGGGAATTCAATCCAACAGCCATAAGTCTTAGGGGAATTCCATTCAGTTGTTGAATTTGCATATTGCATAAGAAAACCCTAATACACCCTCATAGAAATGGCCTAGTTTCTGAAGCTCCCTGTTTGTATATATAGATTGAAAATTATCCTTATGGGAGGTCCAGGGCTTCCTATATTCAATCCTGGAACAGTGCTAAAAAACTGTGACTCAAGTGTGATATACTTGAAGTTCAGAAATCTCTCATGCCATTAGGACTATAAATGAATGTTCTCATATGATTGGCATCCCAGCTTGCAAATGAGATAATGCATAATGTTTAAGGCCTACCAGGGTACAACATACCTAACCTTAGAATCTGTTATTCAGATTCCCATGTAAGTTATTCTTCCACTTGAATACTTGTGATTTATGCAATCTTTCTCTCTAACCGCTAGAGCTATAAATCAATGCCTTCTACTATCTTACCACTTGGAATCCAAGCTTTTAAACATTTTTTCAGAGCAGTTTCAGGCAGCTCATGAGGGAGGGAATGTTGAGTGCAAATGCTTTCAAGACCAGTAGATATTGCTGAGGGAATTCTATGCTGCGCCTCCCCCCTCCCCCACCCCCACCCCCAAAAAAAAAAATTCTGTGCACAATAATTTAAAAATTTGCACATTTTATTTGTCAATTAATAAACATGGATGCTCCAGCATGGCAATGGGGAACACAGGCCACTGGCTGCATGGAGGTGAGAGATCACCCTGCAGCGCCCCAGACATAGATTGCAGTGAGGCTGCATCCAACCCTGATGCAGTGCAAGGGCCGGGCCTGCCCCAAAGGTCCATGTCTCGGAGTGGGGGAGGAGGGCTGCAGGATGATCTCCCACCTCCTGTGCTCCCCACTGCCATGCTGGAGCCTCCACATTTATTTATGGACAAAATTTGCAGAATTCTAAAATATTGTGCACAGAATTTTTAATTTTTTGGTGCAGAATTCCCCTCAGGAGTAGCAGGTGAAGCAATTCACCAGGATTAGCAACCCTGCACCAGGCACACCAGGTGTGGAATGGCTTAGTGTGGGGTGAGAGAGTTCTATGTGGGGCAATCAGGTGGCTCAGTGAGGGAGTACGGGGGGATCTGGATGTACGCGGCCTGGTTGGAGGCGGTTCCAGGTGCAGCAGCAATGGGACTCTGCAGGGGGGTCCAGGCGAAGGTGGTTGGGGCTCAGCGGGGGTGGTGGTGCTGGGGAGTGGGGTTTGGTGAGATGGGGGTCCACATGCAGCTGGTTGGGGCTCAGTGGGGTGGGGATCCAGGTGTGGGGGGCTGTGGGGTGGTCCAGGTTCATGGAGGTTGGGCTTGTGGGGGTTTGAGTGCAGAGGGGCTCAGCGGCGGGTGGTCTGGGTGCAAGGGGTTGGGGCTTGGTGGAGGGGTGGGTCTGGATGAAGGGGGATAGAGCTTGGCAGGGGGTAGTCTGCAGGGGTGGGAGTCCGCATGCAGGGAGGTTTGGGAGATGGGAGAGCAGCTCCCTACATAGTGACCTTTCCCCCTGCTTCTGAGGAGCGATGGGGGTAGGAAGTGGGGTCTGAGGGGTGCAGATTCGGGGAGGTTTCCAGGAGTGGCCCTGGCCCAGACCCAGCCGGACATATGCAGGGAAAGTGTGCTGCTCATCCTCCCCCAGCCCAACCAGGACTAGCAGCTGAGCCTGGTGCAGGGTAGGAGCCACCAGCTGGAGTGAGGCTAGGGAGGTCTGGGTTTGGGGGGGTGCAGCTCAGTGGGGTCTCTGGGTGCATGGGGGTTCCAGATGCAGGGGTGAGATTTGGCAAGGTGGGGGTTCGGGTGCAGGGGGTTTCTTGTTGCTGAGGCTCGATGACGGGGGGTCTGACCTGGCACTAGCCAGGGTGTACTTCTCGCGGCGGCCCCCCCCCCCCCCCCCCCCCCCCCCCCCCCCCCCCGCCACTGCTGCAGGGATTTACCTCTCCACCACCTGCTCCGGGCTTCCAAAATGACAAGCCCTTGCTGCTGGAGAGCGGCGCATGATCGTTCTTCCAGCTTTCCTTTGCTTCCCCGTCAAAGTCATTTTTCTGCAGGGAAGCAAAGAAATCTGCATGAATATGAATTCTGCACACAAACAGTGGTGCAGAATTCCTCCAGGAGCAAGTAGACCTTTTCCATGCACTGGTCCAGGACTAGTGATCAAAAGTCGGGGAGTAGGATCCATGATATTAGAATACAATTGGCTAGATTTCTTTTTAAAATAGAGCTTAGGGAATGGTGGCTCAGTTTGGCAAGGCCAGTTGTTCCTACTGTTAGAGTACTTGCCCTTTGCATCAGTTAAGAGCTTTTGAAGTACTTGCTATACCTCTTCTTTCTTACCATGAATATTGAGTGAAAACTATTGACTTTCTTGTCTCTAAGCTTTGGTAATAATGATTACATAATTCTGTTCCCCTCTTTTTCCTCTGTAGCTCTGGCAGATAAATGCAATCACTTGCTAAAAGTAGTGCTTTCACCCTGAAAAAAATCCAAATTCTGGATAGTTTCCTGCCCCGAATCAGCCCTTTAATCATTGCAGGGGGCCTGGGAAGTGGAAGATAAAATAGTTCAAGAAAAGCACTGGCTGCAGACTAGCTCATGCTCTTTCTTTTTCCCATGCTTTACTCCAGTAAAAACAAACGACCTCCAATCTCTTAAGCACACATAGATGTGATCAAGGATATTTCAGGGCTGGCCAAGGCTCCTGCCTACAGTACATCTCTGCATGTGTTGCCTCTGCTAGATAGTGTTGCAGGTATTAGAAGCGTGTTGGTTGCTTTATAATTCTCAAGAGGGCAAAGCTTGGAGTCAAACACTGTCATTCAGTTTTAGTATCTATAAAAAGAAATAAGAGTTTGTTGTGACCATCCATTCCTTCATTTATGAGTTGGAAGTACTTTGCTATTGTTAAAAGTGAAATCACATTGACAATTCTAGCTGAGATAATTGGCGTACTTACTGCAGATGGGCTGCTGAAGTGTGGCTAACCTAGTTCGATTTTTGATATCCAGAAGGAAACTCGGCTCGAAGTCCCTTACTCTGCCTGTACTGACATTCACACTCAGCCATATTACTACTCCTTGTTCTGTCCCCCCATCTGAAGGCTTGATCCCAATATCTACTGTCTGCTGTCTGTGCTGTCAGTATTTCAAAGGAGGCCCCTTTCTGTCTACTTATCTGAGCATCCTGTCTCATTGTCCTCCTTCTTGTCAAACCCAGGTCCTGTGTCATTTAGCTCTAGTCTGTCTCACTGCCTGTGATGTTTAGGGCAGAATCTCTGGTTACAAAGATTTTGATCCTTTGACTGGCACCAAGATAATTACCTCTTCTGCTGGAGTTGCAAAAACATTTCTCCCCTCCACAGCATTCCCTTAATAGTCTTGATTTCTGCATATTGTGAGAGTCCTACAGTGAGGAAGATGTTCTGAGATGTTCTCTGAAATAGCAATTCCTTGTTCTATGGAATTATAGTAGAGCGTTGTATGGCTGCTGGAGGCTTATTTCAGGTGGATAAGAGAGTTGGGAGAAGGACAATGAGATTTCAGGGAGTAAGTACTATAACTATACTGCTGCATGCTTTTCAACTATCCCCATGGGTACATATCACCTCAGGAAGGGATGCTGAGATAAAGTTCCTTGACACCTTAAATGACTGTTTCTTGGAGCAGCTGGTCCTGGAACCCACAAGAGGAGAGGGCAATTCTTGATTTAGTCCTAAGTGGAGCACAGGATCAGGTCCAAGACGTGAATATAGCTGGATCGCTTAGTAATAGTTACCATAATATAATTAAATTTAACATCCCGGTGGTGGGGAAAACTCCACAGCGGCCCAACGTTGTAGCATTTAATTTCAGAAGGAACTACACAAAAATGAGGAGGTTAGTGAAATGGAAATTAAAAGGTACAGGACCAAAAGTAAAATTCCTGCAAGTTGCGTGGAAACTTTTTAAAGATACCATAATAGAGGCTCAACTTAAATGTATACCCCAAATTAAATGTATACCCCAAATTAAAAAACAGAATAAGAGAACCAGAAAAGAGCCACCGTGGTTAAACAACAAAGTAAAAGAATCGGTGAGAGGCAAAAAGGCACCCAGTGGAAGATAAATTCCTAATGAGGAAAATAGAAAAGAGCATAAACTCTGGCAAATGAAGTATAAAAATATAATTAGAAAACCAAAAAAAATTTGAAGAACCGCTAGCCAAAGACTCCAAAAGTAATAGTAAATTTTTTTTAAAATACATCAGAAGCAAGAAGCCTGCTAAACAACCAGTGGGGCCACTGGACGATCGAGATGCTAAAGGAGCACTCAAAGACAATAAGGCTATTGCGGAGAAACTAACTGAATTCTTTGCATTGGTCTTCACTGTTGAGGATCTTGGGGAGATTCCCCACCTGAGCCATTCTTTTTCTGTGACAGATCTGAGGCACTGTCCCAAATTGAGGTGTCATTAGAGGAGGTTTTGGAGCAAATTCATAAAGTAAACAGTAATAAGTCTCCAGGATCTGATGGTATTCACCCAAGAGTTCTGAAGGAACTCAAATGTGAAATTGCAGGACTACTAACTGTCATCTGTAACCTATCATTTAAATCAGCTTCTGTACCAAATGACTGGAGGATAGCTAATGTAATGCCAGTTTTTAAAAAGGGCTCCAGAGGTGACCCTGGCAACTACAGGCCAGTAAGCCTCACTTTAGTACCGGGCAAATTGGTTGAAACTATCATAAAGAACAAAATTGTCTGACACATAGATGAACATAATTTGTTGGGAAATAGTCAACATGGTGTTTGTAAAGGGAAATCATGCCTCACCAGTCTACTAGAATTCTTTGAGGGGGTCAACAAGCATGCGGACAAAGGAGATTCAGTGAATATAGTGTATTTAGATTTTCAGAAAGCCTCACTAAAGGCTCTTAAGCAAAGTAAGCTGCCACGGGATAAGAGGGAAGGTCTTCTTATGGATTGGTAACTGGTTAAAAGATAGGAAATGAAGGGTAGGAATAAATGGTCGGTTTTCAGAATGGAGAGAGGTAAATAGTGGTGTCCCCCAGGGATCTGTTCTGGGCCCAGTCCTATTTAACATATTCATACACGATCTGGAAAAAAAGGGGTAAACAGTGACATGGCAAAATTTGCAGATGATACAAAACTACTCAAGATAGTTAAGTCCCAGGCAGACTGCGAAGAGCTACAAAAGGATCTCACAAAACTGGGTGACTGGGTACAAAATGGCAGATGAAATTTCATGTTGATAAATGCAAAGTAATGCACGGTGGAAAACATAATCCTAACTATACATATACAATGATGGGGTCTAAATTAGCTGTTACCACTCAAGAAAGAGATCTTGGAGTCCTTGTGGATAGTTCTCTGAAATCATCTACTCAGTGTGCAGCGGCGGTCAAAAAAGCGAACAGAATGTTGGGAATCATCAAGAAAGGGATAGATAACAAGACAGAAAATATCATATTGCCTCTATATAAATCCATGGTATGCCCACACCTTAAATACTGTGTGCAGATGTGATCGCCCTATCTCAAAAAAGATATATTGGAATTGGAAAAGATTCAGAAAAGGGCAACAAAAATGATTAGGGGTATAAAATGGCTTCCTTATGAGGAGAGATTAATAAGACTGGGACTTTTCAGCTCGGAAAAGAGGCGACTAAGGGGGAATATGATAGAGGTCTATAAAATCATGAGTGGTGTAGAGAAAGTAAATAAGGAAGTGTTATTTACTCCTTCTCATAATACAAGAACAAGGGGCCACCAAATGAAATTAATACAGGTAGCAGGTTTAAAACAAACACAAGAAAGTATTTTTTCAGGCAACGCACTGTCAACCTCTAGAACTCCTTGCCAGAGGGTGTTGTGAAGGCCAATACTATAACGGGGTTCAAAAGGGAGCTAGATAGATTCCTGGAAGGTAGGTCCATCAGTGGCTATTAGCCAGGATGAGCAGGAATGTTGTCCCTAGCCTCTGTTTGCCAGAAGAGGGGATTGGGTGACAGGGCATGGATAAGTTGATGATAACCTGTCTGTTCATTGCCTTTGGGGCACCTGCCATTGGCCACTGTCAGAGGACAGGATACTGGGCTTGATGGACGTTTGGTCTGACCCAGTATGGCCGTTCTTATGGTGTTGGTGGAAAGCTTGTCTCTCGAGGTCTGAGTATATATGGTAAAGGCATACTCTGGTACAAGACTTAATCCCCCAATTTTTTTCTTTTCGGAGGGGGAGAACATGGGTCTGCTCTGGTGTGCAGGCGAGTCACCAGAAACAGATGTGGTTATAATAAGGTGATGGTCAGATTTTAAACAGTCCAGAGAGCTTCCTAGACAGAACCATCCAGTTGCGGAGACCAGTTTTATTCTGAACCATATTTGTGTCACTGTTAATCATCCAAAACTGTAAAATGGTGGTTGAGGCAGGGGGGAGAAGGAATGCAAGTTCTGCAGATGGATTGATTTGTGTACTTGGGCAGAGTCAGCTGATGTTAGCAAAATGGTTTTGTACGTGACTTCGAGGTTGCTGCAGATACTGTGGATATGAAGGTGTCCCTGTATGCTTTGCATATACTGCGGGAATTCCTAGGGATGCATGCTGGCTACTGACTTCCTTGCTGATAGTTTAATGTTACTGTTTCTGTGCAGATTGCTCATCTGGGATGGCTTGAAAGAAAGACTGCTTCTGCCTTGTATGAAGCACCCCCTACAGCCACTGTCCATGATGCACTGCAGAACCTTTTAAAGGTACTAAAATCTGGGGGGCAAGGAAACTGTTACATTTATAGCTCTAATACTTAAATATTGCTGGAGACTGTATGATATGGATCAGTTAAACATACTATCCTGATTTGGACTGTACTGGTATATAGTGCTTTTGAATACTGTATGAAACTATTACTCTACAATTTATAGGTGGGGCTGGCAGCACTGCCTATTAAGGTTGCCCAGCACTTCCTATTATAAGATCCTGTTTTTCAGTTGCTTATAACTCTGCTGGACTGTAACTTTTCAGGCTGAAATTTTTCATGCTGGGTATCTGCCTCGGGATGAATTTTTTTTTTAAAATGTCATCCAAATATGGTCCATTAATTTCTGAGAACAAGGCTAGGGAAAAATGTATTTGCCCATTTAAAAAAAATCTGATTTTTGTGTTTGACAAGCGCTCTCACCCCCATGTTTTGGAGCATGTTTTGAAATTTGGCAAGTGGTGGCCTTGGTGTCAGCGATGCCTTTTGCCATCCCTTTAAAAATCTGTCCAAATGTATGTTCTAAACCTTTAAAAAAAATCACAGTTTGCACAGGCTTGGACTTACTGGAGTTTCATAGCTAAAAACTTAAGATTCCATCCACCACTCTGAGGTTGTTCCAGCTTGGGATTGAGCAGGACTTTTCCTCAGTTGCAGATCTGGGCTGCTGCAGGCTGGGTCAGTTCTGGGTCCAGCCACCAGAACAGAGCAAGGCGGACTGCCTCTTTTGTGCATTCATTGTCCTTCATTGTCCCCTCCTCACTCCCCAGCTTAAGCGCCATGGAGGAGGAAGCTGCCTCATTTGAATGAAGAAGGGACAAGGGCTTGAGCTGGTGGAGTGGGTGGTAAATAGTTTGGGCCCATGAGCCTGGGAGATGGAGACTGGAACTGGAGGCTGGTGGGGTAGTGGGAAGAAGTAAGTTTAGAAGTTGGGGTGGGGGAGATTGAGACCCATGAGGGAGGAGGAGACACATCTGATGAGTCAAAAAATTGTGTCAGGTTTCAGAGTAACAGCCGTGTTAGTCTTTATTCGCAAAAAGAAGAGGAGTACTTGTGGCACCTTAGAGACTAACCAATTTATTTGAGCATAAGCTTTCGTGAGCTACAGCTCACTTCATCGGATGCATACTGTGGAAAGTGTAGAAGATCTTTTTATATACACACAAAGCTTTGTGTGTTTATAAAGAGATCTTCTACACTTTCCACAGTATGCATCCGATGAAGTGAGCTGTAGCTCACGAAAGCTTATGCTCAAATAAATTGGTTAGTCTCTAAGGTGCCACAAGTACTCCTCTTCTTTTTAAAAAATTGTGTATTATCTTGTAATGCTTAAGCACAAGGGGGACGAAATAGGCCTCCACAGGCAATCTTAATTCTGCTGTTTCCTAACTTTTGAGCTCATGACTTTGCAACCTTATTGGTTTTTTTAGTGTGTAATATTAGAGTAGGACATAAACATTGCTCATTAAATCTCAGGCACTTTGTGGAAATCCGAGGGGTGATCTATTCCTAATTAATCTAAATTGATATAAACTACTCTTGGGGGGATTGCACCAATTTAACTCCATCTGTTTCTAAACAGATAAGTTAAATTGGTGCACAAACTGTTTGTAAGCCAGCCCCATGTGTTAAAGGCAACATTTGTTTGAGTTGCAATAAAAAACTGTTCAAATTGCGTCCTTCTGAAATCCTACTGAATCCTCCTCTTCCCTCCTCTGTAGGCTGAAAAGCTGAGCTCAGGATTTTCCAAAGCAGGAAGGGTGTACATTGCTAAGGTAACCAGTCATTTCTTACACTGGAACAGTTCATTTTGTTTTCTTCAGTCCATATGCTTGTACAATATGGCGTGTATGTAAAGCATTTGGAGGTCCGTGGATTATAGATGCTGTAGAAATGCAAAGTGTTCTATATAAATATAGTCACTGATAAGTTAATATTGTGTGTTTTTTACAAATGGGGCAAGGACATAACAATTCATCTGGGGCAGGAGGATATGGAACTCTAAGCTGCTCTTTCTTTGTTGGTTATTTTGCCTTTATAGATCTTCCAAGGGTCACTCAGGTTACTTTACGCAGATATATATATTTTTTTTTTGGTTAAAAATTAACATTGTTAACTTCTGAGCCAAATCATTTGTTTACTGATCCTCACATTTAAGCTGTGTGCAAGAAGAGAGTCCCGGAAAGAGTGAAATACCCAGTTTGACCTTCTTTTTCCAGCATGGATGGCAATGATTAAACAGACCATGAATGTGTTGGCCTGAAGCAGAGGATTTGCTGATTTTGTTGTTGTTTGTGTTGAGGGAAATAATTGTTTTTGAATCTTTTAAATGCTAAAGCTGATGCTTAGTTCCTTTGGCCTCCTGTTGGAGTCTAGGAAATGTTTAAAGCCCAAACAGCTTTAGTAACAGCAGCCAGAGTGGGCATAGCAAAGTGTAGCTGTAGTCATTTTCTGTGAAATCACTGTATTCCCAGTTCCCAAAGATAATAATTTTTATCTGGGTAGCGTGCTAGTTTAATGTTGGTTTCCCAGCCTGGAATTTATTAGCATTTGAAACTAGGTGAAGAGTTTATTTGACAAGAAAAGTCTGTTTTATGAAACCTTGAAAGTTGATCTCAAACCAGGAAGGGAGCTAATAGGTGCTTAGAGGCCCTTGCACCTACCACAGTTCTGCCTTTGACATACCATGTCTAGCTGTATGTGCCTGTGTAGGAATGGAAATTATGTATCCCATTAGATTAAATTTCCCACCCACAAATGAGCATCACCTTCTAGTTTCCAAATCCTTTTAGTATTTACGACAGTGAAAGTTCATGTAGGTATTTTTTCCCATTTGCTGCCACGCCCAACCTGTATCTGTGCATATTCAAAATCCCCATCTTTCCTGTATGCCCCTTTTAAGAATAAAAACCACCACCACACTACTACTTCCATGTTTGATAGAAGGGGGCAGCAACTTTTGCAGTCCCATAATTGGAAAATCTTATGGTTTACCTTAATTATTCAGCTAACATTTTAAGAGTTACAGGAAAATTTCTCATGTAGGGCTTTAATGTGGTTAAATTGTAACCTCCTGTCACAGATCCACAGGATCTGCACTATGCCCCAGCTTTTAAACAGTCTCTTGGAGGAAACCCTCCAGTGTGCCCGACCTCAAGGAGTCCCACTTTTCCTTCAGGATAGGCCCTGCAGCCTCACTACTGCCTAGACTGAGCCTCTGGCTTCCAGAACTTCTGCTTCACACTGTGAGCTCTGTTCAGTGAATCCAACTGCGAGAACATGTCTACACTACAAAATAGGTCAACTTACAGCCACCGTAGTAATTTCTGTGGTTTTTCGTGTTGACACTACCCTCCTTCTGTCGGTGATGCACATCCTCACCAGAAGCACTTCCAGTGACTCAAGAGGGGAAGTGTAGGGGCTGAGATCTCAGGCTCTTGGGTCCCCGCAGAGCTCTTTGCCAGGAGCCTGGCTGCCGCTGGGACTCTCAGCTCCCCGTGGAGCTGCCTAGCTGCCACCCAGGCTTCGGGCAGGGAGCGGGGAGCCTGGCAGCTGCCTGGGGGGAGGGAGGGAAGCACTGGGAGCCCAACCTGGGCACCAGCTAGTTAGCTCTGCAGGGAGATGAGAGCCCCCCACCTGCCCTGGGGTGACAGCACAACTGAGAGGCGGGGGGAGGGGAGTGTTACAGCAGGGAACCTACCAGCATTTCTTATCAATTTCATGGCTGTGGAGGCACTGTATGGCCCTAACTACACCGACATAAGCCATATGCCTTTCGTGGAGGTGGAGTTATATGGATGTAGTAGGGCACTTACATCGGCTGGAGCAAGGCTGTAGTGTAGATGCTGACATAGGTTGACATAAACTGCTTTACCTCAGCCTAACTTTGTAGTGTAGACCAGGCCCAAGATAGACGCCTGGTAGAGGCTTGTACAGTCTTCAGGGATGAATGAACCTCAGCAAGTATTTGCAATGACACCCAAGCAGCATTTTCCAAACAGATTAGGATTTATTAGTCAGCTGGAACACAGCATTGGATGTCCTTAGGCTAGCACAGAGAGAGATTAAAGCATAGTCCATTCTAGGCAAGCCAGAGCAATTCACCAGCCAAGTTGCATTGAACTCCATTTTCAGGCTCTGTCTCTGACTTCCTTAGTCACTCAGCCTCTCCCAGAAACCAGCTCTCTCTTTTCCCCCACCTGACACATCTCTGTCCTTTATTCCCAAGCTGGGGTCCTGCTCAGCTTCCCTGCTGAGGGGCAGGGAAATCCTCCTCCCTCTGGATTGTTGGTTGTTAGGTGTCAGTGTTCTGGTAATTGGGGTTTTCCATGGTTCTGTTGGATTGTCCACTGATATAGGTAGGCCTGGGCCAGTCCTTTTAATGACCCATGCAGTCTGCTCAAACCGCACACAGGACACCCCCCACACCCAGTGTCTCATAATCTGCCCTGAGAACAAACTTAATCCTTTCCTCCTCCTCCCTCCCCCTCCCATAGCAGTGCAAAGTATAGGAGGAAATTGTGGCACACATAGGATTCTTAAAAATAGTACAGAAAATTCCTACTTTGTCATACCTCCCCATAATGACTAGATTCACTGTTATCCTAATAAAACACACACAATGTTTCTGATAGAAGTGCTTGAGTTTCAGAAGAGGAAATATTCTGAAGACACAACCTGTCAGAGAATGTGGTGGGGTCCCAATGTGCTTTGTCTCTTTCCCTATATCCCACACTGTCTTCTTGAGTTGAATATCTGATCACAGGATTTCTAAATTCACTTGATATTTAATTACTTTGAACGAAGTAGAATTTAACTAAGGGATCAAAATGCAGAAGAGGAAAAGAAACCTGCTGTGCAGTTGCTTTCTGAGACTCTGGGCCTAATGCCGAGAATTGGAGCCTTTTTGACAAGTATCAAACATGATACTTCCTGAGTTCATAAATATGTAGCAGAATCTATCCATTGACAGTTTGTGTTCCCGAGTCCAAGCTTAAAAACCAAAAAAACTTATGGCCCTTAACTATTTTAAAATGTCAACTATATTTAAAGATGCCATTAAGTGTAAGAGCCTGAAACAATAGCTCTGAGAGGTGTGAACTGACCCATCAATCCCAATGGAGTGTCAGCTCTTGAAACTAATAACAAACCTCAGCATTGCTAACTTTCACTGCTGATCACTTGTAGCAACAGTCTCTCTAGATAACATGCATCTCCCACAATCCCAAACTGCCTCCCATGACTCTCTGGGAACTAAAAGTTCAAATGTCACTATCCAGCTGCCAAAGCCTCCAGCTTTCCTCCATGACAGTTTCTACAAGGCAGTAGGAGTTATGGGCATAAATATGTAGCACAAAAACGAAAATTATGGGGCAGTGTAAAAATAACTGAATTTAATTGAGAACTAAAATCAGAAGGAATTGTATACTAATTGCATTAGTCACCTATTAAAGATTTGAAATTTTTATTAAAATTACCTGAAGCTTCTTCAGAATATATTGCAAACTAATCTAGAGCACTACAGAACCTCGAGGGCTCTGCTGCCGAATTTAATTCCAGCTTGCTACATAATACAGAGGGTCCAGAACATGGCTTCTCTTGCATTCAGCATTGGAAAGATGGGGTTAGAATTCATTTTAAGAAAACTTGGGCCTGCTTATGCCAATGGGATAACTGTTTTTGGTGCTGTTGAAGGTGGGGGAAGTGGGTTTAGAAAGTCTGTCAAGTTTGACAGTAGGTCTCAGAGCTTGGAATTAGATTTTGGACTCTTGTTCCTGGGCTGTTGAAGACAAAGGCACTTGATAAAATGCCGTGCTTACTCTGGAGGTATGGGAGTCCATACTGCACACTGGCTATTTAGGTGACTCAAGGAATAGTGAGAACAGTGAGAAAAATAGGTGCTATACTTCCAGATAAGAACAAGCTCAGGGAAATGGTGCCCATATTAGGGGAGGAATAAGGGACTGTAAAACCTCCTATCAAAAATAAATTATTTATTTTGTGACATGGTATCGTTTATAGTGCTTTGCATGAAGGGGTCTACAGGAAAGATGGCAGAGTCCTGAGATTGCTGGATGTAGGTGTTTAAAAGGTGAAAAGAGCCCTTTTCATCAATTACAGGCTGGCTTCTCCAATCCCTGAGTGGCTGACTGACATCTATTTTCCTGTTTCTTGACACTTTTCATTATTGCCATTTTTCTTTACAGTGCTACAGAGACCTGGGGAATAACTCTGCAGCTGTTCAGTGGATGAATCTGGCTTCAGAGCTGCCAGTTATCACAAATGAGGTAGCAATTTCTGCTCTTTATCTCACTGACACTCCAATATGATCATGTAACAAAAAACCCTTTAAAACTTAATTTTAGATCCACATATAGACTTTTATATGTATTTGACCTCTAGGATCAGATGAGAGAACATTTATTCAATATCATTCTACCTGTGAAATTGGTAATTTGGTAAAATTTGTCACTGGGCAATTTTATGAGATCCAAAAGCAGGTAATGTAATGGCCAAGTGTTTATATGGAAATCTTGTTTTGAATATTGCCTAAGCCCTTCAAAATGTTTTGATGGACTCCCATTAAAATCAGCTTTTAAACTAACAGTAATTTGGGTGGTAGTAACTTATTAAAAATTTGCAGATAATACTTATTTTATAGTATACAAACTATGTTTAAGCAGGCTTAGACATAAACTTCCTCAAACCCTATCTTTCAGCACTTCTTACTTAAGTGTATGGCAAACTTTAATCTATGCTAAAACTTCACACACTGTAGTCCACTAGTGAACTTTCTCTTTAAATTGTATGTTTTTGTGAATTTACTGCTGGTAAGAGTTGGTGGGTTGAGAGCCCTGGAGACTGAAGTCCACAGAAAGATTCAGCAAAGGTTCCTTATGCTGCCCTGCGTGTATATACCTTAACCCTGATTTGGAGAGTTGGGAGAGAGGTCTCTAAGCTCGCTCATTTTGTCTTCACCTTCAAAGATGTTCTACCTTATCACTTTATAGTTGTCTGTTCCTTAGCACAGACACTTGCCTTTTCATTGCATGTAGTTTCAGAATGCCCCAAGTGATCAAGCAACATAATGAAAACCATTGAGTGGTTGATACTGTATCCAAGTATGGCTGTCCTAATAGCTGTAGCAAACTAAAAAATACCAGAAAGAACAGTTGGCAAAAAAAAAAAATGGAAATACAGCTTAGTAATTTTAGGTAGGCTTCCATGACTATTAATATTATGTGACATATAGAATATGTTAAATACCTCAGGCATGGGAAGACATCTGTATCTTTTAAATTTTAGCATATGGCGTGGTAGAAGATATATATCATGCCATATTTATTATAGAATATAAATATATGTAAAAAAAATTTCAGGTCCTTATAACTTTGTTTCTCACATTTCTCTGTACGTGGCTATCCTCTTAAAAAAGGACTATATGAGAATGGCATGGTGGGGCTCCCTGTTCAATGTTTTCCATATGAATCTTTCCAGGTTACAAGTTTAAAAAAAAAAAAAAAAAGCCCAAAACCTGTTGGTCAAGCTACTGCAAATTCAAAAGTTAAACAGATTTTTTTCTCTTCATTATGGGTCATGATACATTCCATTTGCAGGATCTTGCTGTAATTGTTTTGATGATACACAAATAGAATAGAATCCATCTCACTTTTTCCTATAGCAGTCTCTTTTGGCTTTGCACTGCTAGCAGCTGTAAAAATGTATTTTTGTCATTAAAGTAGATATGACCGAATACAACAACAAAAAAGCAGATCTGAATAACATGGTGCCTTTTTATATAGCTTTCTCATTATAACCACACTTCAAGTATCACTTGATTGCCATGCATTTGAGACAACAGATGAAACTGAACTGGTAGGCTAGTATCCTCCCTTACGCTGGCCTGACAATAAGTTCACCCTGTCTACTGTGTGGGGAAATACAGTTATGGCGTGGGTATTGCCAGTTTATTACTGTTAGTCAAGGACTGATCAGAAACCC
The DNA here is from genome assembly GCF_015237465.2 of Chelonia mydas. Taxonomy (NCBI): domain Eukaryota; kingdom Metazoa; phylum Chordata; order Testudines; family Cheloniidae; genus Chelonia; species Chelonia mydas. Next base: position 73,375,343 of record NC_051246.2, read on the forward strand.
CCCAAATTACTTGTAATCAGTTATTATTTACATCATAATTATCAAAAATGCAAGTAAAGTAATCTAGACAAGTCAGCCAGATCTTACTCCTTCATTCTCTGTATTATTGAATAAACACTGACATGTAAGGCAACATTATAGAAGTATGCAACTTTGTTATGACAAACACAGTATTTTAAAATCTGTCATTAGACTGTGTTGCTGTATCCGAATTATTCGGCTGGGGTTCAGGCCGCAGGTCGGCAGGGAGTCTCAGCCAGATATCTGCAACATGCTGACTTGATAGTGCTGCCACCTCCAGAGCATTATCCATTACTGCATGAAGGTACTCAGCTGCTAAATGTTGCCAAACCAAAGGAAACCAGGGTATCAAACTGATGAATTCCAGAATGTGAATGGGAAATGGCCATATTCAGCCAAATGGGTAGCTTCCTCAGCTCAAGTTCCTCTTGACAGAACTAGGATGAAACATTTAACTGGAAACAGGAGATATTCCAAAAGAATAAGTTTCAGAGTAACAGCCATGTTAGTCTGTGTTTGCAAAAAGAAAAGGAGTACTTGTGGCACCTTAGAGACTAACCAATTTATTTGAGCATAAGCTTTCGTGAGCTACAGCTCCACTTCATTGGATGCATACTGTGGAAAGTGTAGAAGATCTTATTATATACACACAAAAAGCATGAAAAAATACCTCCTCCCACCCCACTCTCCTGCTGGTAATAGCTTATCTAAAGTGATCACTCTCCTTACAATGTGTATGATAATCAAGTTGGGCCATTTCCAGCACAAATCCAGGTCCCCCCCCACACACACACACACACAAACTCACTCATGTCAAGGTTCCTTCCCCACTCTGAACGCAAAGCAATGCATGAAAACCTCCTAAGCTTATCTTTACCAGCTTAGGTCAAAACTTCCCCAAGGTACAAAATATTCCACCCTTTGTCCTTGGATTGGCTGCTACCACCACCAAACAAATACTGGTTACTGGGGAAGAGCTGTTTGGAAACGTCTTTCCCCCCCAAATACTTCCCAAAACCTTGCACCCCACTTCCTGGACAAGGTTTGGTAAAAAGCCTCACCAATTTGCATAGGTGACCACAGACCCAAACCCTTGGATCTGAGAACAATGAAAAAGCACTAAGTTTTCTTACAAGAAGGCTTTTAATAGAAATAGGAGTAAATAGAAGTAAAGAAATCCCCTCTGTAAAATCAGGATGGTAGATACCTTACAAGGTAATTCGATTCAAAACATAGAGAATCCCTCTAGGCAAAACCTTAAGTTACAAAAAAGATACACAGACAGAAATAGTTATTCTATTCAGCACAATTCTTTTCTCAGCCATTTAAAGAAATCATAATCTAACACATACCTAGCTAGATTACTTACTAAAAGTTCTAAGACTCCATTCCTGTTCTATCCCCGACAAAAGCAGCATACAGACAGACAGAGACCCTTTGTTTCTCTCCCTCCTCCCAGCTTTTGAAAGTATCTTGTCTTCTCATTGGTCATTTTGGTCAGGTGCCAGCGAGGTTACCTTTAGCTTCTTAACCCTTTACAGGTGAGAGGAGTTTTCCTCTGGCCAGGAGGGATTTTAAAGGGGTTTACCCTTCCCTTTATATTTATGACACGCCCCCCAAATCTCAGCTAGGGTGAAACACTGGCTGGGATTTCTACCTGGAGCTCTAGGAAAAACAGAGTTAATAAGACACATGCATCTCTAAATATACTACCAAGTACATAAAGACTAACAATATTTTCCACATCTCAAGGACGATTTTAACCAGTTGATTCTGGGAAACTTTCACGGGAGAGTGCATCAGCCACTTTGTTAGGAGCTCCTGAGATGTGTTGGATGTCGAAATCAAAATCTTGGAGAGCTAAACTCCACCGAAGAAGTTTTTTGTTAGTTTCTTTGACAGTGTGAAGCCACTTCAGTGCAGCATGGTCGGTTTGCAGGTGGAAACGCCGTCCCCAAACATAGGGGCGTAGCTTTTCCAGAGCAGGAGAGTGAGTTTGTGGGGGGGGGACGGACCTGGATTTGTGCTGGAAATGGCCCAACTTGATTATCATACACATTGTAAGGAGAGTGATCACTTTAGATAAGCTATTACCAGCAGGAGAGTGGGGTGGGAGGAGGTATTTTTTCATGCTTTTTGTGTGTATATAATATCTTCTACACTTTCCACAGTATGCATCCGATGAAGTGAGCTGTAGCTCACGAAAGCTTATGCTCAAATAAATTGGTTAGTCTCTAAGGTGCCACAAGTATTCCTTTTCTTTTTGCAAAAGAATAAGCAGTATATTGGAGGAATAAAACTTAATAAGAAAAGCAGGGGGGTTTCAGGAAAGAGACAAAATCAAGGACTCATGAGCATTTACTTCCCTTTTCTGAGATGGCATAAAGAAAAGAGCAGCATGCCACAAACAGGAAAACGAGGGTCTAGTAAGGCGGTCCAGATAATATTTATATTGTGGCTTTCATTTTTAATGTAATTGCACACATTCAGCCTCTTCACCCCATAAGGTAGATAGGTAACTTGATCATACTTATGGAAGAACAGAGGCAAAGAGGTGAAGTGGCTTACCCAGTTCAACAAAGAGTCTGCATGAAAGCCAAGGTTAGAACTCCAGAGTTCCTGGTACACAATTCTGTGCTTTCAGAAGTGAAAAAGAAATAAGAAGGAAGGCTTTCTCTTACTGCTTGGAAAACCTGAATAGAATTTTTAAAACAACTATAAAGACATGTATCCAGTAGGAGGAGGGATATGAGAAGTTGATTTAAAAAAAAAAAACCAAAACCATAGGGTTGAATAAGAAAATGAAACCAAGTGAGTAACCTTTAATTTTGTAAATGGAACTGGATTAGACCCACTGGCCATTGTGATGTTTATCCTTTCTTTGCTTTCTCAGGATGAAAAACTCAAGAGGGAGATTGAGGAGATGCAAGGAATCTCAGAAGAATAAGTATTTTTTTTAAAAGCCCAGTCCTCTGATAATTGTGAACAGTACAAATTCCAGTCTAAAGGATTTCACAATCCAGATAATCTTGGGCTTCATGGGCAAACCACAGATCTTACAAAGAACTAACCAAACTGCAGTTTCAACAGCACTTCCCAAAGGAGTTTAATCTTGGCAGAGACTCACAGGACTAAACACTAATTCTGTTCATCTGCCTGCCTGTTACACCAGATATAGTCTAATGAATCCAGCGCTTGACCTGTTCAGTGCAGCAGCCATCAACTTGATTGGATTTTAGTTTTCCTGTATGCCTTTGATTTTAACATTCATCCACCTTCACTTCTCAAGAAGTATTTATTGCTCAGCTTCCACCAGGAGAGGACATAAACATGTGAAGTTCAAGTTGTGATGGGATCCTGTGCTCTATTTAATAAAATGTCAGAGGCATGGTTCTAGTGTGTCATGAAGGCAGGGAATCAACAGCCACCCTTAGCTATACCTATATTTCTTAGTAGTTAGTGACAACCATTGCTAGTAGGCAGAGCTGAGAATGTCAGTCTTTCCTTACTGCTGAGCTCTTTGATTGCTCATGGCTTTTTCAGCATAATACCAAAGGCAAGAGTTCTGCTCAGCCCCTCCTCACCTCCTTCTGAAAACAATCAGTGATCCTGTTGTCTCTTTGCAAATTCATCTGACTAGTTAGTGGTTTTAGTCATCAAGGTAAAATCAGCAATACTCATCAACATATATCTAGGAGGTTAACATCACGGGACCAGTGCATCTGCTTTCAGAGACGTTCTTCAGAAATAAGAATTTATGTTAAAGAAACGTATCGCTGCCATAAGAGACAAAGTGATAAAATCTTAAACTTGGAACACAAACTGGATTTTCTTCACTCATCAAAAATGCTAATCTTTTAATCCAAGTGGACACTTTCAGATTCTTTAATTATGAAAGATTGATGTCTTCTGCACTCATCTAAACCTTACCTACCTGATGCAAATGAAGTTGCAGAGGCTGTTCATTATCTTTGTGAAGCACTTGCTGCAGAAAGGGAGGAACCACGTGGGAAAATTGACAGTTCAGCACAATGTCTTTCCACCTCATTCTGCTAGCTAACAAATTCAAAGTATAATCAAAATGACACTTGGGGTGGGGTGGAGAATCAAGGTAAACACTCATATTTGTTCCAGTCAGTTCCAAATAGCAGAAAGTTTGTTTGTTTGTTTTTTCTCCTCTAACACTTTTTTCCAGAGGACAGCACAACTCACCTTGTTCTATGCACAGTGATTTCTCCCAGGAATCTAACTGGGCTTCCTCTTACCTTTTAATTTTTTATTTTAGCTGGTAGCTATCTGTGTGTGGGCATTAAACACTTTATTACATGTTGTATAATATCATGTCTGATTTGCTGTAGAGTGGGATTACAAAACCAAACATTTAAGCTAATTACACACCATCTAATAGAAAATGAGATCTGATTGCCTTTCTTAACCACATATACATATGTATTAGGGGGGCACTTTGGGGGCGGGGGGGTGGGGAGGGGGACAACCTTGGCTGAGTTTTCCCAGGTCCTGATAGAAATCAGAGCCTGACAATTCACCATCCTCTGTGGAGGAGGAATCGGAGGACTTCTAGATCTTTTAAGCTTTTGCTTCCCCTTTTTAGTTTTTGCTTTTTTGTTCGCTTAGAGAGCGTACTAGCTCCATCACAGCTTTGGTGAGGCCTTTTGCATCAAGCTTTCCCAAGGGCCTGAAGTCCTCTCTCAAGATTTTTGAGTCCTCGCCTGCTGGGTCGCATTCCCCCAGGGAGGGGAAATGCTTCTAGAGTCCTGGCCAAATTGGGAAGCAGGGGGCTGTTTATGAGCCCTGCTTCTTTTCCCAGGCTACTCAGGACCCATTTTAAGATGTGGGGGAGGGGATTTGTGACCCTGTAAGTCTCACTTCCCTGTTTTCCAGGCATCCCGTGGGCCTTACCCCCTGAGTCAGCTGACTGCGGTCCTCTTCATCCTTCCCAAAGACACCTGGTCCGTTATTGCAGAGTTAATTACAGCTGCTCTGGTGGGTTGGATCCCCATGCCTGTTCGACTCGGGGTAAGTCCTGAGGGGGACTGTCCCAGGTCACAGCTGGGGGACTGTTTAGATTTCATACTCTGCTTTTTTAGGCTTCTTTGTCATTCCTAAAAGGTGCTGAGAAGCTAACAGGGAGGTGCTGCAGTGGAGGCTCTGGGTGGGTTCCAATACCTGAGTAAAAACTGGCCTGGGGGGAAGAGGGGGTTTGGGAGGGAGAACACTGCTCACTGGTGCCCCCAAAAATTAGTCAAAAAACCCCTGTTAGGCAGATAAAAGGCAGGAGCACTGAAGCTGCTGTCCACACACTGCCATGGAGGCAGAATCTGGCTAGAAGTGTGAGTCTTCAGCAAATCTCCAAATAGTTAAATGTTATGACAAATTCTAGAAGAGAAGACTTTAGAAATATTCAGGTTTTGAAGGTATGGGACCTACCAAGAGAATATTCTAGTTCGGATGATGTCTGCTTGTTTCTAAATAGACATGAGAATACAATTAAAATTGGAAACTGCCAATTGAGCTGGGTGAAGTGAGATTAATGAGCACCTAATTAACTGCCCCTTTCTCCATTCTACTCCCTGGGAATCCATTCTGGATGGATGGTATTTGAATGTATGTGCAGTTGGGCCCCAGTCATGCTTCCACTCAAAACTGATGGCAGAACTCCTATTAAATAGGAGTAGGATTGGGGTGCTTGCAGAGCATTCTTCTGTTATGTAGAATAGATCCTCAAGTAACCAAGGAGTAGATCAGCTCCTTGTATGGCCATGTGATATGCTGTAGTTCATGAGGAGACTTGCACAAACGTAGCTGTCTCATGAAGAGACTTGCACAAATGTAGCTGTGAGTTAAAGGTTAGGCAGGCAGGGATTGATGTTAATACCAAAATCTGAGAGGGTTTTTTTTCCCTCCATTGGTTGAAAGTTGAATTGAGTCTTGTGGGGTATTAGATAGAATGCCTTGAAAAAAGACATTTAAGGAAGATTGGGCTGTGTGACCTCTTTTAGCTTTGAGAGCTTAAATTTCTTCATTGAATGGGGAGAGGGCAGTAATGAGGCTAAGGAAAGGGATGTCCTTTCCTCTTTTTAACATTTTAGTGGGAGCTCTAGTTTTTAGATTCATTCAAATGATGAATGCTGTCTTCTCTTTACCCCTTATTTTATCCCTCCATTTTTTGTTTGTGAACATTTACTCTAGGCTTTCTATGTATTTGGTTCCCTGCTTCAATTGCATTTTTTTTTTAAAAGCAGACTTCCATTTGTTGCTTAAAAAAAAAAAAAATCTTGGTCTGGAATTCCATTTTAATTTAATTTTACCCATTGTGCTTTTTCATTGGGAACTTGAAGTTCAGGGCTGCGATATTCAGGGCTGTGCATGTACAGGGAAGATTTCCATTGGAAGCTACACTTCTGGCTTAACGACTGGATGGAGACTTGAATTCAACACACTATTTTCTAATCAGATATGTTTGCTGGAAACTAATTTAATGTGGCTCTAAGAACATGAGGAAAGGAGATGGTAAAGTCTGCAGTTCTTTTCAAGCTCAAAGGCTCTATTTTTGCTGTTTCCCTCCTGACCATCTATCACAGGGGTGGCCGACCGGAGCCTGAGAAGGAGCCAGAATTTACCAATGTACATTGCCAAAGACCCACAGTAATACGTCAGCAGCCCCTCATCAGCGCCCCCCCCACCCCCACCCCCCTGCTCACAGTGCCTCCCACCCATGAGGATCAGCGACTCCCCCTCTCTTCCCACACCACCTGATCAGCTGTTTTGTGGCATGCAGGAGCCTGGGGGCGGGGGGGAGGAGAGGGAGGAGCGAGGGCATGGCAGGCTCAGGGGAGGGAAGGGGTGGAGTGGGGACAGGGCCTGTGGCAGAGCCAGGGGTGAGCAGTGAACATCCCCTGGCCCACTGAAAAGCTGGTGCCTGTAGCTCCAGCCCCGGAGTCGGTGCCTATACAAGGAGCCTCATATTAACTTCTGAAGAGCCGCATGTGGCTCTGGAGCCACAGGTTGGCCACCCCGATCTATCGCGGTGATCCTTGGTATGCTGTGTTGGGGATCAAATGAATTTTTTTTAAAGGTTCTAGCTTTCTGTGTTTCTTGCTGGTTACAAATAAGAAATCTGATTGAGGAATGCAGTTTCAATTCTAATGAACAGCATATCTTTCAGATTGATGTGGCGAATCATGGAAGTTTAATTAAAAACACTCTCCTAGCCATGCTGTTTGGGATTTTAGGTTTAAACAACTAAATTTTAAGACTCCTCTTGAGAGGATAAACCTAAGATACTCTGACAGAGAGTGGCTTTTATATGCAGGCAGGGAAAGGTGGCAGGGGTTATTCCTCCTGTTAGAAAGGGGGATGCACTTTAACAGCCTCAGGTAAACACACAGCTTGTTTTGGGTTGTTTTGTTTTTTACATTTGCACATGTTTTACTGACCAGTCCTGGATGTTACTGTTAATTTCATGAAGTTGACTGCACTGTAAACATTCCAGGGCCATAAGAGACAGGAGATTTGGATGAGTAAATCTTAATTGAAAGACACTTCGGAAGCCTGTTTCCAAGATTTATTGCAGGGATCAGAGATGAGAATTATTTTTCCTGCAACTCGTCTTGTGTTGCTTTTATGGCATATCTGTCTGTGGTTAATTAGTATTGTGTTAAAGAATAACTGTGAAATGACCAAACTACTTTTAACTTCACTGTGTTGTTTTGTTTGAAATAAAACACTTCAAGTGTCTAAGGAGAAAATTTCCCCTTATTTAATTGTAGTGTTGACACCTTATTCTTTACAGTAATGATTTAGGTAATTGAGCAAGTCCACTGACAGAAATACATCTTTCTGTTAAAAAGTCATTGAATGCATATGCACGCATAATACTGAAAATACCATAATGAACATATGGGAGCATAACATGTCACGGTTTTGTGGCTGGGGGGTGGTGGGGAGGGGAGAATGTGTTACCCTTGTAGATGATATAGTGTGTATATATACATAGCTGCTGATACTTTCACTGTAATACATATGTACACTTCCTGTTTTTTAAAAAAAGGAATGTTACTTATACACACAACTTGATTTAAAGTGAATTTGTCTTGGTAATCATTTGTACTGATGAGGATTTGAGTAATCTAAGTCTCTAGCCTCTCTTACCCAAATGACCAGCTCTTTCCCCTTCAGAAAGTGTGACAAGTGTTAAATCAAGTTAGTTTTAGCATTTAAACTCTTTAGAATCTTACATTTTATAGCTCCTTTTATTCTAAAGCATTACACAATGCCAGCAAACGAATATACCAACTATACAGAGCGATCACTTCTGCCTTTGCTGAAATTCAACTGCCCTCTGGAGTGCAATGCACTAACTGTTTAACAGTGCAGAGTAATAACATTTGTGGAAAGCAAAGAATACTGTATCTAAATGAAGCTCCAGGAGGAATTTAGGTATAATGTAATTATCCAAGCCTGAATTTTAATCATATTCCTGGTCTAATACCCCACTCCTAGAAGAGTGCCATCAAACCATCAATTACCATAAGTGCTGGGGAAATTGGTTTTATATCTCATAGCAAAGACAGAATCTTAAGCATAACTGAATTCTTCCTGATGTTCTGGGTAAGTTCTGACTTTCTAAGCTAGAAAATAAAGTTAGAAAAAGCACACCCCTGAGTGATAGCTAAGCCAACCTAAGTCCCCCAGGGTAGACAGTGTTAGGTCACCTACCACCTCTCGGGGAGGTGGAGTACCTATGCCGATGGGAGAACCCATTGGCATATGTAGTGTCTACACAGAAGTGCTACAGCAACACAACAGCATTGTAATTGTAGATGAGCCTTCAGTGACAAGTAACAGGGTCAACATCATTTCCAATAGAAATGGGCCCTACAACACCTGTTTTACTTTCTACAACACAAGACTGTTCCTTGGAACATCTCTGGCAAATACTGACCTGCTCTGACCCTGTTGAATTTGAGAGGGTGGTTGCATGCAACTTCCTGTGTGTGCATTCTCTCATTTTCCACAGCAATCCCTGCTGCTGACATCACTTAAGTTTTCCTTTTGTTGAGTGGTCAGAGCAGTCACTGGTTCATTTTGAGGGTTTTTTTTTATCATCATCCCATTGCAAGGTCTCCTGAATGTCAGTATGGGTAATCAAAGTTTTTTCCAACTGCAAATGGTACAGCTAAAGTGTGTATGTTGTTTCTGCTTATATAATTGATGTCTCACCCGCAAAACTTCTCCAGCTGAACAAAATGACCAGTGGAAGTTATATTTTCACTGTAAAAGGAAATCGGTCACAGTGTGGAGGGGAAAAAGTTAGTGGTACCTTTCTAGGCTCCAGGCACATGAGACACTGGCACAAATCTACTGTGAACAATGTTTAAAATAGTTCCACATACTCTCTGGGCATCTTGGGCTGAGTTCCCTGTCAGTGGCATCTGAATGCACCATTTGGGCTTAGCTTGGCTCTTTCTCTGGTGAGTCTCATGTACCCTGCTGTGCTGTTTGAGCTCGTCTCCCCTTGTGGTCTTGGGTAATCCACTGGGCTCTGCTAGGTTCCTTGGCTGGGCATGGGTGGAAAAGTGGCAGCACCCTCAAGCCCACTCACTGGTGTTGCCAAAATGAGCTGTCAGTCCCAGCAGATTGGGCAGATCTGCGTAGTATGAACATGTTTTCTTATGTGCTTTTGAGGAGCTAACAATGTTGACATCAAAGTGATAGCTGTGGCATCTGAGTGCCCATTGAAATGAATGGAGCAGATCACATCTCTGAGCTATTGCTTCAGCTTCTACAATCGCAGGCAGACATCATGTTGTTAAGACTACTCAGCAACCAAAGTAGCTAGAGACTTTTTAAAAAAATAAAAATTAAAAGCTTTAGATTCTACAAAAATAAGGGCAGAAACATGAAAGAGGTATAAGTGTGCTGTTCTGCTGCCTATCCACTGCATCTGAGCCTTGGGGGAAAGGGTTTCTCCCACTTGAACTAAAGTCTTCAGTCTTGGTTTAATTTCACCATTAATTTCATGTGGACAACATGCCTCTACACTACAGCTTGATTCATCTTCCACCAAGGCATCTCTGTGGAGGTAGGTGCAGTCTTGATCTGAGTGGATAGTTTTAATCCACAATCAAATTCTACTCACTGGATTGTTTGTTTAAAAGCAGAGCATACTCTCCAAAAGCCTGTGTGCGTTCCGTATTGCAGACCTGCTTAATCGTAAAACAAGGTATATTTGTCAGATCTGCTTTCTCCAGTGGGATTGTTGTGCCATCACAGTTCATACTTCTCTTCCCCCCATTTCTCAACTTCTTAGGTCTTTAGAGTTTCCTGTGGAACTAGTTTGTTCTGCATCCTCTGCAAGGTTAGTGTCAAGTCTGCAGAGCTTCAAGTCTTGAAACCTTTATGGGCCATTTACAAATAATGCTGTAATCTCTTGGATGATTTTTCTGCCTTTTTCCTGCTTCCCAAAAAAATCTCAGTTCTTGGGAATCTCTCTTCCTGCCTGCTTTCCCCCGGCCCTGCACTTGAGAAATGATCTGGTCAACAAAGCATTGCAAAATTGTTCAAATAACTGCCTTTAGCAGTTTTTCCCTGTAGAAAAGAGCTGTAGCCAACCTGCTCTGCAACAGCGTGCTGCCAACTGGCACAGCAAAGGAAAGATTTACTGTTGCATACAAACATCTAGGCCTAAATCTTCAGAAGTTATTGTTGGGGGGGGCCCCCAACTTGATATACTTCAAAAAATGGGGAAAGGCCACATGGACACATAAGAAGGTTTCTTCACGAGCTAGAAATTTAATCAAAAAGCACAGTTCTGCAAGCCAATACTGAGTAATCCTAAAGCCACTGAACTGTGGAGCACACATGAATCTGTATGTGTGGATTCCTAATTCATATCCAGCACTGTAATATTGAAGGGCCAAATATGAATAGTAGTGGCATCATGGTTTTGGTTCAGCTGAGACCACTTTCCTCTCTCTCAGGTGTTGGTTCTGCAAATGGCTCTGTACTGCTTAACCATTATTGTGTGGAAGCCTGTGCACAGAGTTGAATCTTGCATTGTGATCTGAACTCAGGCTCTTGCAGGGAGTTCCACAGCCAAGAGCTGATGCCTCTCGCCTCCAGCGTTTTCATTCTAGGTTTTGTTGGCCAGGGTGGTCCTGTTGATCATAGTAATGTTGGAGGGGTGCAGAGAGAGATGGTCCTGGAGATAGCTGAGTCCTCATCCACTGTGCTCATTTGAAAATGAAGACTATGATCTTGCAGGAGTTCCCATGTTTTTCCCATCCATGCTGTTTTCATAGAATCATAAAAATGTAGGGCTGGAAGAGAGCTCGAGAAGTCATCAAGTCCAGTCCCCTGTGCTGAGGCAGGACCAAGTAAACATAGACCATCCCTGACAAGTTTGGCGACCCTGCTTGATTACCAATTTTTACCTTTCAGTCAAAAAGGCTGTTACTCAATAAAAGGTGGTCCTTCAGTCTACAATGCCAGCATCGCCCAGAGGATAGATTTAGATATCAAGTAAGTCACCAGCTGGATTGCAAAACCAGAGATTGTCCACAGAGCTGGGGTAAATGGACTGTAAAACTCTGAGCTGTGCAATAACGGTGCTGGAATGCTGCTGTCTGGCATCTCCAGTGACATTTTGCGTGCCAGTAGTTCAGACACGTTCAAAAGCCTGGGGTGAAGAGCAGGAGGAAAATGAGATTTAGGGCTTTTAAAATTCTGCATTTTGAAACAGTTGCTGAATGCTGGCTTGTTTATGTACGTAGTTTTTATTTGAGTTTAATTAGGAAATTGCTTTGTCCCATTCATTGGACAAAGTAAATAATTTCCCTCTTAAATATGCTGTAAGGCCTTGTATTATTTGGTCCAATAATCATACAATATAATATTTTGTGATAAATATAAATTGTCCCTCTAAATGAGCAGAAGAGCGGGGAGAAAAAACCTTTTGTAGTGAAATGGCCCACCTCGATTATCACTACAAAAAGTTTCCCCCCCACTCCCCGCTCTCCTGCTGGTAATAGCTCACCTTACCTGATCACTCTCGTCACAGTGTGTATGGTAATACCCATTGTTTCAGGTTCTCTGTGTATATAAACCTCCCCACTGTATTTTCCACTGAATGCATCCGATGAAGTGAGCTGTAGCTCAGGAAAGCTTATGCTCAGATAAATTGGTTAGTCTCTAAGGTGCCACAAGTACTCCTTTTCTTTTTTAAAGGTTAAACAGGCACTCTCACCAGAAATAGTGAGCAAACTTAAATCAATTAGTCCTGATGGTTGGGGTTTACCTAAATACTCGTCTGCTATTGGTCCAAAAGGCTGTCCGTAAACTGCACCATTCCACCTTCCCTTTTTGTTTTGACACCCTGCTTCTTCTCCTAGGCTAAACTCTAGTCTAGGCCCCAATTCTGCCAGCTACTCCATGCTGGTAGACTCCTATTGACTTCAGTAGGGCTCCAAGGGCATTCAGGGGTCTGCCTGCCTCCCCCACATGGCATTCTTTGCAAGATCAGGATCTAGGTGGGCACATTTCTTACTTTTAAGTACTTCATACACATTTTGAAAATTGCCCCTGCCTGAAGAAATACAAAAGATGCTCTGCTTTAAAAACAGAAGTAAAACACTTGCAAACTGGAGAAGCAGCAGAAATATGCCCTTCATTTTCAGTGCGTCAGCTACCACAAGCAACCTGGGAGACTGAAATACCGTGTGCTTGTCCCTGCTGGTTTTTGCTTGCATTTGTGGGTTACTGTTGTGAAAGAAGCAGAGCAGTTCTTGTGCTACAGTCAATTTGCATTTGCTCCTAGCCTTATTACAGATGTAAGTCAATGTTTTCTGCACTAACATTATTAATTCAAAAATCACTCCACTATAAATCAATATGTAACAGTATGCTGTAAAATATTGGTTTTATCTTCACAGGAGGGGTGTGTGTGTGTGTGTGTAATGGAGACTTTCATAAATTATGACCTTTATGTCCAAGCAGGGATGTAAAACCTACTGTTCTATTTCTGCCCATATTCAATAATATCTTAGAATAAGCTTTTGTATATGATGATTTTGGGGACATTGTAGCAGTCACCTCTCTTTTGGATGTGGCAGGCGAGAATGGTAAAGTTTTTACATGGACATTTTTTAATCTGAATTCATAATTTATAGCAGTCTTAGGCCTGAAGCAACTATGCACAGAGGATATCTATAAGCCTGTGTAATCCTGGTGTTTCCTAAGTGGCAGTTGACTGTAACTCCCACCCCCTAAATTACTTGGAAAGCATTGAAATACCAAAGTGCACTCTTCTCAAATGGTTTTTAAGACTTTTTGTACTCTTGGCTGGTTTTTTTTTTGAAGGGGGGAAAATAGTTTACTTGAATGAACAGCTGTGCAGTATCTTTCCAGCTACTCAAACAACTTGAACTATTTTCTTAAGTCATTTGTATTCTTTTCCATTTAAATAATCTCATCATAATCTCATCAATATTGCAAACAATATTGCAAACAAGAAAAAATTGAGTCTTTGTAACAGCTTGTCACCAAGCCAAGCACTCTTCTTGTGCACTCCACAATGATGATCAGTACACTCAAAGCACCTGTTTGGGGGGGGGTGGGAACTTGTACCATCCAGCCGGTTATCAATTTCCTGGCCTCTTCCCCAAGTGCTAGACGATGGGGTCGTTCTTCCTGGGGCTTCCCGATAGTGGCTGTCTCTATCCCAGTCCCCACTTTCACTTGCCTTTTACTATTTATTAAAAGGAATAATTCAACATACAAATCTAGTCCAAGTCAAAAACATAGTTTATGGACCTTTCTGTGGTAGGTAAAATGGCAATTAACAGGGCAGAGAGAGACTTGGAGGAGCAAATAGTCAAAAGAACAAATACGGAAAAAGTATGGCTGGCAGTGTGGACTCTTCAAACCTTCTGGAGGGAAGAGATGGTGATGAAAAGCTTAGACACATGGAAAGGTTTTCATATGAAGAGAGAGTGATAAGGTTGGCCTGCTTAGTTTAGAGAGGAGACAAATGAAAAAGGACATACATGCTGGTGATATACAAAGTTGGGCACTCCTGTTTGCCCTTCCCTATGGTACAAGAACAAAAGGACAGCCAATGAATTTAAAAAACAACAAGTCTTGAAGTAAGCTCATTAGCAGACTATCTCATTGGGAGAGGGGGAGATAAAGCTTGGTAGGATTTAAAAAGGAATGAGAAGGGGTGAGATCCTCATCCCAGTTCTAGCCTCTTTATGCTGGATAAAAGGACCAGAATGGTGTAAATTAGTCCTAAAAAACCCATCTCCTGCCAAAGGAGGATTCCTCCTGAGCAAGCACTACAGAAGCCAGCTTTAAGGCTGCCCTCAGAGGACCCCCTCACAAGGTGTAGGAGGCATGGTGCTCGGGGGCAGGGATGCAGCCCTGCAGAGATTCCGGGTAGTGCTGAAGCTGAAGGAAGCTGATGTAATTTAGACAGACCCCCCCCCCCCCCCATACCAGGATTGTCTGTATTACTTTTCAGACCTCTCCACACCTGCGAAACAGCCCAGGATAGGGAGGTGCAAAGATGACATAAAACCACTTAATGACACAACCTGTGCTGTGAGTTCTGTGCTGCACTTCTTAGAGGTGCAGCCCCAAGTCTCACCCCTGGTATTTATGTTGCTTTTAAGATCATCCACAATTAGGTTACATATTATAAAGTATGTGTAAGGGATATAACTCGGGGTTGGGGGCATAAGCCACCAACTCAAGCTGATCAGGAAACTGGATTTCCACTGTGTGAGAAATTCTAACCTTTGAAAATTTGTTTTCATTCTGACTTGGAAGGAAAAATCAAAATTTGAATTTTTTCATGTAAACAAAATTCTGAAAAATTTAGTTGGAAACACTGAAACATTTCATTTTGGTAATGTTGAAACAAATATACATATGTGTGACTATAATACAGTTAATAGAACCTAGAGATGAAACTAAATGAATTGAAAATATAAAGTTGAAATGAAATGTTTCTGCCTTATCAAAATGAGTCTCAAATAGTGTCAAAATCAACACATTCACATTAAATGCTTTGATTTTGATGAAACTGCATTTTCCATTGGAAAACTGTTCTACCAAAAATCTTGACCAGATGTACCAAACACAAACTGCCTTGAGCTAGGTAGAAACTTCCTCTGCTGGCAGATTAATCCATCATTCTCCTTTTGGGATATTCTGCACCATGCTCTGAAGCATCTGGTATCTAGACAAACCACAGGTCTAGTTTAGTATGATAATTTCTATGTTATTCTTTTGGGACAGGAAGCTATGGAGGGTCTTGGATACTGTGATGAAGAGTACAGTATCCAATCTTAGATTAGATATATTATCCAATTATGTAATTAGTGATGCATTTTAAAGTAGTATGGAAAAGTCGGCATGAAGGAGTTAATAGCAGCAGCAGCAGAAGAAAACAGTAATTTCTGAGTTATGCATTTATTAATTGCTTACTGCTTGTGGGATTTTAATTCTTTGCACTAATAGGAAAGAACATTTCAAAAAAATGCAAGTCACTTTGCCAAATTGAATTAAAAAGCTAAATGTTGGGGAAAGAACATAATAAGAGTTGTATTCCATGTAATTTCCCTAATGGCAATTCTACAAAAGTTTTAAGAGTCCAGTTCAGGCCTTCCAAAATTTTTCTCCAGTTATGCTGGAGGTTTATAGGCAAGGAGACTAGTTCTGTGTTGGTTTCCACCTGAGATGTTTTCTTAGTGCAGGTTAAAAAAAGCAAAAAAGAGAGAGACCAAACAAACAAACAAAAACCTTCTGCTGCTAGAAAGCCCCATACAAAAATATATTCTGTCTGATGAACTGGTACCAGGACAGCACAATGAGAGGTACAGAGAGGATGCAAGTTTGAGAATGACTGTGTTCTAATTTTAAAGGATATAATAGGTTTAGACAGCCTGGCAAATATTTCTCTTGCATTTCTATACAGTGCCTTCCATGTGAGGATCTCAAAACACTTTTACAAATATTTATTGTATCTTTATAGCTCCCCTGTGAGGTAGTATATATTATACCCAGACTTCAGGTGAGGAATCAAGCACAAAGAGCTGGAGTGACTAAGTGCAGGTGAGATCATACAACAAGTCAGTGCCAGAGCTAGGAATAAAATTCCTTCTCAATATAACAGTGCTTTACCTATTCTACAGTGTTTGCAAATACAGATGTGTTTAGTAAAATGAACACAAGGTCTGGATATGGAATAATGTACAGTACTTAATGGAGTTTAAATAGTGAAACTGTTTTGAGATATTCCTTGGATTACATATAGCATGTGAGGGGTACGGTACATATGCCCCCGACATAGATCAGTAGTTTTTAAGTGCTCCAACAAGCAAGCTGTAATTGGACTAGTTCCAGCCTTGTACTTTCAGGGCAGATGGTCTCAGTCAAATTCTGAGCTGCTTCCCTGTCCAGTGGAATAAACCACTTCAGCTGCATTAAACCCTTGCACGCGTTTTCAAGCTGACTCTGAGGAACTTTTTCTCAAAAGTCTTTGCAATAACTAGCATTTCAGATAAACAGAGCACATCTCTCAAGTGGCGAAAGGGCCAACAGATGTTCTCTCATGTGTATCTGTGTGGGATTGGCTGAGGAAATCGTTCATGGCTGAAGCACCGCTGAAGCACTGGGAGAATTTGCACCAGTGTGAGGTATCTGTCCCACTATAGACTGCTTGCTGAAAAGGTGCATTGGCTGGGTTGTTTCCTGATCTACAGACTTTACTGCTAGAACATAAGAATGGCCATACTGGGTTGGGCCAAAGGTCCATCTAGCCCAATATCCTGCTTTTTAGAATGGCCAATACCAGGTGCTTCGGGGGAATGAACAGAGCAGGTAATCATCAAGTGATCCACCCGCTGTTGCCCAGTCCCAGCTTCTGTTATTAGCATCCATGGCAGAGTAGGTTGTACTACACTTTGCAAGTTTTGCTTTTCCAGCCTACCTTCTGTTTTTCCTGTTTAAAAAAACAAGAAAAAGTTGATCAATGATAACCTATTGCTACCCCCATTATGACTAGTGGAAGTTATGAAATTCACCCCATAAGAAATTATATCTGCATTCAGCAGATGCTGGCAGGAAGGAACACTGGGGAAGCTTGCAAGTCTCAATTGGATGCAGTACTTTAATCAACAGAATCCAGTTCAGTAGGGTTTTTATATGGTTCCTTCTGAACTTTATACTTAAAATGTAAGTTCCTGGGGCCATGGGTGCCAGGTTTGTATAATTTTTGGTCGTGCCCAGAACGGGTCCAAGCAGAGCCGTTCCATCCATAGGACGGACTGGGGCAACCACCCCAGGCCCAGCGCTTCAGGTGGACACTGGATCCAGGGCGGCCTGGAGGGTTAGCAGGGGGCCTGGTGCCGGCAGCAGCAAGCGACCTGGTGCCAGCCCCCCCACCCTGCTCTGCCGGCTCCCAGCGTCTGTCAGGGGAGGGTTTGGAATCCAGAAAGAGGCAGGGCAGGGGCGGAGCAGGGGCAGAGCAGGGCAGGGGCTTGGGGGAAGGGGTGAAGTGGGGGCAGAGCAGAGTTGCTGGCTGCTGCCAGCGTCAGCCCCCCCCATGAGCTCCTGAAGAGTGGGGCTCCCCAAAGCATGGGACCATTGCCCCAGTCCATCCTATGGACGGGATGGCTCTGAAAATATAAGCCCAAACAGTCGTGGAGCCGGGCCCACCTTTCTGAATATTGGTGGAGCACAGGCACCATGGGCCCATGTAACTCGCTGCCTGGGGCAGGGACTCTCTTTTGTTCTGTGTTTATACAGCGTCTAACAGAACAGGCGGAGTGATTTTTAAAAAAGTAAATGGTTACAAATATATTTTTTCTGAAGTCTGTGGCTTACACAGAACACAGGGGAAGACTGAGCTAAAGTTTTTACAGACACTGGTGTGGGTTGAACAAGGTGAGTCACTTGTGTACCCCCTTACTTCTCAGTAATGTAGCCACCTCGGACTCAGAAAGGGGTTGCCTACTCGAAGCCCGTTCTCTTCTATTCAGCCTACAAAATTGAGTGGAGTCTTGGCTGAAAGAAGATCTCTGCAAGTGGAAGCTCCTGCAGGAAATCAGATTGTAGGTCTGAATCATACCACTACCATCTCAAATGAACTATAGTAACAGCCATTATACTTGTTCGGGGTTAAAATAGACATCTGCATGTTCAGCAAATGGCCACTTTAAACAGGGTAAGTTATATAAACTAAAGTTTTAAAATAAGTAAGAGGTGTTTTTCAGAAATGTGTTCGCAAACACAAATGAACCTATTCTGGACGTATTCCTAGTGGAGACCAGTAGAAGTAGGTAGAATCAAGGAGAGCCACTATCAGGGGCCCCGCCGGCTCCCTGCAGCATTCACAAGTGCTCACAGGGCTGGAGTTGCTGGGATACGGAGCTGCTGCTAGGCATAATTAAACTAAGCAATTGCTTAGGGCCCAAGCAGCTCAAGGAGCCCCCTACTTGCTTTTTATTATAAAAACTTGCCTGTTTTAGTATGGAGCAGGAATATTCCTGCTTGGGGGCCCCAGTGGGCTAACACTGGCACTGCTGGGATATATAATAATGAGCTGTATGTGTATAGATTTGTTTCTCCTGCTGAGGTTTTCTCTCAGTCTTGGAGGTGTGTAGGTTCTAATGGGCAGCCCCTTGATGACTAGCACAACAGAGCTCAGCCCGCAACAGTGCTATTATAACTTTCTCAAGTACCAAATTACTCTAAAATGACTGTGTCTTACTTATGGATATTTAATCACATAAATGTTCTGGTTAACAAGGTAATCTCCTATTCTTTTAAAGGGAACCCTGATTTCCCCCCTTCGAGAGCAGTAAGTTCAGCCCTCGCTGTGAAGAATCCAGGCCATATGCTAGGGCAGTGATACGCTGACCTCACTGGTTCAAGAGCCAAATTAGCGATTACCCAAAAGAGCCACCGTAGTGTGAATTCATTGTTTCATTTATGATTATATAATAGATAATACACACACTCACTCACTCTCTCTTCTCACAGCAAATGTTAACATAGTACAAGTTGATAATTTAATTGGTTAATTATATAGTAAAAGCATCCTGACTGGTTAATAGCTGCTTTTAACTACCTGAAAGGTGGATCCAAAGAGGATGGATCTAGACTATTCTCAGTGGTAGCGGATGACAGGACAAGGAGTAATGGTCTCAAGTCGCAGTGGGGAAGATTTAGGTTGGATATTAGGAAAAGCTTTTTCACTAGGAGGGTGGTGAAACACTGGAATGCGTTACCTAGGGAGGTGGTGGAATCCCCTTCCTTAGAAGTTTTGAAGGTCAGGCTTGACAAAGCTCTGGCTGGGATGATTTAGTTGGGGTTTGGTCCTGCTCTGGGCAGGGGGTTGGACTAGATGACCTCCAGAGGTCCCTTCCATCTATGATTCTAATAATAACTTAGATTGGTTAATAATTAAATCATACAGTATTTTAATATCATGTGCTACAAAAAGCCAGGAGACACGTTACAGAAGCGCTTGTGAGCCTTTGGGTATCACTGTGCTAGGGGGGTCATTTCCCCCTCTACTTGCCACTTTCTAGTCTCCAGCTTTACACTTCTTCAGTGCTGCCCCATGAACTCAGAAAAGCCACTCTTCTTCTGCACCTAACAGCCCCTTGTCACCTTCATATCCTTAAAATGGATCGATTGTGTGAATCTTGACAAGTGTATTCACTACACAATTTCCCCTCCTTCACAAACCTGGGCCCTCACACAGTTCTGTCCATGTGTGAACGAGATCACAACCCCTGGAGCAGAGATCCTGTCTTCTTAGCTTTGTGCAGTGCCTCTGCTCCATAAATAGGGCCCTACCGCATTCACAGCTGTGAAAAACACATCATGGATGGTGAAATCTGGTCTCCATTGTGAAATCTGCTGGGAAGGGGCAGGCATGGGCAGCGGGTATAAGAAGCCAGGGGAGGCTAAGCCTACCCAAACAAGATGTGGCGCATCTCCCGCTGGAGGCGCACCAGCCTGCCACCTTTGGAGCACTGCCACTGCTGAAAGGATGCCTGGGCAGTAGTTCTGTCTGCACTCTGCCGTGAGGCCGCACTCCCGCTTGTCCTCTTCCTCTGTGGCCCTGCCCATACTGCTCCTCTTCCTGCCCCTTCCCCTGAGGTCCTGCCCTCACTCCGCCTCTTCCCCCCACCCCCGCACGTTGCTCATTGGCAGGTGGGGCGGAGGACTCGGGGGAGGGGGCAGAGTGGCACGAGTGGTGGGTGACGGGGTACTTGGGGGAGGGACAGAAAAGGTACGAGCAGCGGGTGTCCTTGGGGGAAGAGGTGAAGAGGCACAAATGGCAAGGGCTTCAGGGGCTGAGCGGGAGTGGGCCTCAGGATGCAGCCATGGTCCAGGTGCCAGTGGCCCTTCCCACTTCTAGGGAGCTTCCGAATGTGGGAGTTATGTGCTGCCCATGGGGGCAGGGCTGGGGGCGCCCTAGCCAGGGATCCTACCATAGGCACCAACTCCATGGGTGCTACGGGGCTGGCGCACCCATGGTGAAAAATTAGCAGGTGCTGCGCACCCACCAGCAGCCAAGCTCTCCCTGCCCCCACCCCTTCCTTGCCTCCTCCTCCCCCAGGCGCACCACATCCTCACTCCTTCCCCTCGCAGGACTTCCTGCCTGCCTCCTAACAGCTGTTTGGCAGCACTTAGGACTTTCTGGGAGATTGGGGGAGGAGTGGGGAGGAGGCAGTAAAGAGGCAGGGCAGGGACTTGGGGGAAGGGGTGGAATTGGGGCAGGGCAAGAGCGGGGCTAGGGGGGCTTCCAGCACGCACGGGGCAGAGGGGAAGTCGGCACCTATGGTCCTACCATGTGCCGGGTTATAGCTGCTAGTCCTGGCAGGGGTGGGGAGGGATGGGACTTCCTCTTCTGCAGGGGCTGCTTCTGGGGCCGGATCAGACCCACCTCCGGGAACCTCCCCCATCTTCAGGAAGGTCAGCACCCCTGCCCCTCTTCTTGCCCCCATCGCTCCCCAGTCACGGGGGGGAAGGAGTCACGGCACAGGGAGTAGCAACAGAGCTTCTTACTGCTGGGAGAGGTTCCCAAATGTGGGTCTGACCCGGTCCAGGAGTGGCCCATCTAGGGGAAATGGAAGTCCCGTCCCTTCCAGTCCCTCCCTAATCTGGCTGGGACTAGCAGCTGGAGCCTGGTAGGAGCCCTGGGCTTGGGTATCCCCAGCCAATGGTGCTGGAACTGCGGGGGGAGGCAGGGGTCATGGGCCATACCCACCACTTTTTAACATGGCATAGTTCAGGGGGATAGGTAGGAGTTGTTCTTCATGGCAGGGGAGCTGATAATGGTGATCAGCTCCCCCACTGTGAAGTGCAGCCCCTGCCAGTGCCACTCTGAACCTGCCCAAGGCTTACAGTTTTGGGGGTCAACACTAGCATGAAGCACAGACCCTGCCAGTGCTGCTCCATGCCTGCCTGAGGCTTGCAGTTTGGAGGGGTGTGAAATGCCACCTCTGTCCCCCAAACTACACCCATGTTAGAAAGTGGGGGGGATCTGACCCCCAGCCATCCCAGTTCCAGCACCAATTTTACCTCCCCCACTTTTCCAAAGGTTCTGGAGTCCTTGCCCTCAGCCATGCCCTTCCAGGCCCAGTGCTTGAGGGCTAAAGGGACCTTGGGCTGGGTGTGGGGGGGGGAGACCACAGAACCCTGCTGACCATGGGGCCCTAGGCAGTCAACCACCAGTAAGGCTGGCCTTGTCCCCCCCTGAAAAGTTATGACCCCCTATACCATGGGACCCTCAAGTCTGTGCTGCCTGCTGCTCAGCTCTGAAGGAAGCACCTGTCAGCAGCAGTGCAGAAGTAAGGGTGGCAATACTGCAACCCTCCTACAATAGTCTTGCAAAAAAACCCTCTTTTGGATCCGGACCCCCTGGTTACCAACACCGTGAAATTTCAGATATAAATATTTGAAACCATGAAACTGAGGATTTAAAAAAAGCCTATGACTGTGAA
Source organism: Chelonia mydas (assembly GCF_015237465.2). NCBI lineage: Eukaryota > Metazoa > Chordata > Testudines > Cheloniidae > Chelonia > Chelonia mydas. Next base: position 73,397,410 of record NC_051246.2, read on the forward strand.
ATTGACCAAAATGGACTGTGAATTTAGTAGGGCCCTATCCGCAAATAATAAATGGAGGGCACAATCTTACCCTTACTCTGCCCCTAGGCTATGACTGCCATTGATTACACACAATCCATGGGATCCCTGCTGTTTCAGTGGGCATGAGGGTTCGGAAAACATTGTCCCCCCCTAATATCCTTGTCCCTTGGGATAGTGATTTCAAGCCAGGAGAACTAACGCACACAAGTTGAGAGAGAGAGCCTCATATGTTACTTGCTGGAAGATTTTTCTGCTGGCTATCTTTGTGGCCAAATTCAGGGTAGCTCTTCAGAGCAGGGAAACTCAGTCTAGGTAGAAATTACACCCCCCTGCTTCCCTCCCCCAACCAACCAAAACCAGCAATGCAATACATTTGTGCCAAAGATATTTTATTGAGAAGGGACAAAGTCACATTTTGTTATTCCATGAATTAAAATGGAAATCATTCATATTACAAAAGAATAACTCAGAGAAGCACCATAGACAAATATATGTGTCCAAAGCTTAATAGTAGGGGGAGAGAGAATGCTGCGTGTAAAATCTCAGAGAGTATGCAGCGCTATCTAGATAAGCTAAAAGTTCTCCAAGCTCTGGGTTTGCCAGGCAGAGGGGGAAGCTGCCGGGAACAAAGTGCTACTCAGCTTGAATTCTCCTCCTGCTCAGAGAGTCACTCAGGACAAGCTAGACACGCACTTGTTCCCCAAGGACTGACTCAGCGGAAGGCAAAACTTGGCAGTCTGCTGTGGCGTCCAACAAGGATGACTTTCACCTCCTTGCATTCGTTAGGAAAGCGTTTAAAACCCAGACAGACTCTGCCAAACTTACTTTGTCCACCCCGCAGGAAACAACCAAGACACTCTTTGTACGGAGAGGGTGCAATCTGAAGGCAACCCAAGCTAATGGTGGGGCTGTTTATATACATAATGGAGATGCTGATCTCATGCCAAAGTTAATATCACAATGCAAACTTCTGAACACAACTTGCAAGGCTACCGGTAAATCGCATTAACCATTTAATACCCGGCCGAATTTCAATTTAGACTCCAGGGACGGGAAAATGATAGCTCATTGTCCGAAGCGGAATGCAAATAATTAGGACAGGTGAGTATCCGACTGCCTGCTGGTAGGTTTGTTTATGCAGTTCTAGGGGCTAGTGTACATTTCGCAGGTGGTTTACACGCCCATGGTCTGCTTTACGTGGAAGAAATCATTATTAATCTAGATCCCTTCACTTCTTGCTATGAGCTGTTGTAAGGCTCTGAAGTTTTAATAAGGGGCAGTGCGAATACGCCGACCCTTTTATGTCAACAGTAATTCAGGGCAGTTAGCAAAGACAGCGTTTCTTTTCTCCATCCTTTTGCCTTCAGGCTGAGCTTGCTGCTCAAACCTCTGCCACATACAGAAGCCAGGTTGAAGGACTTCCCCTGTGTAGCCAGAGATCGGAAACGTCTGATCTCTAGAAAGCGAAAATCGCTGAGACTGCGGACCTGCAAAAAGGCATCCTCAAGGTAACTACAGCTCACTTGGCAGTAGGCGCTGTGTTAAGGTCGCCTCTGGCTCCACGTGCTGTCACTACCCATCGGAAATGGAATTAAACTGCATCGGAGTCAGAGCTGATCTAACACGGAGCAGACAGAAGATTACTGAGCAACAAGGCTGGTGGGGAGCAGCGGGCAGAAAGGATCGCTCGCTGCCGGAGGCTTTCTGTTCCCTCCTTACCGGTTGGAGGCTTTCTAAGGGGAGGTAACAGAAATTCACCGTAAAGGGCTTCTGACTTTCCTGGGAAAGGGAGTAACTGCCCTGCGCGGGGGAGAAAACCCTGCATACAAGCAGTGATCTTACCTAAAGCTATATAAAGAGCGTTCCCACTGGCAGATATCTGCTCTTGAATGTAGGCATGGCGAGCTGGCATGCCCAGCGCAGCAAACAGAGTGCAGCCAGAGAGCTCGGAGTAGGGTGGTTCTTCACTGGGCATCCCCAGCCCAGCCGCTCGGAGGGGTGTCTCTCATTTTCACCGAGACGGTGAAGGGCAGAGGTTTGAGGGCCAGCCCGTGGATGCAGTCCATGGTGAGCCGCTCGGCCGGGTTGGCCTCGAAGGTGCACTGGTGCAGGAGGATGGCGGTGAAGAGGCAGATCTGCAGCTTGGAGAGCTGGTCGCCGATGCACCTCCTCTTGCCGATGGAGAAGATCATGACGCTGCAGGTCAGGTCCCTGTCCAGCTTTTGCTCTCCGTCCAAAAACCTGGCCGGGTCGAAGAGGTGGGGGTCCTTCCACTTGTGCCGGTCGTGATTGACCGACCACTGGTTGACGAAGACCACCGTGTCCTTGGGGATGCGGAAGCCCTGGAGCACCACGTCGGCGGTGGTGGCGTGCGGGATGGTGACCGGCACGAAGCTGCTGAAGCGCAGCGTCTCGTAGATGAAGGCTTCCAGGTAGGGCAGGCAGCCGCAGTCCTCGGCCGTGGGCAGCCGGGCCCGGCCCACCACGCGGTCCAGCTCGGCCTGCAGCCGGCGCTGGAGGTGCGGGTGCTTGAGCAGCAGCAGCAGGACCCAGCAGAGGGCGGTGGAAGTGGTGTCCTGGCCGGCCCCGAAGATGTCGGTCATGGTGCCCTCCACGTAGTCCCGGCTGAGCCCCTCCTGCGCCCCGCCGCCGCCCTGCTCGATCTTGCCGATGACGACGTCGCTGATGTCCCGGGTGAGCCCCGGGTCGTAGGTGCGCCGGTGCTGGGCGACCTTGGCCCGGACGAAGTCGTGCAGCTCGCGGTTGAGCGCCTGGAAGTCGCGGAAGACGCTGCGCACGGGGTTGGGGAAGGCCTGGAGCCAGGGCAGCACGTCCACCAGGCTGCCCGCGCCCACCGTCTGCCCGAACTTGTCGTTGCGGCCCAGCAGCGCCCGGAACTCGCCGTCGTCGTGGCTGTAGCGCTGGCCGAAGCACAGGGCGCAGATGACGTTGGCGTTGGCCACCGTGAACAGCGGGCAGGGGTCGAAGTAGGCGCCGCCGGCGCCCCGCCGCAGGAAGCCGCGGATCAGTTCCCGCGCTTCCGCCGCCACGTGCTGCTCGAAGAGCTGCCGGCTGCGGCCGCTGGCGGTGGAGAAAGCCCGCAGGCTGGCGTGGGCCAGGCGGCGGTGGGCTCGCCACAGCTCGCTGTAGCGGCCGAACGCCATGCTCCGGCCGCCGGACACCAGGCGGAAGGAGGGGAAGTCGGGCCGGCCGGCGAACTGGCCGCCCTGCCGGACCAGGGCTTGGCGGATGGCGGCCTCGCCGTTGAGCACCACCACGACCCGCCGGCCCAGCCGCAGCTGGAAGACGTCGCCGTACCGCTGGGCCATCTTGCAGAAGGTGAGGTGGGGCAGGCGGCCCAGCTGCAGCACGTTGCCCAGCAGGGGCCAGGCGAAGGGACCCGGCGGGCTCCCGCTCGGCGGCCTCAGGCGCCTCCTCGCCCACAGGCAGAGGAAGAAGACGCTGGCGAGGAGCAGGGCGGGCCGGACTGTGTCCTTGAGCCAAGGGGCTGGCTCCCCCGGGCGGCCGCCGCTGCTCTCCCCTCCCGTGGCCATAGCGCTTACCCCGCCCAGACTCCGGGTCCCGGCCTGGCGAAAAGTCTAGGGAGCTTCTTGTGACCCCAAACTGTCTGGGGGGAAATCTCTTCAGTCCAGCCAATCACTAGTGCAGCACCTGAACCGTCTAGGAATCCCCTTGTGCGCTCGCCGGGAGATGGCTCCTTATTGAGCTTGGAGACCCAGTAAATCTCCTCTCAGCCTATAGATCCCTCTGCAGTTTCCAGGGTCTCATAATCTCATCCTGAGTTCCTATAGTTTTTGCGTGAGCGAATGGGTTTCTTCAAATTGCCTTGTCAGGTTGATCCTTGAGACTCAGTACCAGAGAGCCCCCCCCCCCCTTTTTTTTTGTTGCCTGTGTCTTTGCCTAGTAATTTCAGTCCCGTCCTGTGTTAACCTTCTCTAAGATCCTTCGCTCTGCTCTGGTGATTGGGAAGGGTGCATGCCCTGGCTTTATAGCTGCCTTGAAAGGGGCTGAGCCTTTCTCCTCCCATTGTGGTGGTCCCAGAGTCCCCCGAAAAGTCCGTGCGAAGCGATTGCGTGATTTCGTCCCGGAGAGACTTGAAACAGCAGATTCATCCATCAAAAGAGGAAAGTCTGCAACTTTCCAAACTCTTCCCTGTGCCAAAGGCAACACGGTTCCCGGAGCAGGAGGAGGAGAAGAGCTTTTACCACGGGTCTCTGTGAGGCGCCTTAACAGGCTTTCCCCACTGGGAGACTTCAGCACAAGGAAGGGATATTCTTTTGTGCTTTGAAAGAGTCTCTTTCTAACTTCCAAGTTTGTTGATTGCAGCAGAAGCTGCAGTATAGAGCCGCCTCTCCCTCTTTGCCCAGAGGATGCTGCTGTGTGGCTGCTGAATGGCTGACAGTCTATGAAGAAGGACCTGCATCTCACCTGCAGGGCCACGTATCTCTCCAGCACTCTGTCACCCTTACCAAGCATCTCATATAATTAACATCCAAGCAGTGAGATTAGTCTACCATGAGATTAGGAGCCAGGACACCTGAGTTCTACAATAACTGGCTGTCACCTTAAGCAAGTCACTCTCCTCTCTGTGCTTGACTTTCTCCCCCTATAAAATGGGGCTTGAATGTTTGTGAAAGGCTTTGAGATCCCTTGATGGAAGGAGTTACAGAAGTGCAAAGTATTTTGATAGCACATCTACAGAAGTTGCCTGTAGGATACATTGTAAATTCACGGTTTTCTTAAGACCAGATGTAGAACAAGGAGGAGTCAGCCTGGGCAGGGTGATGGGGGAAAGTAGAGGGTACAGTATTCTGTTATGTTCTCAGCTCTACCAAGGGCTTGCTGTGTGATTTGGAGTAAATCATAAATCTGCCCCATCCCTCAGTTTCCCTGTCTGTAAATAAAGTGTTTTAGTGTCTACAGATGAAATGAAGAGCCAGATATATGAGCTAAGTATTGCTAACTCTTACCATTCAGTGCTGAGTTATGGATACAGTTGTGCCCATACAAAATATTCAGACCAGGAGGCATAAAGAGGCAAATCAAATAAAAACAAAGTACAAGATAAAAACAGGTGGCTGTCAGAATTTATTCCCTTACCAGGTATGTTTCCTGAGTGGTGTGTGACTTATAACCCTATGATATCTGTGTTATTAATGGCTCAATTTGGTCTGTGTCTGAGAATGTCCTTAACAGAAGAATCAAAGATTATTAGCACAGTGTGTTGGAGAGAGAGCAGCTGGGAGATGAGTACTAGTGAAGAGGGTCAGAACTGATCCTGTGGATTCTAGTCACCTCCACAGCATTCTGTGATGTATGGTACAAAAAAATCAAGTAGATTGTTTTGTCACATGCTGTAGTGATGATACCATCACATCTTCAAAGGGTTTTACAGCCATTGCCTACTGAATCCTCATAATACTTGGAGAGAGCGAGAAGTAGGTAGAATCACCTAATGAATTTCAGCCCCAGCTGTTAGAATCTTGTTTATAATTGCACAGGCAAACTGAGCAGTTCTGTTCCCCAACCTCTTTTATAGGTGTGCTTTCAGTACATGCTTTAATCAATTAGTTAGAAAAAGAAATTGACTTGATCAGATCTGGGCTCACTTGCAGACCTGATAAAAAAGTTTAAAGTTAACCCTTTCGAGCCTAGCCTCCAGGTATTTGTCAACTGGGAGTTTGCTATGTTATGGCAAGGAAGCGGGAAGGTTTCTGGATGTTTGGGAGTCTCTCCTCACCACCTGCTCGTCACAGTGACTCACTTTGCCCTGCTGCCACTTCTAGACACTACTCTTGGTCTGAGTAAGAAGTAGGCCACATTAGGAATTGAGGCCAGGAACAGGGGAGAATTGGCAAGGAACGGCAACTGATCCAGACAGGGAGTTGGAGCCAATAGCTAAGAACGCTAGGCCACTGGCCAGCTAGGAAGGGGCAGGCTGCCTTTCCAGTGCACAGTGGGGGCAGGGACCTAGGAAACTATGCCAGGTGTGTGTGTGTGTGTGTGTCTCATTTTGCTGAATGTTAGCCCAATCACATAGACTCAGATCCACAAAGGCATTCAGGCTCCTCAGATCCATAAAAGTGAGGAACCTAAATACCTTTGTGGATCTGGGCCATGGGGAATATGAGCTTACTGCTAGGTTATAGAGCAAGCGAAGAAGAGAAGCATTTTCAAGATAAAAAAATCATTGTTCTGATTTTGATCATTTAAAAGAAACTCTTATTGGACTAGAAAGTGTTGTTGTTTTGACTAGAGAACATTGACAAAAGGAGAAGCCCTATGTGAATATATTTAGGGAATTTGTTTCCTAGCTTCTTTCAAAAGTTAAAATAAACTTCAGTGAAGCTTGTGATTTCCCCTTGTTTTCAGGTTTCCCACTCCTTCCTTTTGTGCAGGAAGATGGCTCATCAGCTGACTGCTTTAGACCGCTCATCATCCTCTTGGAAGGACAGGGTTGTACCTCATCAGCTAAGGACAGGGTTGGGGTAAGTGTAAAAGGAGAAGAACAATGTGATATGAGCTCAGGGCTAGATATTCCTGAGTTTTAATTATAGAATCGTAGGACTGGAAGGGACCTCAAGAAGTCATCTAGTCCAGTTCCCCGCACACATGGCAGGACTAAGTGGTATCTAGACCAGGGCTTCTCAACTTTTTTTTTTCTGAGGTCCCTCCAACATGCTTAAAAACTCCATGGCCCACCTGTGCCACAATAACTGGTTTTCTGCATCTAAAAGCCAGGGCCGGCGTTAGGGGGCAGCAAGTAGGGCAGTTGCCCAGGGCCCCTGTGAAGCTGTATTGCTCAGGCTTTGGCTTCAGCTCCAGGAGGCAGGACTTGGGGCCCTGGGCTTCAGTCCCATGCAGTGAGGCTTTGGCTTTCTGTGCTGGACCCCAGGAAGTCTAACACTGGGCCTAGTTGGTGGCCCCCCTGAAACTTGCTCGTGGCCCCCCACCACCACCAGGGACCCTGAACCCCTGGTTGAGAACCACTGTTCTAGACCATTCCTGAAAGGTGTTTGTCTAACCTGCTCTTTAAAATCTCCAATGATGGAGATTCCACAACCTCCCTGGGCAATTTATTCCCGTGCTTAACTACCCTGATAGGAATTTTTTGCTAATGTCCAGCCTAACCTGCCCTTGCTGCAATTTAAGCCCATTGCTTCTTGTCCTATCCTCAGAGGTTAAGAAGAACAATTTTTCTCCCTCCTCCTTGCCCTGGTCTACACTAGGACTTTAGGTCGAATTTAGCAGCTTTAAATCGATGTAAATCTGCACCTGTCCACACGATGAAGCCCTTTATTTCGACTTAAAGGGCTCTTAAAATCGATTTCCTTACTCCACCCCTGACGAGTGGATTAGCGCTTAAATTGGCCTTGCCGGGTTGAATTTGGGGTAGTGTGGACACAATTCGACGGTATTGGCCTCCGGGAGCTCTCCCAGAGTGCTCCATTGTGACTGCTCTGGACAGCACTCTCAACTCAGGTACACGATTGTTTGCCATTGCTCTGACGTAGGGAGGGGCGACTGATGACACGGCTTACAGGGTTGGCTTACAGGGAGCTAAAATCAACAAAGGGGGTGGCTTTACATCAAGGAGTATTTCAGGCAGGACTTCACAGAGGGTTCCAATAAGAAATGGTGCATCTAAGTTATTGTTCTTAGAACAAGGAGGTTAGTCTGGCCTCTGATTGATACATGGCTAGATTTACCTCGCTGCACCTTCCCTGTGAGTGACTGCAGTGTGACCTAGAGGAATGAGTCCCCTAGACGGGGGGGGGTTTGCAAATGAGTACAAAACAAATCTGGTCTATTTCTTGTTTTGATCCACTCCATCTATCTTTTACATCTTTGGCTGGCAGCAGACGGTGCAGAAGGACTGCATGCCATCCACATCTCATGGCTGCTCGGCAGAAGATGGTACAATAGGACTGCTAGCCATCCTCATCGCTTGCCTGCCCGGCAGAAGATGATGCAATAGGACTGCTAGCAATCCGTATCACCTGCCTGCTTACCATACGATGGTTCAATAGGACTGACTGCAGGACTAAAGAGAATGACCTGATCAAGTCACTCCAAATTTAGTCCCTGCTCCCATGTCTGCCCAGGGGCTCCTGATCGACCTCACAGAGGCAACCAGGAGCATCTCGGACATGACGATGACGGCTACCAGTCCTATTGCACCGTCTGCTGCCGCAAGGCAATGGGTTGCTACTGCTGTGTAGCAATGCAGTACCACGTCTGCCAGCACCCAGGAGACATACTGTGACGGTTACCTGAGCGGGCTCCATGCTTGCCGTGGTATGGCGTCTGCACAGGTAACTCAGGAAAAAAGGAGCGAAACGATTGTCTGCCCTTGCTTTCACAGAGGGAGGGAGGGAACGGAGGCCTGACGATATGTACCCAGAACCACCCGCGACAATGTTTTAGCCCCATCAGGCATTGGGATCTCAACCCAGAATTCCAATGGGCAGCGGAGACTGCGGGAACTGTGGGATAGCTACCCAAAGTGCAACGCTCCGGAAGTCGACTGTAGCCTTGGTACTGTTGTAACACTCCGCCGAGTTAATGCACTTAGAGCATTTTCTGTGGGGACACACACACTCGAATATATAAAACCGATTTCTAAAAAACCGACTTCTATAAATTCGACCTAATTCCGTAGTGTAGACATACCCCTTGTAACAACCTTTTATGTACTTGAAAACTGTTTTGTCTCCGCTCAGTCTTCTCTTCTCCAGATTAAACAAACCCAATTCTTTCAATCTTCCCTCATAGTCATGTTTTCTAGATCTTTAACCTTGTTGCTCGTCTCTGGACTTTCTCCAATTTGTCACATGTTTCTTGAAATGTGGTGCCCAGAACTGGACTCAGTACTCCAGTTGTGGCCTAACCAGTATTAATTCTGGCTATGACACTAATTAGCAGGATGATGGATCCTAGGATCCTTCACTGTTCCTTCCCAAAGTCAGAATGCTTTTTCGTTTGTTATCTTTATAGAAAGTGTTTCAGTAGATGGGAATGTATTACCTTTACAGCAGTGTTTCAAAGGTGCTGATCACCTGTAGCTCCCATTGATTTCAGCTAGAGTTGTGGGGGCTCAGCCCCTCTGAAAAGTCAGGCCTTGAAAGTTTAAAGTTAGGAACCCCAAAGGAGAGGCCATTGGGGCTTACTCTATCTCTGCCTCACTTGTTCCATCTGTAAAATGGAAATACCTACCCACCTTTTGTAAAGCACTTTGATATCTGTAATTGAAAAGTGGTATTATGATTATTTTATAAAAAGGAAAAAAAACTTCACTTAGAATTCTTCATAGATCCAAGATGCAGTCATTAGTACTTGTTCATATGTTCTATGAATTACGAAGGACATCTTTAGTCACATACTAAGTAAGTAATTGCCTAATGTGCAACATATAATGGGGCATAATCAGAATAATAAGGGGACCTCCATGGCTAATCACCAACAGGACAGACCCAAATCATTCTCTGTAAGCAAACTTTCTGTCCACCAGATCCTCTCAAACGTTTTCCTTGTTTCTGCTTAATGACATACAGATTAAATATGTCCCTGAAACCTCTGCACTCTTTTCAGCTCTACCTTCTTTGAACTACCAGGTAATGCAGGAATCTGGGGCACACTGCAGGAGTAAAGAGGCCCACAGAGCAGAAACAGGGATGCCTTTTCAAAGGATGCAATTACAGAGACAAAGGACTGCTGAGCAAGATGAGTTGGTGAAAAAAAGAGAGGAGGATATGATGGCGAGAAGGTATTAAATCCTTTAACCCCCTAGCTTGCATCTAGAGCTTCTTGGCTGGCTGTAGGTAAACGAACTCATTTTCCTTTTAAAATGTTATAAACAAGCTGGATTGTTTTTATCAAAGAAGAGAAACAGAGAAGTTAAATGTCTGATGTTTAGAACAACCCTAACATTTTATTAAAGCACCCACATACTCCCAAGCCATGCATTAGACTGGCATTTCTGAGTGCTCAAAGCACTTAGGCCCAGATCCTCAAGGGCATTTATGTATCTAAATCCCACTGAAATTTATGGGAGTTAGTTGCCTAAATACCAGTGAGGATCTGGGCTTTAGCTTTCAGCAAACTCTTGGTCATGTCACTATATCATCTACCTGTCATATTTTATTGTTTCCATGTGGTGTGTTGCTTTCCCAGACACGTTCTACTGCATGTAATTAGCTGTATCAGACTAGATCGGGGTGGGCAAACTTTTTGGCCTGAGGGCCACATCTGGGTGAGGAAATTGTATTCAGGGCCATGAATGTAGGGCTGGGCAAGGGGTTGGGGTGCGGGAGGGAGTGCGGGGTGTGGGAGGGGGTGCGGTGTGTAAGAAGGGGCTCAGGGCAAGGGGTTGGGGTGCAGGAGGGGTGTGGCAGGGGTCTCAGCAGGGGGTTGGGTGCACTGGGGTCTCAAGGGTTGGGGGCTCAGGGTCGGGGGCTTGGGGTGCAGGAAGGGTGCGCTAGGGGGCTTAGGGCAGGGGGTTAGGGGGCTTGGGTGCAGGAGGGGATGTGTAGTGTTGGGGGGCTCAGGGCAGGGGATTGGGGTGCAGGAGGGGTGCAGCAGAGGCTCAAGGCAGGGGGTTAGGGGGCTCAGAGCTGGGGGTAGGGGTGCGGCAGGGGGCTCAGGGGTTGGGGTGAAGGAGGGGTTCAGGGTGTGGCTGTAGGTTGGCAGTGGCGCACAGCAGGGCTAAGGCAGGCTCCCTGCCTTTTCGTGTCCTGCGCCACTCCTGGAAATGTCTGGCAGTGGCTCCTGGGGATGGGGTGGCACAGGTGGCTCCGCTGCATGCTGCCCTTGCCTGCGGGTACCACCCCCAAAGTTCCCAGTGGCTGCGGTTCCCCGTTCCTGGCCAATGGGAGCTGCAGGGGCTGGTGCCTGCAGGCGAGGGCAGCTCAAGGAGCCCTCTGTCTCTCTCTCCCTTCCCTCCCCCCCGCCAGAGGTCGTAGGGACCTGGTGCCAGCCGCTTCCGAGAGAGGCATGGGGCCAGGACAGACAGGGAGCCTGCCTTAGCCCTGCTGCACCACGGGGCTGGTAATCCTGCGGGCTGGATTGAAAGCCCTGATGGGCCGGATCCAGCCCACAGGCCGTAGTTTTCCTTCTCGTGGACTAGATAGAGGCCTTGTGTCAAGTTCAGTGTTACTGGTTTCCATGCTAAAATGACCACTGAAGAGATTAAGTACAAGCGATGCTTGCCACCATACCATTCCTGCATGATATAAAAGATCATACTGCAAGAGTACTTAAGCACCACAGATTATTGTGCTTTATTTGTTATCTCAACTAGCAGTGCTCGATTTAGAGTTCAGGAGCACAGCCATATAAGCTGCAGCCTTCTAGCAGCTGCTTGAGAAGGTCAACCCAAATATATATTTGCAAGGAAGGTTACAGTCGGACATGAAGCTGAAAAGGTGGTTTATCTTGTCAGATAAAGTAATTGTCATCATTCTTGAAGTTGGAGAGGCCTTGCATGCGATGCTTCAGTACCTAACAATAGCCAGTCAGAGCTTGTGCTATAGAAGCCGCACACAGTTTATAGAAGTATAGTTTCTTTTTCAAATATGATTCATGTTACAACTGAATAGCTCCGAAAGAATCCGATTCCAGTGTTAATGCCCTCTGAACACAAATTGCATGTCTCTGTATAATCTTGCGGAGAAGGATTTCAAAAACCATAAGTTAATAAAAAAAACAAACAACTCTCCAAGTCAATTAGTCAGAGTTATTTCACTGTAGACAAGGATACTGAAATGTTCACAAGCCCATTGCACTCATTTCTGAGGTTGGTGTTAGCAGAACTAATTGCCAGATTTTTGGGGTCCCATTCAATGTTAGTGTTGGGTTTAGCGCTCTAAATACAATCGATTCCAAGTTGTGATGTTTGGGTCTTATCATCACAGGGTTGCCTCAGTCTGTGACTGTTGTGATACAATCAAATCACTTATTAATACAACATCAGGACAATGTGATGCTACATTGCAAAGTATCCAGTTTGGATTTTGTAATAATTCTGCAGATTAGACTATCCTGTGAAAACTGATTGTTCTGCACATTTTGTGTGGCGTGACAAACCTTCCATGACTGCAGGGGGCCATGGGTGCGATGTGGTTTCTAAAACAGCTTGAGTGTTAGAAGAGACGGATAACATAGGTTTGGGTTTCCTGACAGATGCTAACTATGCTTCCAAAATGTGACACAGCAAAGGCAAATCATGAACACTTGCAAGAAATTGATGTGTTCAGTACAGACTATCTCATATGAACATACCAAAATGGCTGCACACAGAAGTCCTTCCATATTTATGGGATGCCGTGCTAACAGAAAAGTGTTACTCATGCTTTCTGACTTGGTTACTGTCATAGCTATGCTGACATTAAAAGAACTGATACAGTAACATCTGAAAGCCAGTTTTTACTCACTGAGGGAAAAGGGAAGTAACACCATACCTGGTGTATTTGTCCCAGTTATGCAAGCAAAGATGAAATAAATTTAGAATGGAAAATAAATGGCCCATCAGCAGTTCAGTGAGGGATTCAAGATTAATATTCGACCCTTACTCTTTTTGGACATGGCTTCACCAAATAATTAGCAAAATAAAAGAAGTTTGAGGTGATAAGTCTGTACATCATCTTTAAGTTTAGCAGTCATTTCTGGTGAGCTATAATGCAGATCTGTGTAGGTCAGGTAAACAAAACATCCATGCTTGGATGCTTGCCTGATTGTGCCTCTCTTTGAGGACAACAAATTATTTGAGGCATGCCTACGCTCGAAGACCAAAGACAAAATGTACCAGTGGGTTTTAAACATCTGTTGTAAGCAGCTGATCAAAACTGGTGCCCAGTGGGTTATTTCCCTTTGTCTCTAGTCTTGGAGTGTTTCACTTCACTCTTCACAAAGATGGAAACTGCATAGGTTTGGTGGATGCCTTTGGCCAAAGACATATTGTCATTGCATTTGATGGATCAAATCATTTGAATGCCCAAGAGAGAATGGTGGTGACTAGCAGAATTCAAGGACAATGTACAGTACTTAGTTTTGGCAGCTTTTACACAGCCTTCATCTTTGCATCTATGTTTTGGATGTCACAGGCCGTTTTTCGCATGTTCTAATGGTGTAATAATAAAGTTATAACTGTCACCACTTCCATTATAAATCCAGATTTTCAGGGACTTTTAAATTAGTTGAACACAAAGTTTGAACTCTGCTCACAATGTCCAAAGTGTCAGCCTATAAGCAAGTTATTAAAAAAAACTTTTCAAGAAAAAGTAGAATTAATCTGTTTGTATAATGAGTGCCAAACAATAGCAGTTTATTAAATTAAGATGCATTTTTCTGCTCCTATAATTCAAAACCAGTTTTGCTTCCTAGCATACAATGTTGCATGCATTTAGGCTGTAATGACTTTTGGTGTTTATTTTAATTAAAAACACTGCAGTTACTAACTTTGAAAACTTCCTGTTGCACATGTGTGACTGTTTTGAGAAGCTTTTCAGTAGCCCTATCTAGATGCCTTAAGGTGAGATCATTCAGGACAAAAAATAGTCTGATGCTGGGTGCTAAATATCTTACAGGACCCACTTTTTAATTAATTTTAACTCATAAACGAATTTACTGATTTATCTGTAAACTCTCAGAAAGTTCATTCAGTACTCAAATTTAATTATTATTTACTTACTTAGTTCGGGGATAGGGGGAGAATACAGGGTCCCTGCTTTTAGTGAAAAACTCAACTCAGCCTTAGCTATGGAGCTGTAAACAGTGCTTGTATGATTAACATTCAATGACTTGTTTGATACTCAATAAAGAGTTATAGGATCAATGAGTCAGATGGAGACTATAAATAAAATAATCAGTAAGCACTTGCCCTGTAGACCAGAATGACCTCTTGTTTCTTACCCTTCAGGGAAATATTCCTCTTAAAATATATATCAATATATTGTTTATTATGGTATGTTAACATTTAACTATATCAACTGCTATCTGAGGAGTTAAGACCATATTGCTTTAATTTGTTAAGCCTTAACCCCACTCATGTGAGGTAGATATTATTAGAGCAATCACTTTATCATTGGAGTTTGCTTCTTTGACTTTCCCTTGTCTTCTCTTTATTTTTGTTCTTAAGGAGTCACTGAAGATTAGTTTTTGCTCCATCCCATTCTGCAGAAGCTAAATAAATGCTACGACTTTCCACATCCTTAGCTGGAGAGGGAGATGGAAAATGCCCAGAAGTCAGGGTGGATGGGGAGCATCACTCTCTACCATTCTTCTGCTCTCCTCTTTTTCTGCCTTGTGGTGGTAGTAGCATCAACCAGTGAGTTTCTCCTTTCAGTCTTCTGCTGCTGTGCCTGTATTGCTGCTCAACATACCAAGTAAGTGGGGATAACACACATCTCCTGTGCACATCACCTTTGAACTACTGTACTGGTATTCCAATGGAATAGCGTCTCTTTGACACTAGAACGTGTGGTGGTCACTGTGGAAGCTTGAATGTTCTAATGGACTGCTGTGGTCTATTGCCATGGACTGAGCTATAACATGTTTTGGGGGCTAGGAGAGATAGTTCTTTAGAAATATATTACAAGCATTAGGGGAAAGTCGCGTTTATATGTGTGTGTATAAATATGTTCTTAGAAAGAACATATGTTTCTATAATTAGACATAGTTTTCTTTTGGGGGAGGGGAAGGCGGAGTATTGCTCCTATGTGGTGATTCCAAGGCTGATCTGATAGTACCACCTGTCTTTTGTGAACAACTCAGTATAGCAGAATCTGCATATAGTGAACTTAGATATAGGTAAACTCTATTTATAGTGAGGTAGAAAGTCCTGAATTGTTTAATTGCCTCAAAGTATGAAAATTCAATTCTGGTAATAGTGAACTCAGGGTAAAGTTGCTCGGGGCGTGGCCGGGCGGGAGTACTTAGCTATTTATTGGTTTCACTGTGTATGGACCGTTTAGAGAGACAAGGTGGGTGAGGTAATATCTTTTTTTATTGGACCAACTTCTGTGGGTGAAAGGGATAAGCTTTCCAGCTTATACAGAGCTCTTCCTCAGGTCTGGGAAACAATCTCAAAGTGTCACTGTTAAATACAAGGTTTGGACAGATTGTTTAGCATGAGTAGTTAACATGTATTTCAGGGGACCATTCATCTTGTCTCTCTAATATCCTGGGATCAACGTGGCTACAACAATACTGCATATGGACTATTTGTCAAGGATCTTCTTTGTACAGTTGTTCTAAGCAGTAGGCAGTATTGAGTTGGGGGCGAGGGGTAGGGAAACTTAGCCAGGCACTAAAATCAAAGGCATGAAAAGTTCTTAGGTCTTTGGCGAGGTGCTCACTGTTACTACTTGCATACATGGGGACATGCTATAGTCATTGTGCTGCACAGACTCCTTGGAAAGGGTCCCCTGTAGACCCAGGTTTGCACCTTATGATTTTGTTTTTATGGTAACTAGTGGTTCACATATTTCCTTCATTTCTAGTTAAATCTTTACCTTTTCTTAAATAAACCTACTTTTGTTTTATTATAAGTACTGACAAGTGCTGTGTGATTTACAGGAGTGGTGGCTTACAGTAAAACTGGTGAATTGGGGTACACTGCATGTTTGGGGGAGATAATCTGGGATTTCTGTGAATAGCCAGTGTCAGAGGTTGGATATCACGGGGGAATGATTCAAAGGGATTTGGGTGTGCCTATTGTTAAACTGCAAGGTGAAGACAGAGCTGGCATAGCCCAGAGGAGAGTGCTTGAACAGCTGAAAGGCTGGTGGTGGTAAGAAACTGACACCCATGATCACGAGAAAGACTTCCTCTTGCTGGAGATGACAGTCCTGGGTACGTGGAGAACTATCGCGATCATCTCTAGTGTAACTCCACTGTAGTTAATAGAGATAAGCCAGTGATGATTTTGGGCCATGAGGAGCACATCCACAGACAGACTTTTCCCCTGGAACGTTTTCTGGGTCTATTGCCCTTAGTTAAAACGGATTTTCCAACATCTACTTGGAGAACAGTCTCTGTGGCCCAAATCCTGCAGTGGTCTTTAGTCAGAATTCTTATGGATTTTGCTGAATGTTCGAATGCATTTAGAAATGCAGAATTTGGCCTTGCATTTACATTTATGGATCTCAAGTAGATTTTAAGAATTTGAAAGGCTGAGGCATTTGTGGAACTTTTCAAAAACCTGTCTTGCTACATCACAGCTTTAGGAAGGAGTCAGACATGTTCCAGGATTGATGTAATCCTTTTCTGATGTTGAAGAGGAATCCAGAAAGACATGTGAATGTTTCAAGCAATGGAGTTTGGGATGTTTGTGTTTGGTGGTTGAGATTTATGTTCCATGTCAATCAGTTACCAAACCTTGGGCAAAGCACATCAACGCACCTTGCTTCATATCTCTGACAGCAGCATTGCACAATGATAGAACTAAGTTAATATGACTGTTCTCTTTTAGCAGCCAGTGATAATTTTTGGAGGGGTGTGATTGAAGCCCACCTTATCCAATATATGCGCCCCCCCACCACCACAATTGTCTGTAATCTTGATTTCTTTTGTAGCTTTCTTGCCTCCCATAGTGGCATAATAATTCCCGTAATAGGGGAATGGTAGATAAGAAGCTTATTGTTTGTTTACCAGACGGCCCTTTTAAATGTGTTGTTGGGTCGAAGGAACTCTTGCTGCCATTCTAACAGGGAATTCCATGGCAAGATTAGCAACAGTGGGGCCCTTCCAAAATAAAGATCTGATGCCCAGGCAGCAAGAAGTTCTGAGATTCCAACTTCACAGCTTGGTTAAAAGCTATGTTTACCTTGGTATCCTTTGCTTTTCTCATCAAGAATTGCTCCTGCTAGAGAGACTGCAGCATCAGCCACGGCAAGAGCATCCCTGATACTTCCTTGCATCGGGTCCAAGCTGCAGCAGCAACATCCTTTAGCTGCAGGCAGAAACCAGACTCCCTTCAGAGCAGTGCTTCCCACTTCAAAGTTCTCAGGTAAGAGAGCCACTGTGGCATTATAAAGCCCTTCCTCATCCCTGAAGTTGAAGGAATCACTCCCTGGATGTTCCCCCTTCCTGCCAGTCTGGAGATGGCAAAACTGAGATTCTAACTCTGATCCCCCTGCTCAGCATGTTGTCTTAGCACTGGCCACACTAGACCTGCTCAGGTGTTGGCTGTGCTGGTGTGTGTTTGACCTGAACAGTCTCTAGAAGTGCTAAAGCTCTATTGGCAAGGCCCCCTAGTGTCTTTTTATAGATAACCAGAAGAACGAATCTTTCAGATGCCATTTATTTTCACATTTAGAATTTAGTGAAATCATCATGTGATGTGGAGGAAACCCTTTTTGCTGTTACATTGAGGAAGCTCTACTCAGCGAGCCTCCTTGAGTTGGAGAAGGCTGCAATGGGACTAAAGCCTCTTTGAAAGAGGAAGGCTGCTGGTCCTCAGATAATACTGAAACTGATTTAGGTTATGTGTCCAGCCTCGCAGGTTGTGAAGCTGCATTGTTCCATCATGCTGTGAACAGACATTTGTGTCTGCATGGGAGATGCTCAAAGGTCTGCTCAATTTCGCTGACAGATAAAGCATTGTTCTCAAATAACTGATAATGAGGAGGAGACTGGACAGTACAATATTATCTTAGGTAATATATTGATCTGAGAACTGGGATAGATGGACAATAAGTAAAAAGTGATTATGTCGCTTCTTGTAATGCAAGTGGCCTGGACAGTCCCATAGGCTTTGCTGTTTCACATATTTTCATGGGGTGTAGGAGGGGAGGACTCACCACAGGGTCTGTGGTGAGTCAGAGGAGTAAGAAGTAGTGCTACCATGTCGTTTATCTGGTAATTGTTCCAGATCAAAGTAAATAAGGATCACTGCTTCAGGGTGGCAGACACAATAGGATCTCTGTCTAACTTTTTCGGACAGGTGAGCACCCAAAGTGCTATTTGGTATGTAGCTCAGTGTTTTCCATTGTGGGGGTAGGCCCTCCTGGGAGCATGGGGTATCAGACTAGTTTAGAAGAGTAGGAGCAGAGGAGAAATCAATGTGAACGGGTAAAGCTGTAGGATTCCAGATCCAACATGCTCACCAAACGAGCTATGGTGTCTGCAGGTAAAGCAGCAGGTGGTTCCTTTAAAACTATCTAGCTTTCCTCCCTGCTCTTTTTGAGGTTTCTTAGGGCTTGTCTTCGCTAAAAAAGGTGTGTTCTTTACCTCGTCCTAACCAGCCTCTGTGAGCTACTGTGTGGTAAAACCAAAGTGAAGACCATGCACTTCAGTTTTACCGGGAGGTAAACTCACCAAAGTCAACTCCAGGAGGTTGTACAGGACTGTTTATCTAATGATACAACAAAGGTGTCTGGCCTTCAGTGTTTTTTTACCTCAGCATAGTTCACGCATGGTAGTTACACTGAGGTTAAAAAAAAGCACCTTTTTAGCAGTGACGACAAGCCCTAAAGTAGGGCTGTAGAAGCAGCCTGTAGAAGCAGCTCACAAGTGTGGTGGCTGCAGGCTCAGGCAGGACCCACCAACCCAAGCATCTTATTATGTTGCTTCCTGGGGAATGGGGAGAGGAGCTGAAGCTACCAGAGAGGACGAGGAGAAGTCACCAAAAACATGGGGGGAAGAGAGGGGAGGAGAAAGAGACAGACAAAGACGTGAGGGAGCGGAAAGAGAGACAGCCAGGACTTGATACAAGGCGCCATGAGGAGGGATCATTCACACTCCAAACTGTCCTAAGACTGCAGTGGTGCCAATTCACATATTTTTTTGGGGGGTAGGGACCTGCTAATTCATGTCCAGACTCCCTCCAGTACCCCTCCCCCTGCTCCTGTGCAGGGACCTTGTTCCAGTCCATGTTCATCCCCCATCTTCCTCCCGCAGGGCCCCTGGGTCTCCCTCGGCCGGAGAGCGTCCCCTGTCTTATACCCACACAGTGCACAAGCCAGTGCGACCAGGAGTCAAGTTCTCAGCAACTCGCCTGTGCTCTGCCATACAGGAACAGGCTCCCCAACACCATTTGGCCTGGCCGCCCCTCCATCTGGGGAGAGTGGCAGCTGGGCCAAATTTGAATGGTACTGTGACCCCATGACCCAGGTCACGCTGACACTTTCTGAACCTTGGCCCGGGTGCCCCTCCGTCTGTACAGGGGGCTGTCTGAGTCAGATTTCACTGGTGGTGTGACCACGGAGCTAGAGTGAGGCTCAGGACTGATTTAGTATGGGGCCATTGCTTAAAAGTGGTTGGGCCCTGCCCCCTTCCCCTCTCCCCCCTCCCCCCATCTCCATTCAGTGGCCTATGGAATTTTGAGCAAGTGCAAAAACCTTGGGGGGGGGGGGAGTGTTTGCTCCCCCATACTACCCCAGCCTCCCCTAATTGGTGCCACTGCCTAAGAGGGCTCCAGCAAATCAAGGTTGGGAGCAACTGCACTAGGTAGCTATTCGCCAACTGTTTTGCAACTTCATTAAGGCCCAAATTTTCAAAAATGGCCACTGATTTGGGGTGCCCTGAGGATCAAGCCAGAGGCGGCTCAGGTTAGAAGTGCTGAGCCATCCACAAGTTCAATTGAAGTCGGTGGCAGTGGTGAGTGCTCAGCAACTCTGAAAAGTAGAACCCACGCTTCTTCGGTTGAGCAGTCAAAACTCAATGGACACGTCTGAAAAATGTTAGCCTCAGCCAACAACTCCAAAAAGGGAGTTAACACCACATCATGTGGTTTCATTGTTTGCTCAGTGTTCTGGGACTTTGGCATGTGGACTTCAAGCCAACAACCAGGCTAACTGCTTATTTAATATAAATGTTCTGTTACAATGTAATGTAAATACAAGTGTTTGTTTTGTTTTTTGCCATTTGTAGTTCTGCTGTCATCACACAGCAGTGCAAATGACAAGAGATCTTAAAGGTCCTAGAACAGTTAGTTTGTGTGTTTTCCTCTCCTATTTTTCCTTACGTAAAGGCAGTGAGATGAAAGAACGCATATTGGAGCAGTCAGGTTTAAATTAAACAGCTGTCTTGAAGAAAGCTCCCTGTGGGCCTTTTATAGTGTCTGTTCCAAGTTAATAGCTATCAGTTTATTCAAAGAAAGTAGCTACTGTATAGAAACGACTATCCCTGAAAACAAAATCTACTAGCAAACTTTAACAGGAAAAAACTCAGACCTGTAGCGCTTACTCAGGCCAAACTGCTATTGAAGCCAGTGGGAGCTTTGCCTACAATTAGGGCCCAGAGTCTGATGAACACTGATTAGTCCTGAGAGCCAGAGCTTTCCAGTGATCAATGAAAAATAGAAGTTCTACAGCGTTTTTCAATTTTGACATGCTTTGAGTATTAACTAAGAACCAGAGCTAAGAGAGTTCCTGAGCGAGCTGCATTGGTGAAGGAGAAAATAATCTCTCTTTTTCTTTTTTCTTTTCACTCTCTCTCTCTCTCGTACATTGTAGTGACTTTAGGATTTGATCCTGGATCACTGGAGACAACAGGGTTTGTTGTTGGCATCAGAAGATGCTGGGCCCATCCCTAAGTGATCAGTGTAACTCCATGGATGTATGTGGAACTACACTGATTTACACCAGCTGAAGAGCTGACCCAGAGTGTATTCAAAATCCTAATTACAAGATCTGTTTTTAAGTATATTTTTCCATCTGTCCACACTAGGTATATGTCTTGACTTGTGGGTTTTTGTTGTATTTGTGGCAGTGTTCCTGACTTTTTTTTTTTAATCTACATTTGCTGGGTGTTTGTTTGAGGCTGGATGCCAGGATGATCTGAGGAGTGTTGCTGTTCATGCTCCATTGGAAGTGTAATTCTTTTACACAGTGTTTGTTTATTGAAAGAATATTTATCATCACAACATCGGGACAAGTCTGAGCAGTTCTTTCATTCTACACCTGCTAGCTCTCACTTTTAAAGCATCGCTGCCAAGTGCTCGTAGGTTCAAACTTTGCATTTTAAAAAATTAAACACAGAAAGGGAATGGGGGGTAGGAAGGGAAGTCAGAATCTAATAGGATATAAATATTTCTCTGAAATATAACAAAAATCCATGAAGCTCTTTGTTTTCCTTTAAACATTCTCTTGCAGTACTGGAAACACAACAGCATTGTGCTAAGCAAGCACACCCGAACAGAGTGAAACTGACTAGCCTCCATTTCTGAGTGAAAAGCAAAAATAAAACCAGAGAGCTTGAATGGTAGAAAGCAAATCTGTTTTGCAGGAATTATTTTAAGTGGAATAATTGAAGGTGCTATTAACAGTAGAGGGAAGGAATTTCTTTAACTATATGATTTTTTTCTTTACTCTGTCCCTTTAAATATATTTAAGACATGCAGCTCAGACCCAGGTGGGTTTGGCAGGCTTGGCGTCAGGTGGCTAGCCTGAGCTCACAGCCCTTGCAGCAACATCCAAATTGCTATTTTTAGCATACTAGCTTGAGCTGCACTGATGTGAGTCCAACTACCTGTGCTGGAAACCTCACCCCTAGCTGTAGTGTAGACATACCCTAAGTGCCTTACATCACTTGTGAAATTGGGACTAAGACTCCAAAGTCATGTAGGTGCTTTTGAGGAACCTAAATAAGTGACCTTACTTTCAAAAATGCTGAGTGCCTACCATCTGCAGTTGACCTCAAAGGGTGCTGTTGGGTGCTCAGCGTTTCAGAAAAACAGGCTTATTTAAATGCCTAAATTTGAGTTTAAGATCTTAACTTTGGGCTCCTATCTTTAAAATCTTGGTTTCAGTAACTTAACCGCTTAACACTGTAGCAGCATGAGAAGAAAAACATGAAAGACTTTTAAAAGTATCAGTGCACCAAAATTTCTCCTCCATATCCTTATTAGGTGGAAATGCAGAATGAGTGACATCCTCCGTAAAATGAGGGCAGTGCCTTAATAATCTTCGAGTGCCTGCTCATGTCAGTTCCATTCTAGGTGTGTGAGTGCCCACGTGCACAGTCGCTGGAGATTTTTGCCTTAGCAGTATCCATAGGGTTGGCTGTGACGCCCTCTGGAGGGCTGCGCTCATGCGTTGATATATTAGATGCTGCCGGCCCTGCACCCTCTCAGTTCCTTCTTACTGCCTGTGGCGGTTGGTCGGAGCATCTCTTTTCCTTGCCTAGCAAGTGGTTAGCGGTTTCTCCTTCACTTTGTGTTTTAGTGCTTTGTAAATAGTTCTGTTGACAGTTGTTAGCTAGTGAAGTAGTTAAGCACTGTAGTTAGTAAGTTAAGGTCCTGGCAGGGACTTTGCCCCAGGTGGGGCATGCCCTGGTCACGGGTTTTAAGCCCTGTGCTGAGTATGATCTATGCCTGTTAGTGACCCCCATAGCAGCTGCCTGAAGTGCTTGCGGGAATCAGATGTAGAAGAAAAGTGTAGCATCTGTAAGAACTATCATCCTAGAACACAGAAGGAGCACGACATCTGTTTGAGGGCCCTCCTCATGGAGTCTGCTCTCCTCCCAGCCTCGGAGCTGTCCTGGCTGGACTCGGCTCCCAGTATTTCGGCCTCGGTGCGCAGTGCACTCCTGGCACTAGGGTCTACCCGGCACGGCTCCCCTTCGCCGATGCCCAAGAAGAAATCGAAGAGGTGTGACCCAGCACTGAGCAAGAAAGACCAAGGGGCATCTAGTAAAGGACCTTGTTTGGGCCGCAGCTCGCCCACACCGGAACCACATGGGGGTGTCTCCCCTATGGGGCCTTCTAGCCGCCAGAGGGATCCGCCACCGACTCCAGGGAGCGGTAGGGGTCCCAGACTCCTGGCGGAGCCACCGCTCTCCCGGCGCCCAGAAAGCAAAGGACTTTTCTAGCGTAGCCGGCACTGTATGGGGCCATGGTCCTGGCAAAGGCTCCGTACGAGGGCAAGCCAGCTGTAGCATCCTCCCAGAGGGCGAGCAAATGCCGACAGGCCCCGGAGCCGAAACAGCACTCTCCGTCTCCGCGCCCTAGATCTCTGTGTCAATCCAGGTGGCTGGTTCACCACTTTGGATCACCAGCACTGTGCTCCCGGTCTCCACCTTCTTGACGAGGTTCTCCCAGAGAGAGACGCCGGTCACCGTATGGCCAACTCTGGTCGTCCTCCCGCCAACCATCTTCATGACGTAGGTCACCGGCACTTAGACCATGGGAACATTCCCCAACATGGTACCGATCCCCTCGCTCCTGGCACCAATCCGCTTATTCAGGGCACCGTTCACTCACGGCGAAGCTTAGCTGCCAGACTCAGCTGTCGACGGCCCCACCGCGGTCACCAGAAGGGGATTCCTTCAGCACAGAAAGGGAGTTCAGCCCCTCACCAAGGCAGCACCAGCGCAACTGGGCACCTGAGGCTGCATCATGGCAGCAGGGCTAGTGGCTGGTGCAGGGCCCTACTGGAGTGCCTGGGGCGTGCCGGTTATGCCGATGCCTCCTTGCACCAGTCATCAGTAGCCACTTCAGAAAAGCAACAGATAGCACCGGGCTCGATGTGCGAAGCGCAATTGGACGCTGGGGTGGAGGAGCAAGTACCCACCCCGAAACCTCCTCTTCCCATGGGGAATGAAGCCCCGAGGCCTATCCCAGGTGGTCCAGGCATCCTCATCCTCTTCAGATGAGGCTGTTGCAGGGCCCTTTCACGCTAGTCCACTGGACGATTTTAAGGAGCATCAAGCCCTGCTCCGATAGGTGGCCATGAACTTAGGCCTGGAGGTGGTGGAGAAATCGGACACCTTCGTTTAATGTGCTCTCCCCATCAACCCCCGCATGTGTCGCATTTCTGGTGCCTGATGGGGTCCTAAAAATTGCAAAGCCTCTGGCAAACCCCATCCTCAATCCCACCCACCTCCAGTTGGGTTAAAAAGAAGTATTTTGTCCCAGCCAAGGGGTTTGAATACTTCTACACCCACCATCCCCTGGGGTAGTTGGTCATTTCCACAGCCAATGAGAAAGACAGACGGGCAGTCTAGTTCTACTCGGCCCACAAATTTGGGACCCTTGTTGAGGAGGCTACTACAGCGGCATCGTGCTCCCTCCAAATGGTGTGGGACGCAGCTGATTCGGTGGCCAGAGTGGTCGCTTCAGCTATGGTCATGAGGCACAGTTCTTGGCTTCTGGGCCTCTCCCAGGAGATGCAGTCCTCAGTCCAGGACCTCCTGTTTGATGGGGTTAGACTCTTTGCTGAGCAGACCGGTGTGAGGCTGCATGGGCTGTAGGACTCTCAGCCCACCCTCCGCTCGCCGAGTCTGCATACACCGCAATTGACAAAGAAGCAGTTCCGGCTGCCCCCAGTGCCCAGGCTTTGGCAACCTCACCAGGTCTGCAAGGAGAAGGGATAGGTACACGAGTTTTAGTCATCACCGCCCTTCTTCCTCTCGCTCACCCGCGTAACACGGAGGCCAGAAGCTCTCCTTTTGAGGGTGCATTCGAGAGTAACGCCCCAGTCAACTCCCCGGATCCACCTCATTCTTTCCTCAGCCATCTTTGTCCCTACTGTTCAGCCTGGTCTCAGGTCACCTCGTACCGTTGGGTGCTGGAAATTGTATCTCTGGGGTACAACCTGCAATTCTCGGCCACCCCCATGCCACCCCTCTTCACTGTCCCTCTTCAGGGACCCTTCCCATGAGCAACTCCTCGTTCAAGAGGTAGATAACCTCCTGCAGTTGGGGGCAGTGGAGGAGGTCGCTCAGGAAATGAGGGGGAAAGGATTCTACTCCTGCTATTTTCTAATCCTGAAAGAATAAGGGGGTCTAAGACCCATTCTGGACCTGCGGTGACTCAACAAATATCTCAAAAAGTTGAAGTTCCGTGTGGTCTCCCTGACCTCCATCATTCCCTCCCTGGATCCAGGAGACTGATATGCCACTCTCGACTTGAAAGACGCTTATTTTCATATTTCCATCTTCCAAGGACACAGACGGTTTTTCCATTTTATGGTGGGCCAGCATCATTTCCAATTCATGGCATTTGTTGGCCCTGCGGGTATTCACAGAAGGAATGGCCCTGGTCACTGCTTACCTGAGACGTCAAGGGGTCTATGTCTATACTTATCTTGACAAGTGGCTCATCAAGGGCAGATTGCAGGATCAAGTGCAGAGGTGTCTCGATCTGGTGCGTTCTACCTGTCAATACCTGGGCCTCTTAGTAAACAAAAAGAAATCGACCCTCATACCAGTGCAATGGATAGAGTTCATAGGGCGGTCCTCAACTCCACACGGGCCAGAGCCTTCCTTCCGGAGGTTCATTTCCAAGCCATGTCGGACTTGATCTCCCATTTAAGGGGCCACCCACTCACTACAGCCTGCACCTGCCTAAAGTTGTTAGGTCACGTGGCATCTTGTACTTATGTGGTCCATCATGCCTGGCTCCATCTCCGGCCGTTGCAAGCGTAGCTGATATCAGTCTACATCCCTAACAGGCACGATCTAGACCTGGTAATCAGGGTGCCGGACCACATCTGGTTGTCACTGGAATGGTGGTTGGACCCCGAATCGGTGTTGGAGGGCGTTCCCTTCGTGTCCCCGTCCTTGACCCTGGTTTCCGTTGCATCGGACCTGGGCTGAGGAGCCCACTTGGGCAAGCTCAGTATGCAAGGCCGTTGATGGTGGGACGGTCGCTTCCTCCACATAAATGTCAGGGAGCTCAGAGCCGTTCATTTGGCCTGCCAGGCTTTCCAGTCCCACTTGAAGGGCAAGGTGGTACAAGTCCTGTCGGACAAGCAAGGCAGAGCTAGGTCAACAGCCCTTTGCCAGGAAGCCTTCTGGCTCTGGGACTTCTGTGTGCAGCATGCCATTCTTCTCATGGCCGTGCACCTGCTGGGCATCAGGAACGTATTAGCAGATCGCCTCAGCAGAACCTTCTCGTCTCACCCCGAGTGGACTCTCCATCCCGAGGTGGTCAGCGTGATCTTCCAGAGGTGGGGAACTCCCCAGGTGGACTTGTTTGAAACTTGTCAGAACAGGAAATGCCACGTGTTCTCAATTCAGGGGATTGGCAGAGGCTTCCTCTCAGACGCTGCCTTATTCCTGTGGCTGGGGGCTTTGATGTATGCCTTCCCACCAGTGCTGATAATCCACAGTCCTCATGAAGATAAAATAGGACAGGGTGAAGCTAATAGCCCCGGCTTGGCCTTGCCAGCACTGGTTCGGCATGCTGCTGGATCTCTCATTGGCAGCCCCACAACAGCTGCTCTCTGGCTGGATCTGCTGTTCCAGAACCACCAGAACCTTCTGCACCCAAACCTGGCAGCGCTGCACCTGACGGCTTGCCTGCTGCATGGTTAAATGCCAAAGAGCAGGAGTGCTCGGCCCATGTCCAGCAGGTACCGTTGGGCAGCAGGAAGCCCTCTACCAGGGCAACCTATGTGGCCAAATGGAAACGGTTCACGTGCTGGGCCTTGGACCAGGGTATTGGGCCTGAGCAGGCCTTGCTGCGGTCAATCCTGGACCAGCTTCTACATCTTGCTGATCTTAAACACAAAAAAGAAGCTTACAAGAAGTGGAAGATTGGACAAATGACCAGGGAAGAGTATAAAAATATTGCTTGGGCATGCAGAAGTGAAATCAGGAAGGCCAAATCACACCTGGAGTTGCAGCTAGCAAGAGATGTTAAGAGTAACAAGAAGGGTTTCTTCAGGTATGTTAGCAACAAGAAGAAATTCAAGGAAAGTGTGGGCCCCTTAGTGAATGAGGGAGGCAACCTAGTGACAGAGGATGTGGAAAAAGCTAATGTACTCAATGCTTTTTTTGCCTCTGTCTTCACGAATAAGGTCAGCTTCCAGATTGCTGCGCTGGGCAGCACAGCATGGGGAGGAGGTGACTAGCCCTCTGTGGAGAAAGAAGTGGTTCGGGACTATTTAGAAAAGCTGGACAAGCACAAGTCCATGGGGCCGGATGCACTTCACCCGAGGGTGCTAAAGGAGTTGGCGGATGTGATTGCAGAGCCATTAGCCATTATCTTTAAAAATTCATGGCGATCGGGGGAAGTCCCGGACAACTGGAAAAAGGCTAATGTAGTGTCCATCTTTAAAAAAGGGAAGAAGGAGGATCCTGGGAACTACAGGCCAGTCAGCCTCACCTCAGTCCCTGGAAAAATCATGGAGCAGGTCCTCAAGGAATCAATTCTGAAGCACTTAGAGGAGAGGAAAGTGATCAGGAACAGTCAGCATGGATTCACCAAGGGCAAGTCATGCCTGACTAATCTAATTGCCTTCTATGACGAGATAACTGGCTCTGTGGATGAGGGGAAAGCAGTGGACGTGTTGTTCCTTGACTTTAGCAAAGCTTTTGACATGGTCTCCCACAGTATTGTTGCCAGCAAGTTAAAGAAGTATGGGCTGGATGAATGGATGATAAGGTGGATAGAAAGTTGGCTAGATTGTCGGGCTCAACGGGTAGTGATCAATGGCTCCATGTCTAGTTGGCAGTCGGTATCAAGTGGAGTGCCCCAAAGGTCGGTCCTGGGGCCGGTTTTGTTCAATATCTTCATAAATGATCTGGAGGATGGTGTGGATTGCACCCTCAGCAAGTTTGCAGATGACACTAAACTGGGAGGAGAGGTAGATACGCTGGAGGGTAGGGATAGGATACAGAGGGCCCTACACAAATTAGAGGATTGAAAGAAATCTGATGAGGTTCAACAAGGACAAGTGCAGAGTCCTGCACTTAGGACAGAAGAATCCCATGCACCGTTACAGACTAGGGACCGAATGGCTAGGCAGCAGTTCTGCAGAAAAAGACCTAGGGGTTACAGTGGACGAGAAGCTGGATATGAGTCAACAGTGTGCTGTTGTTGCCAAGAAGGCCAATGGCATTTTGGGATCTATAAGTAGGGGCATTGCCAGCAGATGGAGGGACGTGATTGTTCCCCTCTATTCAACATTGGTGAGGCCATCTGGAGTACTGTGTCCAGTTTTGGGCCCCACACTACAAGAAGGATGTGGAAAAATTGGAAAGAGTCCAGCGGAGGGCAACAAAAATGATTAGGGGACCGGAACACATGACTTATGAGGAGAGGCTGAGGGAACTGGGATTGTTTAGTCTGTGGAAGAGAAGAATGAGGGAGGATTTGATAGCTGCTTTCAACTACCTGAAAGGGGGTTCCAAAGAGGATGGATCTAGACTGTTCTCATTGGTAGGAGATGACAGAACAAGGAGTAATGGTCTCAAGTTGCAGTGGGGGAGGTTTAGGTTGGATATTAGGAAAAACTTTTTCACTAGGAGGGTGGTGAAGCACTGGAATGCTTTACCTAGGGAGGTGGTGGAATCTCCTTCCTTAGAGGTTTTTAAGGTCAGGCTTGACAAAGCCCTGGCTGGGATGATTTAGTTGGGGATTGGTCCTGCTTTGAGCAGGGGGTTGGACTAGATGACCTCCTGAGGTCCCTTCCAACCCTGATATTGTATGATTCTATGATCGTAAGCTCCAGGGCTTGTCCCTTTCATTAATTAAGGCCCTGTTGGCCATTATATCAGCCTTTCACCCTCCAGTCCAGGGCAAGTTGGTCTTTGCTCACGACATGACAGTCTGGTTCTTGAAGGATCTGGAATGACTCATTTCCATGTCTAGGACCCTTCTTGGGACCTGAATCTAGTGCTGGCATGGCTCATGGGGGCCCCCTTTGAGCCATTGGCTTCCTGTTTCCTTCTTCTGCTCTCCTGGAAGGTGTCATTGCTGGTGGCAATAACATCTGCCCATAGGGTCTCTGAGATTAGGGCGCTTACCTCGGAGCTGCCCTATATAGTGTTTTTCAAGAACACTAGAACAAGATTTTCAAGAACAAGTCTAGCTGCGGCTGCACCCAGCTTTCCTGCCCAAGGTTGTTTCACAGTTTCACCTGAGCCAGGACATATTCTAGCCAGTCTTCTTTCCAAAGCCTCATAAGTCTGAGGAGGAGAATAGATTGCACTCTCTAGATGTCAGGAGAGCACTAGCCTTTTACATCGAAAGGACCAAGCTGTTCCGTAAATCAACACAGCTGTTCATCGCCGTGGCGAACAGGATGAAAGGTCATTCTGTATCCACTGAGAGAATTTGATCGTGGATCACCGCCTGCATCCGTTTTTGCTATGAACAGGCGAAAGTGCCTCCTCGACTAGAGCGTAAGCCTCTTCAGTGGCCTTCCTGGCCCAAGTACCTATTCAAGATATCTGCACGGCCGCTACCTGGTCGTCCGTTCACAAGTTCACATCTCACTACACACTTACACAGCAAGCCTGAGACGGCGCTGGCTTCAGTAGAGCAATGTTGCAAGCTGCACGACTGTGAACTCCGAGCCCACCTCCAGGGATACTGTTTGTGAGTCACCTAGAATGGAATCAACATGAGCAAGCACTCGAAGAAGAAAAAACGGTTACCTACCTTTTGTAACTGTTGTTCTTCGAGATGTGTTGCTCATGTCCATTCCATTACTTGCCCCTCTGTAGGAGTTGCTGGGAAAAAGGAACTGAGAGGACGTAGGGCTGGTGACGCCTAATATACTAACGCATGAGCGTGGCACTCCAGAGGGTGCCTCAGCCGACCCTATGGATACTGCTAAGGCAAAAATCTCAGATGACTGTTTAAGTGGGCACTCACACACCTAGAATGGAATGTACATGAGCAACACGGTTTCTTTCTCCCATGCTGACCCTCATACATAGGAGGAGCTCCACAGGAACATCTGCAAAACTAACTCCTTAGCCTCTTGCAAGCAAATCCCTCCTGAAAACTGTCCTACCTGCTGTGATACCTTTAAAAAAAACTTTGATAACAGGCTGCTGGTGTGCTAAGAGCACCCACTGCCCAAGCGCTGACCAGTATTCTCACATTGAGCTCCCCCCGTCAGTCTGTCTGTATCCATTTGTTGTCTTTTGCCTTACACTTAGACTGTAAGGTCTTTAGAAAAGGACGGTCACTGTTCTGTGTTTGTACAGCACCTAGCAGAGTGGGGTCCTGGTCCATGTCTTGGGGCTCCTAGGAGCTGCAGCAATGCAAATGATCAGATAATCCTTACCTGCCTCATAAGAGTGTTTTGGAAAGCTTAGTTCATTACTGTTTGTGAAGAGCTTTGAGAAGGGCAGAGAATTATCAGACTGCAATGGGACATTAGGATTTCAGCTGATGGGGAAGTGACTGACCATACAGGTTACAATTTGTCCTCTGCCTATTTTGCAGGGTACATAAATGGTGTATTAATTTTTCCATTCCCATATTTTTTGGAACCATTCTTCTATGATTGGGCTATTCTTTTCCCCAATAGGCTACCAGTGGCGAAGCGGCGACTAGAAGATAAGAGATGAATTATTCATTTACTTTTGTATGACCATTTCTGCTAGGAAGCCCTAGGAGGATTACCAAAGTGTCATTGGGTAATAAATATCCCACAATTGTGATATTTTGTTACAGATCGCATCCCAATACTGTCTAATGACTGGACATATCCACCATATATGCATAAAATCGCCTCTTTCACCACAATTTTTCCAACATTTATCCCCAGTCAATCTCTCTATTCTTTAACCTAACTGGTATGAGGTACCTTGAAACAGTATCGTAAAGAAATTTTCTTTTATTGTGCTACAGATTGAGGTTTCTGGTCCTCTTTTCCAGATCAAACCCCATTCCTCTGGGGCATCTTGTCTGTCCACATCCTTTTCCCAGCCTGTCAGATATGGACACTTATTTTTTTCTTTTGGGTTAGGGAAACTGTCTGCAAATATTGATATACATTAGTTATACTTTTTGTTTCCTAATTGACCGGATGCCATCACTTCTATTAAAGTTAGCTTTCTGTATAAAACAGGTTTCTAGAAAGTTGAGAAACAATGCCTGACTTGAAAGTACTGGTACCAGGAGAGCGTGGGCCAATTATAAGTTAGTTTTGATCTCTAAATTAGTTAGAAAAGCTTCTTTACTGAATAGCTGCCCAACGTGTTTATTCTACGACTCTCCCTACCTTTGAAGCTCAATGGTTTGCAGTTTGGGTTAAGATCTGGATTATTTGCAGTGGTGTCACTGGTGAGGGAAAAGAGCTTATCTCATCCCTAGTTCTAGCTTAGACTCATAGAGAACGGTTGCTAAGGGATGTGTGTAAATTTCTGGCAGGCATGACTTTTTATTAATCCATGGTAGCCTAGCTGCAATTTTCTTGTTCAATAAAGACCCAGTGTTTGGCTGGGTTAGACCTCCCCTCAGTCCACTACCACTTTTTGTTGACAGGCTTGGTAATACAGAGAATGTTTGGAACAGCTAGTCCACCCTGTTTAATGGGTTGGTACAAAGTGTCTGCTCTTACATGTGGTCTTTTCTTGTTTCATATAAATTCTAACATCATCCTCTATATTATTGCTAGTGTGTTTTTTCTGGGATAATCACAGAAAGATTTTGAAATGAGAAAGATATCCTTGGCAGAATATAGTCTGTAGCACTTTGAACCGTGGCTGTTCTTCCCAACCAAGAAATTGCACACTTCTCCAGCGCACCAGCAAATGAAAAAAGATCGGAAGTAGTGGTTTGGCATTTAAATCACAGAGCTCCTCTAGATTGTGTGAGATTTAAATTCCCAGGTATCTGATAGAATTTTTTGTCCATTTGTACCCAAATGTTTTCTAGAGGAGTGACTTTTCAGAGTCTGGCAAATGTATAGTTAGCATTTCAGGTTTAGTATAATTTACTTTAAATCCAGATGCTTTCCCAAAGTCCTGGATTTCTTTAGAAACTAATTTTAGGGAAGTATTTGGTTTAGATTAAAATGTTACATCATCTGCATATATAATGCTATTTTCTGATATGTACCTGCAAGTTTTATTCCTGTGATGGATCCATTGTTCCTTATCCTCTGGTGGCACTTGTGGTTTCTTAGAATAGAACATTCTGAGACTTGCAACAAAATGTATTCAGTACAGGGCCCATTCCTAGAGTTTATGTCTGATAGTTCACTGGGGCTTAGCTGCTTTCAGGGCATAGTATAAGGTTTATGTGTTTTAGCCAGACATTTGGCTGAGTATTTGTATGGCAATGAGAGAGGGTTATTTGAGACCTGACCGGCAGTGAGCTGTTATGGTAGCAGTTCTCCTGAGCATTACAGAAGGGGATTATGAAATTATGTAATTGTTTGTTTTTAATAAAACAAAGTCCCATGATACACCAGCCATCGAACATTTGAGAGAGAGACTTGAGTTGCAAAATTCAGATGTGGGGCTGGAGCCAGCTGCAGAATTAGGATCTGATCCAGGTTCAGATTCCAAACACCACCTTAGTATTCACTATCAACAAGAATGACTGAGTGTAAGTTCTGCTGTGAGGTACCGTTTGTGGCAGTTGATCATATTTGAAGTTGTAGTGCAGTCCATGTAGTTCAGTTTTAAACAATAAACTGGAATAATGTTCATGCAACTGAGATCATCTCTCAAAAGCCATTTACCTCTGAATTTCCTTTGAAAAGCTCCTCCAAATATATCAGTCCCACAGTGCATTCTATTTACAACGACCATTCATCACACTTGTTTCTATTGTATTGTACTCCTTCCTACCTTTTGGTGTATAAGGACCTGATCCAGAGCCCATTGAACTAAATGGAAAAACTTCACTGGGCTTTGGATTGAGCCGTGTGTTTCGGTGGGGCAAGAAATCAAGACACACCAAATCTATAGGCAGTATGATATATTCAAGATATTGTAAAGTGCCTGCCAGACCTGACAATGCTATAGTGGTATGTAAATAATAATATATGTGTAACATCGCTTACAAATGAGATAATCTCATTATATAAGGGCAGGTCTACACTACCGCTTATGTTGATCTAACTTATGTCACTCAGGGGTGTGAAAAAACCCTCCTCCCACCCCCGTGAGCAACGCAAGCAGTGGATGTATTGTTTCTTGACTTTAGCAAAGTTTTTGACACGGTCTCCCACAGTATTCTTGTCAGCAAGTTAAGGAAGTATGGGCTGGATGAATGCACTATAAGGTGGGTAGAAAGTTGGCTAGATTGTCGGGCTCAACGGGTAGTGATCAATGGCTCCATGTCTAGTTGGCAGCCGGTGTCAAGTGGAGTGCCCCAGGGGTTGGTCCTGGGGCCGGTTTTGTTCAATATCTTCATAAATGATCTGGAGTATGGTGTGGATTGCACTCTCAGCAAATTTGCGGATGATACTAAACTGGGAGGAGTGGTAGATACGCTGGAGGGGAGGGATAGGATACAGAAGGACCTAGACAAATTGGAGGATTGGGCCAAAAGAAATCTGATGAGGTTCAATAAGGATAAGTGCAGGGTCCTGCACTTAGGACGGAAGAATCCAATGCACCGCTACAGACTAGGGACCGAATGGCTAGGCAGCAGTTCTGCGGAAAAGGACCTAGGGGTGACAGTGGACGACAAGCTGGATATGAGTCAGCAGTGTGCCCTTGTTGCCAAAAAGGCCAATGGCATTTTGGGATGTATAAGTAGGGGCATAGCGAGCAGATGGAGGGACGTGATCGTTCCCCTCTATTCGACATTGGTGAGGCCTCATCTGGAGTACTGTGTCCAGTTTTGGGCCCCACGCTACAAGAAGGATGTGGATAAATTGGAGAGAGTCCAGCGAAGGGCAACAAAAATGATTAGGGGTCTAGAACACATGACTTATGAGGAGAGGCTGAGGGAGCTGGGATTGTTTAGTCTAGAGAAGAGAAGAATGAGGGGGGATTTGATAGCTGCTTTCAACTACCTGAAAGGGGGTTCCAAAGAGGATGGCTCTAGACTGTTCTCAACGGTAGCAGATGACAGAACGAGGAGTAATGGTCTCAAGTTGCAGTGGGGGAGGTTTAGATTGGATATTAGGAAAAACTTTTTCACTAAGAGGGTGGTGAAACACTGGAATGCGTTACCTAGGGAGGTGGTAGAATCTCCTTCCTTAGAGGTTTTTAAGGTCAGGCTTGACAAAGCCCTGGCTGGGATGATTTAACTGGGACTTGGTCCTGCTTCGAGCAGGGGGTTGGACTAGATGACCTTCTGAGGTCCCTTCCAACCCTGATATTCTATGATTCTATGATTCTAAGTTACATCGACCTAAGTGTTGTCCACACTGGCACTACATGGGCGGGAGATGCTCTCCCACTGACATAGCTTCCGCCTCTCCGGGAGGTGGAGTAATTATGTGGACGGGAGAAGGCTCTCCTGTTGGCTTACAGCGTCTTCACCAGACACACTACAGCAGTGCAGCTGCATCAGTGTAGCGCTTCCACTGCAGACCTGCCCAAAGAGACTTGTTGAACATAAAGTCAGCTGAATAGTTTTCCCCTTCCACTCTGCTGGAGGCTTTTGGGTATTAGTTGTAAGTTTTGCTGTGTGTGCATCCAGCAATATTAAGAAAAATGAAGACTCCTGACCAACAAAAACAGATGGAACTTGGCTGGCTGAGGACACAAATGCTCACCAGTTGCACTGTGGCCTCCAACTCCCTGCCAAATGGAGGCGTTGTGTCCTTTACTGGAATTCAGTGTCAAAGGGTCTGAGGCTGCAGCCCTTGACACAGGGAAAACTCCCATTCAATTGAATGGGCATTAGCCTGCATCAGGGTTATAGGACTAGGCCCACTGACAGTAAGATAGAGAACGTGTTCCTCAGTAGTTTTATTAAATTGTACAGAAAGGGAGGATAATACTTGAATAATAATCATAATTTCTTTCTCTCTTAGATACATAATTTGCACTAGCGCCTTTCACCCAATGATCTCAAAGCCATTTGCAAACAATTGTTTCATTTTTACAACATCCCTATAAAGAAAGTATTATACCAGTTTACAGATGGGCAAAATCAGATCCAGAGAGGTGACCTGGCCGAGGTCTCTGGGAGAGTCCGTGGCAGGGCTGGGGACCAAAGCCAAGGGTTCTGATTCCCAGTCCCCTACTCCAGCCACGTAAAGTGGGCATTGATAGACACCATTTTGGAGGATGTATGTCAAATGGTCCTCAAAGCACCATGAAAGGGTTCGCATACCAAAAAAGCCATTTGATACTAGTTAAAGGAATGATCCTGTTAAAAGAAATGATATATGTTGTAATGCACTGAGAACATTAGCTGGGCATAACTGTTGACATAAATTATAAGTATGTAATAAGATTTATTTAAATAGTTAAACTACATTTACCATGCATTTTAACAGCTACATCAAGCACCTGATCCAAAGCCCATTGCTCATTTGGGAGTTGTTCTGTTGACTTCAGTGGGCTTTGGGTTAGGCGTGTATTCCCTACAGGACTATCTACCTACCTGCCTTAGGTAATTATAGAGTCACCACAGTATCTGGGTTGTACTTCTAACATTCCAGCTCTCTGAGCAGCTTCAGACAGCTATTAACATAAACAAACACTGCCAAAGAAGTGTCTCATTTTCTCCATTACGTGTGAAATGCCATGCCTCACCCACCCCTTCTATATCCCTCCCCACCTGCAATTACATTGGCCATGGCCGTGTTCAGGACAGAGGCCTATATGCTTTTTGGGATAGAGATGGTCTCTTATTGTATGTATGTACAATGCCTAGCACAATGAGGCCCTGGTCTCCTTTGGGATGCTAGTGTAATAAATAGCAGTATATATCATGATGTTTTGGGTAATTTTATAGCCATTTGTAATAAATATTATTAATTGTAATTTTCCTCTCCCTCTGAGACTCGGACAGGTGGGCTCATTGCACTAAGGAACTGTCTTGTCTTAACAGTCGAAAGATAAGAAAAATATTAATAGTTTTTAAAATATTCTAATTTTTTCCCTCTACATTATGGTATGGGATGGTGTAAAGGGTTTATCAGCACTCACTGGCTAACTTACTCGCAAGTAATACTTCCATCCCAAACTCCTATCAATAGAATCTCTGTTCCAAACTACACAAACATATATTTCATATTATAAATGAAGGAGCCCATGTTGGAGCAGAAGCGCGTAGCACAGAACCCGTCTTTAACAGGCAAGTTTACTTGACATAGTCATACTAGTGTTTTTCTTGCTGTGCTGTAATCTCTTCCGTTGTTCTAACAAGTGTGATTTACAGATGTGGTTTTATGGTTCTCATTAAATTCCAAGGACAGAAGGCATCATTGCATTCCACGGGTGGTCTGACAACATGCTTCCCTTGGGACCTGTGCAGCTCATTTCTAGTGACAGATGGATTGTACAGTTCTCAAATCTTCTGAGCTTCTGCTACTGTGCCAGGACTCCAATATCAAACCCAGGCCCTTAGGGTCCCTAGACAACATCCTTAGCTTCCATGCAACAGCAGTGATGCTGAACCACTGCCCCTGACCTGCAGCCGTAGTGCTAAGGATCTACAGCCACACCCCAACTCCTGATTGGCTGCACAGACAGCATTCCCATTGGATATCTGGACTCTATAACAGCAAGAGGAACCTCCCTGAGCAACAGGCCTACTACCCTGCTGCCTCGCCCGACCTTGCTTACCTATCCTGCCAACCTGATCTGTTGGATTGGATCTCTTGGCTACTGCCTCCCTGCAGGAACACTGACCATTGCCCCAGACTGCCTCTATATCAATAGACCTCCCAGCTACCAGGCTACCCATGTACCACTTGACCATGGCTTTAGGCTGCTCCTAGCTAGCTTGAGCTACTGGGCACTACGTAGTGCCAGTCAGCTCATGCAGCTTCTTTAAGAGCCATCCCACACTGCATTATGACAAACTTTAAATCAAAGGTATTCTCGAATCCCCATCGTGAAGTTATACTTTTCTGGGGTTTCCTTTCCAAACACTGCTAATTTGTAAGGTATTTTGTGTACCTAGAAGCTTTCTCCTTAGGGATCATCAGCTAACTCCTGCTGTTATACCCATTCAGTCATTCCCGTCACAATCCAGTGTTCGTGGCATGACAGTTCCTTTCAATAATATATCAAATCGTGGTGTCTCAAACTGATTCCTGTCTTTCCCACCAAACAGTTTAGTAACAGATGAAAATATGATCTCCGAGCCATTAGTGGTTAGTGAGCTTCAGAAGTCGTGGCTGTCAGAATGGGATCAAGAAGAGACACAGATGTTGCTAAGCTGTGTTCAAGCAACATGTTTCAATGCAGACAAATGTAAGGTCATAAGTCTAGGAACAAAGAATGTAGGCTGTACTTACAGGATCGGGGATTCAGGAAACGATTTGGAGATCATGGTGAATAATCAGTTGAACATAAACGCCCCGTACAACACGGCAGCTAAAAGGGCTAATGCAATCCTGGAATGTATAAACAAGGAACGTCAAGGAGGAGTGAGGAGGCTTTTTTCACTCTGGCACTCGTTCAGTCACTATTAGAATACTGACAGGTTTCAGAGGAGCAGCCGTGTTAGTCTGTATTCACAAAAAGAAAAGGAGGACTTGTGGCACCTTAGAGACTAACCAATGTATTTGAGCATAAGCTTTCATGAGCTACAGCTCACTTCATCGGATGCATTCAGTGGAAAATACAGTGAGGAGATTTATATACACACAGAACATGAAAAAAATGGGTGTTATCATACACACTGTAAGGAGAGTGATCACTTAAGGTGAGCTATTACCAGCAGGAGAGCGGGGGGGGAGGGGTGAAATGTTTTGTAGCGATAATCAAGGTGGGCCATTTCCAGCAGTTAACAGGAACGTCCGAAGAGCGGTGGGGGAAATAAACATGGGGAAATAGTTTTACTTTGTGTAATGACCCATCCACTCCCATTCTCTATTCAAACCTAAGTTAATTGTATCCAGTTTGCAAATTAATTCCAATTCAGCAGTCTCTCGTTGGAGTCTGTTTTTGAAGTTTTTTTGTTGAAGAATAGCAACTTTTAGCTCTGTAATCAAATGACCAGAGAGATTGAAGTGTTCTCCGACTGGTTTTTGAATGTTATAATTCTTGATGTCTGATTTGTGTCCATTTATTCTTTTAGGTAGAGACTGTCCAGTTTGGCCATTGTACATGGCAGAGGGGCATTGCTGGCACATGATGGCATATATCACATTGGTAGATGTTCAGGTGAACGAGCCTCTGATAGTGTGGCTGATGTGAGGGCCTAATCACATGGCTGCTACTCTGAAACCTGGAGTAACTCTGTTATGTTCCATGGAGTTATTCCAGGTTTACACTGGTGTAAACGAGAGAATGATTTAGTTTTCTGTCTCTCGCTTTAGTATCTGTAAAATGGGCCACAACTCTGACTTATCTCATGGGGGAATTGTGAGGATTAATTATACTGAATGTTTGTAAAATGATACCGCATATCTAAGCTTTGGATGAAAGGAGCTATATAAGTACAAATACTATGAATGATCTTGGAAACTTGGTTACTACATCAGAAAAAGAATGGGTGACTTTAGTGCTACTCCTTAACTCTAGGAATACATACCACTTCTATGCTTCTTAATTACAGTACAACTCCAGCCTGAGGTACCCTTACTAACGTTGTGTGGTTGTAGAACTTGTGTCTTGTCTTTGTTAAATCCAGCATGTGTTCTCTCTCACACCGTATTTAATACTCAAAATACTTAGCCTCTAAAGGAAGACAATTTATCAGGTAAGATTGTTAAGGTTTACAGTGGTGGTGCATTGTGTGCATCCACTGTCCATTACAGCGGTGTGTAGAGTACACAAACTGCACACCTGTCTCGCCTGGGTAGACGTGTCATTGTAGGCCATGAGGCACAGTTTAGGTGAGTAGAGCGCCCTATACACCCGAATCCCCAGGTGTATACCCTACCTGGGCTGTCTCTGCCCCCAAGCTGTGCCTCATGCTTCTAGAGAGCTGTTTTTAGCTGTGTGGCATCCTGCTGTCTCACTGCTGCCGGAGTCTTTCCCCACTGCCGCAGCCTTTCACTGCAATGTGTAGCTATCCATGTAGTGCCTGTACTCTACATGCCACTGTAACTGTAGACATAGCCATTTAATTAACTAGATGTATGTTTGAGCAGCCCATGACTAGTGCTAGCCTTTTCCAGCAGGTGGCTCTCTGCGGAGCAATCTGGCAACATTTGATTTCTCAAAGGGGAAGGGCAGTAATGACACTTTGCAATAGTTAGCATGAGCCCTTCCTTTCATTCATTAAAAACCAAAAAAACTCTTTTCTATTTGGCAGAGGCCTTTTCTACAGCACGGTATCTATGAATGAATGTTTAATGGGAAATGTATTGTGAAAGGGTATAAAGGTAACTTATAGTGATAAATATATTTAGATGATATGGTTTTATAAAGAGATCAGCACAATTTCATTTAAGACAAACAAAGTTACTTTCAACTGTTTTAGAATTGTGAATCTATGGGAGTAATACGAAGACATAGGGTTTTTTTAAAAAGGTTTCAGATTTAAAAAGTAGAAAAGTTTTAAATTTAAAGGAGTTAAACAATAACATAAAATAGGAAATGGTTGATAAATGCAAGAACAAGGGCTTGGTTAAAGCAGATTGAATTCAGTGGAAAAGCTCATGATGAGTTCTGTGGGCTTTGAATCTGAGCCTTTATGAATAAAAACTGGACATAGGAGAGGATAGCAAAAAACTAAACAAATCTTTGGGTCAGGGCCAGAATAGACAAGGGCTGGAAGGGAATGAAAACAGAAATAAAAAAAACAAATATTTTGTAACGTCCCATTTCCTCTCCTCTTTTGGTCTGTATGTTGGTCTATTCAGA
Organism: Chelonia mydas; assembly: GCF_015237465.2. NCBI lineage: Eukaryota > Metazoa > Chordata > Testudines > Cheloniidae > Chelonia > Chelonia mydas. The sequence continues at coordinate 73,437,034 of NC_051246.2, forward strand.
TTATAAGTGGCTAAGGTGAGGACCTGTCTTCCTACATATTTGTAAAGCACCTAGTATACTTTTGGGTGCAACATAAATAATAAAAATATGCATGAGAAATGCAGCATTATAAGTGTGACATGCTGAGCCTAATGCTTCATTGCAGTACACCAGTTTTATGTTGATGTAAATCCTCGAAATCAGTGGTGTTGCACTGGAGTAAAACTTGCTTAACTGAGTGAAGAATTCAACCCAATACAATAGCTATACTAGTAAGCGCAGATGTAAGAATCTGGTACAGTATAGTAACTTGCACTGCTCATCCCACTGGTCAGTAATAGGTGTAACATGTTAACACTTTGTCAAGCATAACATAAAGTAGTCTTAACCACTGTTAGATGGCTGCTGCCGAACAGAATGTTGGATAAATGAACTGTAATTGAGTCAGATTGTCAGTGAACCTCCTGAAAAATGTGAGCTCACCTGTCTGCTTGTGCAAAACCCCACAATTGTGCATACCCATTGTCTTCAGGTATGTAGTAACTCAGCCAGCAGGCACATTTTTGAAGCACTGTTGAAAATTTGACCCCAGATTTTTATCTACATACAATAATGCTTTTTCAGGACTGAAGTAACTATGAATTAAAACATAAATCAAACCATCCGTATGAGTGTGTGACAGAATGCACCCTGTGTTGGGATACCCGCCGAGACCTCTTTCTACTCAGCTTCCAAGAGCTCAGTTCGACTCCAACCTTCGTCACTCAGGTATCTTTATTTGGCAGACAGCAATGCTATGCATGTCTTTTTAAAAATATTCTATGGTAGAAGTGCTTACTGAAGGGTGGGGCGGGGTGTTGCATGTTAGTTATTATTCGCCACCAAAACAGCTTTATATACTCTTCCACCAATCATTCTGGGCCCACTAAAGTACAGTTGTTTTGCCTTAGAAACAAGTCTTGGGTTTTTCTATGCCATAACATTCAGCACCTTTTTAAAGGTGTCTTTCTGGAATGTATTATAGACCCATAAACTCTCAAACTATACAATCCCTGCCCCAGTTGTTCATTTTGGCCCACAGATACCATCCAAACGCACCCATTGTAGTTCTCCAACAGCCGCCAATATTACCCCAGTGTACAAACAAGACACATTTTTCAGAAAGGTACATTGGTTTTGTTTAGTTCTAGATGGTGGTTTGTAGATCATTTTTCCATCCATTCTAATGGTGCAGTTGGGTCTTTAGTACTTCTGCGGCGGTCATGGGACCGGAGAATCACTGATTGGAGAGTTTCTAAACTTTGGGACCAACTCCACAGCCTTCACATCAGGACACACAATGTTGTAAGCCTCCACCAGTTCATGACTGCAAATCTGTAAGACAAAAAGGGAAGAAACCATTTATTGCTTCTTTCTTTATTTTTTTCAGAATGGTAGCTGTGTTAATCTGTATCAGCAAAAAGAACGAGGAGTACTTGTGGCACCTTAGAGACTAACAAATTTATTTGGGCATAAGCTTTCGTGGGCTAAAACCCACTTCATCGGATGCATGCAGTGGAACATACTGTAGGAAGATATAGATATACACACAGAGAACATGAAAAAATGGGTGTTACCATACCAGCTGTAATGAGACTAATCAATTAAGGTGGGCTATTATCAGCAGGAGAAAAAAACTTTTGTAGTGAAATCAGGATGGCCTATTTCAAGCAGTTGACAAGAACGTGTAAGTAACAGTAGGGGAAAAATTAGCTTGGGGAAATAGTTTTTACTTTGTGTAGTGACCCATCCATTCCCAGTCTTTATTCAAACCTAATTTAATGGTGTCCAGTTTGCAAATTAGTTCCAATTCCGCAGTTTCTTGTTAGAGTCTGTTTTTGAAGTTTTTTTTGTTGGAGAATTGCGACTTTTAGGTCTAAAATTGAGTGACCAGGGAGGTTGAAGTTCTCCAACTAGTCTTTGAATGTTATAATTCTTGACGTCTGATTTGTGTCTGTTTATTGTTTTGTGTAGAGATTGTACAGTTTGGCTAATGTACATGGTAGAGGGGCATTGCTGGCACATGATGGCGTATATCACATTGGTAGATGTGCAGGTGAACAAGCCTCTGATGGTGTGGCTGATGTGATTAGGTCCTATGATGGTGTCCCTTGAATAGATATGTGGACAGAGCTGGCAACAGGCTTTGTTGCAAGGATAGGTTCCTGGGTTAGTGGTTTTGTTGTGTGGTGTGTGGTTGCTGGTGAGTATTTGCTTCAGGTTGGGGGGCTGTCTGTAAGCGAGGACTGGCCTGTCTCCCAAGATCTGTGAGAGTGAGGGATCATCCTTCAGGATAGGTTGTAGATACTTGATGATGCACTGGCGAGGTTTTAGTTGGGGGCTGAAGGTGACAGCTAGTGGCGTTCTGGTACTTGCTTTGTTGGGCCTGTCCTGCAGTAGGTGACTTCTGGGTATTTTTCTGGCTCTGTCAGTCTGTTTCTTCACTTCAGCAGGTGGGTATTGTAGTTTTAAGAACACTTGATAGAGATCTTGTAGGTGTTTGTCTCTGTCTGACGGATTGGAGCAGATGCGGTTGTATCTTAGAGCTTGGCTGTAGACAATGGATCATGGGATGTGGTCTGGATGAAAACTGAAAGCATGTAGGTAAGTATAGCGGTCAGTAGATTTCCGGTATAGGGTGGTGTTTATGTGACCATCGCTTATTAGCACTGTAGTATCCAGGAAGTGGATCTCTTCTGTGGACTGGTCCAGGCTGAGGTTGATGGTGGGATGGAAATTGTTGAAATCATGGTGGAATTCCTCAAGGGCTTCTTTTCCATGGGTCCAGACGATGAAGATATCATCAATGTAGCATAAGTAGAGTAGGGGTGTTAGGGGACGAGAGCTGAGGAAGTGTTGTTCTAAGTGGATTTTAGCCCACAAAAGCTTATGCCCAAATAAATTTGTTAGTCTCTAAGGTGCCACAAGTACTCCTCGTTTTTTTTATTTCCCCATGCTATTTTTTCCCTTACTGTTACTCACACCTTCTTGTCAACTGTTGGAAATGGGCCATCCTGATTATCACTACAAAAGTTTTTTTTCTCCTGCTGATAAAAGCTCCATCTTAATTGATTAGTCTCATTATAGTTGGTATGGCAACACCTATTTTTTCATGTTCTCTGTGTATATATATCTTCCTACTGTATTTTCCGCTGCATACATCCGATGAAGTGGATTTTAGCCCATGAAAGCTTATGCCCAAATAAATTTGTTAGTCTCTAAGGTGCCACAAGTACTCCTTGTTCTTTTTTCTTTATTTTTTGTGAGCTTTGAGTGCCTTTTTTTGAACCCAACGCTGCCCTTTACTTCCCAGGTCTACCAAGCATACAGAGGGGCCAAGTCAATCCAACACTAAGCAGAGCCCATACCACTTTGCCTTTGGAAAAGGGTGGTAGGGAGCTTGGTCTTGGATCATGACTTTAGATCCCACTTGATGCTCAGTTAGGGCTCCTTTGGCATCGAACCACACCTTGGTCTTCTGTACTTCTGCTTCATTGGTTGACACATTCTCCTTTCCATGGTCTTATTACCAGTGTTTGGTTCCTCCCCCCTCCCCAATATTAATCAGGTGAGTTACTCCAAAAACTCCCTGAATTCTCCCTTGTTTTGTCTTTTCTCACAAGTTCCCTGTCATAGTTATTACTGCCCTGCTGTTAAGTAACATTTCCTTTACCACCTCCCCACCCCCACTATAGTGGTTTTTACCATGGGGCATCTTCAGCTGTCCTGTGAAAACGGTGCTACAAAAGACAGCTGTGGTGCGGGGGTCTTGAAGTTTTATTGGTAGTTTACCAACTGAGGCTGCTCACTGGGCTGGCCCCCTTGGAGTGCTTTTAATCTCTTCACTTCTTCCTTCATTTTTTTTTTTCTTAAGATGCCTAAATTGCACCCCCGGTCTTCTGTGTTCCTGGTCAGCCTGAGCCTTCCCCAAGAATCTCTTGCCCCTGGGGCCAGATTCCACCAAAGGAGGTGATTGTATTGCATGTACCTTAATGATCTCCTTTTTGCTCCTCCAGCCCTTTCTTTTCCTTTTCTAATTTGTGGACCTTGATCTTTAAGTCATTTATTTGCTGATTCAAGGCTCCAATTCCCAATATTAAGCCTTGTAACAATATAGTCTTTTGCTTGTCCTTTTTGCATTTTTTATCCAGCGTGATCTGTTGGAGTTCTTTTTCCAGTTGGTCCCAGTCCCCTCCTAATACATCTCTGGGGAGTCCATAGGGGCATTCTTTGGATTTAACCCACTCCTCCAGTGTCCTGGAAACCTGTTCAAATTAGAACCTTTCCAATGCCGTTGCTGAGCTGCTGGGTTCAAAACTTAACAGCCAAGCTACACGTATAATAAACTATATGTTACCTGCTCCAGATTAATGGATCCAGGTTGAGTCATGGCACCGCTTATGTTGGGATTCCCTCCGAGACCTCTTTCTACTTGTCTTCCCAAGAACTCAGTTCAACTCCAGACTTCGTCACTCAGGTATCTTTATGCGGCATACAGCAGTGCTACGCTGAGTTGATCAGACTCAAATGCAGGGGGTAGGGGGTGGATGCAGGGTACATCATAGCTCCAAAGTTACAAAGAAACCCTGTCCCTTTATATACATTACACATCTCATTGCATTTACTATACATTGCATCACATGTTTTTTGACTGGCTTGGTTACTTTGCAGAAACCAATCCCTGTGCAGCATATGCTGTCCTCGCATTGTCTATGTTTTGACTTCCTCTTTACTTCATCTCTACAATCCTAACTTATTTTGTCCCTTGTTAGATAGTTCATAGTAAATATGGGTTTTCTCCCTCATATCTGAGTTGGCTCAGAAATTCTGTCAGGTGACTAATGGGTATATGATAGAGGTCTATAAAATCATGACTGGTGTGGTGAAAGTAAATAAGGAAGTGTTATTTACACCTTCTCTGAACACAAGAACAAGGGGTCACCAAATTAAATTAACAGGCAGCAAGTTTAAAACAAGCAAAAGGAAGTTTTTTTTTTTTTTTCACACAACGCACAGTCAACCTGTGGAACTCCTGGCCAGAGGATGTTGTGAAGGCCAAGACAATAACAGGATTGAAAAAAAAGAACTAGATAAGTTCATGGAGGATAGGTCCATCAATGGCTAATAGCCAGGATGGACAGGGATGGTGTCCCTAGTCTCTGTTTGCCAGAAGCTGGGAATGGATCACTTCGTGATCACCTGTTCTGTTCATTCCCCCTGGGACACCTGGCATTCAGAAGACAGGATACAGGGCTAGATGGACCTTTGGTCTGATCCAGTATGGCCGTTCTTATGTCCTTATGTCGTCTTAACCTACTGACATATTTACTTATCTTATTTAACACACATACTCTGTCATCAACCTTCAGTTACGTCCCTAATTCTATCTTCCAAAAGTTGAGGCCTCCCTGCATATGTAAATTACTCATGGCTGGCCAGGCCTCCGCTACACCCTGTGTCCACACCCTACACACTATTGTAATAATCTTTATACAAAGTATGCCTTGTGAGGGTCTGTGTAGTGCGGTATGGACACGTCCGCGTGGTTGGGAGGCCATGGCTGGGTTTATAGTGCAGTGTGGACACTCAACCGTGGGCTTGGAAACACAAGTCAGCAGGCAAGGTCCCACAGACCCAAGTTTACTAAGCAGTGTAGACATAACATACACCAAACCATAGCTGGAATGCAGTGCATTGCAGCCCACTGCTTCTCCCTGCCTGACGTGCCTGTCCACTCTAACATGCTATTGGGCTGAGTTGTTGGGGAGTGCCATAGGGGCTGAATATGCTGTCTCTGCCCCAGCTAAGAGCTCCCCAAGCCCCAGGAAATGCTCAGCGAGTCAGATCTGGCAGCTTATTGGGTCCTTTGTGGCACCTAAACAACAAACCTCCTAAAAACTGTAAGGCTCAAGGACCTCCAACAGACCTCATAAAGCTCCCCCATAGGGCTGATGCACTTATACACACAGAGAGCGCCCTACTACTGTGCAACTCCTAAGGTCTGCAAGGGACTAGGTCCTTTCCAAAGGATCTTAATTAGTGACACTCCCCATCTGCAGACCTCAGGGAAGAAGGGGGGATTCCCCTGCCAAGTTTCCTTTTCTCCCCAGTCCTATGTTATGGCTATTGTAAAACCAAAGGCAATTCCCAAACAAAAAACTTTTAAGGTTGCAACGTATATCAGTGGTTTCAGTGCATATCGCTCTTCGAACCAGACACCCAAGCTATCTTACCTCTTCCCTGTGTAGTAATGCCTTGTCTCAACCCTGATCTTGAGGGACTTACTTTCGGGTTAATTGGATCATTTATTCCATCGCCTCTCACAGAGACCTCCATCAAGGGTGCCAGTCAGTACCAACTCTTGTGATTTTTTTGGGTTGGTCTGATCCCTCCATATTTCTCTGTGTTGGGGCTGGAACATCATTGAGGCTTTACATATGTGAGTCAGCTTCCCAGTTCTACAGCAGAATTTTGGCTTGCGCACCATCTGTCTGCCTGTGTCTAATTTAATCCATTCCAGTCTGCAGAGCATTGTCATTCATAATTATTCCCAGCTTGGCCGGTGTGAGTGAGGGAGAGAGACAGAGAGTGAGAGTGTGTTTTGGAGCGTGGCGTCCTGCATCTGTGTTTGGAGACTGCGTAGTCATTTTGGGAGCTCTCCTCCCCCTCTCCAAACATTACATGCAGAGTTGGCTGCGAAAAGGGAACCTGACCCAGGGGCAACTCCAGCTGAATTTTGCGTGTGAAAAAATTGGCCGAGGAGCTGTCACGAAGGCCAGGGCAGTACATTCTGGATCTGATCGCTGTTTACTGCTTTCATTTCCCTTTCCTCCCAGCTTCTGTCACGCACTCCCAGGATGGCAGAGCCAGAGAAGGGAGTGAGGGAGTTGGACGTGGGAGGGAAGAGCTTTAGACAGCAAATGGAATATAGCTCTATTTCTTATTACTAGAAGAAGGAGAGTTCGGTATTTACAGCAGAGCGTTGCTTATGCACCAAGTCTGCAAGCCTGGGCCTTTAGAACAGTGTGGCACGTAAAGGCACATGCTTATGCCTATAGGATTATGCCTACAGTACAGATACACACTTACGTAACCACATTTAGGATTAAGAATCTGTCAGATTGCCTAGGGAGGGGACTGATAGGGAGGGTGAAGGACAAGATAAGCAGCAAGGCCATGTTGGGAGGGGCAAGAAAGATACAGAGAACTAGGGAAGGAAGTGAAAAGGGAAACAGAATGAAGAGTGGTGAAGAATAGCAGTGAGGAGAAGGCTAGGAATGCAACAGAGGAAGGTGAAGAATGAAGGAAAGAGCAGAACAGGAGAATGTACTAGAATCGCTTCCATGAAAATGTGAGGTAAAACCGTGAGTTCGAACCAGCTAGGAGGCATCTCCCAAGCCATGCCCTAGAAAAGGGCTGAGGAGGAAACAGGACGCTCCAGCAGCTTCCACACTGCTTCCCCTTTAGGTCAGACCCATTTATCTATTTGTTTACTGTTAGCCACATTTCTTAAAAGCCAGCTTTGTGGTTGGGGTGATTTACACACTCTATAAACATGTGGAAGTCAATGGCTCTCACAGCTGCCTGCATTTCCTCCCCTGCCCGCTGTTCCAGAAAAAATGGGCATAAAGTATGCCATTCTCCCTACCCTCCTCTTTCCACCATTGTTGCATGACCACACCTTGCCAAGCCCCCTTCTGCCCGTTACCAAACCACGTAGACTCCTGTGCAGCTCCGTGCAGGACACCTGGCAACACTTGGTTCTTTTTCCTTGTAAAGATTTTATACAGTTGTAGTTAATGTTTGCATTAGTCAGTGATACGAAAAGTTATGTGTTTAGTGTTTTTTCTCTTGAGACATAATGAAGACATAACAGCTGGGTTTGATTATCTAGCTCAGTGGTCTCCAAAGGGGGTGCGCAAGACCGTCCCTGGGGGTGCGCGGCAGGAGGAGTGCCGCCGGCACGGCGGCAGCAGCACTGCTGGACCTATGATTCTTCGGCAGCACGCCGGCGGCAGCTCCTCTTCTTCTTCTTCTTCTTTTTTTTTTGCTTCCCCATAGCTGGCCCTGGGGGTGCGCGATCCAAAAAGTTTGGAGACCCCATTCTAGCTATCTCTAGATAGGTATATCTCAGTATTATTTGTATTATTGTAGCATCTAGGAGCCCTAGTCATGGGCGAGGACTCCATTAAGCTAGGTGATGTACAAAAACAGAACGAAAAGATGATTCCTGCCCCCAAAAATGTGTTGCCTAATGCTTACATTTAAAAATCATAAGTTGTTCCCCACAGCCATCATGAGATTTTGATAAATAATAACCTGGGGGGTTCTTTTTATTTGGAGTCTGCATTTTGAGCCTGTAGGGTTCCTGTTTTCAAGCTTTCCTCTACAGCTAGAAGGGCTAGATATTTGTTTTTTTAAATGAAAGCTACGATTCTCATGTACACATGTGACTCCAGGAGCTTTAAGAACAACAACAAATGTCACAAGGCTTGCAATAAAATTGTGAGTTGACAATAGTCTATGTCTCTGTTTCTGTGGCCTCTGTCACCAGTAATCTGAGTGCCAAGTGCTGAGAAGAGTAGGAACAAAACAATCTTGGTCTCTCTTTCCTCCTCCACCTCTTGGAGTAAACTTGAATAATCAGTCGAACTAGTCTGTTGGTATGAAGGGCTTACCGAGGGAAAGCTGAATCAGAGATGAAGTCAGCGTTTGTGCTGAACATGGGGAGGTTAATGACTGCAGCACACTGGGAGATATAGCCTGTGGGCAGCAGGACTTCGGAAAGTGAGAGTTAAATTTAGGTTTCCCTCATAGTTTCAAGGCTGCCTCCTGTAAGGGTCTGGAACAGTTTGTCTCTAGGAAGTTTTTGTTTTGTATTTTAAAACTTCAAACTAATCTAAAATGCTCAGGAGCTGAGTTTGGAGCTTTGGGCCTTTTGCCTCTCAGATCAGATCCTGTGAGCAGCTCCTGTGACTTTGCGAGCGCCCTGGACTTCTGTTGGACTTGGTGAGAATTGAAAGGTCTCAGAACTTTGCAAGATCTGACCCTTAGACAGTAGTTTAAAGAACCTTATGGGAAGCAGTGTGGTCCAGTGGATAAAGCTCTGAACTGGAGCTCAGGAGACCTGGCTTCTATTCATGGCTCGGTTGGTGGGTGACCTTGGGCAAGTCCCTTCCCTTCCCTGAGTCTCTGTTTCCTCATCTGCAAAATGAGGATAATACTAGTGACCTCCTGTGTAATGTGCCTTGAGATCTTCTAATGAAAAGTTCTATATAAGAACTTGTTATTGTTATTACATATTGAAACCTAGCACTGTGACAGTCTCCAGCGGTTGAAATGTTCAGAGTAGTAGGTGAGCTTAGGGAGGTTTGTAATTCCCTTCATTTTGGGGGTGATGGGCCCACTTTTGCAGTCTGTCTCCTACAGTTTGTGTGAACTCTATGCAGTTGGTTGGGTATCTTAATAGTCCTTAGTGGTCATGTGCAGTTTCCAGAGAGTGATGGAATGGCTGTGCCATAGCCGACATTAGCATTCTGGTGTTTTTTCAACACCATGTAAACAACGTGTTCAGAAAAGGAGATACATTTCTTCTGGTGCTTGAAGTTCCCCAGATACATGCACACGGTGCAGAACTGGCAAGGGCAATCCTGCAATATGATGTCTGGTACATATATTCCAAACATTTTGGAATGGCTCTTGTGAAGCAATGCTACCAGCCTTAGAGCAGTGATCACCAAGCACAGGTAGCCTCTATTTCCAGGACTCTAAATGAATTGTGGGATATCTCATTGATGATAGGCTAAGGAGCCTTCTAACTCTAAGTCACTAATTTAAATCCAGCCCAGGCTGCAAATGACCAAAGTTGTTCCCTTCTGATGGTGGTTTGGTGAAATTAGTTGGCTGTCTCTCTTCAGTTCCTGATGGACAGGCATACACAGCACAAAACCCACCATAACAGCCTAAACTGATGGGCATCTTTGCTGCTGAGTGTCTCGGCAGCAGGACTAAGAACTGGGTGGGATGGAGATGGAAGTGTGCACTCTCACTTCTAGATGGAACTCTGTCAAATTGGTTTTGAGACATATGAGCCTGATGGTGAGACTTGCACTAGTGCTGCGTATTTTGTAACTGTTCTTTAGATACATGGAGGCCTCCAGGCCTGTCATTCTGGCACATTTAACCAATGCTGAATTTTAACAACTAATAATAATTCTGGACTTTAAACCTGAATTTCTGAGTGATGGGACAGTCCTGGGTCATTTCCAGGAATGAGTCCTTCAGAATCCAGTCTTGCTAGCACAGTCCAGATGGCCTTAATTTGGCCATGAACTATTTTGAAGGGAGAGGGGGTCTAGTATACTTTGCGTAAAATCTACCCCTATGCCAGTCTCTAATTGCTGAAATGCTCATTACAAAGCAAAATTTTGGCCCCAATTTAGCTCCCCAAAGGAGCTCTTAAATTTCCTCTCCCAAATGAACTGTGTTGCTTGGTTTACTCAATTCTTGTGAAATGAAAAAGTCAAATTTAGGTTATGTGTTAAAAATAATTGCTTAACAATAGGGGCAATTAGGTATTAAGATGATCTCGGGCTTCTTTTGGCACCATCTCTAGAGGTGTTTAGAGGGATAATGTCAAATAATTTAGGTCCAAAATGTAGGACTGGGGTCTGATTCACCCTCCGTTTATACCAGTTTAACTTGCATTCATAGACTTTAAGGCCAGAAAGGACCACCATGATCATCTAGTCTGACCTGCACATTGCAGGCCACAGAACCTCATCCACCCTCTCTGGCAGTAGGCCCATAACATCTGGCTGAGTTACTGAAGTCCTCAAATCATGATTTAAAAACGTCAAGTTAGAGAATCCACCATTTACTCTAATTCAAACCAACAAGTGACCCATGCCCCATTCTGCAGAGGAAGGTGAAAACCCTGCAGGTCTCTGCCAACCTGAACTGGGGGGAAATTCCTTCATGACCCCAAATACAGTGATCAGTTAGACCCTGAGCATGTGGGCAAGACCTACCAGACAGACACCTGGGACAGAATTCTCTGTACAGTAACTCTGTAGTATAGAGCTCTCCCTTTCTTGAGTCCCATCTCTGGCTGTTGGAGATATTTGCTAATTGCAGTCGCAGGTGGGCCACATGCCATTGAAGGCAATCTCATCATACAATCCCTTCCATAAACTTATGAAGCTGAGTCTTAAAACAAGTTCGATTTTTTTTTTTTATCCCCCCACTGCTCCCCATGGAAAGCTCTTTTAGATTTGCACTCCTCTGATGGTAAGAAAGCTTCATCTAATTTGAAGCCTAAAACTTGTTGATGGCCATCTTATATCCATTTGTTCTTGTGCCACCCCTGGCTCCTAACTTAAATAACTCTTCTCTTTCCCGATGTATATCCCTTTGATGTATTTATAGAAAACAATCATATCTCCCCTCGGCCTTGGTTTGGTTAGGCTAAACAAGCCAAGCTACTTAAGCCTCTTGTAAGGAAGGTTCTCCGTTCCTGTGATCATTCTAATAGCTCTTCTCTGCACCTGTTCTACTTTGAATTCATCTTTCTTAAACATGGGAAACCAGAGTTGCTCACACTATTCTCGATGAAGTCTTACCAGTGCCTTCTATAATGGTGGTAACTATCTCTACTGGAAATACTTCGCCTGATGCATCCTAGGATTGCCAGCAAAGGCCCTAATAGTTTTACTAAACCAGGGTGAATAGAATTTTTTTCATTATTTTTTGCAGCTCTTATTGAATACAACTTCTTTTAAAAAATGTCTTATTTTTCCAATCCCCTGCAGTGCTGGAAACCTAAACAAAACAGCATTATCCCAGGGCACGAGAACCTGGGGGTCAAATGAGTGAGCTATAGGGAGAAACTGAAACTGACTCAAAAGAGACCCATCTGTGGTAGTGTCACAGTACAAGCTAAAGGAATTGCAAGAAGTAAGCAAACTGCATACATGGTGAAAAATAAATGAGGATTTTGAAGGTTCTTTCTGTGTTAATAATAAAAATCATTAGTGTTAGTAATGCAGTAGGAACATTTTTTTAAAAAAAATCTGATTTTTATTTTGACAGGGTAAATTAGATAAAACACCTGGGGGATTAGAGTGTAGAGAACAGTCTTGCTCCATGCTGGATTTGGAAGTGGATAACCCAGGAGTCCTTTTCCATGTCCTATTACTTAAAATTCTAGGTAGGTAGCACTCCCATTGTAAATCAATGCAGGTATGAGTTGACAGGCCAGGAGCCATTACTGTGAATGCCTCCAATGGGAACCTGTGGAGGATGGGAACTTGTTAACAACGGGAGATTTGAAAATAGCTGTCCTGTCCTGGCCAGGTATGTCACAGTTAGCATCCATTAGCCAGACAAGGACACGCAATGTTAATGAGAGGGCTGGTGTTGGAGCTGATGGGGGAAGAAGGTGCTAGGCTCTCTTCTGTCTCTGTGTGACTTTGGGCAAATTGGTTGTCCCTTCTGTAAAAAGGGAGAACAGTTACCTATTGGTGTAAAGTACTTTTTTCTACGTAGCATTTTTCATTGGTAGATCTCGCTCAGTAGTATTATTTGTGTTAGTTTTGATGGAAGACTTCACTCTCTAGGGCCACCAGACTGGTAGGTTTCACTAGCACTAACAGCACACAAATTTTAACAAGAAAGTTTAAAACAACAACAACAACCCAGTAATAGCTAAAGCTACCAGACTGTCTTATAACTGATGTGGCTTCTGGGGAGTGGGGGGGGGGAAAGAAGCACTGGTCATCAATTAAACTGGGAACCGGTGTCAGCTGACCCAGAATCCAGGGTCACGAAGGTGGTGTAGGCGCCTTCACCTCCCCTCCTGAGCTGTGCAGAGTGCAGGTCAGCCACAAATAAGTCAGGCATGAAACTATGATGGAGGAACCGAAAATCAGGTGAAAGAAACCTCCCAATTCTGGGTTCTGGTCTCTCACCACGTTGGAAGGAGGGTCACTCATTCAAATCTCAGGCTGAGACTCTTGTCATTAGTGAGCAGACTGTGATACCTTTACCTGTGTGGATTCGTACTTTGCACTGGGAATAGTTCCTCTGACATCAATGGAGCTACTTGTGGAGTAAGATACTACTCAGTTGGTATATCTACACTAGGCTTTTCTCACCAGTTGATTGCCAGTTAACTTGAGTTGCCTAACGCACTTGTACGTACCAGTCTGGACATTCCTGGAACAAACATTTCTGCACACTAATGTTCATGGTTTTCCTAGAGCATTCTGGGTTAGGATGTTTTACACCCACTTTGCACTAATGTACATGGTGCAGGGCAGCAAGAGAATCAGGCCTGTTGACTTCAGGGGACTATGCAAGTGAGTAAAGTTATGGCCTGTGTGTTTTCAGGATCTGGCCCATGTTGGGGGTCTCTGAGGAAGCAAATATTGTCAATTTTGACCTGAGATGTTTCGGTTTTTGTTCTAGTTATAAAGTCTGGTCATAAAGAACAGATCTGCAGTGTTCCCGTTAAAGAATCTGAATGTAATTGTTTTTTGGCTTGTTGCTGCTGCCCATAAATCAGTCTCAAAACAAATTATATTTCCAGGGAGGGCTTGAATAATTTATTAGCTGCCTAAAGTTCCCAGCGATGTCTCTGTGCATGGTCAGCTTAATTGGACAGAATTTTCATTAAAAATAGCAGTGTGGGGGGGGACATCAATATTTCTATCAACTGTCTTCCCCAGATGTGTTCTCTCCCTCTTGCTGCCCGTCCTTTACATGCTCTCAGATTGATGGTTTCTTTGTTTCAGAGGGCTTGGAAGTGTACTCGTGGCCTCCTTCATTTACTTCGTCCAAATGCGCTGTTACACTCATGGCAACAAACTGGGTGGGGAAGGGACGTGCTAGAAGATGGGAGCCAAAAAGGACAGGCTTGAGGGGGACAGGGCTTAGCAAGGTCTGTGACTACTACAACGCACTCCCTTCCAAAGCCTGGAATGGTACCCAAGATTCCTGAGTCTCAAAATTCCTCTGCTGGCCGCAAATATCTGTGAAACCCACTGGCAACATGTGAGTCTCATCCTCCTGTAGTGGGACCTGCTCTAGAGATGAATCGGGGCTGTGTAGAGATGGAGACTGTTGACTGTTGGACAAGAATCCTGCTTCATTTGTTGCAGAAGTTGGAAAATCTGTAAATAAATGATTGAGGCAGGGAATTGCAGGAATAGAAAGGGTGGTTTCATGGTTAAGGCAGTTGAATGCTACCTTGGAGAACTGGATTCTATCCCTACATCTGTCACAGAGTTCTTACGCGATGCTGGGCAAGTCACTTAAACCAAACTTTTTACAGATGGCCACTAATTGTGCTGCATGTTCCTCATTTTCTGGGTACCCCAGTCTGACGCCCTGGGGTCTGACTCACAGCTGCAGATGGAGTCAGTGAGAGCTGTGTTCTGAACATATAAAGAGCTACATAACGCTAGGTTCTCTGAAAAATCAGGATCTGGGAGTCTCATACTGGAGCCCAGAATTAGTGGACGCTTCTGACATTAATAACTTTAGGCCTCAGTTCCCCCTCTGTAAGCTGAGGATAATACCACCATGAGCACCATTGAAAAGCCCATGGGGGAGTTAATTCTGTATTCAGTGCAGGGTGTGGACAGTGTGCGGTACATGTGGCATGGGTGTAAACACTGAATGCTGAGGATAAAAAGAAATATGAAATAGCTTCCTATTAAATGAACACAATGCACCCTCTGCACTGAATGAGGCAGGGATCCTGTAGAAAAAATAGAATGTGATCACAAAATTAAAGGCTGTATCATAATGTAATATGCACAAGGGGTGTTGAATTAAGGTTGCACAGGCAATCTTAATTCTAGCATTTCCTAACTTTTGAGAGCTTGTTTTTTAAACTTTTCAGGTTTTTTATATATGTAGTGTTTTGTATGTAATCTTTACCTATATATTAGACAGACCAATAAACGGCAAACTAATATAGTCCACAAATAAATAGAGAACCCTAAAAACCACAGTTTGTACTAAACCTAATTCAGCCCAAATACAGGTGTCTATCTTTATAAGTATAAAATAAACATGGAATTGGCATGAGCGAGAGGTTACGTAAACACACTCTTGTCTTCTGTAGCAAACACAAAACTTCTTACTGTGCTCCCATGTATACAAATAAAATAATAAAACATTGTGGTTCTAAGTAAATCTAAACATGTCTTTCCCGTCCCCCCATCACACAGCGCCAGTGAATGGAAACAAAGCCAGGCAGGGGTCTCTGACAGCTCTGGATTTAAGATTTCATCCTACCCTCGTTGTTAGGTACCTTTCAACAAAGTCAGTGGAGCTACACTGGTGTAAATTAGAGGAGAGTTAAGGCCTGGGACCAGATCCTCAGGTGGGGTAGTTCCAGTTACTCCGGTGAAGTTATGCCTGTTTATATCAGCTGAGGATCTGGCCCTATATTTTTACTAAAACCCTATTGATGACCTAATCGTGCATTGCTTGGACACCAACAATTTCTGCTGCAGCCAGTTGTGTCCTTTGGGTTGCACAAGGCATGTAAGAACAGGTTCAGTTGTTCTATTATTTTACTGTCTTTCCAGTCGCAGACCCCTATAATGAGAGGTGCACCCCCAATTTCCAGTTCCTTCATTAGGAACGGAGGGGTGTGCATCACCTCTTGGATTCAGACATGCTATGACTACCAGGCTATCTGAGTATAAATGACAGGTTTCAGAGTAGCAGCTGTGTTAGTCTGTATTCGCAAAAAGAAAAGGAGTACTTGTGGCACCTTAGGGACTAACAAATTTATTAGTCTCTAAGGTGCCACAAGTACTCCTTTTCTTTTTGAGGATAAATGCAAGCTTTCTCCTTTGTATTAAGCCTGCCCTCCGGTCTGATTCCATTAGTGATGTCACAATCCAGTGTTTGTGACATCACAGTCCATCGGAAGGCATGTGATGGGGATTGATGCGATGGGGATTTCACAAATGCTGGGTTATTCAGAAATCTGTGAATGAATCAGGCAGGAGGAGCAGGCTGATTAGAACAGGAAATGCTTCTCTTTATTCACAGATTTCCTGGTACTTGGCAAGCATGGAAAGTAGGAAAAGTCCATTGGTATGGACTTTTAACTGGGGGGCTTGATCAAATTGCATTGGTATGTGGTGCTTTTAACACGAGCAAATGAAGGTTGTGTTTTAACAGTTAGTTCAGTATTTTGTAGGACTTGCCCTATTGTAAACAATAAGCCAATAAATTTGGTGAAATTAGTTTCAGATGGGGAGCATGGTATAAAATGCAATAAGTGAAATGTTTGATCATGATCCAAGTTTGCAATTCACACTATAAATGAAACTGTTACGAGTGTTGTTTTAAATGGTAAAATCTGTAACACTTGTAAAAACTGCCGTGACAAGTCAATATGCTTACCCTGTGGGCACACTGAACAGACTAGCCCGACTGTATTTTTATGGCAACTGGAAGAAACCCCGGACGCTCTTGTTAACTGCTGGGGCTGATCAGCACAAAACTAAAATTGGAGCTAGACAGCCTAATATTAATGTGATGCATTTATTCCACGTTCTGTTGGTCATACTTTGCATTTCATGTTGCACAGATCCATAGATCAGAACCATAATTAGCCTCTTCATGGCGATCTCCCCATGCCCAAAGGAACAGGGGTCAGCCATGTCCATGGTACCTCCCCTCTGCCCCCACTGATGTGGTCTCTATGGTCTCCCCGCCCCCTTCCCCCTTCGCATTACTGCATCCAGAATGCTCTGTGCTCTCTGTGCTTCAAAGGAGTAGGAATACCTAGGAGAACATGTGTGCTTTCCTGCCCTCTGCAAACCAGAATGCTGGATTCCACTCACATCCATCTCTCTGCTCCAGGCTGCTGGGCAGATCTCTCTGAACTTAGGCAGACTTACACTCAGGTCTATCTTCCTGCAACTCAGATGCCAGTTGTGCACATTTTCCCCCACATCAAATGAGTGAGCAAGATGGCTTTATGATTACTTTAAATGGGCTGCATACGAAGACATTTGAAATGTGAGTGGCCTGTGGTTCTCTAACACAGTAATGTCCAAACACTTGCAGATAAGGAGGAGTCTCCCAAGGGAAATAGGGGAAGCCCTCTTAATTGATGGATTTAACACCAGGCTGGTTAAAATGCTAACAAATATACAACAGGGAGCGCTCCTGGACTGGAAGGGGCGAACTAGAAGACCTAATAGGGCTTTGCCATTGCTAGGCTCTGTGACTCTCAGTAGAAGTCACTATAGGTGAATGCTGGAGCTCCCAGGCCCTTGCTGCAGGAGTAAAACTGTGAGTGCAGTTGTGTGTTTCGTTCTCACTCTCTTTTTTTTTTTATTCTCTTCCTGCAGGTCTCTCTTTCTCCCTTCCTGTTACAGACATACAGTTCTCTGTCATACAGCCAGGATCATAACTGAACTGTGTCACTGGATGGTTAGTATTCCGTGATTCTTTCGACTCTCTTCTGGAAAGATTTGCTGCTCCACCAGTGACCCAAACGGCAGCTGACATTTAACAAGCTAAGAACACAGAAGGCTCAGGTAGAGATTGGGGGATTTTCTTGACCTTTTTGCCAACAACTTACGCAGAGCTGGCGACTGAGGCGGGCATCCCCATCTACTATATGCCAGGGGGTATGGTTTCAGTGAGAACTCTTTCCTCGCCAGGTACTTTCTAACAGGATGTCTCGTCCCTGCAATTGCTTCTTGAGTTCCAGGTCCTCTGGAGTCTCATATTTTTTTAGCCATATTCTCCTCCCTTTTTCCTAAACCCTTTTTGTCTCTCTCATTTATTTAAACTCCTGGGGCCAAATCCATTCCTAATGTAACCCCCTGGAGGTCAGTGGAGTTCCAGCAGAATGCAATCTGCCTGATCTCTTGTGTTCATACACATGGCTGCTGGTGTAAACCTGCATGTTTATAATAATGCCATCTCTTTTGGGCCAGACCGTGAAACCTCAGTGCCCGTGGGTGAGCCGTTAGTCCCATGAAAGTGTCAGTAACAGCTTTTCACAATCTGGCCCTAGGCATTGTTGATTATTATTTTTAGTATTTATTATTGTGTGGTGTTTGAGCTGTTGGGATTTTGTGTCTTTGGTGGGCTTCCTGGGTATTCTGTTAACTATTGCAGTGCTCTTGATGTGCTTTGGAGAGAGGGCATTGAATAATGGATTTATGATAACTATTTTTATTGTTGGTATCACATTCATATGCCAGCAGGCATACATTTAAACACACATCCATGGTCATGCACCCAGGCTTGTTTATATACCACCAGAGAAATACAGTGCGCTCATGTTGGAAACACGTGTGTCAAATTCTCTCCTGGCTTGACTCCCTCGACTCTAGTGGGAACAAAGAATGGTGAAACCTGCAGTAGGGAATATCTGAACTGAATATTGGTGTACCTTTTAGGCTTGTCATTTTCTTACTGACTGTAAAGTCAAATCTGTACTAAAAGGGGTGTTGAAGAGAATGGTGACATCTTTGTGAGTGCCACAGGTGACTCTCAAAGTGGTTCAGAGAACAAGTCCTTATCTGCCTATATCTCACATGCAGTTACATAAGAGCATAAGAGTGGCTATACTGGGTCAGACCAAAGGTGGCCAATGCCAGGTGATTTAGAGGGAATGTACAGAACAGGGCAATTATTGAGTGATCCATCCCGTCACCCATTCCCACCTTCTGGCAGTCAGAGGTTTAGGGACACCGAGAGCATGGGTTTGCATCCCTGACCATCCAGGAACTTATCTTACTGTTTCTGAACCCAGTTATACTTTTGGCCTTCATAACAGTCTCTGGCAATGGGTTCCTCTGGCTGAGTGTGCGTTGTGTGAAGAAGTACTTCCTTTTGTTTGTTTTAAACTTGTTGCCTATTAATTTCATTTGGTGACCCCCCAGCTCTTGTGTTATGAGAAGGGGTAAATAACACTTCCTATTCACTTTCTCCACACCAGTCATGGTTCTATAGACCTCTGTTATATCCCCGGTTAGTCATGTATTTTTTTCAGCTGAACAGTCCATTTTTTAAAAAATCTCTCCTCATACGGAAGCTGTTCCATACCTCTAATCATTTTGTTGCCCTTCTCTGCACCTGTTCCAATTCTAGTATCTCTTTCTGAGATAGGGTGACCAGAACTGCAGGCAGCATTGACACTGTGGGCATGCCAGGGATTTATACAGTGATATTATGATATTTTCGGTCTTATTATCTATCCATGTCCTAATGGTTCCTAACGTTCTGTTAGCTTTTTTGTCTGCTGCTGCATGCTGAGCAGACGTTTGCAGAAAACTACTGCTTTTAGCGTTTTTCTGCTACTTGGTTCTGTTTAAAATAGGTATGTGAACCAGTTCTGGTCTAACAGTCAACCTAAACCTTCACCCAAAACTTGATCCCAGATCTTGAAGCTCTTAAAAGTTGTATTTGTATAAAAAGCCCCAAAAGCAAAGGCACCAGGAAAGCACAAAAGGCTGCTGTTCTATTTCTGATCCAGACAAACGCAGAAAGCACTGAAAATCAGGTGAAAGTCTGATCTGTTCAGATTGATAGCCACGAGCAGTCCAAATAAGTTTACTTAAGGTCTGGATAACAGGACGGGAAGGAGTGGGGTAGGCTGGGATGGGAACATGGAGGATTTACTTCTGTTATATGATACACAGTTTGAAAAATGGAAGGAAAGGGTGAATTGAAAGCTGCTCCTGAGTGCAATAATCTACAGAGATGGATTTATAGGGATTTTCTGGGCTTCAGAAACTCAGCCAGCCTATAAAGAGAGGTCAGCATGCATGAGGATGATTAGAAAGCATAAAATAACAGAGGGGGAAAAAGGGAAAGTACTAACTGTTTGTAGCTGGGCCTTCGGCGAGTGTGGTGTTAAGGTATTTCTCTGAGCAGACAGTGAAAATAAAATGAGAAAACAGCTGAGTATAAGAGATGGTAAAGAGCTGATGCATCCTAGTCTTTCCCTCACCAGAGCAGGTTTGTTCTTACAGTGCATTTTCTGGTGTTCTTGCTAGTCCCATTTTAAATGTCCAAAGCAATCAGGCTGCCCCAACTTTCTGCCCTAGATGAATCATCTCACTGTCAGGAAACTTTCCGGCTATTCAGCCTAAATTTACCTTTTCTTAATTGCAGCCCATTACTTCTACTTATAGCCCCTTGGAGATCCCTAAATATTTTTTCCTGCTCCTGTGGGACAAGCCAATCAAGGATAAAATAGTTGTTATATTGTGTGCTACAGTTTGAAGGAAGATCACTCCAGCCCCTCCATCCCACTAGGAGTCTAAATATGGCTTAGATTATTCAGGCTGAATACTTAGACTTCAGGAAGCCGTTCATGCATTTCTAGCCAGCTTGGCTTCATGCAAAGTTGCTGTCACTAATTAATCAAAGAGAGATTCCAGTCATGTTCTCTGCTCTGGAATCAGGCTGCTTTGGCCTGACATATCCATGAAAAAAACAAGGCGCTGTTCTCCCCCCTCACGTTCCCTCCTCCCCAGAGAAGCAAGAAAAGGTCCTTCTGCCTAATTTAGCGATACTAGACATCCCGATTTTATTGGGCCCATCCCGATATTAGGGACTTTGTCTTATATAAACAACTATGCCCGCTTACCCCCGAAAAAAAAGTGTCCCGATTTTTCACATTTGCTATCTGGTCACCCTGGCCTAAATTGAATTCAGGTATAATGCAAGGAAACGCAAATATAGTAGGTGAGCAATAAAATGTGGTAGTGGCTACTCTACTTTCATTACAGCAAGCTGGTACTTAAACTTGATTGCCAAATCTTTGCTCTATCCCTGTTGCAACCCAAACTGACAATGTTTTACATCTCAGGTGACTCCTTTTCCCTCTTGTTTCCTGGTATTACTCCTGTGGCTGAGGGGAGATGCTGGTTGCTATTGCTTTAGGTACAGTGCTCAGCTAGTTATGAATTGTGCCAGCCCAAATCAGTCATAAAATCCATGTCAGTGCTGGGGAGTCCTTAGGTTTAGTTAGAGGACTTACGCTTCTCAAGTTTTCTTTTGTGCTCATTCCCTCTGGGATTCGCTTGATTGATAAGCAGCACTGTAAGCCAAGCTCTCAGAGATGTGTCAAGAGTGAGGTGGGGAGACTGAATTCTTTGACCCTCTGATTAAAAAAGGGTAGGAAATGAAAGCCTGGGTCTCCTGTCACATTGTTTTTTGCACAGATGTAACTTCTTTGACTTGATGGGCATGACACCTGATTTACACAAGGCTGTGTGACGGGAGACTCATGCCCTGTGCTTGGAAACCATGTTTAAACTCAGTTTAAAGCCCTGTAGCCTATTAGTCTGCAGGAATGGGTTCTAGCCCTGTTAAAAGTTGGCACTATGGACAGACTGTAACTGTGCCCCCATAATCATCTATAGATTTTGGCAGTCCAGGGTTTCAAAGGAGTTAGGGCATCATGATTAGGGCCCTACCAAATTCATAGTCCATTTTGGTCAATTTCATGGCCATAGGCTTTTAAAAATAGTCAGTTTCATGGTTTCAGATATTTACATCTTAAATTTCACAGTGTTATAACCATGGGGGACCCCACCCAAAAGAGGGCTGTGGGGGGGTGGGATGCAGTATTGCTACCCCTATGTCTGCACTGCTGCTGATGGAGGCGCTGCCTTCAGAGCTGAGCAGCCAGGGAGCAGCAGGCAGTGCAGATGAGAGGGGTCCATGGTATGGGGGAGGATCACTTTTTGGGCAGGGGCAGGGCCAGCCTTACAGGTGAGCGATTGCCCAGGGTCCTGTGGTTCTCCTCCCCGCCCCCACAGCCAGCCCAACGCCTCTTTAACCCCCGAGTGCTGGGCCTGGAGCTGAGGAGGGCAGAAGTGTAGAAGTGTGGCGGGGGTGGCACTACAGGGAATAGTCGCAGAGCTTCTTGCAGCCAAGGGAGGTTCCCAGAGAGCAGCCCCTGCAGGAGAAGAGGAAATCCCATCCCTCCCGAACCCTGCCAGGACTAGCAGCTGGAGCCCAGCACATGGTAGGAGCCCTAGCTGGGGGGCCCCCAGTCCTGCCCCTCCCCTGCAGATTTCACAGTGGAGACCAGATTTCACGGTCTATGACGCATTTTTCACAGCGTGAATTTGGTAGGTCCCTACTCGTGATTAAGTCCCCTCTATGGAGCTGAACTGGAATTAATTTGCAAACTGGATACAAGTAACTTAGGCTTGAATAAAGACTGGGAGTGGATGGGTCATTACACAAAGTAAAACTATTTCCCCATGTTTATTCCCCTCCCACACCCCCCACTGTTCCTCAGGTGTTCTTGTCAACTGCTGGAAATGGCCCACCTTGATTATCACTACAAAAGGTCCTGTCCCCCGTCCCCTCCACCCCCACTCTACTGTTGGTAATAGCTCACCTTAAGTGATCACGCTGGTTACAGTGTATATGGTAACACCCATTGTTTCATGTTCTCTCTGTATATAAATCTCCCCACTGTATTTTCCACTGAATGCATCCGATGAAGTGAGCTGTAGCTCACGAAAGCTTATGCTCAAATACATTGGTTAGTCTCTAAGGTGCCACAAGTACTCCTTTTCTTTTTGTCTATACTACCATGTGTCTTGTAACCAGGTACCCAGACTCAATTATAGCTGGTGCCAGTGAGACCCATTTCTAATAGGTTTGACTACCACTGAGGCAAGCCCAGGTTTTGAAAATATGATTCTAACAGTCCATCCCTATGCACACTGAGTGGGCAAGCCATGCTGTAACCCAGTGTAGCTGGAACTATGTTTAAACACAACCTCCAGACGCAGCTCACGGCCCAGTCTTGACAGGACCTGTGTTTCATCTGCAGAGCTCAGAATGCTCCAGCCTCGCACTCTGGCCTGTGAACTTCAGCCAGCATTGGGAGGCAGTGGCGTTTCACAGGAAGAAATTCATCCTCCTGACGCTAAACAGCGTCTCCTATACCTGCTAGAGTAAGACGACCTCACTGGTGCATCCAGGGATGTTACCCACAGCCCGATGGGCTTTCCTTCGCCTAATTAAATCTGAGAAGTGGGGGGTGTGGGGGGAGGGTGTTTGGCAGAGAGAGGGAGTTGTCAGCATGTCCTGCCAGTGAAAAGAAGGGACTGAAATGAAAAAGTTCCTTCTGGCATGTGTAATCAAAAACTAATCACTGCTGTGTATAACTCGCTGTTGTTTCTGTGCAAGTGTGAGTCAGGGGAGTGCAGGCTGCTTGGCTAAAGGACAGAGCCCCCGCCCCCAACTGTCTCACACTGGGGGTGGGGAGGGAGGGAAGTGTGTGGAGGGGAGGATTAATCCACTGTCGCTGTGGATTAATGCTGACAGGAGGGCTGGACTGCAACAAGATAGATGACAGGGTTACACGGCAATGCGTGAGAACCCTGCCCCTTTTAAGCGAGCTGAGTTTTCCTTGCGTGACTGCTTTCCTTCTCTCCTCCAGCCAGCTTCCACCTTGTGACCGGCTCTCTTAACTCATTCTTTTCTGTCCATGGGAGGGAGAGTGCAGAGACTGGAGGAGTCAGGGGGCAGGAGGGGAAATCTGGCCCAGGGTTTAGAAGTGAAACAAGATGCAAGAAGCCTGCTTTGTTCAGAGGGCAGCTTCTTTTACAAGAGTGGTTTGGTATGTTAGCACTGGAAGGGAGCACAAACTCCCCGCTCCTAGCTTCCAGCTGCACAGCGCTCTCAGAGAGCAGGAGCTCCCATGATCTCAGCCATCAATCAATAGCCTGATAGATCAGTTCATTAGGGTGACCATTTTACCCAATGAGAAAACGGGACATCCGGAGGGGCCCCTCTCCCCCGATGCTGTTGCCAGTCGCTGGAACCTGCAGGGCCCCCCTCAGGAGGCTTATGCCTATGGCTGGAATCATGTGCAGGGCCCCCACATGCTGGAATGTTGCCTCCCCCTAGCCCTGCCTCCCCACCTGCGGGGGGCTGGCATTTCTGCTCAACCCTTCCCGCACCGCACCTGACTCTTCTGACAAAAGTGGGCATTTGTCCAGTTTGCTCTTGCTAACTGATCAAGTCAGCAGGAGCAAACTGGACAAATGCCTCCTTTTGGGGGGGGTGGGGGAGAGTGGGGACAGCTGGGACAGGGCTTAAAAAAGGGACTGTCCCAGCCACAACCAGACGTACGTTCACCCTAGTTCATGTACCCACACTGCTAATGGTAGCAATTCAGCACTCAGGCTTTTATCCTGTCACTGTAAATACAAACCAGCTGTACAAACATGGTCTGCTGCTACTCCCTGCTCTGCTAAGGTCTTCCCCTTCAAAGTTCCAGTGTACGTCTAGCTTTCACCTTAAAAATCCCCAGTGTGCTCCTTCTAAGTAAGTCCCCAAGCCCAGCTCTGCTCCTGTTGGGGCAGTCTCTCACAGGCACCCCCAAACTCCCCTCCCCCATCACTTCCCCTGTGGCCACTCTTCAGACTGGCTCTCCCCTGAGGCCTCTACAGGGCCCCTGGCTCACTCTTCCCTCCACAGTAACCGGACGTGAGGTAAGCTGTGGGGGCAGTACAGTACGTGAGGAATCAAATGACAGTTGTTCCACTTCCTGCTTGAAACCTTCAGGATTTGACAAATATTAGAAAAGAGCTGCTGTGGTGGGAGTTTTTGTTTAAGATGGATATTTGTTTTAAAAGAGGTGGACTAATGCAGTCACAATGGATAAATAGTTCTGCTGGGAACACAGCAAAGTTTCTCAGAATACAGGCCGAATAAAGCAGATACATACCAACAGTTGCGGCCATGGGGCTTTCAGAGTGGTAGTAACTAAATGTTGCTACTGGCTGAAGGCTGGTGTTGGCCTGTATTCTGATGTGATTTGGTTGGCTCAGTCCCGTTCCTAGTGGACAAGTGAGCATATCAGATTGGTAAAACCAATACCAGTCTCCACAAAGAGGTAATAGAGCACATAGGTAGAACAACCTTACCTCCTCCAAGTTCATCCCCCACATCCATGCTAGGTCTGTTCCTTGGACAACTAAATGACTTTGTCTCCAGGGCCAGCAGTCTGCTAACTTTCAAGAGAAAAAAACTGAGTGAATTTAGTAAAGGATTACATTAAATGTAGAAAAAAAGAGAGCCCTAAAAATTAGTTACTACTTATGGGAGAATCTTGGACATGTTGCGATGGACTCCTGTTAACACAGGAATTTTGGTCACTGCCAAACTGGGATGGATTGGAACCTGTGATAGACAGGCTGTTTCTCACCACTAACTGTCTAAGGCTATGTCTACACTGGCACTTTTGTCGCTGAATGACAAAAAGTTTAGCAATGAAAAGTGCTGGTGAGGATAGCACTTTGTCGGCAGGAGCCGCGCTCCTGGCGATGAAGCTACCACCCCTCATTGGGGGTGGTTTTATTTTGTCACCAGGAGAGCTCTCTCCTGGTGATAGAGAACGGCCATGCAGCGCACATTACAACGGTGTGGCCACAGCGGCACAGCCGTGGCATTGTACAGTGCACTGTGTCGACATAGCCTAATTCATCAAATCTTCCAGGACTGATGGAGCTTTGTAACACTACTGCATTCTTTCCTTCCCCAGCAAACTGCTGCCCAGTTCAGAGAGTGGAACTCCAACACTCAGAATGGGGGGGGAGGGGAGGGCAGAGAAAGAACACTGTGAAATATTAAGCACTCTCATCTACCTCTGATTGTATAGAATATAAACGTATAAATGTCTTCACATAGCACCCTAGATGTACACAGCCTTGTAAAACAGCTAAATAGCACCCAACAAAAACTAGAACAGCTGCTCCAAAACACTTACAGGGGGAAAGTATGAGGACAGGCCTAACTATTCAAAAGGGGCCTGGAATTTTAGGTACCTTAAAAAAAAATTGATATCTGGGGCCTAAGTTCCTGAGCAGCAGCAACTTCTTCTGAAGTAAATGGGAACTGAGGATGACACCACTAACAAACAGCTGCCTGCCTACCAAGCAGTGAGTTGTATTCACATGCAACGTGCTAATGCTGAAAATGTTTCCTTTGTTTTCAGACAGGCAGTGTGTCATGCCATTCCAGGCCTGGCTGCAGTTACGGTGGGATGAGATCTGTTGCTACACCAGAAATCTTAGACACTACCTCACTAGCCAAATAAGAACTTCTCTGGGCACTGGAAAACACTGGGAAAGAGGTAAACCCTTAGAACGTCAGCACTAGCTGATCTGTGAGCTAAATGAATGCTCAGGATGATGTGTGTAGAGGTACAGTCTCCAGAAGGATCATCTTTTCAATAGTAACATAGAAAGAGTAGTGTAATTCAAGGCACAGATGATTATTGAGAATAGCTATCATAAACCTAGAGAAAATAACTTTCTGCAATGTACTATACATGATATTTTAACCAGGGTGCCCCGAACTCTGCATCCCTTTTAGCTGAAGATATTTTTGTGTTTACTTTTGCTCTAAAGTGGGCCATCAATTTAACTTCAGCCTCAGTGTTATGTCAGTTACATTTGTTTTCTTCCCTCTCAAAAATTGCAGATGCTACGAAAAACTATAAGGAAGAATTACTCAGCTGTAGAACTATCAGGTAATAATTACTTTGTATTTCAGTTAGTATCTTTCATTCAAGGAGCTTGGTGGGCTCCACAAGTTAATCAACTAAGCTTCAAATGATATGTGAGAGATAGATGAAGGGGGTCTCTATATAGCCCTTACCTACCGGAGCATGCAGTCTCAAGGAAGAAACATGGAATCAGTTGAATGGTAGAGAACAAACTTATAGAACAGTTTAGGGCAGGGAATGAAGAATAATGTAGACAGTTATCACTGTGGGGGGAATTTAGATAATCAACATCCTGCTTATCTCAGTAGGACACACTTTCTCTTAGAAAAAAGAAAAGGAGGACTTGTGGCACCTTAGAGACTAACCAATTTATTTAAGCATAAGCTTTCGTGAGCTACAGCTCACTTCATCGGATGCATTCAGTGGATTTCCACTGAATGCATCCGATGAAGTGAGCTGTAGCTCGTGAAAGCTTATGCTCAAATAAATTGGTTAGTCTCTAAGGTGCCACAAGTCCTCCTTTTCTTTTTGCGGAACCAGACTAACACAGCTGCTACTCTGAAAACTTTCTCTTAGGTGATTGAATGCCAATAGTTGTTACTGAAAACAAGGAAAAGATTAGTGGCAATCCATGGGGCTTCAAAGCCCAAAGTTCACTGTAATAATTAAACTATCTTCCCCTATTCAACTAAATAAAAGAGATTCTAGTGACTAAAGCTAATGGAAATACTGAAGCCGATTGTGAGGGGGGAACAGAACAGATAACGCATGGTCCTGTTGGCAGCTACAATTGTATCCCCTTCCTGTAACTATCAGCCGTACAATCTCTCCACTAGCACCAACAGCCCGTGTTTTACCACTGGTACCAATGACCATTATATTATAGACCCTGTAGGACTCAAAGGAGACAGCTTTTTTTTTTTTTTTTTTTTAAAAAGGTTAATAGTGGATATTAAACTCGACGACACAAACTGCACTTGAGCGAGAAGACAAGCAAGCATCCAGAGTTATCCCTTGTGGATGAGACTGATGCTTCAACCTCAGATTCTGGTGAGGAAACCTAGGCATGAGCAACGTTGAAATGAGATAACACAGGGGTTCTCAAACTTCATTGCACTGCAACCCCCTTCTGACAACAAACATTACTACGTGACCTCAGGAGGGGGGGGACCTGAGCCTGCCCGAGCCCCACCACCCCGGGGTAGGGGGGCCCAAAGCCAAAGGACTTCAGCCCCAGGCAGGAGGCCAGTAACCTGCACCCCGATGCCCCAGGCTGAAACCCTTTGGCTTTGGCCCTGGGCCCCAGCGAGTCTAAGCCAGTCTTGGCAACCCCATTAAAATGGGGTTGTGACCTACTTTGGGGTCCCAACCCAGTTTGAGAATTGCTGAGATAACACAAACCATGTGCAGAAATGCTTCTGTTTTCCTTCTGAATTCTGACCTTTAGCAAAGATTCCCTCCAGAGGCAAGCTCTGTTGTCCCACAGTGGGTTTGTATATTTGCAAAGCTAACAAAGAGGGATAACTGGAGCCATTGAGTAGTGCTTTCTTTACGCTTGCACCAGCATGTCTACATCTGGAAAAATTTAGCATATGCTTCTGAAGCTGGCTAGTTAGGAAAACTTTACTGACCACACACAATGGAATAAACTCAGCCAGCTATCTGCCCACAAAGTAAGATGCAGCAAGTTATGAGCTGTAACTGTTTTCTTATGAGAGAACACTGAAATATTTCTCAACAGCATGACACTATATGCTATTCTTCCAACTGTGAGCCTAGTTCAATTCCTCAGGCCCCATGGTTTCTGCATTTCACATTTGAATCATGCCACTTTTCAATTTGTGTACAAAATGCAAATTATGTAGCCAATAGTGTTGCCAGTTTTCCTGGAGATGCAAAGCAGATGTGTCATTCCTCAGAGGACTGGCAGCTGGATGTTCGTGACTGGTAACTAACCAGTGCTGAAACCACTATGGTCGGTCCAGGCAGCAGGATATATTACAGTCCACCATACCGCAGTCAATGGCCCTCAGGGGGGAAAAGAAAAAGCAAAATATCACACTCTGGGCATGTATAGCTTTTAATTAATCCAAATACTTCAGCCCCCTGGTTTCCCCTACCAATACTTCTAAGTACACAGATTGTCATGCACTGTGAAACTTTCAGTTCAACAATAATCCTTTCAAACTAGTCATGTCTAGACTCCAATTTAGGTACTTAGCAAAATTGTCTTGAACAGCGTGGTCTGTGTAAAAAGAGCAGCTCTCTGAATTTATAACCACCCTGTTGACTAATCACATCCCAGTGCTCTCAAGGACACCTTTTTTTGGAAGTGTCAGGGAAAGTGCTATAAGGGGACGCTAGGAAGAGTGTTTACAGGAAAAGCAGTATTAGCTGTGCTCCCCTGAGATCAAGGGATATGTCGATGACAGGCTTATTTTTAAGTATTTAACATGTTTCAAAGAGGATTATTACTTCAACATACAAATCACTGCTGTGTGATGAGCACTATCAGCCTTCATGGGGAAATGCCTAGCTGGCCAGCTCTATGGATAAAACAAAAGTTACATTAGGCAAAATTTCCTAAGTACTTTAGGAGCCTAAATCCCACGGACTTTCAATAGGTTTAGGCTTTAAGTAACTTAGGTGCTTTTGAAAATTTTACCTCTGTTCCCCCCTAAATGCTTAGCTCGAAGTTTTGCAACTACATCTAGACAGCTCTTAGACAGTGTGGAAACCAGAGTTTTTATGGAGGGTGGCAATTTGATACCAATACAGGTAAGAATTTCAGGAGTAATTGCAATTGTGCAAAAGACCAAATATTAGAGATAGAAATAGAGGGAAAAAATGGATTAGTAGCATCAGTTTAATTTTATGGAGCTAACATACAGGGAGATCCAAATAGAGACTATAACTAAATTATCAGATGCTGTCAAAGCACAGCAGAAGCAACACAATACATAGTAGGATGAGAGTGGAAATGGAACTTTCACCTTTCAGTGCTGCTGAAGGCTGAATAAAGCTAACTTTGTTCTCTGCAAATTCAGGAGTAGTTATCTGCTAGAAAAAGACAAGCTGGCATTACTATGCACCAAAAAAGTCTTCATAGACAAGAGAGGCCTTTAAACTCAAACTGCTCTCAGATTAAATCTCAGAAACTAAGCTGTCAAATCTAGCTGCTACTTCATAGGACACCTGCAATGAAAATCTGTTGTAAAAATGTGCATCTATGCAGGAGACAGAACTTTCCTGGGGGCTGGTCTGAGACTGTGGAATGAATGCCACCAGGAACTAAGGATCATCACAAACCTGACCATCTTCTGTTCCAACTGCAAGGCTCATTGCCTTCTCTGACAAATTTATAACAACACACAGCATAACCCTACTAAAACAAGACAAGTCCACTGCACCTGCTTCTCCCCCTGGGAAGGA
Source organism: Chelonia mydas (assembly GCF_015237465.2). Taxonomy (NCBI): domain Eukaryota; kingdom Metazoa; phylum Chordata; order Testudines; family Cheloniidae; genus Chelonia; species Chelonia mydas. The sequence goes on from NC_051246.2 coordinate 73,467,023, forward strand.
TTAGAGGATAAACACATGACAGATGTTAGTCATGTTGCTTAATGCCTTACTAGAAGCCACTGATACCAGAGTGATGTGTGATATAAGAACCTAACTAGAATAGAATAGTGTGTTGGCGATTCAGTAGGTGACATTTCTCTGAGTTAGAATTGAGCTGGTTATTGAGCTGGTTATGATATGAAGGGGCAGTCTGCTATTGGAGGGTTGGGTTCATATCAAACTTAGAACTCATGTAGAAATATTAATCCCAGTTTACTGAGTAAATTTCATTTCAGCTAATTACATTCTGTGTGCAATTACAAACTGAATAATGTTTGTGATTTTCTAAATTGTGGTGTAGTATTGTGTGCTATTTAACAATAGGTGTGTTTTATACTAGAGGTGACTGCAACTTTATATATTGTATACAAAAAACTATGTTAACAGAACATTAAAGTTGCAAAGTCAAACACTCAAAAGTTAAGAAATGGCTGAATTAAGGTAGTCTGTGCTGTCTCAGTTCCAGTCTCCTTAACCACCAAAAAGCACATCCTTGACCCAAAGGCTAGCTCCCTGCCACCTTTCAAGGCCCTGTCTAAAGGATCTGGCTGCTAGACTCTCTCAAAGAAAAGGGCAAAACACAGTATTTTCCTCTAGCCTCATTTTTGAAAATATCCAAACTGTGTTGGCTGAAATTTTACAAAAACAATTCAGCTGAAAGATGACACACAGCCTGGAAAAATGTGGCAAAATGATAAACTGAAAATGGAGTCTTATAAGGGGAAATGTCAGCCTAATAATAGGAGCTACCATCCCCACCTATAGTGAAAGGCACCAAACTTATAGTAATTTCAGTATTACTGCTAAAAGAAAAGAAGGACTTGTGGCACCTTAGACTAACCAATGTATTTGAGCATAAGCTTTCATGAGCTACAGCTCACTTCATCGGATGCATTCAGTGGAAAATACAGTGGGGAGATTTATATACACAGAGAACATGAAACAACGGGTGTTACCATACACACTGTAAGGAGAGTGATCACTTAAGGTGAGCTATTACCGGGGGGGGGGGGGGGGGGGGAATCTTTTTGTAGTGATGACCAAGGTGGGCCATTTGCAGCAGTTGACAAGAACGTCTGAGGAACGGGGGGGGGGGGGGGGGTTTGGAGGAGGGGGCAATAAACAAAGGGAAATAGTTTTACTTTGTGTAATGACACATCCACTCCCAGTCTCTATTCAAGCCTAAGTTAATTGTATCCAGTTTGCAAATTAATTCCAATTCAGCAGTCTCTCGTTGGAGTCAGTTTTTGAAGTTTTTTTTGTTGAAGTATTGCCACTTTTAGGTCTGTAATTGAGTGACCAGACAGATTGAAGTGTTCTCCAAGTGGTTTTTGAATGTTATAATTCTTGACATCTGATTTGTGTCCGTTTATTCTTTTACGTAAAGACTGTCTGGTTTGGCCAATGTACATGGCAGAGGGGCATTGCTGGCACATGATGGCATATATCCCATTGGTAGATGTGCAGGTGAATGAATCTCTGATATTGTGGCTGATGTGATTAGGCCCAATGATGGTGTCCCCTGAATAGATATGTAGGCACAGTTGGCAACGGGCTTTGTTGCAAGGATAGGTTCCTGGGTTAGTGGTTCTGTTGTGTGGTTGCTGGTGAGTATTTGCTTCAGGTTGGGGGGCTGTCTGTAAGGACTGGCCTGTCTCCCAAGATCTGTGAGAGTGACCAGCAACCACACACCACACAACAGAACCACTAACCCAGGAACCTATCCTTGCAACAAAGCCCGTTGCCAACTGTCTCCACATATCTATTCAGGGGACACCATCATAGGGCCTAATTACATCAGCCACACTATCAGAGGCTCGTTCACCTGCACATCTACCAATGTGATATGTACCTGCAATGCCCCTCTGCCATGTACATTGGTCAAACCGGACAGTCTCTACGTAAAAGAATAAATGGACACAAATCAGACATCAAGAATTATAACATTCAAAAACCACTTGGAGAACACTTCAATCTCTCTGGTCACTCAATTACAGACCTAAAAGTGGCAATACTTCAACAAAAAAAACTTCAAAAACAGACTCCAACGAGAGACTGCTGAATTGGAATTAATTTGCAAACTGGATACAATTAACTTAGGCTTGAATAGAGACTGGGAGTGGATGTGTCATTACACAAAGTAAAACTATTTCCCTTTGTTTATTGCCCCCTCCCCCCCCCCCCCCCACTGTTCCTCAGATGTTCTTGTCAACTGCTGGAAATGGCCCACCTTGGTCATCACTACAAAAAGATTCCCCCCCCCCCCCCCCCCCCCGCTGGTAATAGCTCACCTTAAGTGATCACTCTCGTTACAGTGTGTATGGTAACACCCATTGTTTCATGTTCTCTATGTATATAAATCTCCCCACTGTATTTTCCACTGAACGCATCCGATGAAGTGAGCTGTAGCTCATGAAAGCTTATGCTCAAATACATTGGTTAGTCTCTAAGGTGCCACAAGTACTCCTTTTCTTTTTTCAATATAGGTGCTGGTTCTTACAATACGTTAATTCCATTGAAGCCAGTCCTAGTGAATAATTGTGCACTTGTTTTGAATGTAATCAGTACAGCAGTTGTTATGGCCCCCTCTATATGAAGGAAAAGGAAGGGGGACAGTTTTCTGCCATCAATACAAAGAGACAGGATAAAAACATCTTAATGTTAGTGAAGGGAAGTATTTGATAAAGACAGTACACAGTTTAGTTTAATAGTCACAGTGAGACTCAATTATATGTTTTCCTCCCTTCTGTTCCCCAGAAACAGTTATGAAGCCAGGTATGGACAAAGAATGAAACAAGGAGACACCATTTTCACTGCCAACCATTACCATTATGACTAACTTTAATCAATCAATCCTAAATCACAATTACCCCTTGTGTAAAAGGATTATTTACATGGCTAAGAATTAATCTCAAAAGCACTCCCAAAAGGGCTCTACAGTATGCTTAGCTGTTTCAAGCAGACATGGAGACCCTACACTTTTTTATCGCTGTGGCTGTGCAAAGGAACCTACAAAGAAAAGTTGGAGTTAGTAATACAGGTTCTGGGAATTAGCGGCACCAGTGCAGACTAATGTACTTTCTACTCATTGGGTCAGCACAAAACGCAGTAGTCTGAACTGGTGGCTGTCTAAATCCCAGAAACCACTAATATAACCAATATTTCATGACTCCTTTATTAAAAACAGATGCTCATTCAGTGCTATTGAGATACAAAAGAAATCCACACAAATGCAAATTCAAAAACAGAGGATGTTTTCAACAGCCAAAAGAATGGAATTAGTATGTTGTGGTCTTCATTGGAGCTACATGATGCAGCGGTTATTCTTGTACCTGTATCTTGTAACACTAGTCTGTTTTATTTTTCAATTAATCATTCAAATGACTGGGAAAATGTTTAAGTTATCACTCCTCCCATTTGACAAACCCAATAACCTTGCACAGAATTCACAAAAAAAATTACAAATTGTTGCCACGTGCAGTAAAAACACTACTGTGCTACCCCCATTGGCAGCATCCAACTGTAGCAACAGTTGTCGGGGGAATTATGGCCCTCTCAGGTGTTCTAAAGAAACCATGTTAGATTAACGTGCAGCTATATCCCCAAGAGAAAAACTCCTCCAACCAGCACTAGCTGCTCCTGATGTGTCCCAAACATATCTGTGTAGTCACACAAATGTGATAGATTCTTCAAGCAGCCTTTCCAGTGGCTGCAGTAGGAGAGTATATGTAAAAGTTGGCCCTATAGAGAAGGCAGCCTCCTTTGGTCAACAGCCTCATGCTGTTACAAGTGAAATGGAATGGACTCCTCAGTCTTTAGCATCTCCCACTCCATCAGCATTAATAGCAAACATAGCTTCAGCCTCAGGAAGGCAAGGAGAGTCATAAATTTTGCATATTCTGGTTTCACCTCGGCCTTTTCTCAGATAGAGCCTGACAAAGAGAAAAACAAAGCAATTTATTCAAATACTGTTGGCTTTCAGTAAGTCAACGTTACATTTTGGGTAGCATAAAGCTACAATGCACTGAGGACCACCAAGGTTTTTATGATTGCTGTACCACACTGTTTTAATTTCACCACATTAACTGGAAATAAAAGTCACCTTTCAGTGATCAAAGATGCCCTTAGGTTTTTGAAAAAAGATCAGAAAAGCTATTGACTGACAGACCCCATACAAAAAAAAAAAAAAAAAAAAAAACATCAGAAACATTTAGGTGTCTAGTTAATTATGGCTTCATGAAGACTTTGAAGAATAACATGAATGGAATTTAGGAATGTGGTCTTACCTTGTGGTTGAGGCATGTGCTATGATGTTCCCTCCAATAGGCTTTTTGGGATCTGCAGCAAACATGGCAGCTCCATCTACCTGTGCTACCACCTGGTTAGTGATCACAACTGCCACACCAAACTATTAGGAAAGAGGCACAAAATCAAGTTCCATTTCTTTTTCACAGATAGAGCTAGTAAAAGCCAAACTCCCTGGTAACCAGATCTCTGTAGGCACTACTTTCCCATTTTAGAGCTAGTGAGGTCCAATCAACTCTCCTCCCCCAGACTGATATTGGGCGATGTATGAATATATGAAAAATCCTGTGTATGAAGTAAACTCCAGTAAGAGGAAATGTTGCAGAAAGTGGTTACTCAGAGAATGAAATAATACGGGGAATGAAGGAGACAGTCCAGTGACAGTTTACCTCATCTGCAAGTCGAAGTAGCATACGCAAAAATCTGGCCAAATGCATCTGCCTGGCTGACAGCTCACCCCTGCCAGAGTAATCAGTCCTATATAGGGCTGTGGCGCTGTCCACTATCAGCAATGCATACCTAGAGAACATGGCATATGTATTACTTTCAGTGCCTGTCTAGCTCTCATAAGCATTTCAGGGCAGGAGCCATGCCTTCATTTGTCTTTGTACCATGTCCAGCACATTATGGGCATTACTGAAACAAAATAATAAATCAACATAACTGTCCTTCCAACTATCAGGAGCTATATTTTTAAAAAGATACCTCCCTAATACAATAGTTATACAATGTGTAGTGATCTAAAGGCCATACCCATTTCCCCATAATTAAGATGGTGCTAAACTCTTCTCTCCTACCCCTTTCCTCAGCTGTTTCAAGAGTATAAGAGAGGACTGGCACTGGCCATTGCTCCTCAGGGTTGATGTGGCCTAGTGCACACTCTAAGGTGGGGTTTCCTCAAGAATGGTCAGGTTTTCTAGGGAGAACACAGCTGGTACCAACCCAAATACATTTTCAAATGGGGCTGAACTCACCAACCCACTGCTTACTGAACATCAATACCCATAGCACTGTGCACCTAGCATGTCCCCCTCAGTCCTTTGCTGTGGTGCATGAGGAGGCTGCAGTAGTTTAGGAACTATGACAACTAGCACTACAGTCAAAGCTCGAAGATTCTGGAGCAGGATGGAGTCTCCAGAACAGTAGGGCTCAATCCTACAGGGTGCTCAGCACTCTGATCTGTTCCAGCTAACCATTCAAGGATGTAAGTAGACCATCAACTTCAGTGGAGCTATTCACATGTATCAAAGCTCTTAAGCATGTGCTTTAATGCTTTGATTCATCAGCTCAGAGTGATCAGCACCTTGGAAGGTCAAGCCTTTAATGAACAGTTTTAAATACCTACATCATCAGTTTATTCTTCTCTCCAGTTCAACTACTAATTTTAATTCTAAACTAAAATCCATCACAGCCCTCTGATTATATCACAGTTCTTTAACACTCAACATTTGAATTCAATTTCCCCTCTCCTAAAAATTAATGTGAACTGATAGTTAGAACTGCATCTATTGCTAGCACCTATTCTTTGTAAAATACTACTCTCTAACCTACCACAGCATGAGTCAGAATCACCTAGAATTTCACCAGCCGTTATGGAACATCTCTTATTTACAAATATTTGCAGTTTCACATGAGGCTCATTGGCTGGATCCCTCTTTTAGTGGGATGACCCATTGTCTCTTCTGAAAAGAATCAAGACTGGTCTCATGACAGGTATTGTACAGTGTAGATATGTTTAAAAGTATTTGATTAAAAATTAATTATTTTTAGTATCTGTTTTGCAATTATGCAAGCTACACGTGTCCTTCATTTTGGGTAACTTTGCAGTATCGTCATTTAAGAGTGCACAAGTTATTTCTGTTAGTCAGTTTTGTTACCTTGATTCAGCCATCATAGCAGATGCCTGATACAGGAGCTGGGTCTGATGGTCTGTGTTATATGCTCGAGCATATGCCACATTATCAAGGACATCACTGCCAGATAAGCCATACCTAGAGAAACAAATCAGACGGGAACAACTTGGGAAATTCTGCAACTTTGCCTACAACAGTTGACTAGCAGGTGTACCTGAAGGCTAGCTTAAACTGACCCAAAAGTAGGTAAGGATGAAGGAGAGCGAGAGAGAGATTGAGATTCTTATAGGTAAATAAAAACTGGTGATAAAAAGAACAATTAACTTGAAAATAAAAGTGATCTCCCCATTGAACTCACAGGATCTTACTGCCTAGAAACAGCAGCCACCCACCACTAACCAGGACACCTCTGCAAAACAAACTTGAGAACAAGAGAATGAAAACACACAAATTACCATCCTGCCATGGAATACACTAAAGGCAGTGTGATACTCCAATAAAACTTTATGAGATTGAAAAACGATTCATGAACTAATTTGAATTTTATTTGATTATAAATTAAAGAGATATCTATGTAAAGAGTAATAAACTATCCTCTATATGCAATTCTTCTGTCACTGCTCCATTACTAAAGGTTGGAGCCACCTTTATGACTGATTTCTTGCCATTGGGCATATTGATAATGACCCAGAGGTCCCTTAAAATTTAGAGGAGAACAGCTGGTTAAGATACTTCCTTCCACAAAGACAAGAGTGTTGGCCAACAAGCTGGTAGTTGTACCAGTTTGTTGCCCTTCAGCATATTTGGTTTACCAAATATAGTCATGAAAGGCCTACAGACACCGAGTGTATGTTGCATATAGAATGGTAGCTGTGCTGTGTGATTTTACTACAGACATATTACGAAGTCACCCAAAGCAAGTGAAGCAGCTGTGGCTTTCCCCATAACACAGCTCATATGGGGTCTTGGCACAGACCACCCCCACCAGAATCATAGAATATCAGGGTTGGAAGGGACCTCAGGAGGCCATCTAGTTCAACCCCCTGCTCAAAGCAGGACCAATCCCCAACGAAATCATCCCAGCCAGGGCTTTGTCAAGCCTGACCGTAAAAACCTCAAAGGAAGGAGATTCCACCATCTCCCCAGGTAATGCATTCCAGTGCTTCACCACCCTCCTAGTGAAAGTTTTTCCCAATATCCAACCTAAACCTCCCTCACTGCAACTTGAGACCATTACTCCTTGTTCTGTCATCTCCGATCACTGAGAACAGTAGATCCATCCTCTTTGGAACCCCCTTTCAGGTAGTTGAAAGCAGCTATCAAATCCCCCCTCATTCTTCTCTTCTGCAGACTAAACAATCCCAGTTCCCGCAGTTTCTCCTCATAAGTCATGTGTTCCAGTCCCCTAATCATTTTTGTTGCCCTCCACTGGACGCTTTCCAATTTTTCCACATCCTTCTTGTAGTGTGGGGCCCAAAACTGGACACAGTACTCCAGATGAGGCCTCACCAATGTCAAATAGACGGAAACAATCACGTCCCTCAATCTGCTGGCAGTGCTCCTACTTATAAAGCCCAAAATGCCATTAGCCTTCTCGGCAACAAGGGCACACTGTTGACTCATATCCAGCTTCTCGTCCACTGTAACCCCTAGGTACTTTTCTGCAGAACTGCTGCCTAGCCATTCGGTCCCTAGTCTGTAGCGGTGCATGGGATTCTTCCATCCTAAGCGCAGGACTCTGCATTTGTCCTTGTTGAACCTCATCAGATTTCTTTTGGCCCAATCCTCTAATTTGTGTAGGGCCCTCTGTATCCTATCCCTACCCTCCAGCGTATCTACCACTCCTCCCAGTTTAGTGTCATCTGCAAAGTTGCAATCCATGCCATCCTTCAGATCATTAATGAAGATATTGAACAAAACCAGCTCCAGGACCAACCCTTGGGGCACTCCGCTTGATACCGGCTGCCAACTAGACATGAAGCCATTGATCACTACCTGTTGAGCCCGATGATCTAGCCAGCTTTCTATTCACCTTATAGTCCATTCATCCAGCCCATACTACTTTAACTTGCTGGGAAGAATACTGTGGGAGACCGTATCAAAAGCTTTGCTAAAGTCAAGGAACAACACATCCACTGCTTTCCCCTCACCCACAGAGCCTCATCTTGTCATAGAACCCCTCATCTCGTCATAGAAGGCAATTAGATTAGTCAGGCATGACAGAAGAAATATGCTGAGGAATGAGAAGGTCATAGTGCTGAGGAAGTCTCTGTAATGACAGCCAAGGCCTCTAGAAGGAAACACCCTTGGGCAGATTGAGAGGGAACAATCACTTACAGATTGATAAACCTTGCCTATGTGTGTACTAGTTACTCCAGAAGGAAACAAGTAAAGGGCTTTTTTTTTAAGACAGGAAATGGGTGCATGGCAGGTTTTTTCCAAAAGCAGACAGCATTCTGACAAACCACAAACCCGAAGCAGGTTAGCCAGAGGAAAGGAGGAAGCCAGCTGAATACTTTTACTGTTAGATCTCTGCAGAACGTCTTAAACCTGTGTATCCAAATCAAACCAGCCTTTCTGCATGATGCAACAGGCTGCAGGCCAGAAACACAATATTCATTTTATTGGGAAGTTCAGCTGGCAGGGTGTTTTGGTTAATTAATGCTGCTGATCCCTCTGGTCTAGTGCTGTGATTCTAGTCACTCACAAAGTGGATGAGTTAACTAGATCTGCTAATTATTACAGTACTAGAAGTGTTAGCCTCAGATTTACGGCCGAATTCCAAACCGGGGAGTTACATTCTGCTTCCCTAAAAGTCTTCTGCCATTTCAGTTGCATATGATATCTTCACTTATTGTCCTAACCTCTGACATGTCTTTACTCTGTTAAAGTTGCAGCAGTCCAGTGGGAATGATATCATCAAACGATATACTTGAACCTAGACTAAGTGAAGTTCAGATATACCCCTTAATGTTTCATTTAAGCAACAGTCACATGTAGTTAGGTGCCACAGACACGGTGCTTTAGTCCTGCAGAGCTCTAAAGCTCCACAGAAGTAGAACTACTTGGCTGTCTCTAATCAGTGGAACCAGCAACTCAGGCTTTATACACTGATAAGGATCCTTGCAGGGACAAGATTTTTGGTGCCTCCCCAAACAGATAATCAGAGCTGTGGCATATATCCAAGTTTGTAAAGCATTTTAGAATCTTCAAATGGAGGTCAACAGTGACCCGGCTGCAGTTTTGAAGAAGGGACAATAGATTTCACAGCTTTTCAGAGATGGTGAACGTTGGCCTACCTTTTCTGACAAGAACCTAGTTCTAATAGGTATCGTGAAGAGGTTTACACATGGGATCCTCTATTATTTCTACAGTAATATTTGTAGGCTAAGCTTAAAATGAAATCTTTTGCATGTACAGTACTTTAGGCAGAAATGGGTTTACAAGGAACAGCTACTAAAAGGTAAATTAGTGTCATCAGCTGTAATAAAGGCTAATTATTCTTGCTGCTCAATAAAGTCGGAGAACTTGTGTCACAAAATGTGTTTGCCAAAAGCTAATGTATGCATACTGTTTCAAACTGCTTCTATATAGGTGGACAGTTGTAATGTGGGAAGATCTTGTAGGAACAGTCCTCACATGCAGCTTCCACTGAAGTATAATATAAGGAGTCAAGTTGATGTACAATGGTACTGGACAACTTACTGATGAGGCAATGCATGCATTTGTTTTAACTAGAGTCAGTGAATGTCTAACCATAAGTACACACCTTTCAGCCACAGCAAGCAGACGTTCTGGGCGGAAGGTACCCTCTGTGTCGATGTACATGGCCTTTCCTTCGCCACCACCTCGGTCAATGGGAAGCTAATGAGACCAACAAATAAATGTTACTAAACACAGTTTGCAAGTCGCGGAAATTAAAGCCAATTACTGCCTCACACCCTACTGATACTAGTACATTTAGTGATACACCAGAATCAGTGAGCCAAATAGATTCATAGATATTAAGGTCAGAAGGGACCATTATGATCATCTAGTCTGGCCCCCTGCACAACGCAGGCCACAGAATCTCCCTAGATGGGAATAAGATCAGACCTCTAACTCCATCTGATCTGGTATCTGACCACCAGCAATGGCCAAAAATGGTTTCTTCAAGACAAGGCCCCTTAAATGCACCCCAATCAATTGTGCTATGCTGTGCATTAGGGGCAGGGCGGAAATATGCCTTCTATACCCCTACAAGTAATGAATCTTCAGATCACAAACTATTTCAGTACCTCACTTATTTTAACTTGCATAACTATAGATGCTATTGCGTTGTGGAGCTGAGAATTAGTGGACTGTGGGAATTTTCCGGGAATTTTCCTAAAAGAGAAAGTCTTAAGGCAAGGGTGCATGTGTGACAAACTACTCCATACTTAAGTGATAAAAACGTTTTTTACATCTCTTTACAGAACTTAAAATAACTAAAAAAAACACTTTAATATTAATCAAAAGTTTGTTAGTTTTAAAGGGTGGACCTGGAGAACACATGGCAACACTGGAATGGGATAACTGAAAGCAACAGCAGGGATTCAAGATGTTATGTAACATACTAATTTGTCAGAAGATTCCCCCTGAGAATATTGCTGATTATTACCTACAGCGTTCTCCACCTAACTACAGGTTGCTTAATTACACAATCAGTTTACGCATATAAGAATCAGAGCATGATCAGTCGCAAGTTATTACAGTAGAACCTTGGAGTTAGGAATACCAGCGTTAGGAACTGACTAGTCAAGGACACACTGCATTTGGAATCGGAAGTATGCAACCAGGCAGCAGCAGAGATTAAAAAAAAAAAAGAAGAAAAAAAAAGCAAATACAGTACAGTACTGTGTTAAACATAAACTACTAAAAATAGAAGAAAAGTGCTGCTGTCCCTTTATGTAATAAAGTTTCAGAGCTGTATTAAGTCAATAGTCAGCAGTAAACTTTTGAAAGAACCACCATAACAGTTTGTTCAGAGTTAGGAACATTTCAGAGTTATGAACAACCTCCACTCCCGAGGTATTTGTAAGTCTGAGGTTCTAGTGTAAAAGTTAGCTACACCAGGACCTTTTAAAAATTCACTATTCAAATTAAGCTGTAAACGCTGCTCGCTGATGTGTTAAAGCTCCTGCCCCTTCACTTATCCGAAGAGGTTTGGTCCACCCACGACCTTTCCCACTAGCGATTAGCAGGTGCAGCACAGTGCAAGGCAACACGTCACTCGGGTATAAAAACATCCCATTGGAAAACAACACGTGTGTCTCACTGGCCAAGGGAACGTGCAAGGTCCTGAGAGGGCTGGACAGTTTCCAGCTCTCTCCATGCCTCCCTCCCTTCGCACTTGCACCCAGGAGCGGGCGCGCAGCGTGGGGCAGGTCCCAGGCTGTGCGCTCAGCAGACAGCGAGTAACCAGGGTTTGTAAAATCAAGCCTCTGACTCCGGTGCTAGCGAGTTAAAATCGGAGGCAAACAAAACAAGCCCTCCCACCGCTCAAGCCTGCGGAAACCGGCCGGCGCTGGCAGCCCTCACCCCGGACTGGCTGGGGGCTCCAGAGCTGGGCGAAGGAGGCTGAGGGGTGCCCCCCGGGCTCGGATCGAGGCGGGCAGGTGGCACCGCGCGAGGCTGCGGAAGGGCGCTCTCCGACGGGCGGCAGGGCGTGGTGCAGCTCAGCCCTGCCCAGCAGAGCAGGGACTCTGGTGCCCACAGAGCCCGTAGGGAACGGCCACTTCGGACGGGGGGGCGGACAACGCTACGTCCTAGCCTTCCTCTGTCTGAGAACTAAGCTGGAAAGTGAAAAACCCCACTATAGGAGCCTAATTTTCAAAGTGGACACATAAGTTAGGGTAGTCAACTCTATACCAAGTGCACAAATCAACACTAAGGTTCCTAAAACCTGAGCACCCAGTAACCAATTTGAACACAAAAATGCTGACTTATGCACCATAACTTAAGTGGTCAAGTTGAATACTATGCCCTTGTCATAGTATGCATACGAATCTAATTTAAAGACAACCCTCTTATTCAATCTTACGTAACCATTTCCACCTTACACTGATGTACTGTCTGATAACAAGAGCCAATTGAAGCTTGTATGAAAGGACATGAAATGAAGCTTGAGACATGTAAAACACAAGCACCTTGACAGGGGATGAGTTGGGCCCATGTAAACAGCTTCACCTCCCTTTTCTCAGTTGTTGGCAAGGAGAGAGGTTTTTTGCAGTGTGGTGACCAGGTTAGAGAGAAACCAGAAAGTTTGTTTTCTGTTCCCAAACTTCCTCAAAGAACCAAAGCAAGGCAACAACTAGCTTCCTGAGTACCATTTATTATCTCTGTAGTTCGACTGAACATAATTTGGTTTTTATTTCCATGCTTGATTTCTATCACAGGTTTCTTTTTAAATACATTGAATCTCACTAAAAAGTTACCCCTACAAGCAGAGTAAGCATGGTACACTAGATCCTAGCAAGTTGCCAATTCAGTCCATGGCGTTGCAAAGTCTGGATGGTTTCTGCTGTACAGTATACATGACTACAGATTTTTTGCACTACCTTTTTAGCTGCATGTTTATTTGCATGAGTGAGAAAGGCACTTTGACTGGCAAGGATTCAGAAACATTTTTTTTCTAAATACATATTTGATTTTAATAAAATGACCAACCACTCACTTGACAGGTTACTGCCAGAGTGTGACACAACTGTGTCTTCCCAGTTCGGAATTCCCCAAACATCTCAGTTATGGACCCTGTTTCTATTCCCCCTGGAAAACAAAAAACAATCGCACTTATATTAACATCATAGGCTATAAATGCACAACGCAAGTAAATAATTTCAGATTTATGGGGATTTGTCTGTCATACATGTTTTCTGTATCTGCATAGCTTATTTTAGAAGTGATCACTTACATTTCAAAACTCAATTAACTAATTAGTTAACTAACTAGTTATAACAACAGTTCTGGGTACCTGGGTTTGTGCATTTTGTGGATAAGAAGCCCAGATAAAGTTCTTGTGAGAACACGTTAGTTAAGGGGAATACCATTCTACTTTACATTTCTCATGTAGGCAAGGGGAGGGAGGGAAGGGGAATTAAGGAGAAGCAAATACCTGCTTCTGTTTCTCAATAAAAAAAATGTACTAATAGTCAATAACAGGAAATGTGTTTAAAATGTAAAACTGTGTCTTGTGTCCTCCCACATCCAGTGAAGTTCCTTTCCTATTGGAACTACTCCTGCAACTTTCTCTGGAGGTGCTAGCTGAGGGGAATTGATCATTACAAGGCACAGCAGTGCTAAGGAGATTCCAGTGCAGATAGCAGAAAACCCCTTATACCATGCACTTCTCATGTGGGGTTTATGATTTCCAGAAGTGACAGGAGAACTAAAATAATGCACAAAGATAAGTAGAATTAACACCTTGAAGCAGTTTATCAAGTTCTTTGGATCCAGTGGTGATCTGGATGATCTCAGACCTCCGCTGATGGAACTCTGTTGCTGTGGTGAAACCCATTGGAATCAGTTTAGCTGCTTCTGCCTGAAGACAAGAATAACAAAACCAAACTATATATAGGGTGAAAGGGAGACATATTGTGGGTTTACAAGCTGTATTATCTTTCGTATAACTAATACAGGAATTTTCCTCTTCCACAATGTGGAGAAGTATTTACATAAATTGGTATGTATTTCAGCACATTTCTTCTGTTAGATTATACCTTCAGTTACTTGTACCTCATTGGTGGAAGCGAATCTCATTCAACGAAATATCTCCAGAATCTATTTTGCCTATTTTACAGCAGCAATCATTCTCACAGAAACCAGCTTGCCCGATTCCTCCGTGTGTGAAGGTAGAAATATTTAGCATGTGCACATATTTTATTTTCAAAGCTAGTTAGCTCCTTATAGTACGTAAGCAAATATACGCAGTGAGGAAAGCTCTGAGTTTTATCAGCTCAGATTTTGATAAATGAGAAGTGGTTCAGTGTCTTATGTAGCATCTTCTAATTCAGATTGTTCTTGATACAGTAACTCAGGGTTCACTCAATCAAAAGAGACCAACTGCAGCAGATGTCTGTTCTTGTCTATAGTACACAGTTGACAAATCTGAAAAGAGACCAGTGCCACAGAATGGAGTAATTTAAAGAATACCCGTTGGCCTATCACTTCCAGTAGCACAGATGCACAGACAGTGTCAACATCTGTATTACCCACAATTTCCAACTCAATTGTCAACCCAGAGTTCATGGCTGTTTTGATATTGTTGGACAGAAGTCCCAAAACATACAACAAACAGTTCTCAAACGGTCTCACTATTAATGTACCAACACTGTTGTAGCATGGTTTTATAGGTATTGCTATAATGTGGATACATTGAACCATGTTCAGGCAGAACTGTGTTAAAAAACTGTTTTTAAACACACTGTTCTGGTCAATATGGTTACAAGTCAAATGTAGACAGGGCCCCCTAATACACAGCATAGTTTTATAAAACTATCTCCACTGATTTATAACAAATGTTAGCAAGAACACACACCACAGCATTCTGACTAGTAAATAGGGCCTTCCAGCCAATTTCTAAGGTTTCTATTAGTCATTGTCATGACTTTCATGACAAAAAAAATTTACTTTTAGGGTTTTTTATTCATAGTAAGTTGTCTTTTTTGTATCCCCAACTTGCCCACCACCAAGCAAGAACTCTTCCATCAGTTTTTACAGATTTGGCTTTATAAGAAAATATGGGAATGTAACCAAGTAATAATAAACAGAGTTTTTAAACTATTTTAAAAGTAAATGTGTTAAAATACTTGTATTACAAAACGAAGGTTATTTTCAAAAAACGAAGGTTATTTTCAAAAAACGAAGGTTATTTTCAAAAAACGAAGGTTATTTTCAAAAAACGAAGGTTATTTTCAAAAAACAGTGTGACCCTGTGGCTTTTTGCATATTTTCCCTGTAAACTGTAGGCTTCACATTGTTTGTCATGAACAACAAACTTAGGCCAGGTCTATACTACATACTTCTTGCAATATAACTATATTGTTCAGGGTTGTGAAAAATCCACACCCGTGAGTAACACAGTTTATGCTGACCTTAACCCCCTGTGAAGACAGTGCTATGTCCACAGGAGAGCTTCTCCCGCCAACACAGCTACAGTCTCTCATTGAGTTGCAGTCATTAAGCCGACAGGAGAGCCCCCCTCCCATTGGCTTAGAGTGTTCACCAGAAGCGCCAAGATTTTTAAAAGGTAATTAGTGGCTTTAGGTGCCCCACTTGAGACATTTTAATGGGACTTTGTTTTCAAAAAGTGCCAGGCACCAACAAATTGAGGTCCCCAAGATCACTTAAGTCCCTTTTTAAAATCATGGCCAGTGTCTGTAAAGCATTTTGAAATTCTTGGATTAAATTGTTTATGTAACTGCAAAGTATAATTACCAAGATTTTGTCAGCTTTGGCTTCACTGATGCCTTTAATATTTAGTAGCTCCTTCTTTGGTGCATAAGCAACAGCCTCAACTGTGTGAAATCCAGCTTCTTCCAACTTCTTCACATCATTTGCATTTATACCACATTGCTGAAAGAAAAAAAATACATAGGACATTCAGGAGCAGACACACTGATCCAGCCTGATCCAACTTCCACCAATGTCAATGGAAACTCTCTAACTGATGTCACTGGGAGCTGTATCAGACACTAAGTCTAATACTACAAGGCAACATTAATGAATGTCACTTCCCCATTGCAAATAAACCATAGATGAAATGACTGCTCTCTCCATAAATTCTCCTTTATACGGTATACTATTTGCATGTGTCAGTATCAATGTTAAAGATAGCACATCATATGAAACAGGCACTATTCACCATTTGGCTTATTAGGTATTGAAGAAGGAACAGTACAAGGAGTCCATCCTGCCCCAACAGGATATCTGGCATGTAATTTTATGTTGTAGTTCAGAATCTAACCTCTTTATGAAAAAAGTTAGTTTTATTTGGTTTCAGTGCATTTATTACAAACCCTGGAGTACCTGTATATTATTAGAGTGTTAACTGAACATTATGTTTCGTATTAATGCATTCCTGAAGTTAATCTTTCATATTTTTAAAATACATTTCTGGATAAGATTTTTCTTCTTTGACAAAAGTCAAGTAGGCAAAGACAGTGGTAACTTTTAAATGCAATTCTAGTTAAAGATAAAGACTGTTGGTTTGTCTGGCAAACAGTTCCTGAGCTAGCCACTCTTTACATACCTCTAGCCTAGATATGGGCTGTGGACCCAAGCTCTCTTCCTCAGTTGATGTCTCTGCATTTGCTTCATATTGCATTTGCATGGCCATTGCACCAAATATTAGATACAACTTCCCTAAGAGAAAATACAATATTTGTAGCATCACAAAAATCCACTGCTCAAACATGCTTCTCTTCCACAAGACAATCAAATGTTTCTAAACATACTGCATTTGTTCAACAGCTTTTTCATCACAGAACACAGGAACTTTTCTCTCCCACATGGTATTAAACTGTGCGTATATTGCAGCGAATGATTAATTCCTTATGTGTATTTTTCTCTTTGTGCAACTCACTAAAAAATGTTAAGGTCACCTAATAAAAACTATCGGGGATTTAACAGGGAATTTTCCAAAATGTAATTTTAAATCTAAACGATGAAGAGTGTGATATCAAAGATCTCTTTATAGGATTTCTTGTTGATTATCCACCACTCTTGGAGACTCATGTTAGCACCAAATTTCCTTGACATACTAAAGGATCACAAAAATTATTCTTAGAGACTAACCAATTTATTTGAGCATGAGCTTCACGAAAGCTCATGCTCAAATAAATTAGTTAGTCTCTAAGGTGCCACAAGTCCTCCTTTTCTTTTTGCGAATACAGACTAACACGGCTGTTACTCTGAAACCAAAAATTATTCTGAAGATGTGAATCAAGTCTGCACTTCATGACATACGTTGAGTTGACTAAATCCCTGATATTTATCTGGCCCCAACACGTACTAAACAAATTTGTCTCCTGGCAGGGAAGTTTATGATTTTTTCTCTATATATCTGTAGGAGTTTAAGAGATCTAGCCTGATGTTTTGGATGTTGGGAAAAGGGATCTGAGAAAGACCTGTAACAGTTAAAGAAACAATGACTAAGGATACATTTTAGTCATGGATATTTTGAGTAAAGGTCATGGACAGGTCACGGGCTGTAAACAAAAATTCACAGCTCAGGACCTGTCCATGACTTGTCCGATATACCCCTGACTAAACCTTGGGAAGGGGTGCAGCTCAGGGGTGCCGTTGGTGCTTGGGGTTGAGTGGGTGCGGTGCACACTGGGTGCTCAGGGAGGGGGGGCAGCCCAGGGGAGCGCTGCAGGTGGGGAGGAGGGACTGAAGGGGCGCTGCAGGTGCCAGCCCAGGGAAGCGCTGCCGGTGGGGAGGAGGGACAGCCCAGGGGTTGGCAGGGCTGGCAGGCTCCCTACCTGGCTCCCCACCTCCCTGGAAGCAGCGACATCCCTCAGCTCCGGTGGAGGCGTGGCCAGGCAGCTCTGCCAATGGGAGCTACAGGGCATGGTGACTGCAGGTGGAGACAGTGCACAGAGCCCCCTGGCCATGCCTCTCTCTACGAGCCGAGGGATGTCGCTGCTTCCAGGGAGCCCCCCCAAGGTAAGCGCCACCCAGAGCCCTCACCCCCTCCCAACCTCCAGCCCTGAGCCCCCCACCCAAACTCCTGCTGCTGGGGGCGGGGGAGCAGTGGCAGCTGCAGAAGTCATGGAGGTCACAGAAAGTCACAGCATCCGTGACTTCCATAACAAACTCACAGCCTTAACAATAACCTCTCATGGAAAATTCAGAAAATTGTTTATTTAGAAACAACACTGCCTAGGTCATTATCTGTTTGCCTTATATTTATAGGGACAGAATGCACAAAATAGCTTTTTGGATTTTAAATTGCTATTAGTTGCTATTAGCTCCTTTGAGACCAAAGAGATCTCTGTGAAGGAACATAAGAATTGACATACTGGATCAGAGACAAAAACCCATCTAATCCAGTACCCTGTACCCAAGAGTCACTAATACCAGGTGCTTCAGAGAAGGTGAAAGAATCTCACTGCAAGCAAATGAGGCCTAATGGGAACAGATTGCCCCATCTTGGACTTTAATACTTGGAGATGATCTTAAATCTCTGGAGCATGAGCTTTAATATCCCTTCCAAATTTTTTATCATAAATTATGACAACTCTGGATATTCTTGTTATCCACATAAATGTCCAATCCTTTTTTGAATCTTCCTAAGTTCTTGCCCTCAATGACATGCAGTAGCAATGACATCCACAGTCTAATTACATACACATTGTGCGAAAAAGAGTTTCCTTTTATTGTTCTGAATTTCCCACTTTAGTTTTATTGACTGTCCCCATGTTCTTGTGCTATGAGGCAGGAAAAACAGAAGTTCCTAAACTACCTTTTCTATACCATTCATTATTGTATACACTTTTATCATGTCCCCTCTTATTCAACTCCTTTCTAAGGTCAGGAACCCCAATCTTTTCATTCTCTCCCCCTATGAGTTTTTTTCCCCCAAACCCCATATCACTTTCTGAACCCCTGCTAAGTCTGTATTATCCTTTTTGAGAAGGACAGCAACTGCACAAAATAGTCCAGAGGAGGCTGTATCACTGATTTTATATGACAAGACTCTCCCTATTATTTGCCATGCCATTCCTTATATATCCTAACACTGTTTGTTTGTTTTATTACAGCTCTATATTAAGTAGAGATCTTTGTTGACTTGTCTACAGTGACACCCAAGTCTCCTTGAGTTGGTACTGAGCTGGGTGCAGTTATTAATATTTTTTGGTACAGCAACTAACGGTGCCATCCGAAATAACTGCGGTTTAGGGCCCAATCTCTCAAGCACAGCCCCGAATAACTTTACTCATGTACCCCGGGCCTTTGAAGTCAATGGGATGACACAAGCCCCACGCAGAGTTATTTATGTCCAGACAATGGGGCCCTCCCACTAGCCCTGCTCCGCAGCGTGAGGGCCCCAACTTGGATTCATCTGCACAGCGCCGCAGAAACAGCAGCCGGGCAGCGAGCAGGAGGAGCCCGGGCCCCGCTTCGCACAGCCGCGGCCCCGAGGGCGACGCCGCGCAGCCGCCCCGGCACGGGCCTGGGGAGGGAGGGCTGCTGGCCGGGCCCCTGGGGCGTCGCTGTCCCGGAGCGGAGGGGAGGCGCTGAGGCCGCCCCGCACTCACCCCGCGGCGGCGGCGGCTCCTGTCCCGCGGAGCTGGCCCGGCTCCCCGCCCCGGCCCGTTGGCTCTCCCCGTCGGCTCGACTCCACTAGCAGATTCGGAAGAGCCCGCCAGACCGTCACGTGACGTGCGCACCCGCGCGCCGATGGGACCCCTTCCCTGCGACGCAACGCCCCGCCTCTTCCTGGCGCTGCCTTGTCATCGGGATTCACGGGCGGTGTCGGTGTTACTGCGCATGCGCTTGAGAGCTGAGCCTGCTCCATAACAATGTTGAAACCGCTGCCCTCACGTCACTGGATTCCACCGTGCCGCGTTCCCCGCCGTTCCCGAGGGCGGGGGGAGAAGCGGGGTAGTGGGGTATCTGCGCAGGGGCAAGCCTGCTGCATAGGCGGGTCAGACAGCTGGAAGCAGGGGAAGGAGCGGGGCCAAGCCAAGCCAGGGGGCGATGCACTGCCAGGCCGGGGCAGAGGGGATGACAGTGAGCCCAGCAGGGGTGAGCCCTCTGCATTGGTTGCAGCAGAGCGGCTCCAGCCCCCGGCAGGACTGTGCATCTCAGCCCCCGCTTCGCAGGGAGGCACGGTGCACCCCTGAGCACAGCCAAGCCGGCTCTTCCATGTCTGACCGGATGCACTCAGCTGCTAAAGGAGTCTGATTGGTTCCCTGGGTAGGTGTAAAAACTGCTGCAGTTACCATAAACTGCCCTTGGAGAGTGCTTTTGTCAACTGTTATTGTGCCTCTCTGTCATCCAAGTGAGGAAAGCGGGGACTCCCCAAGAAACTATGACCCCTAAATTCCCCCTTGAACAGACTAGATGGCGTTTTTTGTTCTTAGCTCTGGCAAAGAGGTCCACTTCTAGAAGCCCCCAAGCCTGAAATATGCAGACAAGAACCTAGGAATCCAACTCCCATTAGTAGTCTTGGGAAAAACAACCTGCTGAAAGTATCAGCAGTGACATTTTGCCTGTCCAGGAGATACATTGCTGAAATTGTTATGTGATGTATTATGCACCACTTCCATAACTTTATTGTCTTGGTAAAGAGAGAAAGGGATCCTGCTCCTCCCTGCCGATTGATATAAAACGTGCAGGGCATGTTTCTGTCATGACTTTGATAGACCTGTGTCTGGTGAGAGGCAGAAAATGAAAGCAGGCATTTCTGACCACTCAGTCCAACAGGCTGATATAGAGGATGGTTTCTTGGGGTGACCATCTGCCCTGTACCAGGAGAGCACTAAGGTACACCTCCATCCAAACAGAGATGCATCCATGGTTACAGTTAGCACTAGTGTCTGGTGGAGGAAGAGCACTCCCCCCCCTACACTGTGATAAGCCTTCCCTCAGTCTAGGGAGCTTTCACCCGTTGCACTGACCCATTGGTCTAGGCTGTGTCTGTAAAGTAAACTGATCTGAGCCGGCCCTGGAAAAAGCAAAGGCATAATCTTAATGTTCTGTCACACTAGTGCAAGCTGCCATGTGATCTAGAAGTTGAAGACCGTTTCTGACTGAAGTCTAGGGGTTCCCATGAATAGTTCAGACAAGGTTTAATAGTGTCATAAATCTGTCCCTGGGAAGGAAGTTTCTGGCTGCCAAAGAATCCAGGGATGCCCCTATAAATTGATCTGAACATGAGTTTAGGGGGGATTTTCCCACATTCAACTGAAGACTTAAGTCCAAGAACAGAGAAAGCACTTCCCATGCAGTGGTCAACACCTCTTGGTGGGACTGACTCTTGAGCAAAAAATTGTCAAGATACAGGAATACAATTGCTTGACAATGCAAACAGGCAGCCACCACTGACAGACCATTGTAAACATTCTTGAGAACAAATAGGAGCACCCGCTACTGAAAGTGATCCTGGCCTATGACAAAACACAGGAACCTTCTTTGGGACGGGTGTATTGCTATACAGAAGTATTAGTCTTGAAGGCTGAAAATCAATCCCCCTGAAATCTAGAGAAGGAATTATAGTTATCAGTTACCATCCTGAATTTCTGAGACCTCATGAATTTGTTTAGGAGTCTTAGATCTAAGATTAGTCTCTACCCTCCATTTTTCTTTGGCATGAGAAAGTACCTTGGGTGGAAGCTCCTTCCCCTGTGCTGAGCAGGGACTGGCTCTATCACTTATAACTGAAGAAGGGAGTTTATTTCATGTCCTATTAAGAACTCATAACAAGGGTTTTTGAAGGGAGATAGGGTAAGGGGATGAGGAGGAGGGATGGAGGTAAAATGGATAGGGTAATCCAATGTAATCTAAGAGTATGCAACGATTTGTCAGTATTCTCCATGAACATAGTCAGTCCATCAAGCAGGAAATCCTCTACTGTATTCTGGACTTCTCTGGGGAAATCAGACAACTGTGCATCACCACTGCTGTGGAGAGGGAATAGGCTGTGGTATCTGCAGCATCAAGAGCTGCCTGAAGAGATTTTCTAGCCAGTAAATGCCCTGCAATAATGGTATCCTGAATTTGTTCCTGGTGATCTGGAGGAAAATGTTGAAAAAAGGAACCAAATTTTGCATAATTTACAACTGTAAAGTTGTATTTGGACATCAGCGCCCGGGAATTCACAGTGCAGAATTGTAGGATTTTCTCCCCAAAAGGTGCAAGTGCTTCTGGTCTCTAGCATATGGGATGGACTTACATCAGTGTTGGTTGCGCTGTTCATTCACCACGTTTACCAACAGAGAACTGGGCAGAGATTGAGGAAAAATAAGTACTCAGAGTCCTTGGTGGGAAAATAATACTTTTTTTCAGCTCTCTCAAACATAGGTGTTACTGTAGCTGTGGTTTGCCAAGTGGCTTTTCCAGGTTCCAGCAGAGCCTCGTTGATAGGAAGGGCAACTCTGGATGGTGTCAGAGTGAAGAATATCTAACAGCTTGTGTTGCGATTCTTTGACCTTCTCAAGAGATATCCAGAGGGAATCTGCCATCTGTTTAATGAGATCTTGAAAGTGCTGAAAATTGCCCACAGATGGAGGAGGAAACATTACTGCCTCATCAGATGAGATGGTAGTCTCAAGGGTAGCCTCTTTGTCCTCCCTAGTCTCTTGGTTCTCAAATGTTTCCTTCTGGTTTTGGGGAAGGGGAAGCTTGAGTCTCTTTATCATCCCGATGGGAAAGGGTTAGGGCTCTCGAAAACTGTTGACGATAAGCTGCCCAGAGATCCTAATATGACCATAAAGGCCATAATGGAGAAGGGGTGGCATCCAGGGTTGCTCCCACTAAGAGTGATGAGGTTCCTGGACATCTTCACTGTTTCTCCAAGAAAAGGGGTCCTATATGGGTATGTAGGAGAACCCTAGAAAGATATCAACGATACTGAAGGCAGGTCTCCATCATTGTCGTCTTCTTTCTCTAACAGGGGAGTTCCGACTGAAAAGGGAAACAACAGTACTGGGGATGTATAAGGGTCTGAGACCAAGTCATTCTTGGTACTGAGAGACACTCAGTACCTGCAAACAATGGAGACTCTGGTTCAGCAGTCACAGATGAGCCCTTCAGGTACCTAAAAGTCTTGCAGTAGAGCAAAGCATTACGGTACCAACAGTGTGGTGTGCTTGTCCCTGAAGGATGGTACAAAGGGTTCTGAGTGCTTCACAAACAGCACTGACATAGATGGAGGCTTAGTCTTACACAGTACTGAAGAGTTTGATAGGGTACCAAGAAAGGGGGTAAGTCTGATGGTACCAATCTTCTCTGTTTACTCTGGCCATTTCCAGTAGACTGTACTGGAGCCATGCTTACTCTTAAAAGAGCTACCGGATTTTCTTGATTCACTGGTGCTGGAGGAGCCCTTCACCTCTATGGTACTGAGCCTCGAGGACAAAGTCTCTGAGGTTGTTGCCCTGCTTGGAGAGCGAGGTCTTTTTGGGGTAGTTTCCTTAAGAAGGGAGTTTCGTTTAGGATCTTTAGATGACGTCTGAGGCTTTCCGCTTCTAAGAGTGTTGCACTGAGATTGAAGGAGTGCTAGAAACCTCCAGAGACTGATATACAGGGGGTTCTCCTGATCTGGCTCCGAAGCAGGATAAAGAGAGCACTCCATCATTTACAGTTGTAGCTTGATTTCCCAGTTCTTCCATGCCATAGATGTGAGGGCTAAAACAGAAATTACACTTCTGTGAGACAAGCAACTCTGCTTGGCAGCGGTCACACTCAGTGTCCATCACTGACTGAGATAGCCTCGCTATACGAGAGGCGACCTTTAACCCCTGTTGAACTGGGCATGCACCTCACTGGGAGGATTTCTCCAGAGGAAATAAAACCTCTCAAATAACTGGTAACTACTACTAACCAACCAGCTAAACTAAAACAGTTCTAACTTAAAGTCAGCAAGCAGCTAAGGTGCACATCATGCGGACATGCTAAGCTCCGTCTCAGGCCAAGGCGGTTGAGAAGGAACTGAGAGTGGCACCCGCACAGCCTGATATAGCCCTGGTGCAGGGCACAAGGATATCAGCAGTGCATGTGCAGGCCAAATGGACACTGCTAATGAAAATCTCCAGTTGAAGGTATGTGGGGTGCACATGAACCTGAAGTGAAGCATCCATAGAGACACTACTCAAAGAATTAACAGCTTATTGCCCTACTTTCTATTGTTTGTGTTGGTGAGATATGGAGTCATTACATTAACTGTTTGTGGGAACATATAATGGTCATAGGCGCCAGAGATGGGGGAGTAGGGACAAAAGGCCATTGACCTCCCCAACTTTTGAGAACCTAAACTTAGGAGGGATGCAATGGGAACGGGGGTAGCCCCACCCCTTGTCCACGGACTAGAGCTGGGTGGAATAAAGGCAGAGCCCTGCTGGCATGGAGGGGTGACCAGGCCAAATTTAATGAGTGGCATTGTGTCCTGGCGCACAGGATCACAAGTAATGCCATTCCAATTTGTCCCAGTTTGGTTGCTTTCCCCTCCACCCCATCCCCCCGCTGTCCTTTCAGCATACTTGACAAGGTCTAGAACCTAAGTCAGGAAAAGGAGCCTCCAGTTAGCCAACAAGTTCCAATTAACAGATAATCTGATAAGATGCCATTGCCACTTTATTCATAATTTATATAAAATAATTTTAACGAAAGTAACGAGACATGTCAAGGCAGGGGTGTGCTTAAACAGGAGTATCTACATTTCATTGGTGCATGCCTTAGAATGACCAAGATTTGTATGGCATCCTAGCATTCATCTGCTACTGATCAACAAGAAAAAGGAAGATATTAGGACAAAATGTAATGGCATGGTATCATTATAGACACTGACAGGAAATTGTCTTAACAACATAGACAAAGCATTGCCTAAGCAGGATAGCATTGTTTGTAGATACTTCTAAGTCTTCATGATTTCCATTAAGATATTTAATCTGTCTTTTAGTACTGGCAAACTACCAGGCATATGGACATGTGCAACAGTAACAGCCATCCATAGAGAGAATAGAGAAGATTTTAAAGGTGGACAGCCTGTCTCATATTCAGTAGTAAGAGAGCATTTTAGGATTAAGTATATTAAGTAGTACAATATATACACAGCACTCACATTCAGGGTTTAAAAGTCATAACATTTCATGAGCCACCCCCTCATAAGTCAACAGTGGTATCAAGTTGGGGCGGGGGGAGGGGGGTGGGAACATGGTGAATCTTAGGTAGAGAACAATGTTCTATCCCTCCACCTCCTCTCCCCCACTCGCTACTTGATACCACTTTCTTACCTTTTATTTGCATTATGTCCTTCCAATGTAGCTCATAAGTATCTCAAGGCAGAGACCTTTAACTCATTTGTAAAGTGCCACATGTAGGTATGTGGCACTATGAAAGTACTACTTGATCTGCTAATTATTTTTCAATGGTCTTATTCTTTTGCTTAACAAATTGTCTACTTTATATTTGGCAGCAGCTACCATATAATGGTAAATGCCTAACTTCATAAAAAGCAAGTCCTGAAAAGAGCAGTACTTGCCTAATGATCAGCCTTAAACAACACACACAGATTATAGTATATAGAATCAAAAAGCCATTTCCACTGTAAATTTTTGATCATGCCACCATGGCTTTCTTATCACTGTCAGTACCTATTCTGCCTCCCTACCTCCCAACTAAATTTAAATAAAGCCTGTAAAATGATCTCTTTATATAAAGTCCTTTGCCAAACTAAGTTACAAATTCTGAGGAGAGCTTTAGTTTTTGAGAACTGTGGGCTGTGCAGGAGGGAGACAGGAAAAAGGGAACTAGTTATCTCCTAAAGCCTGATTTTCTCTCATTGCAGAGAAATCCCCAGCACAAGAGGAAGCCAAAGGGTTACCAGAGGTGTTGCAGCCTTGGATTCATTACTGAACTTTGCTGACCTCATAAACACTAAGATGAAAGAGCAGGAAATTATTGGCAGTTGTAATCCGACTCCTGGAACCACTCATGCCAACTTTCACTGGGCTGGAAAGGTTAGGAGCAGTTTACTGCTCACGTGCGCTGGAGCCCCAGTCAGGTAGACAGGAGCTTCATATGGCTTAGAGCCACACCAGTCTGAAAAGGAGGACAGCAGCAGGCCCAGTTTTTCACATTAACATATAGAGTAGTTCTGATGATAGAGGGGCCTTTATAGGTTTGATTAGAAAAATAAGGTATAAGTATAATGAGAAGTCACTACAAATATCTACCCAGACCAACGACTGCATTTCATTGGCTGGACTGGAGGAATCATAAAAAATATACACAGCTTTGGGAGCCTGGCTGAGAAAGTTCTACACAGGATTATCAGTTTATCTGAATAAAATTAAATGAGCTGTGTACTGTAAGTGCAAAAGTCTAAGCCATTAGATGTAATTAAGTCCTTGATACCAAACAGGTCATTCTGAGTTAAACAGAAGTAAGTTTGAAAGCATAACCCTGAGAAGCATATTTAGAGACCCCATTTCTAATCCAGGAGCCTGAGAAGAGGTTTTTTCCTCAGAGTTCCTAAAAAAGAATTGAATTTACATTGAAGCTAAATATTAGTAGCTTCCATATCTGCAGGTGATGTAAAAAAAGTTAGTATTTCACAAAGTTAAAATTTAAATTTTTTTAGTCATTTTACAAGTATAATGGCACATGGGGCTCTTTAAAAAGAACCTGGTTCCTCAAGTGCTAGAGGCACTGGGCCCAACAAGACAGAGGCACAGGCAAGATCAGGCTTTATTCTAAGTCTGATTTTTACTAGATCTTCTGCTGTGGGGATAGATGTAAATCTAATCCCAACTCAAGAGTTTCCTTTTCACTCTTTTATTATCTTCGATGAGTAGGCTAATCATTTGGCATACTACGTTGGGGCACTACCTGGCGTACCTGCCTGAAGGCAGAGACTTGAATGGGAGCAGCAGCATGCACCTTTTCAACCAGTGCATCTATCCTAGGGACAGAGTTTTAGATGTTTCCTATGGAAATTAAAATTTGAGGGCAGGAGAAATACAATATTTATAATACAGGGCAAAGTGACCTTCATCCTCGTCCTTCATCCTCACCTTAATCCTTCTGCAGCTATTTGGAGAATTTAATCCAGCATCAAATTTGATTTACTCAAGCAAGATGTAAAGACTGAACATGAAGAATGGACACCATGAGCGTTGATTGGCTTCTGCACTTACCACTACACAGAAATCAGTCCCAAATCAGTAACTGGAGAGAAACTGATACCCTGTGTTTCCTCAGAAAGATTTCCTTCTCATGACACTATGAATTTAATTTCCGAGTGTAGACAAGCCTTAGTTCAGATTAAGGGAAGGTGTGAATTTAAAGTGAAATAGCTATTTTGGATTTATTCTGAAATAAAAACTTCTACACAGAGAGTTAATCAGGAATAGCTATTCTGGAATAATTCCCTGTGTAAACAAACCATTAGTCAAATTTGAACCCCTCCTGAAACATACACTGTTTATTTTACACGAATGATTGTTTTGTAATTGGTTATTTTAGATGCCTGTACATCACTTAATATTTACAGTCAAAAACAGGTGTTTCAAATTAAATCAGATAAATGAAAGTACAATAAGTACAATTACCATGTTTTACCAATATCTATAAAAACTATCAAGACAGAACACCACAGTCAAGTTAGGATTTAAGTTGAGTGCTTATATTAGGGCTGTCGATTAATCGCAGTTAACTCACGCGATTAACTCAAAAAAATTAATTGCAATTAAAAAAATTGCAATTAATCACAGTTTTAATCACACTGTTACACAATAGACTACCAAATGAAATTTATTAAATATTTTTGGATGTTTTTCTACATTTTCAAATATACTGATTTCAATTACAACACAGAATACAAAGTATACAGTGCTCATTTTATATTTTTGATTACAAATATTTGCACTGTAAATATGATAAATAAAAGGAATAGTATTTTTCAGTGCACCTCATACAAGTATTGTAGTGCAGTCTCGATCATGAAAGTGCAACTTACAAATGTAGTTTTTTTGGGTTACATAACTGGACTCAAAAACAAAACAATGCAAAACTTTAGAGCCTACAGGTCCACTCAGTCCTACTTCTTGGTTCAGCCAATAGCTAAGATAAACAAGTTTGTTTACATTTATGGGAGATAATGCTGCCCTCTTCTTATTTACGTCATCAGAACGTGAGAACAGGCATTCGCATGGGACTTTTGTAGCCAGCATTGCAAGATATTTACATGCCAGATATGCTAAACATTCGTATGTCCCTTCATGCTTCAGCCACCATTCCAGAGGACATGCTTCCATGCTGATGACTCTCATTAAAAAAATGTGTTAATTAAATTTGTAGCTCCTTGGGGGAAAATTGTATGTCTCCAGCTCTGTTTTACCTCCATTCTGCCATATATTTCATGTTATGGCAGTCTCGGATGATGATTCAGCACATGTTCATTTTAAGAACACTTTCGCTGCCGATTTGACAAAACGCAAAGAAGGTACCAATGTGAGATTTCTCAAGATAGCTACAGCACTCTACCAAAAGTTTAAGAATCTGAAGTGCCTTCCAAAATCTGAGAGGGATGAGGTGTGGAGCATGCTTTCTGAAGTCTTAAAAGAGCAACACTTTGATGCGGAACTACAGAACCTGAACCACCAAAAAAGAAAATCAGTCTTCTGCTGGTGGCATCTGACTCAGATGATGAAAATGAACATGTACCAGTCCACACTGCTTTGGATTGTTATTGAGCAGAACCAGTCATCAGCATGGACACATGTCCTCTGGAATGGTGGTTGAAGCATGAAGGGACATATGAATCTTTAGCATATCTGGCATGTAAATATCTTGCGATGCTAGCTACAACAGTGCCATGAGAACATCTGTCCTCACTTTCAGGTGACATTGTGAACAAGAAGTGGGCAGCATTATCTCCTGCAAATGTAAACAAACTTGTTTGAGTGACTGGCTGAACAAGAAATAGGACTGAGTGGACTTGTAGGCTCTAAAGTTTTAGATTGTTTTATTTTTTAATGCAGGGTTTTTTTTCATAATTTTACATTTGTAAGTTCAACTTTCATGATAAAGAGATTGCACTACAGTATTTGTATTAGGTGAATTGAAAAATACTATTTCTTTTGTTTTTTACAGTGCAAATATCTAATAAAAAATTTGATTCTCTTAAAGTGTTGAGCTGGGTTTAGAACCCAACACCTCTGAATCCCAGGCCTGTGCCTCTTTTTCGAAAGCTTGGGTAGTTGTTAGATAAAGTGAGCAGTATACATGTCGTACTCTGTGTTGTAATTGAAATCAATATATTTGAAAATGTAGAAAACACCCAAAATATTTAAATAAATAGTATTCTATTATTGTTTAATCGCACAATTAATCGTGATTTTTTTTAATCGCACAATTAATCGTGATTTTTTTTTTAATCGCTTGACAGCCCTAGTGTATATTAAAATAGGGTAGTTCTCACTCATGTTCCTTCTTTTGCATCACCAGCCTCTTCTACAGATGGCATTGTATTCTTATGATAAAAGAATTTAAAAAGGAGCAAATACTGTCATTTGTAGATTACTCATACTGGAAGTCATCTTTCTCTCTTTATGCAAAATCTAACAACTACCCAGGCTTTCGAAAAAGAGGCACAGGCCCGGGATTCAGAGGTGTTGGGTTCTAACCCAGCTCAACACTTTCAGAGAATCAAATTGAAGACGCAAATGATCAGATACTTTACAGAGTTATTCATGGAGTTGCCTGACTGAACAATGGGCATATGCAGAATAATTGTGAAAACTTTAGAAATTAGGTTCTAATTGAATTTATCTTTGCAAATTAATTGTAGTAGGTATATTACTTCTGTGGAGATACTAATACCTCATGACATTTAGAGTCATAAGTCAAGTCTGAAACCGTAGAGGAAAACTGGGGGAAATTACTCTTTGAATGACAATATGCCGTTAATGTCAACTTCTAAAACCCTTGGAGGAGTTCATGGTACACACACACTATGAATAAAAATTATATGCAAGATTAGAGCTGCTTCATTTCTGCTGTGCTTACATTCTCTCTGCTATTTCCCCTACCCTCTAGGTCTCCAACTAGAGCAGCTACAAAGATCGCTCTGATCAGACAATTCACCATATTCCACCCCAGTCCTTGTACTCCCCTGATGTTCTTGGCTTAGTTTTTCTTTGATGTCTCTCAGACAATTCGTTTACCGCCATGCAGCACAGCACTTTATGAAGTATTGCAGGAGCACCCTCTGCTGGTTAAAAATATCAAGACTTCGTCAATTTAAATATATATTTTTAAATGCATTAAAAGTAGTTTCTGGTACTGCATCTCAAGAGTCTTCTGCCAGTTTGTGGTCATTTTCCTAGGGTATTTTTATATATATTTTTTCTCCTGTTTTGTGAAAGTCATTCACAGACAATGGGAGGAAATTAAGACTATACACAGGAGAATCAGTGGAACACACACACAAACACAGAGTCAAATTTACAAACAAAAGACAGATGAAAAATATTGCTGTAATAATTTACAGGTAATGACACAAGTTACTCCCATGCTATTAGATACATTTTCAGATGGAAATCTGATATGAGTTGACAATATCCATTTAACTTCTAAATTATTTCACAGTAAAGAAGAGAAGGAAAGTATTAATGATACAAATGTTTAATGAGCTTTTCACTACCTTATGTAGAAGGAAAAATTGGAAAAACCAGAACACTTCATAAAAATATATCAATGCTTAAACATCTGAAAACACATTTTAAAATTCTTATACTTTACAGGCATATAGAAACAGTCAGGCACCTACAGAATGGAGAGTTGAGAAGTGCTAGATGCTTTAACACCATAGGAACAGTGTCTGTACACCCAGGACATGACCATATCAGTCCCGACAATCTGAAGAATATACTTTATTAAGACTAATAAAACAGTCCAGAGTATGCCAAGGGTATTATCCAGATCTCCTAGTTTTGAAACCAAAGAATTCAGTCTCTATGAACAAAATTTGCTACAAAGACTAACACTGAAATATAGTGCACTGATTGCTCCTTAAGGCTCCTAGAACATTACAGCTCATGCAATTTATAGGAAACTTGGGGACAGACAGGATGTCAGTTAGTGATTTCTGTGGCAAATTATATACCAACTTCTCCAGGGCATTCAGCAAATGTTTAGAATTTGTTACTAGTTTATCTATTACCAGTATCAGTACAAAGAGTTAAAGAAAAGCAATGATATGGATGGTTTGCTAAACAAGGATCCTATTCCAGTGAGGATACAAAAGGAGGACAGGTAAAGGAGACTGTATTTGGAAGAAAAATGCATTTATGATGAAATTTAGAAAAAGGTTTTGCCATAAAGTACCCATAAAGGTAAAGCAAAAAATTCTAGTAGTGGCAGTTTCATTAAAATTACTAAAAGTTTCTTTAGAAACTTAATTATAAAAATAATTAAGCAAAACATGATCAATTTGACTGAAATACAACTAAAAGAGCTGCTTGTTTCTGAGACCATAGTACACATCACAAGACATTTTCAGATAGCTGGAATTTGTTTAGCTGGATTTGTTGTATCTATTATAACCATTTGTACCAATACTGCAGATAAAAACAGAGCAAACACTATCTGGGTCTCTGTTTAGGCAGAGAAAAGTCCATCTATTTAATGAAAATCACCACAGAGTTTTTTTTCTAAGGAAACAGCTACCTCAAGCAAGATAGTATCAAAATGGTCGGTGCTAGAAGTGTGCTTGATAGGAGATGTTCAGAAGGGCTGGATCTATCATGTCACCTCCTGAATACACTAAGCAAAAGCAGATTTACATATCTAGCCTTCTTACCCCTTTCAGAAATAGGGAGCCTAGCCTAAGTAAGTGCATCAAATAGCTTAACACCTTAGCAATAGAAAAGGATCTATGTGCAGAATGATTAGAACCAAATTCCACAATGAAAAGTTCACAACTTGATCCATGTGACTTTGGGGTCTGTTGCGCTGCAAAATCAATGGTTAGAAACAGGGATCTGTAACCTTAAAGAGAAGCTTCTAACTGTGTGCGTGACATTTATGAATTTCGTAAGTTATAATTTTGTCAAGCAGCAGAAACCAGAATTATAGTTTCTGTGATCTGAGAGACATTCCAGTCAGCTGATATAATCAAACTTGAAATCTGGGCTAGTTAGTGATAATAACTTCCAGTCATGCAAGCCTTTGAAGATAGACAATAGCCCTTGGTAATAACAGACCAGAGATAAATTACCAGGCTAATTCTGGTGGTTAAAGGAGCTAGAATTTCTTTTATGTGGCAGAGTGTAACAAAAGGGAAACCAAAACCAGCAGTGGCTGGAGGGGTTGGGGAAGAGGAAAAAAATATGAGAAAAGTGGGACAAATTAATGGAAGCCATCTGAAATTCCTCCTTGGCTCTACAGAGATTTCTGCATTCCCTCAGCATGCTTTAGTATAGGAGAGGTATTTGGTAGTAGACTTACTGAGATTTCATTTCAGTGGTTTAAATATTGGACAATTTCACAGTCAGTTGCTAAATCAGATTCTCATAGCACTGAAAGAAGCTGGCAACTCTTGTAAGTTTGAAGAGGACAGACATCCAGCTTGAGAACTGTATTGACCTGAGTGGATTTAGTGAATGATCAGGGAACCCTGGAGCAAGTTATGATGAATCATTTTGACCATTCTCGTCAGGTAGTTGGTGCCCAGTGGCACATTGGACAGAACAGCAGAAATTTCATCATGGCTGGGAAAGACAAAAAGAAATCATCACCTCAGGTGAGCTTCTGACAGTATACTTCTTAGCATTTAAACTTCCTGTTCCCTGCTTTGAAGTGAAAAGTATGCCCAAAGTCCTTTATTCTTCTGCTTGTGCTACTCACCCAAGGCTCCCAATCCATTTTTGGACAGTGAAAGGGAGTGGAGCTGATGGGTAGTTGGCAGATAGAGAGAGAGTCACCTCAAACTTTGCAAAAGCTGTGGAAGTGGAGAACAAGAGCTTCACTCTGCATGGAAAACAAAATGTACATGCAGAGGGTTAAGTCATGGCTTCCTATAATACAGCTTCCTTTGAAATTGTGTCTCCAGATGTGAAAGACTAGTGTCTTAACACAGACGTTACACACAGCCTCACTTTATATTCTTGAAGAGCATCAATAGAATTTGTTTATAGTGTAGCAGTGGGTAAGGTTGAAGGAATCTTCCCATTTTAAGTAATAAGGCCCAAGTTCCCCTCAGAAGAAACCAATCTCCCTAAAGGTTAATATGTCACATTTTGTCTTAAGGCAGAATTGTTTTGGAAGGACTAGGGCAGGAAGGGAGAGGAAAGATTCCTTTTCTGGATTTCCACCCTTCAAAAAATAAAACAAACAAACCTCATTTCTCCAAATATGTAACTGCATATTTGTTTTGTTGACCTCGCTAAAGAGTACTGCCTTTTCTTTTGTTATGTTGTGATGAGGGACACAGGGCATTAATGAGGGATATTACCAAAAAAATCCAGCCTGTGATGATGTGTATATACCCCACATTAAGGAACAAAGAGAAAGGGTTAACTAGAACAGGGATACAAAGAGGCAATGGAAATCTGGAAGAGGGATCCTGCAGTGAAGAGTAAGTACTTGTCCAGCTCAGCCTAGCCATGCCACAGGACAAGGAAGCACCATGGGAAAGTGGGAACTGGGAAAATGAAGGATTACTGTGCTTTAAATGAACTTGAAGTTAAGCAATGTGTTTTTCTACCTGTCTGAAGCAAACTTAAGATGTCTTCGCTTTGCTGTTTTGATTTTTTTCCCCTGAAGACCAACTGTAAGAAAAAGACAGTTACTTACTGTAACTGAGATTCTTTGAGATGTGATGCAGCTGTGTATTCCACTTAGATGTGTGCGCACCCAGCACACCGAAGCCAGAGAATTTTGCCTAGCAGTACCATAAATGGGGAGTGCTTGTGCCTTGTGGCCACAGCCTTTGGCCATATGAGGTGGGGGTGCCCCAACCCCCCTCAGTTCCTTCACACCAACGTGCAGAGACTAGACTCCGATGCAGAGGGGACAGAAGTGGGTCACAGAATACACATCTGCATCACATCTCAAAGAACCACAGTTACAGTAAGTAACCATTTCTTCTTCAAACAGATGCAGCAGTGTATTCCACTTAGGTGACTCACAAGCAGTACCCTCCACCCCAGAAGGCAGGGCTTATCGCAGGGGTGGGCAAACTACAGGCCACGAGCTGGGTCCAGGCCCTCAGGGCTTTCGATCCAGCCCGCAGGATTACCCCCTGTGTTGCCGAAGGCCCCGCGCTGTTCTCAGAAGCGGCCGGAACCATTTTCCTGGGGCCCCGGGAGTGGCGGGCAGAGGGCTCCGTGCGCTGCCCTTGCCTCCAGGCACCGCCCCCTGCAGCTTCCATTGGCTGGGAACGGGGAACCACGGCTAATGGGAGCTTCGGGGGAGGTACCTGGAGGCATGGCAAGGGCAGCACACAGAGTCCTGTGTCCCCCTCCCCTCCCCACCAGGGACCGTGCAGGGACATGGTTCGGGCTGCTTCCTGGAGTGGCGCGGCATGGGGCCAGGGCAGGCAGGCAGGGAGGGAGCCTGCCCTTGCCCCAGTGTGCGCTACTGCCACCCCAGAGCCACTTTAGGTAAGCGGTGCTGGGCCTGAGCCTGAACCCCTCCTGCACCCTGTCCCCCAACTCCCTTCCCTAAGCCCCCTGCCTGCACCCTGCACCCCTGTGCACCCCTATGCCCTGCCCTGAGCTCCCTCCCGCAGTCCACACCCCTCCTGCACCCCAACCCCTCTTCCCTGAGCCCCCCCCATACACCCTGCACCCCTCCTCTGCCCCAATCCCTTGCCCTGAGCCAGTTTTTGCACACCGCACCCTCTCACCCCCTGCCCTCCCTCCTGCACCCCAACCCCCTGCCCTGCATACAATCTCCCCACCTAGATGTGGCCCTCGGCCCAAAAAGTGTGCCCACCGCTGGCTTACAGCCTACCCAAACAAAGATTACAGGACAGCCCTACCAAAGCTTGCTTCTTCCCTGGCAGATGCGATAATGGCATAATGGTTCGTAAATGTATGGATGGATGCCCACTTAGCAGCCCTGCAAATGTCCGAACTGTTGTGGAAGACTGAGACTACAGACCGAGGCAAAGGTAGCAAATCACCTGAAAGCTCTTGGTAGGCAAAAATGCTCTCAAACTCGTAGAGTTTATTAGGATCCCAATGAACTCTATTTTCTGCGCAAGAACCAAAGTTAACTTACTGAGACCCAGACAGTCAAGCAAAAAGACCCAGACGGTCAAGCAAGCGCAACGTAGCATCGACGTGGGAAAGGACTTCCTCTCTGGACCTGCCTTTCAGTAACCAGTCATCCAGGTACAGGAAGATGTTGATTTTTTTCTTCCTGAGGTACACCATCACCACAACCATGCAGTTGGTAAAAACCCCAAGGGCGAAAGACAGGTCAATGGGAAGCACCATATACTGAAAACGGCGCTCCACTATGATGAATCAAAGGAATACTCTAAGGCTTGGCAAAATCACCATGTGAATCGTGTCCTGAAGGTTCGGAGCAGCAAACCAGACATTCTGAGACAACACAGGGAGGATAGTCGATAGAGTGACCATTCAGAACCTCATGTATCTGATATATTTGTTGAGGCCGTGAAGGTCAAGAATAGGTCTCATTTCTTCCTTGGATCTGGACACCAGAAAGTACTGAGATTAGAAGCCTTGACCCCAGCGTTCTGGCAGAACATCTTCCACTGCTCTCAAAGCCAGTAGCAAGCAAACCTGCTCGAGGAGCACTATCTCATGAGAGGGGTCCCTGAAGAGGAATGGGGAGGGAGGGTCGGTAGAGAGGTGGAAAGGAACTGGATGGCTTAGCCCAATCTGATGGTGCTTAGGACCCAGCTGTCTGGGGAGATCAAACCCCAAGCATCGTGAAAACGAGCCAGCCAGTCCCCAAACAAAGGGTACGGGAAGAAGGGAGTGACCCCTGGAACACTGCTCTGGACCAAGGAGTCAAAACAGGTGCTCGGGGGGTGCCAGGTGAAGGTGTGTGGGATTGGCCAAACCCCAGACCCGAATGCCTCCTCCTCTGGGACCTATGCCCCTTTCTGGGGTAGTCCTGCTGTCGTGGGGGAGGGAAAGGCTGCCCAAATGCATGCTGTGGATGATACTGCTGCTGATATTAATCACAGCAGTGGTCCCTCTCCACTGCCGGTGTGTACACCCCCGAGAACTGTAGGGTAGCCCTAGAGTGTAGAATCTCATCCATCTTGTCAAACAAAGCATTTGTCCATCGAAGGGCAAATCCTCTATGGCCTGTTGCGAGCAGTGCCCAAATTCAGCAGCTAAGATGCTTTTCTCATGGTCACTGCCAAGGCCATCACTCTGGCTGAACTATTCGCCACATCCAGTGCAGACTGCAACGAAGTCTTAGCCACCAACCAGCCCTCAGTGATAAATGCCTGAAAGTCCTTCCTCGAGGCTTCAGGCAGCTAGTTTGCAAACTTAGACATAGCCATCCAGTTCACAAAATCGTATTTGGACAGCAGTGCCTGCTGGTCAGCAATACACATCTGCAAGGAAGAGAAGGTGTAAATCTTCCTACCCACCAGGACCATCTATCTAGAGTTCTTGTCGTTGGAAGTGGAAATAAACCTGCCCTGTTGGGCTCTATTGTTCACCGCAGTTACAACCATGGAATTTGAGGCATTATGGGACTAAAACCCCTCAAATCCCTGCACTGGAATGAAGTAGAATTTCTCCATGGGTTTCACATTAGGCAGTATTGAATCCAGAGTGCTCCAGAGAACCTTAGCAAGCTCTAGGAGTGCACTGTTAGTAGGAAGGGTGACTCTCCCAGGGATAGATGGCTGCAAGAGATCCAAAACATATGGGTATTCTAGAGAAACTCCTCCTGAATACCCAGGGAGGTCCTGGTATGCCTTGACATCCTCTGGTAATGAAGGAGAGGAAGAGCTTGGCAGTACAGAATTGTTCGGGGATAAAGAGGAAGTGGTTAAATGTGCCAGAGCCAGATCCTGCTTCAGGACCAATGGACCTGGATGGACGAGGCTGGAGGTGATGGGAAGGTTTACTGGTGCCTGGACCTATGGTGGCTTGATGGTCACTGCCACAGACCTGCCTGGTGACCTCACCTTAGGGCAAGATGAGGAGCATCCATGGATTCCACAGGTATAGGTAAGGGCATTGGTGGCCAATAGGCTTCCTGACCACAAGACAAGCACCAATTCTGATTGCCAGTGTTCCATAAATGGCTCCCGATGCGAGTCAGACAATGGAGAGTGGGAGAGGAGAAGGAAGATCCCAATCTGGATGCTGATGAGTCCTGGGCTTAAGAGGATAAAGGTCGAGCCAGCCCTGAGGGTGAGAGCAATCAGTCTGGCTCATCCGTAGCCCACAACGAAGAGAAAACTGACAGATGGTGGAAGTGGTATCGCTGGCACTGAGTACACCTCCATTACTTCCACCACTGGAAACAGAGTCGACCCCAAAGTCAGCCCTGGTACCAAGGTGATTGACGGTGCTGAAGTGGAAGGTGATGAGTGCCACCACAGTAACACCTGCAGCTCCAACTGCAACAGTGCCAAGGAGCTTCCCAGTGCTAAGGTCCCTTCCATTGAGCCTGGTACTTCCCCAGTTCCAGACTGTGGAAGGGGAACACTGGGGTGTAGTGTCAACAGACCTAAGGGTTCAGTGGCCTGTCCAGCCAATGGGGCTAAAAATGACTCAGCCGTGGCATAGTCCAGGACCAAAGGAGAGGTCGGGGCAGAAAGGCAAAGGAGGTCTGCAGCCACCTGGTATGGTACCAACATGGAAACAATCTAACAGGGTCTCTAACATCCCTACTGAGTCCTGGGGAGCGGTAGGGAGGTTAGCACTAACTCTGTGCTGCTCCATGCTCTTCCTGGAAGAGGCAAAAGAGTCCCCACAAGATCTAGAGTAGTCTTGATTGGCCTTACATGACCTTTTCGTTGGTACATGCCACAGGGAACAGCTCCTCTGTTTCTTCGGAGAGACACCTGCTCCAGGGCACAAAGTGGCAGCACTCTCAGAACCTGAGGGTGACCTCTGATCCAACAAGGGTCTCGGTGTTGAAGCAAGCCACATGGCGTCTTCAAGCAGGTGCTGTTTTAGGCAAAGGCCCTTAGCTACTTGAGTTCATTTTGTGACTGATTTACAGATCGAACACTGCTCCTTGTGGGCCTCACCCAAACACCACAAACTCCACGTCTGAAGAATTGTTAGGGATCACTCCCTGACACAATATACCATGTTTAAACCCTGGTAAGGGCATCAGAAGGGAATACTTAACTAAATACAGCTAACCCTAATTTAACTACCACTAAGTGTACTAATTAATTATATACAACTAGAAAAGACACTAAAATAGTGAGAGGTTAAGACCACACAGAGCAAACAACTCCAGCCACAAGGGGAAAGAAGGATCTGGGAGGGGCTGGGTGGAGGTTTCGGGGTGATGCTGACCCATAGAGTCAGAGAGGGGCTGTGGCCACGAGGGATGAGCATTGCCCCTCTACTGGTAGTGCTAAGCAAAATTCTCCTAGCTCCAGTGTGTTGGGTGCGCATACACCTAAGTGGAATACACAGCTACATCTACCTGAAGAACTCTTGGTCCTGACTCCCTGATCTAATGCTTTGGATAGAGGTATGTATCAAAGTGGCAGGTAGCAAGTGATGAAAGATATGTCAGTAAGGAAGCTGACAGAATCCCTGAACTGTTCATTTTCTGCTATTCTGAAGTTAGGGTTTTGTTTTTTAAAAAGGTGCTGAATTTGTAAAAAACACAAAAACAATGAAGTTTTTGGATGTCAGCTGGCTTCCATTATTAAAGTTAGACAGAAAGTGTGTTTTAAGTCTTCTGTTTGTGAGTAGTCACTAACAGCACTTTTTTGGTGTTGAATTGCAGTAGGTGTGATCTTTAATCACTCACTTTGTATTGTCCACTTCTGTCTTCAGAAGATTAAACTTTCCACCCCATCTGTTCAGAAACACAATCTCTTCTCCTAAGAGTCGACAGCGATTCACCACTAATGAGACCTCATGCAGCATCTAAGTGGACAATCAGATAAAGTAATCATATTAGAGTTTACTCTTGTAAGCTACATAACATTTTAAATTGCAGTTCTACTCTAGAAAATACATAAAAAAACCCACAATCTTAACTGCTAGCTCTACACTCAGTCTGGGATCTAAAAATGAAACTGCTCAAGTATCACCACAGATAAAAATTCCGCTGCCCGAATTCTGCTCTCAAACATACCTCTGCATCGTTGTGGGAAGGCCAAATTTGGTTCTGCAATTAAAACCACTATTCTATTAATTATGTAGGAACCAGAATAGAATTTCTGTCCTGGATGGTTGTTCTGTCTCTGTAGTACTAAAAGAAGCAGTAAAACATTTCAATCGTAAAGCAAGCAGACATCAATCAAGGAACAGATCTATTGATTGAGGAATCTACAGTTATACAGAGTAACCATTCAGAGCAGAACCAGATACTTTACTGTATGATTTATGATTGATTGAAACTACAGCTTTAGAATCACTTTCCTTATGGCAAACACTTAAGCAGCAGAATATGAATTAATTCAAGGCTAAACTTTATTTTAAGAAATCATTGTTAAAGAATATCATCTTTATTCTGTTGAACAGAATAGATTCCATGATCATCTTCTCAGGGCTCTGTAGTTTAGCTTCTTGGAACATTACCTGGGGCAGGTGGTCCATTGTTGTGCATTTTGTATGCCAGGAACCCTGACTTTCAATAAACTGGAAGATGAGCCTTTGGACTAGACATGATGAGAGTGGAGCTTTTTCTTCTGTAAGACAAAAGAAAGAATTATTCTTCAGAACTGTTTATATTTGTAATCGATAATCTCTGTTTGGCACTGCCAGGCAATGCACTTGCAGATAAAGTGCAAGTGTGCAGATGCCTTCCCACAAAACGGCAAACCCACGGACCAGAGCAGCAAGCCACTTCAGAGCCTTACCATCCAACAGAGATTCAAAGCTCATATCAACAATCTTTTTGCAGGGATTGCGATTGAAAATAGCACCATCTGTGAGAGACCAAAAACAAACCGTATTATAAGGGTGTATTTCCAGACTATGTGCACTTCCTAACACCTCAGAAATCTCTCTCTAGAGCAGACATCCAGGTTGTATAATTTAATCCTTTTGTTAAAAAAAAATCAGGCCCAGACTCCAATCCATAACTACCGTAACTCACAGTTTGAGTGCTTCCATTCTAGTATGTTTGCCCTCTCCTACTAGTATAAGGTCAGCCTGATCTGATGGATTTATATTACGTAAACCTTTTGGTTTGTAAGCCAGAGAAAGCTCCTGCCAAATTTTGCCACTCACCCACTGGTGGTCCAAATGTAATAGTCAGTTCTATAGAATCATAAAGGAAGGTGAACACTGCCTGTTGATCGCTCCATTCACTGATCTCCCATTCAGTGAAGCTAAAGAAGAAAAACGTGAGTTACAAACAAAGACACAAAGTGGAAAAAGATAAAAGTACTAGATGTACGTACAACATCTAGCACCACATAAATGTGCTAATGGAAGCTGGCATTTTGCTGTCCCTGTGGACAGATGGAAACAGTAGCATGACCTTCCAGGAAATATTTAAAATTTTGTCTTCTATTGAGAGGTAACACTAAACATTAAAACAAAAATACTCATTTTGGAAGGGGAGGAGACTGCTATAGGAAGAGATTTTGCAATGTCTCTTTTGTATATAAAATCAGTGCATCCTACTATGCACTAAACTCACAGAAGCTTTACTGCTAATTCTATATTGCCAGGAGATAGGCTCCCAAATGTCGCATCAATTAAAAATACATTAGCACTACCAATGTGGGGAGAGGAAACTGGTTGATCTCTGGGATAAGAATCAAAGGTGAAGACCCTTCCCTTCTCTTACTTGTATTTGTCAAGGAGCTCCTCACAGTCACTTGCTTTATTCTTCAGACGGTTTATCTCAGAAAACCCCTGCTTCTTCTGAACCTCCAGATTTGACAGATCCCTACAGAAATATAGCAACAAAATCAGATGCTCCTGGGAAGACAAAGCACCCTGATTCAATCTCTAGAACCTTAGTGCACATGCAGGCTTTAAATAGATGTAAAAGAATCATTGTGCGAAATTCTACCTTTGAAGCTCCTCTTCTTGGACTTTGAGGTTTTCAAGTTCTAAGAAATTTAAAAAAAGCTATGAAAGAGATCTGCAAGCAGTATGAGAAGCATGAAAAAAAACCCGACTGGCTGTGCAGCCCTGGTTCTCAACATCAGGAGAGACCCCAGAGTGATGGTAATTACCCTTTCTAGGATGTCAGTAGAAATGGGCAATGATTCAGCACTTGGAGAACAATGCACTATAGCTGGCCCATGTTCTTTTCAGCTCATTGTATTCCAAGTTCTGATTTTCCAGAAAAAAGACAAAATGCAGAAAGGATGGTTTTTGTGGATAGCCATCTCCCAACCCAGTGAAGATAACTGTGGTGGTAAGATGCCCACCTTCAGTGTTTGCTTTCACACTAGCCTGGAGGTAGATATCCCCTACTCTGGGCCACAAACCTTTCCATCCCCAGAGTTCATTAATGGAAATACACCTCAGCTGGCCCCATTACCTTTCTCAGAGTTTCTCACTTTGGACTCCCACTCTGACACTGGATCACTGATATCTGCTTCACATTCTTCCAACTTAGTAACTAAAGGAAAAAAGCATTAGAAGCCATTCTCTACCTACCACACTATTCTGAAGCACAGCAGTGACTTCTACAGGAATTCAGCCTCTTTGTATCAGTCAGTCAGGCTCAATGTTTAGGTTTCAGCTGTCTTCAGCTATTATAATAACGAGCTGCAGTTTTACTTTGTCAAAAATGACAATATGGACACATGTGACAAGAAGCCTGTAGTTCTAGAGTTTACACAGAAAATTTCAGGTAGCAGTGGATGGTGGGTAAAAATCTTATTTGTGCTGTATCCCATTATAGCAATTTTGAAACTCACGGTGCACATTTGTCTTGAGCACTGAAATATATTAGGAAAAAACAACAATCAAACTGGTCACTTAGTCTCCACGTCCTACTTACAAGGTTCCCTTAAGCCAAATCTATAATCACAGGCCTATCCAACCAGCCTCATACAGACAAGTTACTCACAGTACAGGACTTGTAATGCTCCAACACCCCTTTGCTAGTTTCTGCTTGTAAGTGATCATTTGAATAGTACAGGGGTGGGCAAACTTTTTGACCCAAGGGCCACATCAGGGTTGGGAAACTGTATGGAGGGC
Source organism: Chelonia mydas (assembly GCF_015237465.2). Lineage (NCBI taxonomy): Eukaryota > Metazoa > Chordata > Testudines > Cheloniidae > Chelonia > Chelonia mydas. The sequence goes on from NC_051246.2 coordinate 73,509,279, forward strand.
CGGGTAGGAAAGGCTTTGCCTCCCCAAACAGCCTGGTCCCCGCCCCCTATCTGCCCACTCCCACTTCTCACCCCCTGACTTCCCCCTCAGATCCCCCCACCCATCCAACCCCCCCCAGGACCTCCTGCCCCAACTGCCACCCCAGACCCCAGCCCCTATCCAACCCCCCCTGCTCCCTGTCCCCTGACTGCCCCAACCCCTATCCACACCCCCGCTCCCTGACAGGCCCCCCCCCCCCCAAGACTCCCACGCCTATCCAACCTCCCATGTTCCCTGTCCTCTAACCACCCCCTCCCAGAATCTCTACCCCATCCAACCACCCCCTGCTCCCTGACTGCCCAGACCCCTATCCATCCCCCCACCCCCGAGAGGCCCCCCCGGGACTCCGTCTATCCAATCGCCCCCTGCTCCCCGTCCTCTGACCGTCCCACCCCAGAACCTCTGCCCCATCCAACCACCCCATTCCCTGTCCCCCTGCCCCTTATCCAACCCCCAACCACCTCCTTACCATACCACTCGGAGAGGCAGGACTGGCTTATTGGAAAGCCTGGGAGGTGGGCAGGCACAAGCCACGCTGCCCGCGTGGCTGCTGGAAAGGGGGGACAGCAGGGGCGGGGCCAGGAGCTAGCCTCCCCGTCCGGGAGCTCAAGGGCTGGGCAGCACGGTCCTGTGGGCCAGATGTGGCCCGAGGGCCGTAGTTTGACCACCTCTGGAATAGTAGCTCTTCCAAAGAAGTTAAGAGGTGTTTATACTCCAGTAAATGAAAATTCTTGAACTAGGATCTGAAACACTTACCCGTTTCCAGAGCAAAAAGACAACTATCCATCTCCCTGAGGAATTCATCCATTTTTGCTATTCTTGACTGTAGTTTCTCCCATTGGATCTAAGAGTAAAATTGAACAATTATGTTTCAGTTTTGTTTGGTAATATATTTTCACATAAATCTATGGCTGTATTTAAATAATAATTCTGGTTTTCTAGGACTCTCACACTGATCTCTGCTTGCTAGGAAATGGACCAATGAAGCCAATGCAGTCTATCATACTTTGACCTAAAACCAGATAGACAGCAGTTAAGGCAATCACAGGATTTCAGATGACACCAGAGCTGCTTTGCCATAATCTTTCAATCACTTTTCTCAGGAAGAGGAGAGATGATGCAGGGTGCTAACTGAGAAGACAGTTTTTTGAGCAAATGCTAACCTGTTCGACCCTTTAAGAAATAAGCAAATTCTGAGATGTCCTTCACAATGGGACAAATGCTCCATTTATTTCTCTGACTGGTGGCCTATGCTGATATCCCCACTCTCTCATTACTTGTAGTGCAATATGATCACACCATAAGAAGATAGCAGTGCCCATGTCATTGCTACTCTCCCCTTCCCCTTTTATACTTTGTAGTGTGTAGCATCCACAGGTCTGAATCAGGAGCAAGGTCCCCACTGTGTAAGTGCATAGAAAGATATTGCCCCTGCCCTAAAGTGTTCACAATCAAATTTAAAATAAGATTCCACAATATGAGGGAATAAGTAGGAGATTAAAAGTAGTAGAATGCATATTTACATAGGATAGTTATGTGCATGATTTGATAGTCCCAACTCACCTTACACATTTTAAATATAAATGAAATAAATAAATCAGGAATCCCTAATGGCTCTTTACCACCCTCTTCCCTTCTCCAACCCTAATACCTGTGTGTTCTGCACCAAATGGTCATACAATTTCACTTTCCCCTTGTGAGCCAGGACTTTACTCTTCTTGGTGAAACAGGATTTCATTTTATTCAACTCTGTTCCAAAGTTCTTCAGCTGCAATGGATGGGAAGAACAATAGGCAAGGTGAATTAGAAAGTTACATAAAGTTAGTCTTTGGGACTGATTCAACTGTCTAGTAGCAGCATATGAAAGTCACAAGTAGAGCCCAGCAAATCTGTGGATATCCATGGACCATGTTTGCGGATCACGGATGAATGCGGATCCAAGTTTTATATCTAGAGTCCTGCAAATCTGCAGATATCCTTGTGAAACTGCATTCCATATTCACCATAGTGATATGATAATGATATGATTATGATGCATCTTGTACAAAATATGTCATGTGAGGTGTGAATGGAAAAGTTATGGTTTGCTGCATATGATTATCCTATATGTATGCATGTATCATTTTTGTATCTGGAGTTATGAATATTTGACTATGCATCTGTATTTCAAGTGTGCTCTCTCTTGGGTAACTCCCATAAGGTAATTTACATCCACTCTAGGTGGCACATTGTGATGGGTCTATTCAAGGTAATGGCCCATCAACGAAAACAATGGGCCATGGGAAAAGCTTAGCCTCACCTGATGAGTTTTCCTGTGGACACTTGAGCCAATATATGGGTAATGGCTGCTATGACTCATCGAAGCACACAAGGGCACATGACTAGGTCATGTGATATTAAACTCCATCCTGTGTCAGTATTTTTCCACTAACTGAGCTGGGGCTTTGCTTGGAGCAATGAAGTCCCCTCCACATGGAAGAAGCTATAAAAGGGGGGAAATGACATCACCACTGGCCTAACTCCCCCTACAACACATCACCTGGAAACACCTTAGGAACAAAGACTGATCTGGGGAAGGGGGTCCCAGGCGAGAAAGAAGAAAACACTGCCTGTGTATGGAAGATTGGTGGACTACTGGTACCATCAGGGTAAAACACTGCTTATTTCAAATCCTGTCTAGTTTATAAAATTTAGGTTGTAATTTTATTTATTTCTTAGGTAACCAACTTTGATCTGTACACTATTACTTATAATCACTTAAAATATTTCTGTAGATAATAAATTTGTTTTATATTTTTACTAAAACCGTGTGGTGTTTGAAGTGCAAAGGTAAATCTGCTCAGGAACAGGAGCTGGTGCATTGTCCTCTCCACATTGAGTGAGGGGTGGACAGGGAAATAAACTTACACTGGTCAGGCTTTTGACCAGCGCAAGCTGGTACAGCTCTGGGGTCCTAGGCTGTGGAGTTGGGGGGAAGGGGGGTGAAGCTGGCTGGAACCTCTCTATTCTTGGTTCATGACTGGCTAGGAGAAGCATTCATGTAACTGCAGCTTGGGGTGTCCCAGCTTGTGTATGGCTGTGTAAGAATAAGGCCTGGAGAGGACTGCAGCTTGTCACTGCCTCACAACGTGAGAGGGGGCCCAGGCTGGTATGCCAGAGGTCTCAGCGGTATCCCAGTTCCAGGCTGCACCCCAAGGAAGTCCATCACAATCCTCTTTGGGACAGGGGCCACGTTTGTGGATCGGATGCAGATAAAAATTTTGTATCCACACAGGGTGCTACACACTAGGAATCAAACATTTGGGTCAGGAAGTTCCATAATGATAATCAGGCTCAATACAATTTAGTACTTTATTCTTTGCACAGACTTAGCAAATTGGAAATCCCTTATTCAAAAGGTAGAGTAGCACACAAAGTATCTAAACACCAATAGCATTGGACACTTATGTCCAATAACCAGAGAAGAGGAGCTTTCAGAACATAAAAGGAGTGATATGTATTTTTTTTGCCTTACTGTATAGCCTCATTCATTAGCCCGTTCATTTATAAGCCGACCCCCACCCCCAAGATGGATAGGTAAAAATAGTAAAAACTATATGACCCTTTCATAAGCCGACCTTATATTTCAGGGGTTGGCAAACTTTGGCTCCTGGCCCATCAGGGTAAGCCGCTGGCGGGTTGGGACATTTTGTTTATCTGGAGCGTTCACAGGCACGAAGCCCCTCAGCTCCTTGTGGCTGCGGTTCGCCGTTCAAGCTCCCGTTGGCTGGGAACGGCGAACCGCGGCCACAGGGAGCTGAGGGGCTCCGTGCCTGGGAACGCTCCAGGTAAACAAAACGACCATGTATTAGATATTCAATTCAATGATTTCATGTAGAGTTTAAAATCATCAAATTTTGGTGTAGACCCATTTATAACCTGACCCCCACTCTTTGATGCAACACTTTTTTACCAAAAATATTCGGCTTATGAATGAGTATATACGGTAAGTACTCTGAAATTTGTTGCCCTGGTTATTTGAGACACTTAGCAAAACTCTACAATATATATATGGTATTGCCATACTGAATTACATTTGTGGTTCATCTAGTCCAATATCTTGGCTCCAACAGTGGCCAGCTCTCCAAGCTTCAGGGGAGGGTGAAAGACACACACCAGCCACACTCTAGACATGCAGATACATGACAATCTACCTCCACATGAAGGTTTCATTCTAATCCCTAATAGAGATTGGTTTAGTATCTCTTGCAACATTTGTTAGCATTAGCTATAACAAAAATATCCAAAAGTTGTTATCCATAATGATGTCCAACCCTTCTCTGAATCCTGCTAAGGTCTTGGCCTCAATGACATAATCCTATGACAATGAGTTCCACAGTTTAATTATGAATCGTGTGATAAAGTATTTCTTTATCACTTTTGATTTAACCATGTTCCAGGTTCACTGAATGTCCCCTTGTTCTTGTATTGAGACAGTGAAGCTCCTGATCTACTTTCTCAATACTATTAATTATTTTGTATACTTTTATTTGTCCCCTCTTTTTTCAGATCCAAATGTTTTCAATTTCTTCATATAAGAATTTTTCCATGTCCCTAATCATTCTCATTGTCTTTCTCCAAACCCTTGCCAACTCTAATACCCCTTTCTGAGATGGAGTGACCAATGCTGCATACAGCATTCCAGATGGGAGGCAGCCTACTGATTTATATAATAGCATAATATTTTCTGTATTATCCGTAACTAAGGCTACGTTTTAGTCATGGGTATTTTCAGTAAAAGTCATGGACAGGACACAGGCAGTAAACTTGGGCCAGGGGGCCATGGGTGCTGAGGGAGCGGGTGGCCCAGGACCCCTGCTGGTGGTTGGAGGCGGGGGAAGGAGACTCAAGTGGCAGCACGTGGCCTGGGACCCCTGCTGGTGCTGGGGGAGGAGGGGCTTCCTACCCCTTACTAGGCTCCCTACTCAGTCCTAGGAGCTACAGGAACATGCCAGTGGGAGCCGGGGAGCCCCTCCCCCAGGTAAGCGCCGCCCTGCACCTCAACCCCCTCCCACAGCCCTGAGCCCCCTCCCACACACCCAAACTGCTGCTGCTGCCGGCCCAGGGGCTGCCTGGCTCAGGCAGCCTCTGAGCCAGCACAGACCGCTGCAGAAGTCACGGAGGTCATGGAAACTCATGGAATCCGTGACTTCCATGACCTCTGTGACAGACAGCCTTATCCATAACATTCGTTACACATCCTAACATCTTGTTTGCTCTTCTGACTGTAGGAGTGCACTGAGCAGAATTCTTCATTGCATGGTCTACAGTGACATGCCGATTCTTTTCCTGAGTTGATGAATTAATTTAGAATCCAGAAAGGTGTACGAGTAGTTCAAATTTTTCCATCCAACGTTCATTACTTTGCATTTGTCAACACTGGTCATCATCTGCCATTGTGTAGTCAATTCTCCTAGCTTAGTTAGGTCCCTCTGAAATTCCTAAGTCTTCTCTGAACTCAACTAAGCCAAATAACTTTGTATCACTCTCAAACTGAAGACTGAAACTAAACAAATTCAGACTAGAAATATGGGGTAAATTTTTAACAGTTAAAACAATTTACCAAGGATCCTGTGGATTCTCCATCGCTGACAATTTTAAAAATTAAGATTGGATATTTTTCTAAAACTATACTCTCGGGATTATTTTGGGGAAGTTCTACAGCCTGTGTTATACAAGAAGTGAGACATGATAATCCAAATGGTCCCTTCTGGCCTGAGAACCTATGAAATTTTGCTACCTTACAACTCACTCCCCTTTTCCAGACTGTTAATATACTAAGCACAAGACCTAATATACAATTCTTAGCTATTCTGCTGTTAACTTTTTGCCATGATGAAAATCAATCATTGTTGATTCCAGCTCTTTATTTCCTGTCTCCTAGCCAGTTTTGGATCTATAATAATAATTTGCCTTTTGTCCCACAATTAGCAAGTCATGTCCAGTCACCATTCAAGTTTTTATAACTGCATGCAATAAGACTGCAACAGTTGGTATTACCTCTTTGTCAGAGAAGGTCCTCATCACCTCCCAGAGGCTCTTATTCACATCCACCAAAAGTTTATCCTGGACTCCTGCACATAACTTTAAACTGAAATATGAAAAAGGTCAGAGAACGGTCTTGTTATAGCCATGTAAGCCAGCACACAAGAGGTTATGCATTTTATGCAAATCTACTACACTGAGTTTTAACTAAGCATGGAGATGTAAGTATTTTTAAGTAGGACTCAGTGCCTTTGACTAACTTGTCAGACCTGACTCCTTCACTGCCCTTTCACTATCTTTTGGATATTACCCCTCTTTTGATTAAAAATTCCTAACAAACCACATTGTGAAGGAGGTAGTCTTCACAGAATATTTAATCTCCTCAATTTCTTTACACTTAATTATGTTATTCTTTAATCCCAGTTACAAAATTACAGGTCGTCAAACTCCAGAAGTGTGAATTTATGTAGAATAAAGGGGCATAATCTCTTTTTGTTGTCCAGGGAATTCAATGCATGAAGACTGCTATATCAGAATGAAAGTAGAACTGTTGGTTTCTAACTGCTGTATAGCTGCTTTATTCTTAAAGAAGCATTTCCGACCCAATTCAGTTCCATTTGTACTATTGTGGCTATGTGAATAGTATGGGTACTGTGGGTACAGCTTAAGTGTGGTTCCTATATTTATAGGAAAAAAACCTCAGAAGTAAAACTAACTGGACTGACTGATCTCCGAGGTTTATATTCATACTCCTCTTGCTCAAGGTTAATGTAAGGCTGCTGGGAGAGTTAGTGAGTAGCTGCAGGTAACATCCTCAGTATGCTGTTGTCATTCAATTTATTTCCATATCTGAACTGGCTGGTTCAGTGCAGTGACTTATTTGGTGTCTAAGATTGGGGCATGGATGAGATCAAGGTGACTAAGGATGAAATCCTGACCCCACTCAAGTCAATGGGAGTTTTGCCTTTGACTTCAGTGGGGCCAAGATTTCATCCATAATGTTTACAGGATAAGTAAGGCACCCAGAAGTAATTCCCATTATATCAGAACCTACGCCAATTAACAGGATAAACCTACAGTTTTATTCACAACTTGGAGATTTTGTTGGATATCCATGTAAAAATTTGCCAAAAGTGATTTTTATTTTTATCCTCGGCCTGGGGCATAAAGGCTGTACCATTTTTTTTTTTTTTAATATTGACCATGCTATGGTTATCAAGTCTTTTGTCACCTTGAAGCTGGATTATTGCAATGAAATAGAAGTTCAAGTAATCTGAAAATTGCAGCTTGCTTTCATGCTGAAAGCACATTAAACATCTGCTGCTCTGATATCTCCATTGATTACTAGCTGTGTTCCAGGTGAAGTTTAAGGTGGTGTTTTTGAGCTATAAATTCCCAAGTGGCTTTTTCCTTGATTACTTGAGAGACTGCCTCTTCCTGTGAGATACTGTGTTAGATTATCCATGACAGTAAAGCTAACAGTCCATTGGTTTAAACAAGAGGCAACCTGGAATTTATTTCCATCTCAAATCTGCACAAGCCCAGATTTGATGATCTACAGAATATGATGCAAAGCTCATGTTTTCCCCAGCTGTCTTTTTTTTTTTTTTTTTTTTTTTTTTTAGGGAAGGCTGAGCATGCAGGGAAGAGTTGTTCAGGGAACAAAGGAGGAGGAAATGGAATTGGTGTTATGGTTGTTAAGTTTTTAGGACGGCTTTTACATTCCATTTCCTATATTTTGTTTTAGTAGTTTAACTGCAGTGTGACTAAAGAATCAGATACTAGAATCAATCATGAACAGGAAAACTTAAGTCTCTGGGATATCGTACTGTCTGTATTTTAATTTGATAAATTCTGGAGAATTGAACAGATAATGGCAGATTATAATCCACCATGATCTTTCTTCTGTTTGCTATCTTTTATCGGCTTTGATAAAAACGTTTACTTTTGTTAACATTAAGTTACATTTACAGGTCAGAGGAGATTAAAGAACAAATTAAATCACTGTTGGCAGATTTGTCTCTACCCACCTCCACACCCACAAGTCCTACCAAGACTTTCCCACGTTCAGCTTTAACCCATAGGTTTAAATGATACTTGTTTAAAATTAAACAGGCTTACTACAGTCTTGAACTTTTTTCCACCTGTCCATTGGAAAATAATGGAATTACTCCCTTCAGGCCATCCTTCATGCAGCCAAATCTAAGATGATGGGTTAACAAACAAAAAAACTAACATTCCCTGTGAATGACAAAAAAAACAACCCCTCTCTTACTCTTCTATCATCTGAGAGAGAACCTGGCAATCTTCTTCATAAATCTGCAGCTTGGGGCGATAAATGTACTGGCTGAAAATCAGGTCTTCTGGAGTAGGAGCTGTGTTTACTGCATACTAGAGAGGGAAATAGGAATGAAACTGAAAAATCCAAGAGAGTGCATTTCAGAAACACTAACTTCAAGTCAAATCCACATCCAGAAATTAGTTCCAGGATCAAGATAGTTATTTAGCAGAAATTTTATTGGAGAGAAAGTTCCTATGGCTGGCAGCATGGCCTAGTGGAAAGGGCACAGCACTAGGAGTTAGAAGTGCTGAATTATATTCCATCCTGTACCAAAATTTACTATGCATCTTAAGGTAAGTCACATCACTTCTGTACCTCAAATTTACTCACCTTTGTGAAGCACTTTGAGATCTAGGGATGAAGCATGCTACATGAGTGCCAAGTATTATTTTTATTCTTAAAGGCCAGTCCTAGAGTATCTGTAGACAGGTTACAGTTCAGGAAAACTGGTAGAGTAAAACATGAAGGCTACAATTTTCAAAAGCACCCATGTGACTTAGAAGACCAAGTCCAACTGACTTTCAATCAGACTCCTAAGTGCTTAAGTCACTGGATGCTTTTGAAAATTTTATTCATAGACAAAAATTTACGTAGGCTGTTCTAACTTGACTCAAGGATGGATGAAGGAAGCTTCTGGTTTTGTTGACTGTTCATTCACTAGTAAAATGGTTAGAGTCTGCAAATCCATGTATAACCGCTTTATATCAGCGGATATACGCATCTGTGGATGCGGATGCAGATATCCATGGTCCATTTTTGTGGATCAGATGCGGATACAAATTTTGTATCCATGCAGAGCTCTAAATATAGGATCTCAAAGGCAGGGAAGCAGCTATCTTCAGCTCATAGCCTATGAGGCTACTTCCACATCTTCCAGACCCTATATTCCCTCTCCCAACATGTACAGAGAAAAGGGAGGTGATAGATCAAGACAGGTAGCAAACTCGCCCATGCTCCGATCACCACAGTTTAAGCAGCCAAACAATTTAGGAAACCTCTCCCAACATCATTGTCATATCAAATCAATTGGGGAGGGAGGCAGCTACTTCTGCAAAGTAAGTCAGGAAGCCATATTGACTTATTTTGCAGAAGCAGCTGCTTCCCTCTCCACCTGACCTGATACAGCACAAATTAAGCACTGGCTAGGCAGCTGAAGAGCAACTTCACCCCCATCTGTGCCCGTAACCCCTGCACCAACCTTCTACACCCCTAGACCCTGCACTCCCCCCATCACTCCTATCCCCTGTACTGTGCCCCCTTTACCCCTAACCCTTGCACCCCCTCCTGCGCCCATCTGGGGAAACTGATAGAGTCATGGAGCACCTGCTATCGTTGCTCCCCACCCCCCCCAGTCCTCTAGGGCAGTGGTCTCCAAACTGGGGTGCACGAGATGATCCCAGGGGGTGCGCGGCAGCAATAGCGCCGCCGGACGGCGCTCCACAGTTTTTTTCTTCGGCAGCAGCTCTGCACGTCCACGGCTGGTGTTCCCCTGCGGCCGGTCTTCTGGTCTTCTTCCATCACTCTGGGGGTGTGCGAGCCAAGAAGTTTGGAGACCACTGCTCTAGAGGGCTGCGGAGGATGACCTGCCAAAGCATTGGCTGGGCAGCCAGAGAGCACCTTTATCTCCCTCCTATGCCCATCACCCCTGCACCACCCTAACCCTAAGCTACTCCTAAGCTAGACAGAGATTGCTGTTATAAGAAGCTAAATGTTCCCACTTTCCAGGAGTGCTGTGTGCATCATCTCTGGCACAACGAGCAGTTCCTATTGGCATAAGAAAGAAATCAGAAACAGAAATTGGACTATTAGACCAGCCCCAATGTAACCATTGCCATTTTACCAATTAGAAGCTGCACTACAGAATATATTTACAAAGCCAGTTTCAAAGCAGAGTACAGGATACGGGAGTAGATCAGTGCATACAAAAGAACTACTAGTGCACGTTAGAAGGGCCCACACAGATACTTAGTGCGCAGCAGGCTAGCAGGGGTAGATTCACACCCTGGCATGCCACAAACTAAGTGTTCATGTAGATAAGTCCTTCGTGTGTAATAATTCTGAAGTGCTCTGATCTACAGGGCTGGAAAATAAACTGTCCAGATTTATTCAGAAGTAAACTGGGGGAAAGGGAAGGAGGCTGGTTAGTCTGTGAGCCTGGTAACAAAGATCTTTACAACTCAACTTCTTTAGCTGTCTTTAGTCAGATTCTATAAAATAATTGAAATAAATACATTTTAAGTGGCAGTGATGAGTATGCGTTTGAGAGGTTAGATACTCACATTGGCTGGAAGATGACTCTGCCGGGGCTTCTGAATTAGAATATGGACCTGGAGAAGCGTAAAAAACTCCCCTACTGTGATAACACCATCCTGAAATTTCTACAGAGTGAATAAAGTGTACACATCAATAATTAGAGTATGCTCATTAGCAAGAGTGCATGCAAAAGAGTATCTAAAGAGAAGACAGATAATATATCTTATTAGGAAAAAAATTAATGGCCTTTTAGATACCTACATACCTCAAATAAATTCTGTTCGCAAATACTGTCCATGAGAAGCTGAGTCTCCATCTGACTGCTTCGCTGCACTAGAGAGAAAGGAGATTGCTGCAGTTCAAAAATAAAACTTTATGAAGTCATGACTGTAGGTCCATACCAGTTCAGATTATAAGAACAATTTTTATACAATTCAGAGTTTGACCTTCACACCATATGAACAATGCTTTTTCTGCCTTGCTTACTCAGAACTTGTCTACACATACGGTACTACAGCGATGCAGATGCACCACTTTAGGGCTTAGTGAAGACACTACCTATGCCAAAAGCAGAGCTTCTCTCATCGGCATAGGTACTCCACTTCCCTGAGAGGCAGTAGTTATGTTGACAGGAGAAGCCCTCCCGTTGACATAGCGCTGTCTACACTGGGAGTTAGGCCGGTATAACTGTGTTGCTCAGGGCTGTGGATTTTCCACAGCCCTCAGTAATGTAGTTATACTGACGTAAGTTTACAGTGTAGACAAGGGCTTAGCAGCCAAAGAAATACCGTTGGGGAAATTTGAGGTAATAGGAAAGTTCATTAGTAGTTAATGATATGAAGTTTCTAATGTTTAGAAATATATCCTAATACCATTCGAATATTATTCACATGACTTATTAGGCTGTGGTGAAAAGGGTTATGGGATCAGAGTTAAGTTGCTTATGAACCTTAAGTCCACCTTTCTCAAATTTCAAGGCTGTTTTTGTTTTTAAATTACATTTTAATTTGATTTTCAGTTCAAAGTATATTTCCAACTTTCAATTCTTATTTGTCTGAATAATCAAATGAAATAAACTTAGCTATATTTTCTTCAGTTCTCTGTTATACATTACATTACTCTCACTTGTATCATCTCAATTGATCTGTGACTCCTGAGCCTCTCTATTATGAATACAACCACCATTTCTGGTGAGGACAGAGAAATATTATTGCAGGCCTTCCTTCAACTGGTAACAAGAGTCTGCTTTTTCTAAATCACTTCTTAGGAAAAATGCCATTACAATTTGTACTCATCCACAGAATCGAAGAGCTATCTTAACTGAAAAAGATTAATACATATTACCATACAGCGCTTACATGACCTGCAACATCCCCAGAGAAAATAAATGCTGGTAAGAGAACCTTATCGACTGAGCTGATTAAAACCGAAATAAGTTAACAGTTTTAGGTGAATACTGCCAAGAGAGTCTTACTACTAAGATCTGTGTCAGCTTTAAGAGAATCCAGACTGCTGCTGTTGCTAGAGTTGCTCCTCTCCAGGCTTTTAGCTGATAGACTTGGAGGATTTTCACCCTCATGAGTTTCTACTTGGGTATGAGATAAAATGATACTGGAGGTAGCCTGAAATCAAACAAACAGATATTTATTAGGACACTTGCTATACAACAGCTACATTGTTACTTTCAATAGCAAATCATGTTTAGCTTCTGCATATTTATATGTAGGGCCCTACCAAATTCACGGTCCATTTTGGTCAATTTCACAATCATATGATTTTAAAAATAATAAATTTCATGCTTTCAGCTATTTAAATCTGAAATTTCATGATGTTGGAATTATACGAGTCTTGACCCAAAAAGGAAGTGTGTGTGAGGGGGGTAGGGGGTCGCAAGGTTATTGTAGGGGGGTTGCAGTACTGCTACCCTTACTTCTGTGCCTTCAGAGCTGGGCAGCTGGAAAGCAGTGCCTGCTGGCCGGGAGCCCAAATCTGAAGGCAGATCCACTGCCAGCAGCAGCGCAAAAGTAAGGATGGCATGGTATGGTATTGCCACCTTTACTTCTGCGCTGCTGCCTGCAGAGCTGGGCCTTCAGAGCTGGGCAGCTGGAGAGTGGCGGCTGCTGACTGAGCGCAACACAGAAGTAAGGTTGGCAATACTGTGACCCCCCTGCAACTCCCTTTTGGATCAGGACCCCCAATTTGAGAAACGCTGGTCTCCCGCATGAAATCTGTATAATATAGGGTAAAAGCACACAAAAGACCAGATTTCATGGTCCATGATGCATTTTTCATGGCCCAGAATTTGATAGGGCCCTATTTATATATACTAAATAGTAGGGCATCCCACTATAAGGCCATACCAGCCACCTGTCTAACTCCCAGCTCTTCTGGCAGGTGGGACTGCAATCACCTTTCCAGCTTTTGGACATTCTCACCACTCTTTGTGAAGTAAAAGCCCAGTTCAGTTCCACTCCAGAACGTCACTGCTCCAAGGACAACCAGTCAGTTGCCTCTTGTTTTGTATGCAGTTGCTAATGCGAACTATTTTGCTGTTTGTCTGCTCTGTTTCATACCTCCCACCTGCTCTCATTATAGAAATAGTTTAAGGAATTAAAAAATATAATTTTAGAAAAGAGCCAGGCAAAGTTATAAAAATAGAAGTAGGGCAAAGGAATTACAAATAAAGAAATAGAAAAAGCTAAGGGATTACAAAGAGCCAAACAAAGGCATGACTCATGACTAGTCTATATAACCACATGACCTCACTATTGTTATCCTTGTTCTCCCTATCCCTTCTTCCTGCTGTTTGTCCCTCCCTTGTTGAGCCTTATCTCAGCTAAAGCTATTCAGGACAAGGACAATATCTTATTCCTTGTTTTCATTCAAAGTTGCACAGTGGTTTAACTCAAGGTATGATTTTAAACAGATTTAATTAAATCTGTGCAAAACCCTGTGTGGACACCTCCAATTCAATTTAAGACAGGATAAGGAATCAGTTTAAGTTAAATCTCTATTACACACAAAGAACATTATTAAGGGTGCAAATTCAAGCACTGAAAAATGCTAGAATTAAGGTTGCCTGTGCATTTGGCAGGGATGAAATTAAATATTCTCCTAGAGAACAGGTCATAATTCTAAGTATTAACAACATCCTGCTCCATCTTTCTTACTAGCAGTACAAGGGTTGCTAAGTTTGGGTCTGTAGGGGAAAGCAAACGAAGCAATGTGACCTTGTCAAATGGTCTGATGACTATGAACACATGTCAAAGAAAGAATTAGCATGAAACTATTAAGGGCGGGTGCTTTAAAACTGGCATGAAAATCAGTACTCTGTTGTTCCAAATTCCTCTCACTTCAGAAGTGAGTTCCACACATCAATTTATTTTGTAGCTCTGGCAAGAGATAGGAAAGATAGTGGGGAAAGGCAGAGAACCATGATCATTAATGAACTGGTGACTGAGAGAAACCCAAGGAGTAAAGACTACACTAAAACTTTTAAATTCACACTCCATTAATTTAGGCAGAATGAAATCAAAGCCCTGGGACAGTTGACCACATTCTGATTACTGAGTAATTAGGCTCACCCGCTGTTCTGTTGTGGTATCTCCATCCCAGCTCTCAGCCCTCTTGATCTTCTTTCCTTTCTGGAGTTCCTCTTCCTCTTGTTCCCAAGCTCTCTTCTGGTTGTTGCAAGTTTCTTGCTCCTCTAATGGACAGCTTTTATTGTGAAAGATCTCTTTTTTATTTATCTCTTTACAGGTTCCATCAAGGGGCTCATAATTTATAATCTCAACTGAATCCATTTCCTCTGGGCATGTAGGAAGCAATTCCTCATCTATATACTGAGAAGGGCTCAAGATCTGCCTTCCAATGGGATAAATGTTGTCAGAGGTTTTGCTGGTGACTAAATTTATTTCTGGAACCTGAGCTTCTGCTCCACCCACTGATTTGGCATTGAGGTCTTCTACACTTGGAACAGTGGAATTTCTTTTGTTTGGCAATTTAGGCAAGAAGATACCTAGGGGTAGCTTTCTCACTTGACATTTATCTGTATGTGTTGTGTCTAAGGGTGCATCTCCAGTTTCAAAATATATATTTTCCTCTTCTTTGATATAAAATGCATTAATGGACTCCTTTTCAACATCTTTTCCTAAGCTCAAAGGATCTTCTGGCTGTGTTGCCAATTTGGGAAAATTGTCAGCAAGATTAGAGACAGCAGCAGTTTGAGAGAATGGGACAACTTCTGACTTCCTTCTACAATTTTTCAGCCTTGAACAAATGTTAACAATACCTGATAATTCAGACACAAGGCTGGGATCTACTTGTTCTGCAGGAATGTCATTGACTTGGGAGAATTGCTTAATCTGTTCAGAGTCTTTTTGGGAATCTTTTGTAAGTTTTTCCCATTCAGCAGACACTCCCTCATTTTCCTTAGTCTCTTTGTAAGAAAGCATAACAGTGTCTGCTCCATCAATGTCTAACTCTGTGGATCTGCGTTCATGTCTAGATGAAGTCAACTTCCCTGGATCATCTTTCAAGTCTATACTACCAGTATCCAACATATTAACTGCACCCCTGTTCAAACTATCAGTGATCTCCTTAAATAAGTGAGACTGCTGGACTGGAATTTGAACCTGAGACACACCATTATCATTTTCTCCATCACAATCCAAGAGGCTATTCTCAGCAACTTCTTTTCTTTGACTTTCAATCTTGTAAGTCGAGGATTCTATCTGGTTCTCTGGAAGCTTGAAAGACACTCTCTTTGATTTAAGTTTTACTTGTTTTTTCAGATCCTGGCAGTATACAGAACTTGAGTTGCCCTTGGAAAGGTTAATAACATTCTGTGGTTCCTGAACAATATCCAAAGTGACTTCAGGAAGTGGCAGAGTGACAGGACCAATGCACTTTTCCGTGGCAACATTGTGGATTTTGAGTGTATCTGTTTCTTCCTTTTTATAGGGAAATACTAAAACTGATAAAGCAGGGAAATCCAGGCCATGTTTGTCCCTAAAATCTGAGTGGCATCCCTTATCCAAATCTTCTACATGCATAAAATACATTTTCTCTCCACATGTAGGGGCCGATGTTCTACATAAATTCTGCTGCTGGTGGTTTTTACTTGACACTTCTTGGTTCTCAGATCCTTTAAGATTATTACTATTAATAGCAACAGTGTGAGATGCAGTGATATCCATCTTATCCTGGTTACATGTAAACACAATGGTTTCATTAACAGGAAGTACAGGACCAACGTGGGTGGTTTGCCCACCTTGTAGGGCAATATCATCATCTGAGGACACTGTATGGATTTTAGTGGTCTCCATGTCATCACCCATCGCAAACACAACTGTTTTG
Source organism: Chelonia mydas (assembly GCF_015237465.2). Taxonomy (NCBI): domain Eukaryota; kingdom Metazoa; phylum Chordata; order Testudines; family Cheloniidae; genus Chelonia; species Chelonia mydas. The sequence continues at coordinate 73,525,294 of NC_051246.2, forward strand.
CTATTTGAAAAAGCTTCCTGTCCAACCCATTTATCCAGTTTTAATCTATCCACATGCATGACCCTTTCCATAGTTTTATCAATAGTGTGAGATTCAGTTATTTCCAAATCATCCTGATTAAACATAAACACCATTTTATCTCCATGAACTACAGACTGGGTTTGAGGTGCTCTCTCACCTTGTGAGGCAATTTCACTGTTTATTGCTGCTATATGGCTCTTTGTGATCTCCATGTCATTCTCACCACCCAGTGAAAACACAACAGTCTTTTCACTAGTTGATCCAATCAGACTTTTCCTTCCAGTCCCTTTACCTAGTTCTGGCACAGTCTGGGATGCAGCCTTTTCCATAGGTTTATCAATTACAACAGTGTTGGGTCTAGTTATTTCCATGTCATCATTGTATGTAAATACAACAGTTTTATCTGCAGGAATTAAGGGTATTACATTACTTGAACTCTCGCCTTGTAGGTAAATTTTATTGTCTGATGCCATGGTGTGACTTTTAGTCATCTCCATATCATCATCCACTGAAAATATGACAGTCTTCTCATTTGAAAGAGACAATGGCTTTAAGCCATTGTTGCTTAACGTCTTCTTGCCGTATATCAAGGGGCACTGGTGACATCCTGGTTGCTGCACACTATCTGCAGCTATAATGGTAGGGCATGAGGTCAAGTCCTTTTTCTTTAGAAATAAAGTATCTTTTCTTTCCGTTAAAACTGTATCAGGAACATTTACTACACAGCTACCAGTCAAATCCATATTTTCTTCAGAGAAAAACACAACTGACTTTTCCAAAAGAGAAGCCATCTGTGAATTTTTTGTATCCTGCATCGATGTTCTGGCTGTTTTAATGAAGTCCTGTTTTGAAGAAAGTGAAGCTGCTTTACTAGTTGAAGAAAGTCTCTCAGAATTTGCAGTGTTTGACAGTACCTTGTTTAATGCTGCCATAGTATGGCTTTGCTGTTGCAATTCAGAATTTTTTGAGTCAATGTGTATTCCTGCTGTCTTCCCAAAATGCACATTTCCTTTAATATCAGAGGGAAGGGTCTCATCACCAGAAGTGAAAGCAAATCTTGGAGCAGCAAGGGCTGGAATTTGGTTATTTCCAGGAGTGTCATTCTTTTGATTTGAGTTCATTCCGAGACTCCCACATTCTATTGCCGCAGTCTGACTTCTAGTAATATCTATATCAGAACCATCAGAAAATAAGAGGGTCTTATTTTGTAGTTGTTGTGGTTTAGATATTACATTGTTCTGAGTATGTGTACTCTCATATTCTTGTGCTACTAGAATAGGAGCAAAGTCAAGAACAGCAGTATGATTTCTGGTTATATCCATACTTTGATTATCTGGAAAAACAGTTTTGTTGTTAGTATAGGCAAGTGAAGGGTTGACTAGGCTTCTCCTCAATTGTTGAGATATTTCACAGTTTTGTCTTTGCAAAGGTTTCAGCACACAGTTGTTGCTAGCAATGGTGTGGCTTTTAGTGACTTCCATCTCTTGCTCTTGTGATGAAAAAATAATGGTTTTGGGATTGGGATGGCTTCTTTTAATATCTATGTGATCACCCATTTCCTTGTCAAGGTTTAGAAGAAGACTTACAGCTTCATTCACTTCGTTGTTCCAGTTCTCTCCTGGAATAGTTTTAGGCTGCATTTGTTGTTGGCTTTTAGTTATTCTAGTGTTTTGATGGTCAATGACTGAAGCATGACATTTAGTTATTTCCATTTCTTCCTGCTCATTTAAATTAGAAGAGCTAGATTTGTTACCAAAAATTTGAGGTTTGAATTTCACAGAGGTGGACATACCAGCAGAGACAGGGGGAAGTTGACTTGCAATGCCCTTTTCGACATCCTTGGCAATATAACTTCTAGTCAAGCCCACATCGTCCCCTGAGAAGACTATTGTTTTGTCACCTGGCCGTGAAACGAGCAGAGGGGTCACTGTGCTGTGTTGAAATGTGCCCTTAGAAGTCCAAGAACCAGGATTTGCACTTGAATTTAGACCCAGAGTCTCAGAAGCAGCTCTGTGATTTTGGATCCCTTTTTCACTTCCGTTATCTGGCACAGAAGATATTGTATGTGCATTGTTTTTACATTGCCTGAGAACTTGATTATCTGAAGTTATTTGACATTTTGTAATGTCCATGTCATCATCTCTTGAAACTGTTTTTTCCATTAGCAAAGAGATGGCATTTCCTGGTTTTTGAAAAGCTTCATAATAAGACTTGCCAATTTCCTTGGAAGTTTCATTATAGTTTACAAATGTACAATTCCCAGTAACTTCCATATCATTACAACTGGAAAAGACAATGGTTTTATCACCATGGAAGACGGGCTCAAAAGAAACACATCCAGGAACCACAGTCTTTGTTCTGCAACCTTGATTAGAGGTTTGTGATGCTTTGTGATTGTCTATCAAGATAGTATGGCTTCGAGTAATACCTTCCTCATCTTCTACACTTACAGTTTTCTTTTCAACATACCTTTGGGGGTCCTGTGGAACAATCAATTGATGGTTAGATGATGTCTTTAATCTAGATTGGTCAGCAACAAAACTGGATGATAAATCCATTCTGATGGTCTGACTTTGTTTCTCAGTGTTGAATGTGTTATTTTTGGAGAGGGACATTTTTACAGTTTGGCTGGCAGTCATATCCATATCTCCACAAGCCACAGTTACATCACCACATTCTAATTGCTTTGATACGGCCTCACAAGTATTGGGGAACATGGTATTAATGTTAGATACATGACACTTTGTAATATCCATCCCATCATCTCGTCCACTGAAGATTCTAGTCACATTGCTGGTGTTCTCTTGTGCAAGGGAATATACACACTCCACGGGAGAAAATGTACTAGTTTCTGGAAGTTGTGAAGGGACAAAAAACAGGTTCTCCTTGTCAGGTCCTTCAAGAGTGGGGTTGGCAAACATTTCACTTGACTTCAGACTTGTCAAGAATTCACTGAAATCTATTTTCTTTACTGGCTCAAAGTCTGGCTTCTGTTGAAGAGACGAACATGTATAATTTGCCTCTGTAGGATCACAGAAAAAAACGAAATTCCTTGTTCATTTCTGGCCCTTCATTTTTAGATGTTAACCCAGCTAAAAATGATTTGATGTCTATTTTCCTAGGTTTGTCAATTTCTTCATTGCTTTTAAGGTTACGTGTGATCACTGCAGTGTGACTAGCTGTCATATCCATTTCATTTTCATCCAAAAAGATAAGTGTTCTGTCGTTTCTATTTGTTTGATTGTTGTCTGTATCATGCCACTAATAAAGAACAGGAAATGACAGTTACTGACATATACAAGAAGCGCTAAACCAATTATTCTGCTTAATACACGGCTCAGTTAAAGTGGCCTAAAGGCCAGTTTTATTTAAAAATACAGACTATCACTTGTATCTGACCTTCTAGGTGAGCAGTAAATAGACACAGCTTTAGCTAAAAATGAAAGCTTACACACCTTCAAGGAAAGAGACAGGGCTCCATAATTACAGCATAATGCTATGTAACATTTTAGAGTAAGAGTTTACTTCAGAACTTTACAGCGATATATAAACTTCTGATATGTTGGATCTATCTTGCTTAGATTATAGCTGGATCACTGATCCTTATTCATAAAGTTGGGTCACTTATGGATCAAAAATGTTCCATTTTTCTTTCCAGTTATATGTTGTGGCCTAATCCTTTCTTCCTGGCTGCAATCAAAAGCCCTCCCTTGTTGCTGGCATATGTATGCTCATGTAAGCAATGGGATCTGGAAGTTATACAATTCTTTTTCCCACAACCAAGACGAGAATGAAGAAAAGATTTAGACAGGCTCAACCAATCTAACATAGTGAAAGAAAATTGACCAATAATGATCCACAATTGACCAGGGTCCTCATATTTTATAAAGCGTAGATCAAAGGAAAATATTCTATACACTTTATTTAAAGTACAATTCTTTTATGCAATACAAGCAATAAGCAGTATGCTTGAAGCAGCATGACCTGTTTGGGCTTTTCTAAAATGATCAGGAGCCTAGGCTTTAACTTGACCAGTTTTGCATGTGTTAAGGCAGGGGTCTCAAACACGTTGCCCGTGGAGTTATTTCCTGCGGGCCGCCATAGGCAGCCAAGCTCCCCTCACCCCCCGCCCCGCTCCTCCACCTACCTTCCAGTGCTTCCCGCCGCCAAACAGCTGTGATTTGAGTTTGAGATCCCTGTGTTAAGGTATATACTGCCTTGTCTACACTAGACTTTAGAACATTTTAATTAGCTTGTATTAGATAACATCTTTAAATCCTAGTCTAGAAAAAGCCAAAGGGCATTGCAACAGCAGCAAGTATCTTGGCAAATGCCTGCCTGGAAAAAAAAAAGAATCACGAGCATGTTCCACAACACTGGATTACATGCTCCCAGGATGCATGAGTGAAGTGTAAGAACACACAAGCTCAATGATTTACATGACCAGGATTACAAAAATATTAGCTGCAAGGTTGGATTTTTCACTGCCTGAGTCAGTAGGGAAAACTACAGAGACATGCTCAAACACCAACCGTTTATTATCTTTCTGGAACGTTGCAGTGGCCATAGGGATAATGTATCTATTCTTACCTCCATCTTTAAAGGAATATCACTAGATGAGAAAAGCATGGGAGAGCTCTCCCAGCTATGAAAAGGCGGTTGGCACAAAAGTCTTTTCTGCATACCCTGAGATCACAACTAGAAATAATGGAGAAGCTCTCTCTAATGCTGAAATTAGCAAGCTACTTTAAAGTAGAAGCCTGCAGTATCACAGTTTGATATTCATCAGATTGGGGGGAAATACTTGGAAGAAAGTCTGAACATTTTTCTCTTCCCAAGAGAATTATGAACAAAGATCCTGTTTGTTCAGTAACTCATTTACATTTTAAGTTGTATTTTCATCTTTGTTGGTTAGGCCTCTTGCATTCATTTGTGTAGGAAGTAATAGATTTTTGGACCCAAATATTCTTAGCATGAAAGAGTGAACGTATTCACATACCTCAGTCTGCTGCACCGGTGTCTGGATTGGGGCATGAAGCAAAGTGTCCATCCCTTTTAAGAGAAAAAAGTATTGCATCCATTGAGTTCGGGATCATAGGAAATGGGGATCTGTGAACTTACTCTACATGTATCAGTAACTGAGTGTGGATAGAACACAAATACAGCCGACTAAGACAAATATACCCTAAAATAAGTTTTCATCAGTCTCTTGTGAGGAAGTAGCTGAGGTCCAACAGCAGAATGCTTGCCAAGCAGTTATGGGGCAAAAACCCCAGTTACACAACAGTTCTCTTCATTAACAGACAGATTGTTCCAGGACTGCTCACATCCTTTATCACAATAAGTAGTTTTGGACAAAAGTAACTTGTTAATAAAGAAATCTATTTTTAAACTTACCAGTAATCTCGCACTGAACAGTTTCAGACCCTTCATTTCTAAAAAAAAGTAGTTTTACATAAACAGTTTACTAAAAGATTTCAAAACACAGAGCTCTCATTTCGGTAATATAGCAAGAAGTGAGCATTAGGCTTGGAACAGTGTTCGGGTATTGAACAGCAGGTAACAGATGCTGTGAGTAGATTTGTAAGATACAAAGTTGCAGTCCAATAACACTGAAGAGAGTCCTTAACCCAAGAAATTATTGCAACATTACATGTCAAGAAGATACTGCCCGTCCCAAATATTTTGCATACTGGTGAATTATTACTTGCCACTGAGGAAGAGAGAAGGGCTAAAATTAATTCCTTATTCTAAACCCAGACCTTTTGCTTTAGGTTATCCCCTTCTGCTCCCAATGGGCTATAAGGCAGTTTGAGTTCAATCTTCTGTAAACTAAAAGGCTCCAGTAATTCCATCTAAGGAAAAGGGGAGTATCAGGTAAACACCTTGTTCTGCTCTCAGTGTGACTTCTGACGCCCTCTCCTTTTGGTGTCCTTTACTGGTCTTTCAGGACAGATAGACTTTAGCATGATGAAGGAAAAATGTGGGGGGTGGGAGAGAAGTGGGAAGATGGTTGGTTTAAAGCATGTTAGTACCTAGACAGGGCTTGACTCCTTTAAAAATGTTAGCTGTTCGTGGCCAACCCTAAGCTCCTCCCTCACCAACTAAAATGTTTTAAAGGCATCAAACTCTACATTAATGAGGTGCATCAATATGTTTTAAACACTTTAATCAAAATCACACTAATTTTTTTTTAACCACCACCATTCCCCCTCATTTAGACAAGGCCTTAGAGCACAGATTCCATGGGCTTGTCTTCACTATGAAAAGAGGTGTATTTTTAGCATGAATTAGTAAACTCAGTAGGGTTCACCTCAAAGAGCTAACATGTTCAGAATATTTTTATCTAGTATAGAATGATACAAACTATCTTCCCTGTCCCATTAATTTGTTTTTGAAGTGCAAATACCACCACTGTGGTACCTCAATGCTGCATAGGGAGTGGAAGTCTTTGAAACATGCAGGTCTTATTTCTGTTCATCCTTTAAAAATCTTTCGGAAAAATCTAGGCTTTGTTATTTTCCAAAGACTTCTACTCCCTTCATAAAACTAAGCATCACTAGCAGCAGAAAGCTTGAAGAAGAACCTGTTCTAGATTCTTTGGGAGCGATGACTAGTGGCAAATACCATGACCCATACAGCCGTATTATTCTGAGTGGCTGAACTGAACATGTGCTTTCTTCAAGATTATCATTTCCATAACCAAGCTAAACCCCTTAAACTAATTTTTAAAATAAAACAGTATGCCATGCTTAATTTTGTTTTTGAGAGAAACATTAATTTTGATAGTTGTGTCATGTAAGGAATTTCCCCCCCTCAGAGCATAGCTCTTAAGGTGTGCAAAAAAACAATTTTCCAAACTTACTGGTTAAATAGGATTTGATTCCTTATATTTGCTGCTCTCTCTAAAAATAAAATGAGAATATAAATATTAAATCAACAAAAGGAGCAGTGACATCAAGACATTCAGAGATAGGAATTAACTGCAGGAAAAAGGTTCTACTCTTCCTGACTTTTGATGTGCCCTCTCACAGTCGGAAAACCAGAAGAACAGAACAGCTTGACGTTCTGTTAACTCTTTTCAGGTACTTGCTACACAAACTTTTGGAAGCTGGGAATAGATAGAAGGATATTCTGCAGGGTCTGTAGAAATTGAATGCTAAATACACCTCTACCCCGATATAACGCGGTCCTCAGGAGCCAAAAAAATCTTACCACGTTATAGGTGAAACTGCGCTATATCGAACTTGCTTTGGCCTCGAGCATTTCCATTATTAATAGTCACTTCCTGCCCCCTGACTGACCCATCCAACCCCCGCCCCCCGACTGCCCCGACCCTTATCCACACCCGCCCCCTGACAAGCCCCCGGGGACTCCACACCCTATCCAACACCCCCGTTCCCCGTCACCCGACCGCCCCACCCCCAGAACCATCCAACCCTCCGCTCCTTATCCCGGACCACCCCCCCAAGACCCTCTGCCCCGGCCCAGCACCCTTAACACGCTGCTCAGAGCAGCATGTCGGAGCCAGACACACACTGATCTGCCAGAGCGTGCAGCCCCACCCCCCAGAGCACTGCTTTATCATGTTATATCTGAATTCGTGTTATATTGGGTCATGTTATATCGGGGTAGAGGTGTATATAGAATAGGAACGTTTATTTTGATCAAAAGTTTCCTCTTAGTTACATGATCTACAGAGCTGTTAACTAATAGGCTCTCTCAGCCTGCATGCAGCTACATAGACTGAATCAGACCTGTCAGTCACTGACAGTTGGCCCCGCCCTACCCTATCAGTGACTGACAGGTCTAGTTCTGCTTATGTAGCTGCATGCATGCTGAAAACCCACTGGCCAACAGATCTGTAGACCCTGTAATTGAAAGAGAAAGAAATTTTTACCTGTATTTTCTGGCTCTACCACATTAGTTTGAAGATCTGTCTGGAAAACCCTGAAACAAAGAACAGAATAGACATTTTTATAAGCTACACAAAATTATCTCTACTGGAGCAAAGGGTGCTCTGTTTAAAACCAAGTTAAAAAAAAAAAAATCAGTTTTGATTTCAGCCCCTCTCTATATTGTATGTTCTACAAAATACCTGAACACAAGTGCTCAGAAAGACAAGAACTTCCTGAACTTACCTCCAACTTCCCATGGGAAATTATCTTTATTAGACTTAAAATGAAAGCCACGAAGTGAATCAATGACACAACCAAAACATTCTAGTTATAAAATCTTCCCTTTTGCCTTCTTTTCGAGACAGGCAGAAGAATGGGTTAAGGATCTCTTCAAATTCCTGAGGTCTCTGACTTTCTATTTTCTCCTGCCACCAATAATATTCAGTTCCTTCACTTGAATTCTCATGCATTTATGCAAACCTATCAGTTTCACTGGCCACCAGCTCACTGCCTGGGATGTACATTTATACATAAACAATCTGTAGATCAGCAACCTTCAGATTAAACTTACTTTATGGTATCTGCAAAGCTGACACGGCGAGAGTTCTTCCGACGCTTCTCAGTGTCATAATCCTAAAGATATAGAGAGGACACAACAATATGATTTACAGGTGACTGTTAATCTTATTCCATATAAACCAGCAAACCATTCCTTGGAGAAGATGGGCGCACAACAAATGGAATGCATTTACTATCATCTTTAACAGCTCAGCAGAGCACAAAAACTGGAGTTCACAAAGTTATGTAGTAGAGAACCAATTAGACGTAAGGATGCAGCCCTTAAAGTACATCTTCTACACTAACTATTCTCTATGCTAATGTGAGATGCCTGATACACAGTTTCAGATTTCAATATAGCCAGGCATAATTTATCTAGAAGAACAGTAATTCCATCTGCAGCTTTTCTCAGACTTCCCTTTCCCTAACCTACAGATCCCCACCCTAGAGCAAGCAGCTATTGTGGAGTCTTCCTCTCACAAATCAGTTCTCTCTCAGACACAGTAAGGAGAGCACTACTGACCGGGAGTGTTTCTCATACTGCCTGACACACTAGAAAATGCATATGGTGCTGAGCAAGAGATTTACAGAATTGCTCTCAGCCCTGCCAAGAAAGATGGGAAGAAAAAGATTCACCATTCTCACTACTGTGAGGAGAGATGTTTCAAAGAATCACAAAATAACCACAGCACAGTGTCTTGCAATAGCACTGTTTGTATTGCATCACTATGATGACACTCACAAGGTAAACAGTGCAATGGAACGTTAGGACTTCACAGCTCTACGGCTCTCTGACTCCATTCACAGATCCAGCGGCTCTGAATCTCAGCAAGGTTGAGTATCACTTATTTAAGGAAATATACAGAAGACTTACATGACAGGGTCCAAATTATATACCTGCAACAAGACTAATTCCATGGAATTCTTCTAAATGCATTTCAAAAATCATAAACAATGCCAGCAACGTGAGCAATTGTGGGTAAAGTCAAACTGCTAAGAAATGATGGAGTTACATTGATCAACATCTCTCTTAACAAAAACCTTGATATTTTAAGGAGACATCTGCTGTTGGGAAGATCCCTTACATGGTGGATTGTGAGCTGTTCTTCACACTTGAACCAGATTTGGCATATGTACTGTATGTAAGTATCTCAGGCCTTATTTGCATATACTGTTGGAAAACATCCACCTTTTGTTCACTTACAGTAACATATGCTGAGTGACATTCATTAAGACTCATTGTGATTGCTCTTGCCACTGAGCAAATATGAAGATAAACAGCCTGATCAATAGTGCCTCTGTGCCTTGGCCTTTTTCATTTGCAGACTTCTAAAAAATTTCAAATGGAGGCAAGTACCCCCTCTGGAAATCTTAGACAGTCTGTGGACCCACAGAGGCTCATGGACCACAGGTTGAAAACCACTGTTCTATGGTAACAAAAACCTTTTGCAGACCTCTTCGACATAGTCTGAAGACCCCCAGGAGCCCTCGGACCACAAGTTGAAAACCCTACTCTCATGATACAGGACAGACTGTGGGGCAGATAGGAGTGTTTTGAATAGAGGAGTTGAAGAAAAATGGCCAAGATAGTGATTAAGTCAATAGACCATAAAAGAAAGACACAGAAATTAACTAACCACTTTCAAAAGCTCAAAGGTCAAATATCAGCATCCTGTATATCTTTCTTGTACTCCTCAGGGAAAAATGGGACAAGCAAACAATTGAAAATTTAAATTCTGTGATCAATGAAAACCACATGTACACAGCAAACTCCTTCTGGTGAGTAAGTTAAATATTCCACATCCATATTTATCATAGTGTAATGAACAGCAAAGTCCATGTATACCCTAGAGCACAGATTTAAAGGAATGTATTACAAACTTGCAGAGCAGCTGGGACTACGTCCACATGTACTATGGGGTGGCAGACGTTTACTTGAACTAAATCATGTACTAAAAGTTACTCTGTATAAAATGAAAATATTAATGTTTGTTAACCTTTACCTTAAATAGAGAGTTTGCTGCCTAGTTTTTAACAAGTTAATTTTAGCTTTTCATATGTAAAATCATTTTAACTGCTATAATAGTCTATAAACATTAATCAGCCTTAAAACTCTAAGTCTTATGGACTGTAACAAAAGCAAGTAATATCTACTAATTTGTTAATCATTGCTCTCTTCCCTCTCCTTTTACTTTAAATAAGTTTGCTTTTGCTAAGGCAAACACAAAAAAATAAAAAACTGACTGGAATAAACACTTTAGTTAGCCTACAAAATATCAGATAAATGTTACAGGAAGTCCACAGAATTTTAGCAACTGAAGCATTCATATTCTTGAGCAGTTATAACAAGAGTTTCTACATGTGCAGCCATGCCAGTGAGGTGACTCAATCAATGACACTTGTTCAGAACAGATTGCAGTCGTTAAAAAATATTGACAAGTAAAGGGTTAATCCCTACCTGAGTGAATTCATTCCCACTCCCAAGGTCCTTGAGAGGACTCCGCGGAGCTTTTAAAATCTAAAAGGAAATATTTATAATAGTTGAGAAAATGATTTCTGCAGCTTCAACAATTGGCCTCCTATAAAAGATCAGGCACTCAGGAAAGCTAGCAAATGAGTAACATGTTCCAATACAAACTCTCTCTCTCCTCTACTATGATCAGAATGCTAATCGAGCACACACTTTGCTGCTGCTTCCTGATTTCTAGAACTTCACCTACCACAAATGACAGTTTTATATGAAGATTTCCAAAAAGCAAGACAGTACAAAACTCCATCTGAGAAAAGTAGTGCGCAGGATTGGGACATTAGAAAATGGATGAGACAGTAAGGTTAATTTGGTATTGCACATTGGTGCAGAAGATAAGATTTTTTTTTAAAGAGATGTTAATGACCAAAGGAAGATGAGAGTGCAGCAGCTCTTAAAACCTCTTAGGAATTTTTAAAGCAATCATGCAAGATATACATCTTAGGCAAAGAGCTCACTCTGAATTTCTGAGCATATGTCTCATTTCACTGTTTTAAGCACTTCTAATTCTTCTATTAGACAATAAGGTACATAAGGCTGTCCCTTTCAGTAATGAATTCTTTCACTTTTGTCAGAAAGATACTAAATGAGCCCACGTATGTTTTTTCTTAAATTATAAACCTTTCCACGGAAACCGTGTCAAACTGTGTTACGTCATTTTGTTAACAGCAATGCTTCCATCCTCTTCCATGATGCAACATACAGACCACTAAATAGTTGTCTGATCTACCAGTATATCCATCGAGCAGCTATTTCAATATGCTGTGGAGAACGGTGAGGACATATCTTCACTACAAAATTAAGTCAACATAAATTAACTCGACATACAGCCACCAGAATAATTACACCTCTACCCCGATATAATGCGGTCCTCGGGAGACAAAAAAATCTCACCGCATCATAGGTGAGACTGCGTTATATCGAACTCGCTTTGGCCCCCCTGTTCCTTGTTCCCTGACCGCCCCCCCCAGAGACCCCCGTCCCTAATCATCCCCAGGACCCCACCAAACCCCCCCGCTCCCTGACTGCTCCGACCCCTATCCACACACCCCTGCGGCAGGAAGCAGGCGGAGTGGAGCAGGCTGGGGCCGAGCTGCTCCGCTCCAGGCTGCTCCACTTCTGCCACTGCCGGTGAGTGCGGGGGGGATCCCTTCCCCCAAATCCCCTCCCCCGAGAGACGCGGCTGGGTCGAGGGAAGCGGAGTGGGCTGCTCCCAGCCTCCTCCTAATCCCCCGGGCCACTCTGGGACTACGGGGCCCCCAAAAGTGCCCCCCCACAGTTCCTGCCTCCCAGACCCTGTGGGGGGACGGGGGGAGCCCCCGAGACCCTCTGCCCCTTATCCAACCCCTCTGCCCCGGCCCAGCCCAGCACCCTTAACATGCTGCTCAGGGCAGCATGTCAGAGCTTTATCGCATTGTATGTGAACCCATGTTATATTAGGTCGCATTACATCGGGGTAGAGGTGTAATCTGATTTTTAATGTCTACACTATGCTCTTTCTGTCGGTGGCGCGCATCCTCATCAGGAGCACTTGCACGGATTTAACTGACAATGTGGGGCACTGACAACCTGAGCCCTGCCACTTGGGCTCAGACTCTCCCCCCATCCTCCCCAAATCCCTCACCGTGATGCAGACGAAGCTCAGGCTGTCCTTCCACACGCACATCCCCAAATCCCTCACCAGGAGCTGGTGGCAGCTCTCCTTCCCCTCTTACCCCTCCTCAATCCCTCACTGGGAGGCAACCCCAGTTCGCGCTCTCCTCCTCACCTACCCTCAAATCGTCATTGGGCAGTGGAGGTGAGGTTCCAACTCTCCTCCCCACTACCCGCAATTCCTCACTGGGAGGGCAGCAGTGGGCTCTGGCTGTCAGCCCCTGATGGCAAAGGGCGATGTAAGCAACACAGGCTCTACATGGACACTGCATTGACTTAACTATATCAACTTAAGCACTACGTTTTCGCAGAAGTGGAGTTATTAAATTACTGTAGTGAGCGACTTACATCAGCAGGAGCGCCATTTTAATTTAGACGCTTACTGAGTAAGTGGCCAGACTGCACTATAGAAAGCAACTAGAACAACCATCGGAAAGAGATGGATAGACAAACCCACTTGACTTATTCTTTTTTGACTCTGAGGATTTTCCATATGCTAGGGAGAAAAGCAGGCTCATCTATACCAACTTCCACTACTGATAAATGATCTTATTCAAAGTCACACTCACCGAGGAAAGCCTTTGCCTTCTGATGCATTCTGTATGATCACTGAGAGAAAAGAAAAGAGGAACTGTTAGGGTGTAAACCCACACAAAGGATGTCGTTCTTCAATGACACTATCTTTAGCAACAAGTTTCTAAAATGGGCTGGATTTCATTATTTTTATGTTTAGAAAATAATTCAATCCAAGCCCTCTTGGCACAGCTGATCCCAATGCTAGAGAGCAGAAAAGAAATTCTGGAAAATATAGTGCTGCCCCCCCCCGATGAGACCTCAAACAACCTACTGCTATGAAATATTTGTAGAACTTTCCCTTATTGTAACAACGAAGCTCCCTCTGTCCTTTGGGTTTAATGGAGATGTTAGCGTCTCTGGGGACAGCTGCTGTGTGTAGGGCCAAGGACAGGAAATAATCTTTATCCACTAAAACAAAACAATGTTTGGCACCTTAAAATTCTCAGTTGGAAGCTTCAACTTACTTTTCCTCATTTGATTCTGAATAAATCCTGTCCATTTCTGAAGGGCAAGTTTTTCCTGTAACAAACACACAACATTTAAATCCAAAAAACAGCTAAGAGTCAAAGCAATAGGGAAATCACATTAAGCCATGATACTCAACCACTGCCACACCCGGGTCATTGAAGTGGTGCAGGATAACAATCACTATTGTTAAGGTTGCATCATGACATCTGTTTAAAGGTGGACCTAAGTCCTCTAAAATCAACATGCTTAGTTGGATTTCTTTGAAGTTTGATGTGCCTCAGGAAGGTGCACGGCAGGGTTAAGGCTCCAGAATTGGAATAATTTAAGCCAGGAGTCACAGAAAAGTTGAAAAGTTTCTAGGTTTTTTTGTTTTGTTTTTTTTTTTGCCCAGAGCTACAAGTCAAACTATTGACGCAATGTGGATCAAAATGGTCTCAATCTGTCAAGTTTTATCCAAGGTATTGTATGGCACTCACTAAATCTTTGGGGGACCCAAATTGAGAGTGGTATTTAAGAAAATGTCCGTTTACACTGTGCATGTGCCAATATTAGGAAAACAGCTAGAGTTCAATTCCTGACGTTACAAATGCTTTAAACTTGACTTTTGTAAGTGCTCTAGAATCCAAATTGTAACTCTGATTGCTTTGAAATTTGGTGTGCCTCAATGGAGGACAGGGTAACATTAGTGATCCAAATTTGAGGTCATTTGACCCAGGGATTCCTGAATTAAAGCTCCCATCTCCAAATGGTTTTCTTTTGCAGCCTTGTTAAAACTGAGAGGTACTAATAAAAACGTAAGAGCTGCCATACCAGGTCAGACCAATGGTCCATCTAGCCCAGTATCCAGTCTCCAACAGTGGCTAATACCAGAGTTTCAAGGGGGATGTACAGAACAGGGAAATTTTGGAGAGATCCACCCCGGCTTCTTCTCTCTTCATTCCAGGCATGGGGCTACATCCCTGACCATCTTGGCTAATAGCCATTTATACACCTATCCTCCATGAACCTATCTAGTTGTTTTTTTCCACCCAGTTATGTTTTTGGACATCACAAGATCCCATATCAATGAGTTCCACAGGTTAATTGTGCATTGTGTGAAAAAGTATTTCCTCTTGCTTGTAGTAAACCTACTGCCTATTAATTTCATCAAGGGACCCCTGTTTTTTGGGAAAGGATATATAACATTTCTCTATTCACTTTTAATAGACCTTTATCATATCTCCCCTCAATTATCCCGTTTCTAAGCTGAACAGCCCTAATTTTTTTTCAGTCTCTCCTCGTATGAAAGCCATTCTATACCCCGATCACCTTTGTTGCCCTTCTCTGAAGATTTTCCAGTACCACCACATCTTTGAGATGAAGTGACCAGAACTCGAAACAGTATTCAAGGTGTGGGCATACGGTGAATTTATATAGTGGCACTGTACTTTGTCTTATTTTCTATTCCTTTCCTAATAGTTCCTAACATTCTATTCAACATTTGACCACTGATGCACATTGAGCTGAAGTTTTCAGAGAACTATCCACCATGACTCCAAGATCTCCTTCTTGAGTCGAAACAACTAATTTAGACCCCCATCATTATATTTGTGTAGTTGGAATTATTTTTTCCAATGACTGGATGAATGACAGACCTCTTAATGGCCGTGAGCGCACCCTTCAATTAACAGAACTAAGGAAAAGTAAATCATAAGTCCCCACCTAAGAGAAAAGGAGTTTGAGACTGAGCAGCTGGAAGTTGCTGCAATTTGTGAATCATGGGTGGCAATTTCATTTTGAAGGGACTGTAATCACAGTATTGGGGGGGGGGGGGGAGGGGGCGCGGAAATAAGACAAATTACTTCTTGGGAGGGAAAGGGAAAAATCTTAGGGGACAAAGGAATGGGGGAATAAGAGGTTGGGGTTTGGAGCTTCAGCAAGGAGAGGGGTCTTGCGGGGAGAGGGATAAATAGGGTTGAATACTAGGGAAGGCAAGAGAGTTTGTAGGCTCAGATGAGGAAAGTATAGCACCCCCAGCTCTTCCAGTGCACCCCAATACTCTGCACCCCACAACTCTGCCAGTATATTCCAACTACGCTGCTCCCCCAGCTGCCCATGCACCCCAACCAGCCTAAACCCCAACTCTCCTGCATCCCAGCTCTGCCAGTCCCCGCCAACCTCCTGTATTGCCAAGTCCCCCAGTCCCCTGCACCTCAGAGCTCTGCCAGTGTGCTAGCTCAAGCGGAGGTAGCACAGGTACATCTACATGAACTAGGAATCACATCTTCAAGGTCAAATGCAGAAGTACTGTTACTCACAGAATACAATTTCAACCTATACTTTAACTTAACCATCATTAAAGCATTAGAATTCTCTCCTATTCCACCTCACTGCTGACAATATCCTTTATAATAAAGGCCCTATGCCTTGCTACTGACATTCTACTACATTCTGCTCCTACACAATTCTGCATAGAAATAATGCATATTGCATCCTGAAGGCATACATGCACCTCTTCTCTTTCTTTACACTGGAGGGTGAAAAACAGGTTACCTCATCTCACAATCACAGCTGTCTCACACTTCAAAGTAATCCACAGATCTTGACCAAGCAGAATTAACTAATACCTCCACTGTCAGTTAATCCTGGGGGAATTCTGTGCCAAAAATATAAAAATTCTGCACTAAAAAATTAAAAATTCTGTACACAATATTTTAAAATTTTGCAAAATTCAGCAAATTTTATTTGTCAAAATAACACTAGATAATCACACCAGTTTCAATTTTAGTAATTTATTTCAAAATACCTGTCAGCAAGTATGTCTGCAATATTACAGACACAAAAAAATCCCCCCAGGAGTAGACAGTTAAAGAAACCCCGATGACAACCCAGTTCATGTTTCTCTGCCCGCTTTCTCCCCCTCCCAGAGCCCAGCCAGGGTGCCAGACACCCACAACCCCTTCCCGCGCCACCCCCCTTAGCATTTCCTGGGTTTCTGACATTAGAGTTTTGCTCAGCTCAGTGTTCTGCAAGGGGATGACATATCACCAACCAACCTTATCTCTGTATTTTGCAATAGCTTTTTGTCATTGAATTATAATATTTATCTCCTCCTGTCTAGTCACAGAAAAGCATGGCGCACTCAACGTCCACATTTTCTAATCTAAGTTACCAGTTTATTCAACATTTGTGCTAGACCAGTGCTTCTCAAACTTTTGTACTGGTGACCCCCTTCAGATAGCAAGCCTCTGAATGCGACCCCCCCTTATAAATTAAAAAAAAAAAAAACACTTTTTAAAATATATTTTACACCATTATAAATGCTGGAGGCAAAGCAGGGTTTGGGGTCTAGGCTGACAGCTCGCGACCCCCAATTGATAACCTCATGACCCCCTGAGTGGTCCCGACCCCCAGTTTGAGAATCCCTGTGCTAGACAATCTTCAACAATCACAACCCATCCATTAAATTCTCTTTAGAACACTCCCACACTAGCATCAACTTCCTAGACACCACAATCAGCTTCATCATTGGAACCCACAGACAACTGTATGGAAGAAACCTACAGATTGCCACACCTACTTTCACAGACCCAGTAACCCCTTTCCTCCCCACAATTAC
The DNA here is from genome assembly GCF_015237465.2 of Chelonia mydas. Classification (NCBI taxonomy): domain Eukaryota; kingdom Metazoa; phylum Chordata; order Testudines; family Cheloniidae; genus Chelonia; species Chelonia mydas. The sequence continues at coordinate 73,542,593 of NC_051246.2, forward strand.
ACCAAAAAATCTGTTATCTAAAGCCAGGTGCTCAGATAACACAGAATATACTCCAAAGATAAGGTCCGGAATATACACCTTAACATTCTTAAAACCATCGTCACCAAACAAGGACAGTCCCCCAAAGAACTAGATCATGTAATGGAACGGACCACCCAAATACTCCGAGATAACTCCCTCTAATCCCATACCCCTAGTTGTCACCTACCACCCCCCACACTGGAACCCATGTGTGGTATCATTAAACAATTACAACCCATACTCAATGGGGGCCACATCCTGAAAGATATCTTTCCCGAACCCCCTATTCTGGCCTTCAAACAACTCTCCAAGTTAATCATCAGAAGCAAAATAAGAACGGCTATACTGAATCAGACCAAAGGTCCATCTAGCCCAGGGGTTCTCAAACTGGGGGTCGGGACCCCTCAGGGGGTCATGAGGTTATTACATGGGGGTCGCGAGCTGTCAGCCTCCACCCCAAACCCCGCTTTGCCTCCAGCATTTATAAGGGTGTTAAATATATACACAAGTGTTTTTAATTTAAAAGGGGGGAGTCTACTCAGAGGCTTGCTATGTGAAAGGGGTCACCAGTACAATAGTTTGAGAACCACTGATCTAGCCCAGGTTTCAGAGTAGCAGCCGTGTTAGTCTGTATCCGCAAAAGTATCCTGTCTTCCAACATTTATACATTATACATGTAGACATGGCCTTACAGATTTCCCTCACCAAAAGACGTTGATCCAATGAAAGAATTACCTTACCCACCTTGCCTCTCTAATATTCTGAGACCTACACAACAACAGCCCTGCATATGTGAGAAATAAACCATACCAGCAAAAGCACTGTTCTACTGGTACGATCTGCACTAGGGCTTTTGTCAGTAGAGAAAGGTCACCAAAAAAAATCACATACCCCTAACCAAGATTAGTATACCAACAAAAGTTTCTCGTGTAGATGTGGCCTAAGAAGGGGGAGGAACAAAATAGCTATAAAAAACAACTGTCTGGGCTTAATAACGTTAGCATGCAAATGGTCCCAAAACTTATCAATGGGACAGGCTGCATGGAGGTCTCCCCAGAACGGCTGCTGTCTGGCTGAGAACAGGTTTCGATCAGCGGCGCTGGCCGTGTTCGCAGCGGAAACAGAAGGGTTTTAAAAACGGAGCGCTCAGCATCCGCAGACAGCGGCACAGAACCGGCGCAGAGACCTGCACGCGCGGGACCGAGATCTCGGCTTCCCCCTAAGGCCGCGGCGAACACCTCTCGCAAGACTGAGCTGGTCCCATGGGACAGTTACCGTCACCGCACGGCACACAGGGGAGCGGGAGGCGACCCGCCCTCAGCCCCAGGCCGGGAGAGGGGCCCATGGGGATCCAGGGAGCCCCCCGCCCGGTCAGAGACCCTCCCGCCAGACACAGAGGGCGGCGGCAGCTCTCATGGGACCCGCCCTCCCTGCAGGACCCGGGCCGGGCCCGCTCCCTCCCACCTCTGCTCCGGGCCGGCCCCCCGCAGAGCCCGCTCCCGGCCCCTCACGAGCCGCCGCCATTACGGACTCCTCACCCTCCACAGCTCCGCTCCAAATCCAGCCCTCAAGACACCAACGCCTCCTCGCCGCCGCCGCCGCCGCTTACTCCCGCGGCGCCCATCAGCCTCGGCTGAGGCCGCCGATTCACTATTCAAACCTAACCGCCTATTCTTGCGCATGCGCCCTAGGCTCCTGGCAAATCGCACTCCACAAGTACAATATGGCGGCCCCTACACCCTCCGCCGTACAACATGGTGGCCACCAAATTTCCGTACAACATGACGGCCTCGGTTTAGTCAGATCTACGTATTGCATTACAATGTCTCCTCCTAAACTGTCTCAGGGCTCGCCCCGAGGCAGAAGTGGAGCTAGGAGCATTGTTCGTTCATGGTGGGAATTTCTTTAGGTGTACTCTGTACAGGGAGCCCAAAAACAAGCTAAGCCTGGCTAGACTCGTTTCTTATAGACTACGGGAGGCTGTAGATTTCTGTGACGAGGTGGCCGAGTGGTTAAGGCGATGGACTGCTAATCCATTGTGCTCTGCACGCGTGGGTTCGAATCCCATCCTCGTCGCAAGATGTTTTTTTCTTCTCTTTATTTAATAAATGAAGCGGCTGGATTTACATTATTGCTGGCTGGGAGGGCGGTTGATTATTTAGCAGCGTGCCGAACACGCCCGCCAGCTTCATTGATCTCGATCACAATCGCCTATCAGGGCGCGGGGTGACCATAAAGTGATTGGGGAGCACGCCAGTGACAGTGAATGCCTCCCCAGCTGAAAGGCAGTTTTCTGCCCCCCAGCAGCTCCGTAGGGGGGGGACACGTGCTGCCTTCCGTCGCAGCGAGGCGGCCCAAGCGGCTGTGGTCCGGGCGAAGGAGGCTGCCCGAGGCGGGACGCGCGGGCTGATCCGCACTGTCCCAGGGCGGCGCGCTGGCAGAACCCGAACCGCGCTCTCGTGTAGGGGAAAGATCTGCCCTGTTTAATTCTAGGGAACATTTCAGGTCTCCGTCATGGGGCAGGCGGGGGGAAGGGGCGGACATCGGGACTACTGAATTATGGGAGACAGCCCCCCTGCTCTTGGTTAGGGGGTCGACTCGCTCCTCTCCTTTTTGTTACAGTTTCTGGGCTGCCCCTCTGCTGCAGGCAGGCAACACTTCCTTAGTTACCGAAGAACGCCTGGGCACCTCTTTGTCACAGAATAGCTGCTTTCCTGTGGCAGGGAAGACACTTGTGCGTCTCACTGTGGTAGGGGGATCATCTGTGTGCTTCTCCCTAGGACCGGCTCTGGGCACCAGCAAAGCAAGCAGGTGCTTGGGGCACAATGCCAGGGGCAGCGTTCTGTTCATCCTTCTTGTTTCCTTTGTTTTGTTTGGGCAGTTGCGCTCTTGGAACTTGGGGCAGCAAATTTTTTGCTTGGGGCAGCAAAAAACCTAGAGCTGGCCCTGTTTCGCTCTGCTGTGGGCTGGTCTGGCCCAGACCTGAAGAAGAGATCTGTGGAGCTCGAAAGCTTGTCTCTTTCACCAGCAGAAGTTGGTTCAGTAAAAGATAGGACCTCACCCATCTTGTCATTCTAATATCCTGGGACCCACAGGGCTGCAACACTGCAGACAACAGTGGACTAGGGAGGCATCTGGGCTTCCACAGTGGGGAGACATATGGAGCTAACAAATGGGCTTTCCCCTGTTATTAGGATAACCTGAAAATCCCTGCTATGATGGTTGCAATATTTGCTTCGCTCACCCTGTGATAAAGAACAAAAACTGGGTTTGTTCCTGTAGTGGGATAACCTCACTGAACTATCCACTTTTCCAGGGAGCAAGGAATTAACATCTGGGCTTCTTGCAAGGGGGACTTTTGACCTCTGTCACTGAGGTGAGAAGGTGCAGCTTGGCTGTCCCCTGATGGTGGTAGGGATTTATCTGGATTTCCCTATTTTAACAAGCTGAAGGGAGCTACTTTCTGTTCTAAATAAGCTTGGAAGGGTTAGATTTTTCATTGGTAAATGTCAGTAAATGTTGATTTCACCATAGACACACAAACTGATGAAAATTATTTCCGTCAATAATAATCAAAGTTTACAGATAAGCAAAATAAGAAAAATTCTACCTCAGAACTTATTAGCATTTGATTGAAGGATATTTACTTTGTATATTTTTGACATGTCACATTGACAATTTTTATTTTAATGGGTGTACAACTTTAACTTTTGATTCTCAACATCAGCTGTCCCCTCCCAGCACTATATTACACCTCTCATAATTTCCTGCAGCTGTGAAAATTTAAACTGATAAAAATTGAAAAAATGCTTAAAAATAAACATAGATATTATCCATCAAAATTATATTTAAAAAATTGAATTCTGCCAAGCCTAGTTATAGTGGATGGACATCTGTGCTTCCTTATAGTAGAGAGTAACAGCTGAACTTTCATGAACATTTCCTGTGTCTATATGTTTCCCAGTAACACGTATGCCTATCCTCCCAGCTACATGCTTTAAAGGTGATTAACAAAGGAAGTGGGGAAAAGATTTATCCTCTGTTCTAGTTCTTATTTTTAAAGGCCAACAAAGTTCCCTGGGAAAAATGGAAAGAAAGAAAAAGAAAAAAAGGTCCTCCCCCCTGATTTTTTGTATGAAGAGGTTCCGCTCTTGTCTAGAGTGGAAGACTACAAGCCAGTGAAATTGCACAAATCAAGAGAATAAAAGCTGAGCAACTGACAGTGGAAGGAATTTTTAGTCAGACTCTTTTAAAAACTCCAATTTTATCTATTTACAACTGTTTAATATGCGTACCTAATATTTTGGAGAAAGGTTATCTTTGCGTGATCTGGTCAGGTGAGAAGCAGTGGACATTGCCCTGGTTATTAATCCAGACAAAACTAAGTCCCTGGCCATTGCCATCAAGCACCCTCCAACTCTAGATTACAACCAGCTCACTGTTAACCTGTCCAGATGGGACACTTGGCAAGTGGCAACTGTACAATACTTGGGAAGCATCACAGACAGTGCTGAAGGATGCCAGAGAGAGGTGGACACCCCTATAGCAGCTGCTGCTGCTTTGTTTCGAGCCCTTCAGCAGCCTCTGTGGCAATGTTGTGACACCAAGCTTGCTAGGAATCCACAGCTCTATGGAGTCGTAGTTGTATGGCAGTGAAATGTGTGCACTAAGGTAGGCTGAAGAGCAGTTGATTGGCATTTTTGATTCTCATCATCTCTATAAATTGTTCCATATTAAGTGGCAGGACAAGATAAAAAATGAGAATATTTGTAGCCAAACCCACCAACCACCTCCATCAGCGCTGGTTCCATTTCAGCAGCTTTCTTGGTACAGACATAGTATTACGATGGCAGATCCACAAATTATAAAGCATATTTACTAAGGAATCTTGCCACATGGAAAGTGATCTTACCAAAAGCTTGGGTGATGCGATAAGATTACCAATGATGGACAAAGACTGAATATCCAGCCAGACTGTCTTAGGGACCTAGCTAAAGATTAATTGGAGTTGTGCTTGATCTGCAAGGAGGCTACATCCCTTTGGGATTTGCTTTGGTGTTGATGATAATGATGAATGATGATGTCTTTGCTAAAAGATTCAACCTCCCGCACCCCTTCAATGAATGTTTGAGAGTTCACAATAAATATCACAGAGATCTTGATATTTCCACAGCAAAATAGAAGCAGCAAAACAAACTGATTCAGTCTTCTTTAGACATCATAAAGCAGTAAAACAAAACACAAAAATAAAACCATGGAAATTCAATTAAAAAAACTCCTTACAGGTTATCTTTAAAGGGCAAAATGCCTTGGAAATCAGAGAAACTGATGGATTTGCTTTAGCTGTTTTTTAAAAAATATGAAACTGGGAGAGATCAAATTTGTGTTAATAATTTACCTGTAAATAATACTTTTCATCTGAAGGGTTCCAAAGTACTTTGTAAACTAAACACAGTGAAACCTGATATAAAGCGAACACATTAGGGCACAGCAAAAATCAACTGCACATAAGACCGGCCATACTGAGTCAGACCAGCAGTCCATCTAGCCCAATAGCCTGTCTTCTGACAGTGGCCAATGCCAGATGCTTCAAAGGGAATGAATAGAACAGGGCAATCATCGGGTGATCCATCCCCTGCTGTCCAGTCCAAGCATCTGGCAATCAGATGCTTAAGGACATCCAGAGCATGGAGTTGCATCCCTGTCCATCTTGTCTAATAGCTGTTGATGGACCTATCCTCTATGAACTTATCTAATTCTCTTTTGAACCCAGATATAGTTTTTGCCTTCACAACATCCCCTGGCAATGAGTTCCAGAGGTTGACTGTGTGCTGTGTGAAGAAGTACTTCCTTTTGTTTGTTTTAAACCTGCTGTTTATTAATTTCATTGGATGACCCCTGGTTCTTGTGTTATGTGAAGGGGTAAATAACACTTCTTCTCACCAGTCATGATTTTATAGACCTCTGTCATATTCCCCCTCAGTCATCTCTTTTCCAAGCTGAATAATCCCAGTCTTTTTAATTTCTCCTCACACAGAAGCTGCTCCATACCCTCAATCAGTTTTGGTGCCCTTCTCTGTACCATTTCCATTTCTAATATCTCTTTATTTTTGAGAAGGGGCAATCAGAACTGCACACAGTATTCAAGATGTGGGTATACTTTGTATTTTTATATTGTCTTTATGATATTTTCTGTTTTATATATCCTTTTCCTATTTGCACTTAACATTGTTAAATTTTTTGATTGCTGCTGCTCCTTGAGTGGATGTTTTCAGAGAACTATTCACAATGAGATCTTGTTCTCGAGTGGAAATAGATTCATAGATTCATAGATATTAAGGTCAGAAGGGACCATTATGATCATCTAGTCCGACCTCCTGCACAACGCAGGCCACAGAATCTCACCCACCCATTCCTGCAAAAAACCTCTCACCTATGTCTGAGCTACTGATGTCCTCACATCGTGGTTTAAAGACTTCAAGGAGCAGAGAATCCTCCAGCAAGTGACTCGTGCCCCATGCTACAGAGGAAGGCGAAAAACCTCCAGGGCCTCTTCCAATCTGCCTGGAGGAAAATTCCTTCCCAACCCCAAATATATACAGAGGTTTGAGGAAATACCTTGTTAAACATCTAAGATTTACTAAGCCTGGGTACAAGCTAATTAAGACCCCATAATTTTGTAAATATTTGAGATTATGTTTTACAATGTGCATTACTTTGCATTTATCAGCATTGAATTTCACCTGCCATTTTGTTGCACAGTCACCTAGTTTTGTGAGACCCCTTTGTAACTCTTCACAGTCAACTTTGGACTTAACTATCCTAAATAATTTTGTATAATCTGCAAACTTTGCCACCTCCCTGCTTATTTCTTTTTCTAGAAGCTGTCTTCAACCAGACCAAGTGGTCATATTTATGACCAAAGGAGAGCAGAATCCTTAGGAATACTCAGAGTGGTTACTTAAGACAACAGATTAATCTGTTAGCGGTGCAGGTTTAATAGCTTTTTAGAAAGCACTTCATACGCCCCTGAAATGCAATGACATTTGTGGTGGAGGATTTGCAAAGACACACAAAAGTCTTTAATGATGAGACCAAACTAAAAACGAGGAATTGATATTCAGGATGTCTTTACATCTTTAATTTATCCCACCGTGGCAAACAACCTTCCTATACTCATTCTGCCAAGTCAAGAATTGTGTGGGCTGGAAGGAAGCCCACACAGCTGCTGCGGGAAGGAGTATCAGCACGCTGAAGTTTGGGATTTGGGAGTTGATTATAAACTTGTTACTCATGGTGTCCATTTCTGTCATGTTCCCCTTGCAAATTAGTCTCTTTGTATTGTCAAAAAAATGAAGTGATGTTTATTCACTTTCCTGAGTGTCTCTCCCAGCTCAAGGTCATAAAGGACCCCCTACAAACAATCGTGAAAACTAAGCTGTGCTGGGATCAAAGTCCCTAGGAAGCAATTGCTCTCTGCTATTGCAGGCACCGCAGACTCCTAGAGCAAGCCCCTCCTGAGTCTATTCTCATAGTCCTGCACTTCATGCAGTCTTTGCCAGGCCAGGTCTACACTAAAAATTAAGTCGACCCAGCTAAGTCACTTAGGAGTATGAAAAATCCACAGCCAGTGCAGTCAGCGCTAGGTCGACAGAAGAATTCTTTCATCAACCTAGCTATCACTTTTTGAGGAGGTGGATTAACTCCAGCGATGGGTGAACCCCTCCTGTCGCTGCAGTGAAGAGCTGAAGAGCTACAATAGTGCAGTTACAGTCCTGCAGTAGTATTTTCACTGTAGACATAGCCCCATACAAGTAACCCTACTGACCTCTGTGGAATTATTCATTTGGGTAAGGCTTGCAAGGCCAGGGGCTCAGGCAGTTCCAGGCAAATTGATTCCAATTCCTTCAATAAAATGAAAGAGAGACTTTTTTTTTTTTTTTTGGGGGGGGGGGGGGTTCCAAATGCTTATTGGAACTAATCCAGTCTATCCTGAAATGAAGCAGATTTTAAAACAAATTATTGTATCCAAGAAAGCAAATTGGCTCCTTCTGTCCTTTCAATCTATCATTAGATTGCTTTTTCAAAAGTGAACATAAGAACGGCTGAGACCAATGGTTCCATCTAGCTCAGTATCTTGTCTCTGACAGTGGCAGGTGCCAGATGCTTCACAGAGGGTAAAAAGAACAGGGTAATTTATCAAGTAACCCATTCCCTATCATCCAATCCAACAGCTGTCAGAGGTTTAGGGACACCAAGAGCATGGGGTTGCATTCATGATCACCATGGCTAATAGTCACTGATGGACCTATCCTCCATGAATTTATCTAATTCTCTTTTGAATTCAGTTATACTTTTGGCCTTTATAGCAACATCCCCTGGCAATGAGTTCCACAGGTTGACTGTGCATTGTGTGATGAAGTATTTCCTTCTGTTTGTTTTATACTTGCTGGTTCTTATTTTATTTTGAGTGTTATTCCTTATTCGTTCTCTCCATACCATTCATGATTTTATACACCTCTATCCTATTGTGCACCTCTCCCCAATCTCTTTTCCAAGTTGACCAATCCTAGTGTTTTTTTAATCTCTCCTCATATGAAAGCTATTCCATACCCTTATCGTTGTTGTTGCCCTTCTGTAAGGATAAGGCCTTTTCCTGTAGCCATAGTGTAAGGCTTAAGGTCTTTGTCTGTGGCAATATTAGGAGAGCAGCAGCCATGAGCTAAGAAGCAGAAAGTCACATGGTCACATTTCATCTAAATCACATTAAAACAATGTAATATCAGGTTGTTAAGAAGGCGATGCTGTCCTAATAGCACCCAACATCACCAGACAAAAAAAACCAGATCTTACGATGGTTAAAGAAAACTTTGTTTAATAGCATTGTCTGGCAAGAAATAACGTATCAATGGTTGTGAAATCCTCATTTCTTTATTGTTTGTATGATCTCCATCTGGTTCTTTGATTGTCTCTGTCCGTTACATAATTAATTTTGCTAAGTGTAAATCAATTAAGGTGATGGGGAATGATTGATTAAAGGATTGTTTTACAGAATGTTAGGATTGGTTAGAAAATTGTTTAGTAATATTTTAGTAAAATGATTGGTTAAGGTACAGCTAAGCAAGACTCAAATTTCACTATATAAACTGGGATCTAAAAGGAAGTTCTTTGGAACCAAGATCAGAGGTGCCAGACCTCAACACCCTACCAACTACACCATGCAAAAGCTGGAGTCCCCAGGTGACCTGATCCTGATTGGCCAACAAGAAAAGTTCATCTGCCTTATAGGGAAGGGTGAGCATTGTGTGCTTAGCGTGAGTATTCTGTTTTGGTAATTGTTAACAAATAGAAGTTAAGTAGGATATTACTGTGTAAAGCTCCTTCACTGGTAAAAGACCCCACAAACCCACAGAGTTTAAGGTTACACTCTGAGCCCATGGAAGGGTAAGGATGGGTGCCTAAATTAACAGGGTTACGCCTGAGCCATAGGAACAAGGTAAGCGTGGCTGCCCTAGAGCGTAAGGTTACGCTTGAGCTCTAGGAATGGGGTATGGGTAGTTTTTATTAAGAGGGTTATGCCTTAAGCCCTAGGCACTGGGTAAATGTAGGTGCCCGTATTGTGTGAGAGTAACAGAGAATTGTGTGTAGGTAACACTTCTCTGTATTTTTTCCAGTTCTAATATTTCATCTAAAAAAAGATGTAATATGCAGCTAATGGAACAGAAGGGCTCCCATGAGGCAATTCTGTTCCATGGCGTAAACACATAATTACAACTGTTTACAGTACTTTTAGGTGCATACTGTAATGGTAGATTTGAAAAGTTGTTAACTGTACTAAAAATCTTGATGGAAGTTAGAGAGAGAAAATATTCTCTCTCTTGGCCTATTCACAATAGCTTTATCTATGCAAAGAGGCACATTGGCAGGCTGATGAGTTAGTAAGGTAAGCAAGATATGACTACATAGATCTTGGACACATTTTAGAGGTTCATTCTCTGTTAACTTCCTGCTTCCCAGGCCTTGATGCATTCTCTGGGTCAGGTGTAGTAAAGCAAAGCTCCCAGAAGAGTTTAACAGAGCTGCCAGCAGGGGCTATCGCTGTGTTACTCCTGGGAGAATTCTGTGCCAAAAAATTAAAAATTATGTGCACAATATTTTAAAATTCTGCAAATTTTGTGTGTCAAAAACAAACAATATAATCACACCAGTTTCAATTATTTTGGTAATTTATTTCAAAATACCTGTCAGCAAGTATGTCTAACAATAGAGAAGACAAAGATTCAGGAAATTTTTTTTGACAAATAGATTCTAGGCATACTTATACTAGGCATATTTATACAGAACTCTGAGTAATAATTCATTCAAACTACAATACAGAACCATATTTCCCATACCCCCAGAAGCAGTGCAAAGACTTGGGGGAATCAGGGATAATGGAGAAGCTCAGGGAGAGGGAAATAATTGCTTGAAAGAAGTCTGGGTGTGAACTTGGAAGGTTGTTGGGTATGGGTGGGAAAAGTATGGAACAGGTTTTTTTGGGGGAGGGGGGGGCAGCAGGGTGGGATCGTTAGGGAGCTTCCCCCATACAGACCCTGGCTGACGCCAGCCTCTCCCATTCAGGCACATCTTCCCCTGTCTCCATGTGTCCCTGCACCCCATCCCTATGTATTTCTGTGCCCCCGCATTCCCCCATCTCCCCTCCTCCATGTAGCCCTAACACCCCATCCCCATGTCCCACACCCCTCAGCCAGCCCCCTCCCCATCCCGATATAGCTCTGCACCCATCCCATGTCCTTGCACCCCCTCAGACAGTCCCCAACCCTCATCCCCATGTGTCCCTGCACTCCCTCCCCCATCCTTGTGTCTCTGTGCCCCAACTCAGCCATCCCCCCTCCCCCATGTGGCCCTGTGCCTCCACTCCCATTCAGCCCATGCCCCAGTCTGTCCTCCCCCACTAGCCCTTATGAGCCCCTGTCTGACCCCCAAGCAGCCCCATGCTGTCTGTCTCCCCATATCCCCTTTCTCCTGACCTGGCCCGACAGGCCCTGCGAAGAAGAGACTGCAAGTTCTCTCTTCCCTAGCTGGCTGCTCTGTTCTAGTGCCACAGCTCCCTTGGGTGGGCAAAAGGCAGAACTGCAGCAATTTTCTGGCAGAAACTATTTTTTGCGGAAAAAAAATAAAAGTATGTGCAGCACATTAATTATGCACACATGCAGAATTCCCCCAAGAGTAGTGTGTTCGCGCATATTGCTCTGGTGTGTGGCCATCACTCTACAGGTCCCGGTTCATTACTGGGATTCCTGTGCACTACAGCAACACAAATAAGCGGTGACTTGCATGTAAAGGTAACCAGCCTCCTCTGCCACATATTCTAGTCCCTGTTGACCCAGGGAGCAAGGGATGTATTTGCCCTCAGCAGCCCCAAGCTAAAAGCTGCTGCCTGACAGTGCATGATGCCAAGATAGCACGCTGGCCAAGTCCAATCTTTGGAACCCACCCAAAGAGCCTCATGCACATTAAGACCAGAGCCTGTAGCATTCACATCACACACACAAATATCACAATTAGCCCCCCTTGTTGTCAGTTTAGCACAGAAGGCCAGGAATGAATGAGTCACAAAAGACTGACCAGCCAGCAGCCTCTTTAGATCATGGTTAAGGCACATTAGCAAATGGGCAAGAAGCCTGTACTGTTGTTGTCACTGAAGTTCTCTCTCTACAGAACAGGTACAGCAATCTCAACAATCTTCACTTTCCCTGAGCATCATATCCAGCTACATGAAACATGCACAGAATCACTCCATGACGAAGGCCCGCTACCCCATGGTTTTAGCTTAGAATTTTTTTTTTTTTTCCTTGAATCAGTCATAGAGCAGGGTTTATGGTAAACATGTTGACATCTTTAATTATACTACCTTGTAATTGCCTTTGCTATGTTCAATTGTCTTTATAAAAAGGAAACAGATTGGACTCTGCACAAATCTGGCTATCTGCATACAAATTACAACTCACACACACACAATATAACGTAGACAGCAGCTTTTAACTCAAATAAAACAATGAATTGCAATGTTCACAGGGAGGATGCTTGAATAAAAAACTGTAACCTCCCACAGTTCAAGTTGTTTTGGGGCCAGTAATCACAGGCAGTTTCTCTATCAGCAATGGGACACAGTAAATAATGTGGTGGTGTATTAAGGCCTTAATAGTAACTGTTAAGCATGGCCAGAAAAAATGAAGTGGAGATATAGCACTCAGAATATTATCTGTACTTACTCCTTCCCCCAAATTTTCCACAATAGGTCTTTCAGTCTTCCGTTCTCCACATAGGAACATAAATTACTTCCACACTTTAGCATTATAAAGTATTTGCTTCCTGTGGTAGTCTTCTTACAGAAGAGACAGAAAAGGCAGCAGAATTAAATTTGGGATTACAGTTGGCTGAAATTTGGAATTTCCAGGTCATTTGAAATTTCAACATTAAAAATTTCTCATGAACTGGAGATTCTGAAAAATTGTGTTTCAGAAACACTAAAACAGTGTTTTCAAAATGAAATATGAAGGGGGTGCTGAGAGTCATTAAACCAAACTGTAAACCCTGTATATAATGGAAACCATTTCAAGGCCAGGGGTGCAATATCACCCCTAGATCCAGCACCTATGGAAATATGCTCCCAGGTAATTGCTTAGTGAAACTGAAATGATTCGTGTCAGTTTCACTACTTCCCACCACTGAATAGCAGCTATCAAACTGTCATTTTCAAGGCTACCATTCAGTCCTGAGCAGCCATGAAATGGACATGAACCAGGTCAGCAGCTGCCAGGGATTCCATGGTCCATTAGTCCCATGACAGCCTGGCCACATGGATGGCCCAAGGCTGGCAACCCTAGGGCTACCAAATTCCCATGCCAGCTGGCTCCCTGAGCTAATAGAGTATAGGCATCTGGGGCGCAAGTTGACCAGGGAGTCTGGCTCAGTGGCAGACAGCCTGGAAGCCCCAGCTGGAGATGCGGCTCTCCGAGCTTCCAGGCTCCCTATGGTACTGGGAGTCCAGATCCTGAGAGCAACAACTTGAGGTAGGGCTGCCATTCCCTCATCAGGAAGCATGGAAACTCTGAGAGCTCCTGCTGAAGCTTTCACGGCTTCCAGGCTCTCTGCTGTAGAGCTGGGACCTCAAAATTCATTTCTTCAAAGGATGGACAGAAGAGTTTGCCTAGATTGATAAAACAGCACTTTGTTCTTTACCATCAACTTTATTCAGTGATCCACCAAGTATGTTTCTTTAAAGTGTGTGTGTGTGTGTGTGTGTGTGTATTATATATGTAGGGTGGCTGGGTTTTTTTATTTTTTTTTTAATAATGTGTGCATGCACTCTCAGCAACTCTGGTCTTTCCTGGTGTTGCTAGAGGACCTCTCTGTTGGATGTATTTATTCAAGTGGCAGCCTCTGTACTCCCCCCCACCACACACACTATAGCCACAGAATAATAAAGAAAGCACTTAGCATTAACACACAAATTACTAGGGAAAGTGGCAGTTGTGCAGTTTCTTACTTTAAGTCACCTTTGTATTTCACATGGCCAAGAACATAAATCCTGAAGAAACTCTCTTTGAAGATATCACTCCTGTTTGGGCATATAGAAGACTAGATGCGAATGTTCACCGTTAGTCTGTAAACCTGAACAGGGCAGGGGCTACCTTCTTATTAGGTGTGGGCAATGCATACCATGGTAAGGCTCTCGTCAAGGCCTCTAAGCGCTGCTATAATAATAAAGGGACTATGTATGTAGATCAAACAAAGCACTGGGTAGTGAGCGAAGATTTTTGTTTGGCCAAAATCCACACATACTTTTTCCTATTCTAGATGCACTCCTGGCATCGTTAGAGTAAGCCGCTAACATTCTAGACTTCCTAATATCAACTTACCAGCAATGCACTGGCTTGTACAGTTTTAGGTTTACTGTCTAATGCAGGGCAAGTACAAGCAGCTAGCACACATCTACCAACGTTAGCATTATTATTTAAGGTTGGGATGGAAAAATCCACTTTGCCATAGCAAACAGGAAACGTCCCAGTGAGTACACTGTCCTGCCCTTCAAAAAAAATGAACACAAAAACAAAACAAAAACCCCGGACAAAGTTAACATTTTTTTACATCCTAAAGTCTCTCACACACAAACAGATGGAGTGCTCTAATTCCTGAAATGCCTCAGCTGTGGGTTAGAACTTTCCGAACAAGCTGCAGCAAAGTGAAAACTAACCAAAGTATTTTCAGTTTTACTTCTACTATTCAGAACCCTATATCTTGTTGGTATCACTGCTGCAATCAGGTGTTTCATTCTGCGGCAGCTCACAAAGTTTCTGAGTAATAGCAGAGGCTGATACTGAAGCTCCTTCTACTGAGGCTGGGAGCTGCAAAATGAAGGCTAGGGTAGTAGAAACACCCCTACTTAGAACAACCAAAAAGTCAAGAGGGTGGAGTAGAGCCATCCCTGAAACAGCAAGCCCCTGCCACCTTCCATATCAGACTTAGCTTTCTGGCTATTATATGTTTGGTATGCTTTCTAAGCCCTGTGTGTGGGTACATGGAAGGGGGTGGTTAAGATATGTTAGAAAAGATATGCACAGTACAAGATGTACAGTATAAGGCGTAATGGGGGTTAAGTAATAAGGAGAGAAACCATATGGGAGGAGTTAAAAAATATAGGGAAAGGAAACGGAGACTGATTAAAATATGTAGAGATTGTTTTGGATGGGAGTACCTACAGATATGGACTCATTAACAGCAAAGATGACAATTTCTTTGGGCTACTGAATTTTTAGTTGGAGCAGTATGCTTTTCCAAGGAATTTTGCAAAGCTGATTTAAGGACAGACTATACTCCATCTAGAACAAACAAAAAACGGAATCTGGAAACACACACAAGGATGGAAACGTCTTAATGAGGAGAACTGCACAATGCAATAGAACTCCAAATAAAATGAATGAAGATTAACCTGCCAGGAAAAGAACCAGCCTGCACAGTACCTTGGTATAAACAAAACTAAGAACATAACTGAAACTGATCTGGATGTGACACCTGAAGTATTTTAGATTGACTAACATCTCCCCAACCCTTACCCAGAAAGAGAAGGGAGTTAGATGACAGACACAGGAAAAGGGCCAAGATGCTGATTGTCTTCGTTGTATAAATTTAGTAAGCAACTGCATTCAATTTGCAAACAAGGATGCACCCTGAACACCATGTGGTGAGAAGAGGAAGCAATTGTTCCAAGCTTCCCACCTTTGAGTAATATTTTTTACCCATCACTGTTACCATCTTAAAGGAAAACATAGTTAAAGTGTCTTGGATTAACCATCTCTCCCTTCAGTAGCTGTCAGCAGGTTCATTGTTAGGAAAGAGTTCTCAACACTAATCAGGAAGAACTCTTCCCACCTCCTCAAAATTCACAAGCAATCTAGGCACAACACAATAAATAATGATGGAAGATCGCAGTAGCTCCAATGAGATATTTTTACCGCACACAAGTTCAGGACTTTACCAAATACTTTCATTTTAGTTTTGTTGGAAGGAAACACAAAAGTCTCAGTATCTATTCTTAGCTCTCATCCCAGTCCTCTAGAGCCCAGTCTGGCATCTTGGAATTGTATTCAAACTCTGCTCCCTTGTAGCGTAAGGCATGCAGGTACATCACAAGCTCCCTAGGAGATGGGTCCTGCCTCACTATTTTACACTCCTCACACAGAGGGTCCTTTTCTTCTGTATGTCCATCCTGATTCCCACTTGAACTAGCTCCTTCAGGGTTTGCTTCATGTGTTTCTGGTCTGGTGTCAGAATTCTGCAAACAAGCCTGTATTTCAGCTTCTTTCTGATCCTTAGAGTTCTCAGTTCTGCAGGAGTCTGCGCTTATAGGTATAATCTCAACTGGCTTAGTACAGTAACCTGAATGGTCACATTCTTTACTTCCCACAATGGGCTTCAGGTCCTCCTCTGAAACGTCCAAGATGCTCAAGCTCTGTTTGGAACGATGTTCTTCCACTAAAGCCCTGAGAAGCTCCTCATCTGTTTTATTAATCTCACCACCTTTACCCTTAGTAGGACCCCAGGCTTCCATATTGTAGATGGGGTCATTGACAATAGGATATCCCAGGAATTGCAAATGGACCCGGATCTGGTGAGTGCGACCTGTGTATGGAAAACACTTGACCACACTGGTCTTGCCATTATAACTAAGCCTTTGGAAGACAGTTTTACAGGATTTGCCTTTGGGGTCCACACGACACACCCCCACTTTGTAAGAAACAACCAGGATGGGTTCCTCGCAGGTCACTTCATTTTCTGGAAACTCCCCAAGCACACGGCAGACGTACTCCTTTTCCAGCTACAGGGGAAAACAGAGTGAATATCAGAAACACATCAATCCAGACAATGTAAATCTCTCTCGAGCTCCAAATACATTAAGCTAAAACTAACCATTCCTGCCCTCCCCTCCACTTACAGATATGTGGGGAAGTTCAGACATTTCAGTTATAGGATTGCAGCTAAACAGGAGAAGCAAACAAGCATCTCAAGTGTACCTCATTACAAAGTGAAGTCTTCGATTTAGACCTACAATGGCTTCTGTTCCATTCAGGTGTACTTTATTAATGGAATTTGATAACTTCATAATTCAACATTTCAGCTAAGACCTAGGAAACTATTTTAACATTAAACCCAAATTTATTTCAAAATTTAGTCTCGGATTTTTGTTATATCCCTTACTTTTGTGCCCTTGCTGCAAATCTTAAAAGCCAGAGTCCCACACTGGGATTGGCAAGTGTGACACCCTGTATCCCACGTTCAGCATTTTTAGATGGTTATGATGTATTTTGTACAAAGTATGCCTTGTGAGGTATCTACAGAACAACACTGTCCTGTCAAAATTTGTGTATCAACATTGTATATGGAGCTTTGAGATTTTACTTTATGATTGTTACTGAAATATGCTGTAGTTCTGGGTAATGCTCACACGCTATTTTCTCAAAGACAAAGGCACACTGGCACGCCAGCTAGGTGCCAAAAGGCCATTACCTGCTTAATCTGAGATACAGCAGCAGGAAAGTTGTAAACAAGAAACTGATAATTCACCTGAAGGACAGTTGGCAGTTCACATACACCATGGAACTGCCTGACACCATGACCCAGCAAAGACTTTTCCAGTACAAAGAGTCAGAGTATAAGAAGGGAGAAAAAATGCCTCTAGAGACCTCTTTTCGCCCATCTTTACTCACAGAAGATCACTTGAAAGACAAAACGTGCATCACTAAACTAAGGAGAGCAGGGGTACTGGAACAATTTTTATAGTGGGGGTGCTGAGAGTCACTGAACCAGCTGTTAACCCTGTATATAATGGGAACCACTTCAACATAAGAACGGCCATACTGGGTCAGACCAAAAGTTCATCTAGCCCAGTCTTTCAACAGGTGCCAATGCCAGGTGCCCCAGAGGGAATGAACCGAACAGATAATCATCAAGTGATCCAGCCCCTGTCGCCCATTCCCAGCTTCTGGCAAACAGAGGCTAGGGACACGATTTCTCCCCATCCTGGCTAATAGCCATTGATGGACCTATCCTCCACGAACTTATCTAGTTCTTTTTTGAACCCTGTTATAGTCTTGGCCTTCCCAACATCCTCTGGCAATGAGTTCCATAGATGGACTGTGCGTTGTGTGGAAAAATACTTCCTTTTGTTTCTTTAAACCTGGTGCCTATTAATTTCATTTGGAGACTCCTAGTTCTTGTGTTGAGGAGTAAAGAACACTTCCTTATTTACTTTCTCCACATCAGTCATGATTTTTATAGACTTCTATCATATCCCCCCTTAGTTGTCTTTTTCCAAGCTGAAAAGTCCCAGTCTTATTCATCTCTCCTCATGTGGAAGCCATGCCAGACCCCTAAACATTTCTGTTGCCCTTTTCTGAACCTTTTCCAATTCCAATATATCTTTTTTGAGATGAGGCACCACATCTGCACGCAGTCTTCAAGATGTGCGCTTACTATGGATTTCTGTCTTATTATCTATCCCTTTCTTAATGATTCCCAACTTTCTGTTCACCTTTTTGACTGCCGCTGCACATTGAGTGGATATTTTCAGAGAAACACCCCCCAGTTCCAGCACCTATGAGGGAGAGTGGTCCTAGCCTGAAGGTTTTTCCAGCCAGTAAGACTACTGAAAGTTTTTGGGTGAGACAAACTTTTTGCTTTTAAACTTATTAACCTTGGTAAAGTTTAGGAATTTGCTTGCGTGTTTATCTTTTTTCTTCTTTTGTAACCAGCTCTGACTTTTAAGTCTTATCACTTGTAAATCACGGCTATCAAACAATTAACAAAATCACAATCGCAAGATTAAAAATAGTTGCGTTTTAATTGCACTGTTAAACAAGAGAATACCAATTTAAGTTTATAATAAATATTTGTGGATGTTTTTCTACATTTTCAAATCTATTGATTTTAAATTACAACAGAACAAAGTGTACAGTGCTCTGTATTATTTTTGAGTACAAATATTTGCACTGTAAAAAAAATAGTATTTTTCAATTCACCTCATACAAGTACTGTAGCACATTCTCTATCATGAAAATGCAACTTACAAAGGTAGAATTATTATTTTTTGTTTTTACATAACTGAACTCAAAAACAAAACAAACGTAAAACTTTAGAGCCTACAAGTCGAAGCATGAAGGGCATACAAATGTTTAGCATACCTGGCACGCAAATACTTGTACTGCCAACTAGAACAGTGCCATGCGAAAGCCTGTTCTTACTTTCAAATGACACTGTAAATAAGAAGCAGGCAGCATTATCTCCCGTAAATATTAACAAACTTGTTTGTCTTGAGTGATTGGCTGAACAAGTAGAACTGAGTGGACTAGTATGAGGTGAATTGAAAATTACTATTTCTTTTAACTTTTTTACAGTGTAAATATTTGTAATAAAATAAAGAGAGCATAGTACATTTTATGTTCTGTGTTGTAACTGAAATCAATACACTTGAAAATGTAGAAAAACATCCAAAATATAATAAATTTAAACTGGTATTCTATTATTGTTTAACTGTGTGATTAAAACCACGAATAATTGTGACTTTTTAAAAATCTAATTAATTTGTTTTGCATTAATTGCATGCATTAACTGCAATCAATAGACAGCCCTACTTAAAATCTAAAACAAGTTTATTAACTAAGAAAGATACTGTTTTATCTAAACCAGTGTGTTTGGAAAGTCTCACTTGAGACAACAAAGGCTGATGCATATTCATTACCCTTTGTAGGAATGACGGACTAGTTTATGAGCTTGTACGGTCCAGTGGGCTACTGAAGGTACAAAGCTGGGACTCAGGGATATGTGGGTGTCTCCCTGTATCTAGTTATTGATGGCAGGGCATATCATTAATGTACTCAGCTGAGAGAGACTTTGCATGCTGGTGGCTGTGAGTGATCAGAGCCTGGAGGTTTGCTGTTTACTAGCAAAGCAACGTAAAAGGCATCCCAGGCTGGAGAGCTAAGGGGCCATAGCAATTCAGCATGCACCCTGGAGAATGTCAAAACAGGATATTGCATAGAACATTTACAGGAAAATTTGAGTCCTTCAAAATTGAAATAGACTTTTTATTAAAACATCAATAACCTCTCAATTATTGTCTCACAAACTAGCACACTTATCCACTATACAACCTACTAAGGCACCCAAATTTTGCTCAGTGGAGCACCACATTAGCATCTTACCAAGAGCACAAGGGGTGCATGTAATTTGCACCTGTCTTCATCTTAAAGAAGGCTGCTTGTAAACTTTGGGACTTGTGTTTGCCCAACAGTCTGTACTTGGGCCAAACCTGCTTCGAAAGCTCTTTAAAGATGTACTTTAAAAACCACTTAAGTCCTCAGCCCTCACCTGTCTCTGCCGAACTTGCTCATCAATCCTCTTAGACACTTCTGCAGTCTTGGCAAACATGAGCACACCGGAAGTCATGCGATCAAGCCGGTGAATAGTGTGCAACTCCTTCAGGTTATGCTCTTTGCCCAAGATGAAGATGACAGTGTTGTGTCGAAATCTGCCACATGGGTGTACGGGTAAAGACGAGGGTTTGTCCACGACAACCACCTCATCATTCTCTACCAAAATCTGGATAGGCTGAGCAGTGACTGGAGGCTCATGGCGATGCACTGTATTCCTCAGAAAATCATTATTCTACAAGCAAAACAGATTATTAGAGTAGATAGGATTTCCCCAAATATCGATCTGTGAGAAATAAGGGACAGAAAGCACAGGTCAAGAACAAAGTGGGACCCAACATTAAGAAACCAGCTAAAAATATACTAGGAAATAGGACTGTATTATAATCATTAAGCCTACTGGTTTATCAAATCCTAGCTCAAGCACTGCTCGCATGCCTAGTATTCTTTAGGCAGGGGAGAAACTCAACACAAAAAGTCACTTGCGTGCAATGCTGTCTGAGGGAGATGAATGCCTTCCTGACTCATGCAGGAGAACAGCCTATGCCCTGAAAGTCTGATCAATTTTAACTAATACAGCTTCAAATACTGTCATGAAATTACATCCAGCACTTTTGGTTTAAAGTCACACCTTAAGTTATGCTGAAAAGCATCCCCAGGCAGAGAAAGCCTTACTCTGCGCTCATCAGATGAGGGACTAGTTCTTCCTGGATGTTTGTACTGCACATAGCTTCAGGTCCTACCACAATACAAACTACTATGTTTAAACGTGGTTGTGGCCAAAATATATTAAATTATTTTCTTTTCCCATATGAAGAGAAGAACAAAAACAACATCATGACATGTTAGAGAACTAGGCTCTTTACGTAGGCTATTCTCCTCCCCACTCCAGGTCACCACAAATTAGCTACACACATTTCAAAATATTGTTTTAATTATCAGTTTTTTGTAGTCTAGATAAGGGGCTTGGGGCTCTAGCTACTCTTGATTTCTTCTAGAGTGGGAAACATGATACCCCTTCCTCCACACACAGAGCCAGGCAATGAACCCGCAACTGCAGTCACTGTTGCAAAGAGCCACCCGGCCAGAGGGCAGGGCTGCCCCCCACGGAGACAGCCAGGAGCGGCCAGCTGGGGCTATGGGGGTAGCAGGAAGGAGAGTGTGAAGTAGACGAGGGGCCAGGTGGGGGAGAGGGGAAGCTCCACGCGGGAACCGATCTCTCTCCCCAAGGGTGGGGAGTTTGTTTCTGAGATTAGCAAATCGATGCTCCTTCCCCCCATCCCCCGAGAGGTAACCTACGGCCGCCCCCGCCGGTGCCAAGCCGCGGGAAGGTAACCCGGGGTCTGGCGCAGGCGGGCGAGTGGTGGGGTGGCGCCGGGGACCTGCCTTGAGCACGACGCTGAGGTCCCGCACGGGCTGCTCGTTGAGGCGCAGGCGGCCGGCGCTGGCCGCGGCCCGGTAGGAGTCGAGGGGCTGGGCGCGGAACTCGGTGCTGAAGACGTGCAGCAGGCTCTTGCCCACCCAGCGGCCCTTGCAGTAGGTCTGGAAGTCGAAGTGGTAGGGCCGCACCTTGCGCAGCCCGCCCTCGAAGTAGTAGCGGGTCTCGGCGAAGTGCGGCTCGCTGAAGCTCACGCCGGGGTTGCGCTTCCTCGGGGGCGGCACGCAGCGCTCGCCGTGGCCCGGCCGCTTCTCCTCCCCGGCCAGCAGCCGCCGCCTCTTGGCCGCGGGGGGCGCGTCCCCCGGGCCGCTGCTCCCCGGGCCGGGCTCGTCCATGCGGCCACCCACGGGCGCTAGGGCGGCGAGCGACCAGCGGACTCTCGGGCCAGCGAGCAGCAGCCACGGCGCGGCAGCCGCCGCCGGCCTCGCCCACATGGCCTCGGACTGGGATACGCCGGCGCGTGACGCCCCGGCAGCCCAGCCAATCACCCCTGCCCACTCTCGGTGACGTTGAACACAAGCGGCACTAAACTCCCCGCCCCGAGAACTAGGCCCCGCCCCTCTGCCATTTCCGCGCCGCGGCTGCTGGCCCTGCTCGGAGCCGCCGCCCGCTCGGGGGGGGGGAGCATGGGCAGAGCGGGGCCGGCGAGTCCACAGGCGCAGTTTGCGGGGGGAGCCTGGGGGCCCCTGTACGCTGAAGCCAGTTCCCGGGGGGCGAGACCCTGCTGCTCCGGTGGCGTGAGCGCTCTGGCACTGGCAGCTGCGGCGATGTGGCTGCTTCCCTATCCCATTCCCCCCCCCCCCCCCCCGTCCCCGTCCCCGTCCCAGATCCCCCTGCCCCCTCAACCCCATGGACACTCAGTTGTAGGGTTGCCGATTTTGGTGAGACATATTCCTAGAGGTTTCGTCACAGGACAAGCTATAATGAAAGATTAATTTTGGGCTCCAGGCGACTGCAGGGCAATCCTGCAGAGTTGGCAACCCGAGCTGTTGTATAGGAAATAGGTGGGCTCTAGAACCCAGGAAGCAGCATCCAGCTGCAGAAACAGCGACCCGGAGTAGATGCTGCAACCTGCTCCCTGCCAGGCCCTACTGCACAGACAGGGGCCCGGGGGTGGGTGCGTGGATGGAGGCAGCACAGCATAGGATGGCTAGAGCTCCCCTGCCCTGCTGCTTGGCCCTCACAGAAAATCAGGGGTAGGGAGTGGCACATGACCCCACATGCCTCCCCAAGCCTCTCCTCTGTTTAGGGGAGCAATGCCCCCCTGTGGATGCAGCTAGAGATGTAAATATTGTTTAAAAAGTTAACTGGTTAAACGATTACAATTATATAGGTTAACCTAAGTCCCTCCAGGTGGGCTCAAGGCCTGTTCCAGCCAGCACACCCAGGCCGGAGTTGGCCGGGCCAGGAGTGGGGGGAAGCTGGGGTCCTTGTGGGGGTTAACGGTTAAGGTCGGTTAACGGTAAGCCAAATGCTTACCATTTAACCTTTTACATCGCTAGTGGGAGCGTCCTTATTTCAGCCCTATTAATTCGATCACCACCCTTCAGGGCCCGATTTGAGGAGAGAAAATAATTCCAGCTCCTAGAACATGCACAATTCAATTTCAGAAAAGATGCCAGAACAATGGTGCTAATCAGCATCATATGAAACATGGGACCTGTCTTTTTCATCTTAAAGAATACCTATTTTTTTCCTCTATTGAGAAGAAGTGTCTCATTTAAGAGAGGTTTCAGAGTAACAGCCGTGTTAGTCTGTATTCGCAAAAAGAAAAGGAGTACTTGTGGCACCTTAGAGACTAACCAATTTATTTGAGCATGAGCTTCCGATGAAGTGAGCTATAGCTCACGAAAGCTCATGCTCAAATAAATTGGTTAGTCTCTAAGGTGCCACAAGTACTCCTTTTCTTTTTTCATTTAAGAGAGTCTTAGGAGCCTGTATCACAATTCTGAGTAAGCATACTTGATTGCTAACATCAAGTCCTGGCTTCATCAGGGGAACTGTGTGTTGATACAGCTGATTAACTAGCTCACCAAAAAGGGGATGAGAAAAGAATACAGGAACTCCTCGCTTAAAGTCATCCCAGTTAATGTTTTGTTGTTACGTTGTTGATCAGTTAGGGAACATGCACATTTAAAGTTGAGCAATGCTCCACTCTTACATTGTTTGGCTGCCTGCTTTCTCCACAGTAGGCAGCCTCCCTACACTCCCCGCTTTCTCCACAGCAGGCAGCCTCCCTGTGCTCCCCCCCGCCTCACAGCATTCCCTGGCCCCGGCAACGCTTTTCCCCTCATCCCCCCCCCCGCGGCAATCAGCTGGCTTGCTGTGTTTAGGAGGCAGGAGGACTGGGCGCGCAGGCTCCCTTTACCTCCCCTGCCTCCTAGGAGCAGCCTGCGAAGTAAAGGGGGATGAGGTAGGTGGGGGAGGAGGGGAAGAAGAGGCGGGTCAAGGGTGGGGACTTGGGGGAAAGGGGTGGGTGGGTGGGCTGAGGGTTAAGCCCCCCACCTCTGCTGCTTGCAGAGTAGGGGAAGCTGCCACTGCTGCTGTGCAACGTGCTTCTCGTGGCCTACAGCACCTTCAGCCTCCTTGCCTGCCTCATTGTCTCCAGTGACTTAACAGGATTTAAAGATATTGTCCCCACTATGAAGAAAGATATCCTTGGCTTGGCCAAGAAAGCAGGTTTTGATGAGGTGGAAGAAGCTGATGTTACACAACTTCTGCAATCACACGGAGAAGAGCTAACCAGTGAAGATCTGATGCAACTAGAGGTGATGAGAGCAATGGAAGAAGAGGGCCAAGAAGTAGAACAACCACCAAGCCATCGAAATCTGACTGCCAAACATCTTTCTGAAGCTTTCCAAATGATTGAAGCTGGCTTGCAAATCCTGAGTGATGATGATCCTGACCGGGAATGCAGATCCCAAGTGATTAGGGGACTTGGTCATCTAATGACTTGCAAAAAAAAAAATTTACCAAGAAAAAAAAAGAGGAAAGCAAAACAACAATCTCTAGATGTGTTTTTTCGAGTTCAGAAAGTTCAGCAAGAGGAGCAGCCAGATAATCTACCCTCTTCCATTCTCTGACTCCACCACCTCAACCAAGCTTCATACTCAGCAATGATTGTAGTATTAAATTGCTTGTTTAAAATGTGTATAATGCCTTTTGTCTGGCAAAAAAAAAAATTTCCTTGGAACCTAACCCCCCCCATTTACATTAATTCTTATGGGGAAATTGGATTCACTTAATATCGTTTCACTTAAAGTCACATTTTTCAGGAACATAACTACAACGTTAAGTGAGGAGTTCCTGTATGTTAAGATTAAACAGATCACATACATACTGTAATTTTTCTTCAAGCATCTGATGAGCAAGTGATGAATATAATGCACTACCATTTAATCAAGTATAATACAAATGAATTCTCAAATCTGTAACAGTATTGCACATTCTCCATTCTCCATTCACATAGATATTGTATGTGGAGCCGACCAAAGAGGACAACTGGGCTTAACTGGTTTTACTCAGTCCAGGAAGAAATCAGACAAAATCTCCACAGCTTAGGAACTGGGTGCTGATTGATCTGGAGGAATATTCTTCTCTCACTCCTCCGTATTGAGTTCTTTAAAAAAAAAAAAAAAAAAAAAAAGGCCTCTGTGATGTGTCCAAGTTTAAAAAAAAAATTGATTTATAAAGCAAAGCCATACACATCTATAGTTGCTTCTTCAGGAACTGTTTCATGAGCTTTCCAAGATCATTTTGTAAATGATACTCTGTCAGACTTCATCCCTATGGGTGGAAAAAAAGGCAACTGTGTTACTGCTGTGGATGAATTCAGAATCTTCCTTTACAATGTTAATGCACATGAATAGAATATTTATGAAAACAAAAGGCTAGATTGTGATGGAAGCTAGCAATCTCCATTATTCTTTAGTCTCTAAAATACAAGGAGATGCACACAGTTCTCTTGCTGTGCCCGAGGATGTATGCCCCTTCCCTTCGTCTTGCTGGCTGCACCTGCTAGGATTCTGGGGATGGATCTTTCAGCCAGCGGATTCTGGAGGAATGAGCGTCTGTCAACATCATGCCAGTGATAAGAGCAAGTGGAACAAAAGACAAATTACAATCAGGGAAACATATTTTTTACCGAGACCACTGCTTCTCCTTATCTGTCAGGGGAACATAGATCACGCCCATCAGTTGAGTTTCCACGATTTGCCCATCACTGTTTTTGTCATACTGCATCAGAACCTGGTTTGCACCTGCAGGCCCAACTGGCAAGATCAACCGGCCACCTAGCTTCAACTGTTTCAGCAACTGGCAAACAGAAGAGTCAATATCAGCAAGGACCAGAAACAGTTTAAACAAGGAAAGAAAGACAAAAGTAAAGCTGATTATGAGGTCTACTATGTCCACCAAAGGCATTTACAGGTTTGCCAGTTTCACACAGAACAGAAAGGAAGCTAGTCCAGTTCTGTTACAGCCATGGGTGCGAGGGAATGAATGCAGACAGACGACATGTCTGTTCATTCTTACCTCCTTTGGTACAGTGTCTGCTGCTGCTCCAACATGGATGGCATCATAAGGTGCTTCTTCAGGGTATCCCTGCCTGCCATCTCCAACTGCAGAGAGGGAATGTGCAATGAAGATCCTTGTTCATGTGGCAACTCAACCTAGAGAACCCTCTATCTTTCCTTTCACTGGAAAGGTATGCGAGGAAGGCTTTTGTATGTCAGTTGTGTTGGCAATTTGGATTTCTACAAGAAGCCTACTAAGACAGGCTGCTCTATAAAGTTAATTTTTAAAGGAAGATAGATTTTGGAAACAGGCAACACCATTAGAGGAAGGAAGAACCAAAGCTGGGACGGACCCTACATGACAAAGGAGGTTAGTGCAGACACAGGACTCCAGAGACCTAGGTTTAAATTTGATGGGTCATAGATTCAGAGATATTTAGGTCAGAAGGGACCATTATGATCATCTAGTCTGACCTCGTGCACAACGCAGGCCACAGAATTTCACCCACCACTCCTACAAAAAAAAACCTCACACCTATATCTGTGCTATTGAAGTCCTCAAATCGTAGTTTAAAGACTTCAAGGAGCAGAGAATCCTCCAGCAAGTGACCCGTGCCCCATGCTACAGAGGAAGGCGAAAAACCTCCAGGGCCTCTTCCAATCTGCCCTGGAGGAAAATTCCTTCCCGACCCCAAATATGGTGATCAGCTAAACCCTGAGCATATGGGCAAGATTCATCAGCCAGATACTACAGAAAATTCTTTCCTTGGTAACTCGGATCTCACGCCATCTAATAGCCCATCACAGGCCATTGGAAGCCTCCAATGGAGATACAGTCAAAAACCAAACCCAGTTAATTGGTATTAACTGCAATCTTTACTTAAGAGGGGCTTAGTACTGACATAAAAGAGTTGTTGCACACCCATAAGGACAAAGTTGTATTGAAAGAGCTGCTTGGAGAAGGATCAATTGAAGGGCACTTGCCTACATTATATATGGCTTCAGTCAGTGCTATTAGCCACCTAACCTTTAATTTGCACTTACATGTGGAAATTTAGTTATTCAACAGAAAAATAGTTTCTTAATTAATACTACTGTGACCAGCACCTGAGTACTAAGAAAATTATGCCAACCATAGAAAGGCAGGTCTCCAGAGACAGCAAGGGCTAAGCACTGCCAGACTACAATGCATTCAGGTACAGAAATGAAACACCAAGGTCATGGGCTACAGAGCTCACCCAGAAATTTCACACGTCCAGAAGTGAGCAGAGTTGGATCATCTTCTCTGACATTTCTAATGGATTCACGGACCAGCTCTTCAATATGTTCTATGCCTACTGCTTTCCCTGTGGAACCCACCTGAAAACAGACAGATGCTTCATTATGTGCATACAGAGATTGTGCATTTTACAGGGTGTTTTACTGTTGCAGTGGAAGGATTAGAGAGAATTTCCAGGGACTTGTCTATTATGGGGAATATCTGATTAGGAGGTGCAAATTCTGTATTAAGTTAGTTTTAATGATGGGTAATCCTGTTTATAGAATCATAGGACTCGAAGGGACCTTGAGAGGTCATCTAGTCTAGTTCCCTGCACTCATGGCAGGACTAAGTATTATCTAAACCATTCCTGACAGGTGTTTGTCTAACCTGTTCTTAAAAATCTCCACTGATGGAGATTCCACAACCTCCCTAGGCAATTCCAGTGCTTAACCACCCTGAGAGTTAGGAAGCTTTTCCTAATGTCCATCCTAAACCTTCCTTGCTGCAATTTAAGCCCATTGCTTCTTGTTGATTAGGAATCCCCATAGACTGGGCTTGTCATCTTTCAGGTAACATGTATGTGTATGTATGATGTGTGCACGTACGTACACACACACACACTTACCCAAAAGATGACTAGCCCAGTCTATCGGGATTCCTAATCAGCATTCATTAGGAAAGATGTAGGCATCTGCTACAGGTGGATTGGGAAGAGGAACCAAAAGCCTTCCTTGTCAGGATTTCTTTTTGAAAATGTGACCAATTCCCTGGTAGGAGAGTGTCGTGGGCAATCTTCTAGTGCTCTAAGAGTCTATTTTCAGAAACTCTTTTCATTAAGTCATTTTCTGTAGAGTATGTTTCTTAAGTTCAACAAAGCAAGTGAAAGTCAGAAAGTGACCGTTTCTGTATATGGCACATAATTCACTCCCTTTTCAGTGTATACTGGGTTAATCTGTCTACTAGATCATACTTCTGTTGGCAGATACACCATCTGTTTATACTCAAACTGACTGGAAGGATCACATTTATCTCTTGTTTAAGCTGATCTGGGGAGAAAAACCACAATAGCTTGCTTTAAGAAGCAGATTACTTCTCTTCATATTTATCTCAAGCAAAGAAGCAAATCTTGTACTTTGCTCACCATTCTAGCAAAGCAAGCTGTGAGGTAACCACTTCCTGATCCCACATCCAGGGCCTTTGCTCCTTCCACTAGCTGATCCTTCAGCAACTCCAGAGCATGGGCATGCTATGGGGATAACACCAACAAGATGATATCATGATGCACACTTTCACACAGAGATATTAATTTCTCTCATGCCCCTCCCCCAGTTTTTCCAGTCAGAACTGTCCTAATTGTGCAAGCATATTATGTTTAAAACAGAACTTTTTCCTTCCCATGACTCATTTTGCAGTGGTGTCCCAATGTTGAGTTTGTAAAATCATTCTGATGACAGCACTTTTGAAAGTTGTTAGGGATATGGATTTCACTAGTGGAATGTTTAGCAGAAAATATCTGGCTTGTGAAGAAGAGGATCTCTTGAAAAAATAGAAAACTTCAATTATTAGCCTTCATAAAACAGAGTTATTGTTTAAAGTGATTGTTCAAGGTTGACTGTCCTTCCTTAAAACTGTTTGTAAGCATTTCACACAGTTGTACAGGACACCAGTAATAAATGACATGTGGTACAAGACAGTGTCCAATGCTCAAGCATATAAGACCTATGTCAACTTGCTATTACATCTTTTAAATTAAAGCTATGAATAGAATGGAAAGTTTATCTTACCATATGGGGTGCACTGATTGTAGCCTTATATCCTGAAAAGAAACCACTGACAGTTAAACACAAGTAGTATGAAATTATGACCATGTCTGAATAATTACTATTAACTACTTTAAAAGCAGATTGTTTTTATTTTTCTTTCAATATTGCAAACCTTTTCTGTTCTCCCTCCTATCTGAGGCGATGTACTGACTTAAACTACCTCCTCTAGGGGGTGTTAATGACAGCAAAGCAATATTTCAGCTCCTGACTGTTCCAATCACCACCTAAGTGTTCCAATCAACACAACTTTTCAGGCTCATTCACTACCAACACAGTTCTTCTGTTGCTTAGAGCCCACTTTTGCAACCACTCCAATCAATAAGAATTCTGAGCACAGAATTGACCTGTTACAAGTTTGTTCATAAGGAAGGGGAGGGGCGGGGGGAGGTAATAGCCACCAAAAATAGTTAAGTACTGTAATACCACAAATTGTCTAGCATTAAGCCACAAAGTGGATAAGCTCAAAATAGAAGACCAAAAAAACCAAAAAAAAAACCCAAACATATTTCAATATGCTTGGTGTAGAAAAATAAGTTGTCTGAGAAATCAACAGAGAGGCGGTAGTGGAGGCAGCAGGGAGAAGTCTCAGAATGGATAATAATAATTCAAGGTTCACCCCTCAAGATTTCAGGAAAGGAGAAAGAAAAGCTACAAACAGTATCTGCCTGTGCTACAGATGTATGTGTCTGGAGGAAATTTAGATGTCTGTGCTGTGATACCGCAGTGAGAGAGATTTCAGCTTCAGTTTATTTAAAACGTTGATTTAGACCAAGTTGCGAGGGAAGCTTTCAGGGCTGAGTGTGCATGGGTGAAATATCAGTGTGAAGTATGGTTACTATGCCTTGTGACTTAGGGAAAAGACCTGTCCCGTAGAACGGAGTAACGCTAAAACAAAATTGTGGGTGTAGTGTTTAGCGGCAGTCATATCAGTTATATGCACCATTCATAATATTTTCATGGAAACTATTCAGTTAATGTGGACATTCATGAATGAGGACTCCTTGTGGCACCTTAGAGACTAACAAATTTATTTGGGCATAAGCTTTCGTGGGCTATAACCCACTTTATCAGGTGCATGGAGGGAAAAATACAGTAGGACTGTATTTTTCCACAAGGACTCCTTGTTGTTTTTGCTGATACAGACTAACATAGCTACCCCTCAGACACCTGTATTCATGAACGAGCAAGTCACAAAATGGCTTCATCCCTCAAATACAGGAATTCTACAGCCTAACCCCAAATTTTTATTTCCCCTAACATCCCCTCCCCCAATTCAAACATGCCTTGTGATTCAAGGTGATAGGTGGCATGGATTTTATTGCAGAGTCAGGATTTTTCCTATTATCTTGGAGCCATCCTTTTTTTAAAAAAAAAAAAATCCCATTTTCTGACTTTGCATGTGGAAGGAAAAAGTTATTTCCAGGAGGCTTTCACTCTAAGTATCACAATCCAGTTCCTGAGAGCACCAAATACTTTACTCAGGGCATACAGAAATACTAGTTACTATTTTCTCCTTTGAGTTTACACTGTTTGCATTTATCTGTTTGATTTTTGGATCTACAGATGTTTTAAGGATTTCCTCTTTTCTGGCTCACAAATGACTATTCTCAAAGGTACTGAGTATGCACAACACAACTCCTACTGAAGTCAACTGGATTTGTGGGCACACTGCACTTCTGAAATTCACACCAATGGCTTTTTGAGCAGTGTGTAGCATACACTCACTACACATGTAGCTGCAGCCTGCTTTCACTGCAGCCTGTATCCACACTTGCCACTACAGTGTGTAGCTACATGCAGCAATGAAAGGCTGCAGTCGGGGAGGCAGCAAAGAAAGGCTTGGTTGGAGGGGAGCTGCCGGAGCCTTTCACTACAGCAGGGAAATGCTCCAGCAACAGGACACTACACTGCTAAAAACAGTCGTGTAGACGTGAGCTGGTAAGGTATATAGCCTAGAGTTCAGACATATTGGGCACTCTATTTGCCCACCCATGCCAGCGGGACATGCAAGTGTCAGTATACCATACACTGCCCTAAACGTAGACATACCTTGTGTCAAGAAACAATGGTCTACCAACCATCAGGGCTAATCCTCCTATGCTTCATAAAGAGTTTTGTTCTTTAAATATAGTGGCCCCATGATCACATCTGAGCATTCCCAGCCTCCAAAGGGCAGATTCTTTTTCTGTTTCTCCCAAAGAAACCCTCAAGTAGACTCATGCTGATACTCTTCTTGATGAGCCAGCAGTAAGAGTGCACATGAAATGTTCCTCTTTCCCATTCTTGACACTATTCCATATAGGCAAGACTTGCTAGCGTTGTAAACCAAGACGTGCAAACTCACCCTGTGTCTTCCCTCCACCGTTCAATCACTGAGATTAGTGCAGCCATTACACACACCATAAAAGTGTCAATCCGCTACAAATTTCTTACCTATTGACTGAGGAGAATCCATGTATGGGAAATACTTGGTGTAGTGGGCTCTATCTGTGGCCGTTAACACATCCAAGACCCGTTGAGATTTAATCACTCCATTTTCTTAAATAAAAAAAGCCACAGAAAGAAAGATTTCAGCTATTTAGTACTGTAACATATTCAGGTTTGGACAGAGGCAGTGGAGGGTTTGGGAGGGATAGGCAATAGAGCTACTTGCATGTCTCCAGGTTTGTGGTTCAGATCTGTCCCAGGTAACTAGTGAGTAAAAGTAGCTACCCTCCAACAGCAGTTTGATGCCCTGCATCAAATGAGTTGACAATCTCAGGTCAGTTCCTAGCAGGCAAGTGCCTGCATTACCAAGCACCACACTTGGCAGTATCAGCAAAGAGGCAAAGGACTAAATGGACAGATTTAATTACACTCTGACCCCCTTACGTGGTTTTTTCAAGTCATATTAAGGCACCTTGGCAGGATGTAAAATTATGAAGTTAAGGAGAATGACTGCAGAGAAGTTCACAGTTCCTTCATTCCTAATTTCTCTGCAGTAACTCCCGCTGAGAGAACAGCTGTGGGGCTCTAGCAACAGGGGAATTCAAAGCTATTACAGTTACAACCCAAATCATTTGCCCAAAATGGAGTGGGAATACCAATAACTATTCTAGTCCCAAAACAGCTCATTGGAGTTAACCGCATAGAGCACTGACTGTACAAGTCAGTTATATCAGCTTCAGTCTCTCTATGTAATTGATTACAGAATCATACAAGAGGTGTTTTGCACATACCCAAATAAGAGACACATATGAGAGACT